>NC_091953.1:81073580-81705153 GCF_031021105.1 Erythrolamprus reginae
AAGTTATAAAATGCTGAGAATCCATACAATTGAAGGCACACTTCCAACCACTAAATATGGCAGGTTCCATCAGTGTAACAACTTCCAGATATTTTTCAAGAGAAGCTCTTTTTTTAAATTTTATTAATAGAGTTGAAAGGGACCGTTAGGTCATCGAGTCCAACCCCCTGCCTGAGCAGGAAACCCTACAGCACCCCGGCCAAATGGAAGTCCAGTCTCCTCTTGAAGGTGTCCAGAGTTGGGGAGTTCACCACCTCCCCTGGCAGGTAGTTCCATTGGTTGATCGCTCTGACCGTCAGGAAGTTCTTCCTTATTTCCAGGTTGAATCTCTCCTTGGTCAGCTTCCAACCATTGTTCCTCGTCCGGCCCTCTGGTGCCCTGGGGAATAAAGAGACCCCCTCCTCACCGTGGCAACCCCTCAAGTATCTGTAAACTGCTATCATGTCCCCTCTAGACCTTCTTTTTTCTAGGCTGTCCATGCCCAGTTCTCTCAATCTCTCTTCGTAAGTCTTGGTTTCGAGTCCCCTAATCATTTTGGTTGCTCTTTTTTGCACCTTCTCCAGAGTTTCGATGTCTTTTTTGTAGTGAGGTGACCAAAATTGGATGCAGTACTCCAGGTGGGGTCTGACCAGGGCATAGTAGAGTGGTATTAGTACTTCCCTGGTCTTGGAGCGTATTCCTCTGTTGATGCAGCTTAGGATTGAGTTGGCTTTTTTGGCTGCTGCTGCACATTGCTGACTCATGTTTAGTTGATTGTCCACCAAGACTCCAAGATCTCTTTCGCAGTCACTACTGCTGAGTGGGGTATCTCCCAGGCTGTATGTATGTCTAGGGTTCTTTTTGCCGAGGTGGAGGACTCTGCATTTGTCGGTGTTGAACCTCATTTTGTTGGTATGGGCCCACTGTGATAGTCTGTCTAGGTCTTCTTGTACTCTGAGCCTGTCCTCAAGGGTGTTGGCTAGCCCCGCCAGCTTGGTGTCATCTGCAAATTTTATTAGTTCCCCTTTTATTCCCTCGTCCAGGTCGTTGATGAAGATGTTAAAGAGTACAGGACCCAGGACAGAGCCCTGTGGTACTCCACTGTCTACTTTTTTCCATGTGGATTTGGTGCCGTTGAGGACAACTCGTTGGGTGCGGTTGGTCAGCCAACTGTTTATCCATCTACATGTGTAGTAATCTACTCCATTTTTTTCTAGTTTGTGGATTAGGAGATTGTGGTCGACTTTATCGAAAGCCTTACTGAAGTCCAAGTATATGAGGTCCGCTGAGTTGCGTTGGTCAACTGACTTGGTTATGGTGTTGAAAAATGATATGAGATTGGTTTGGCATGATTTGTTTCTGATGAATCCATGCTGGCTATTGGATATGATCTTGTTTGTTTCTAGGAAGTGGGTAAGTTGTTTTTTGATTATTTTCTCCAGTATTTTTCCAGGTATAGAGGTCAGACTGATTGGTCTGTAGTTACCTGGGTCGGTCTTTTTGCCTTTTTTGTGGATGGGGACTACGTCAGCTCGTTTCCAGTCTTCCGGTAGGTCTCCAGTGATCCAGGATATTTGGTAGATGAGGAGGAGTGGTTCTGCTATGGTGTCTGCCAATTCTTTTAGGACTTTGGGGTGAAGTCCGTCTGGCCCTGGTGATTTGTATTCGTTGAGTTCCCTCAGGTAGTCCCTCACTGTGCTTTTGTCTATGTTGAGTTCGGTTCTGGGGCAGTTTGTTGCAGTTAAATTGCAGATTGGTTGGAGGGAGGTTCCCTTTTGTGTGAAGACTGATGCAAAGTAGGCGTTGAGTAGCTGTGCTTGGTCATTGCTGTCTGTGATTTCTCTACCCTCTTCGTTTTTTAGTGTGACGATTGTTTCTTTGATTTTCTTCTTATTGTTGATGTGTTGGAAGAATCTTTTTTTGTTGTCTTTGACTTCCGCTGCAAGGTGTTGTTCATATTGTGCCTTTGCTGTTTTTATTTTTTGTTTGCAGGAACTGGCTGTTTGCTGATATTCCGCTTTGGTTATGAGTCCTTCTTTCCATTGTTTGTACTTAGCTTTTTTTCCTTTTATGTCATCTGCGAGGGCTTTGTTTAGCCATGCAGGTTTAGTTTTGGTTTTCCTGTTTTTCCTTTTCATGGGGATTGCATTGTTTTGGGCATCTATGATGCTGTTTTTTAGGATCACCCAGGCTTCCTGAGTGGTTTTTCCTTCTAAGAGTTTGTTCCAGGGGCATTGTTCAAGGTTCGCTCTGAGCTTGTTAAAGTCCACTTTTCTGAAGTCTGGGACTGTAGTGGTGTTGGGTATAGTAGCTAGTGATTGCACTATGTTGAATTTGAGGATGACGTGGTCGCTCTCTCCCAGTTTCCCTTCTTCTTCTGTTCCCTCTATTGTTTCTTCCCTGTTTGTTAGTATTAGGTCTAAGATAGCATTCCCTCTGGTTCCTGTTTCAACCTTTTGGGTTAGAAAGTTGTCAGCTAGACTGGAAAGAAATTTGGCAGACTTTCCGCTTGGTGCTGAGTTAGTTTTCCAGTTGATGTCTGGGTAGTTGAAGTCCCCCATTATTGTCGTGCTGTGTTTGTTGCATATGTCTGTTAGTTGGCATGTGAAGAGGTCGTCCATTGTGTCTGTTTGATTGGGTGGTCTGTAGTATACTCCAATTGTGGTGTTGCTCTTTTTTTCTTTTATGTTGACCCATATGATTTCTAGGGGGTTATCATCTTTGGTTGGATGTAGTTCTGTGGCAGTGTAGTGGTCTTTGATGTATAGTGCAACACCTCCTCCTTTCTTGTTTGACCTGTTCTTCTTGAAGAGGTTGTAACCCATTATCTGTGTGTTCCAGGCGTGTGTTTCGTCCCACCAGGTTTCTGTGATTCCAATTAGATCGTATTGGCCCTCGTGTATTAATAATTCCAGTTCATCCTGTTTGTTTCCCAAGCTTTGTGCGTTCGTGTACAGGCATTTTAGATGTTTGTGTTTGTTTGCAGGTAGAAATTTTTTATTCTCAGGTTTGTTTGTAGGCTTGTCCCGTTCCCCTTTCTTGTTTTGTTCAGTGTTTTGTCGTATAGTTTGGTCACCCTCCCCTCTCAGAGCTAGTTTAAAGCCCTCCTGATGAGTTGGGCTAGTCGGTTGCCTAGGAGGTTCTTCCCCGCTCTAGTGAGGTGTAGCCCGTCGCTTGCTAAAAGCCCTTCTTGGAGATAGTGCAGGCCATGGTCGAGGAAGCCGAAGTTCTTATGGCGACACCATCCTTTAAGCCAGTGATTTATCTGCGGGATTTTGCGTTCTCTGGCGGGGTGTCGTCCTCTAGTGGGGAGGATGGAAGAAAAAACAACCTGAGCACCTGTTTTTCTGATTGTGTTGCCCAAGTGGTCATAGTCTTTCATAATTTGGTTCATGTCTTTCCCTGTGTCGTTGGTTCCCGCATGAATCACCAATAGTGGGTAGTAGTCCGTGGGTTTGAGTATTTTGGTGAGGTTTTCAGTTATGTCAGAGATTTTAGCTCCAGGGAGGCAGCACACCTCTCTAGATTGGTTGTCTGGTCTGCAGATGGGAGGCTCAGTTCCCCTGAGGATTGAGTCTCCAATTACCAGTACTCTCCTTTTCTTTTTGGCTGGCTTGGGGTGAGGGAGGTTAGCTTCTGTTGTTGAGGCTTTTGGTGGAGTTGTGTTGTGCTTGGTTCTTGGTGGTTCTTTGTCAGATGTTTGCAGGTTTTCTTGTTCTGAGAGTACTGAATATTTGTTGCTTGTAGGCAGTGGGGTTGGGAGGAGCAGGGTTGGAGTTGGTGGAGGCTTGTTTTTTTGTCTTAGGGTGATGTGTGTCCAGCTATTTACTGCTTCTGGGGCGTGGATTCGGCTTAGCTCCTCTGGGGTGTTGGTTTTGTTGGGAGTCTGATGGATTTTCTCATTGTGATGTTGGTGCTTCAGGGTTGTTAGGTTTTTCTCTAGGTTTTCGATTTTTTCCTCAAGTAGCTGGATGAGTTTGCATTTGTTGCAGGTAAAGTTTTGGAGGTTTGAGGGGAGGAGTGAGTACATGGAGCACAAACTGCAGCACACCATGGATTCAGTTCCGTCTTCATCTATGCTTGTTCGGGGAGTGACTTCTGTGTGCATGGTTGGTGTATCTTCTCTCTCTCTCCCTCTGTGTTGTTCTTTATGTGTGTGGTAGGTTGCAGGGTGGGTGCGGGAGAGTGCAGAGGTGACATGTTTGCTCTTGTTGCTGGGTTGGTGATTTCCTCTGCTTCCCTGGTCAGCAAACCCGGTGTTCTTTTGCCTCGCGATGAACTTTTAGCTTCTTCCCAGCATGCACCAGGAGTATGCAAATTACCCCCTGAAGCTCAGATTCCTGGGTGGTGAGTTCCTCTGCTTCCCTGGTCAGCAAACCCGGTGTTCTTTTGCCTCGCGGTGAGCTTTTAGCTTCTTCCCAGCATGCACCAGGAGTATGCAAATTACCCCCTGAAGCTCAGATTCCTGTGTCTTACGGTGTCTTACAGATTTTAAGACCGGTGCAGGTAATTGTTGACAAATCTGCCCAGCTCAGGAAGGATCACATCTGGTGTTGTAGGCAGCCATTTATTGCCACAGCCACCTGCAAAGCAAGTGACAATTGAATATTCAAGAGACTTGCAGGTTGCACGGACCTTTTAAAGATTAGGGCATCTCATTCAAAACATGCTGAATCCTAGTCCCTGAGTAAGTTTCTTATTTACTTTCTGAGTTTCTGGATTTGTTCTCCATTATCCAATTTTGACTAGGGCAAGAAGCTGATTTTTACTCAATTTATTTAAAGCTAAATTTGCTGTTGTAAAAATAGAATAGAGCTACAGAAGATCAAGAGAAGTTAAATCTTGATTATTATAATAGGCTGTTTCAATTTCCCCCTTTTAGCTGCTATTGTGCCTCAGGATCCATTCTTTCCCTTTAATTAGGTTTCAAGATACAGGTAGTCCTATAGTTATGAATGTGATGGAGCCTGCCATTTACACTAGTAATCTGAGGATTTGTTGGAGTGAATCACATAAAATGAACGTGAAATCTCTTTGCTTTCACTCACACATTCATTCATTAATGGAATGTGTACATTGTTAAGTGCACATGGGTTATCTCAGGGCAGTGAGGCCATGGGGAGGGGTGAGGCCATGGGGTGGGGGGGCTAGTGATGGAACAAATGCACTGAGATACCTCGTGCAATTGGTTCCCCCCCCCCCCGGTCCCCAAACAAAATGTTTGCAAGCCAATGGGATGCTTTGAGACAGCATGATTTTGCTCCCTAAAAACATGATGTTGGCTTGAAAATGTTTTCAGTGAAGATTGGAAGCTTCTGGGGCTGTGATCTGGCACAATGTCAGGCACCCATCTGCTTTTGCAGAGAATGGTGGGCTGAAGGTGCGCGAGATCACAGAGCCCAGAATATTTTATTCTTGGCGTGCAAAAAGCATTTGCAAGCTGATTGGATGCTGGAACTAAAATTGTCCCACTCTCAAACTGAGGCAACGAGGAGATAGATCTTCACAGGTAGGCATGTCCAGCGCAGCAGGATGGGAGGGGGGAACCAATTGTGGGGAGCGGGGTGAAAAATTGAAAGAGTGAATATTGCAGTATCTCTGCAGTCATTCATAAGGGTAAAAAATTGCCATCGTGCTGCAAAATTTATAATTTCAGGACTATATCATAAATACTTGGGAAGGCATTTATCATGTTACTTCAAATGGTCACTAAGTGAACTATTATAACTCGAGGATTATCTGAATTTGTGTATAGTTGTACCAAAGACTTCAGTGGATCATAGTTGATAGATCTGAATAAAAAAGATCAAAAACTTTGAAAGTCTCTGTGAGAAGTTTCACTGCAGTTAAAAAGTTATAGTCATTTTAACTGGTCTTTTAAATTCTTATAATTTTGTGCTTGACTATGACCAATTAAAAGTATTTTAATGCTGTAAATACTTAATTGGTAACTATAAAATACAATATTGTACTATATAAAATAAAAGTTAGAATACAATGTAAGTCTTTAAAATATTAGAAACAAATGTTGTATCTAGAGCAAAAGTAGCATTTTTTCAAGGTGTGTCTTTGATGAAGATCTGATGCCTTTGTTGTAATCTTTCCTTGGCCAGGAACTAATGACTTAGATTTACTTGACTGTTCTTCAAATGTAACACACAACATTAATGTGAAGCCTCGGGCATGGACACCTGTTTTAGGTCTGGGAGTTCAGAAATAATTTCTGAAGTATTCAATAGATCAGTTTCATAAATGTTAGTTATTATTTTAGGTCATATTATTTGAGACAAAACCTAGTTTGTAATTCAGCTAGCATAAGCTTCAAATAATTGAGAAGCTTTTATTTCTCACTTTTACTACTTTAATGCACACAATAAAACAGTGAAATTTTGGATAATTTTTAATCTTCAAATAACACAGGCAATCTTTATTACTTATAGGTTGGGATGTTCAAAATTCACCCCGAAATCCCTGAATCACTTTCTGCTGAAGCTAAAGCTTTTATCTTGCTCTGCTTTGAACCTGATCCAAATAAACGTGTTACAGCATCTGATTTATTTAAAGACTCATTCTTAAAGCAAGTGAACAAAGGCAAGAAAAGTAGAATTGCATTCAAACCTTCAGGTAAAACAAAAAAGTCAGTATGTTTCTAGCACAGCCAAGAATTATGTAACAATAATTAGATAAAATTGATGGATTTCCAGATGTGGCAAGAATTTTAATTCATTGATGATTGCTTGCAAAAAATCTATGTTCAGTCTCTGGCATGGCCAGAGACGTTTGGCCCAAAAAATAAATCCTGTCTGAGAACTATTGTTGATTAATGTTTTGGCAATATAGATCACTATAAAATAGCTTGTTCTGCTTATATTGTACAGTTAATATTATAGTAATAACCATCCCCTGAATGAAACAAGAGTCCTGGGCTTTATAGATAAAGAAATAAAAATATCAGCAAACTTTCCAAGGTAAATGGTATTTCCTAGATAAATCTTGTTCCCTTAAGTATGGCTTTATATTGAAAATGAGAACAGTTGAGATCGTTATAGTCAAAATTGGGTGGGGACTTAAATAATTCTAAAACAGTGATTTCTGGGCAAGCATTGATTGGATTTAACTGTGGAAGAAACTTTATACACATTTCAGTATAGGTGGCTTTCGACTTAACAATAATTCATTTAGTGACTTTAAAGTTATAATAGTATTGAAAAAAGTGACTTATGACCATTTTTTCACACAAAACTGTTGCAGGGTCCCTATGATCACATGATCAAAATTTAGGTGCTTGGCAACTGGCATATATTTATGATAGCTGCACTGCTCTAGTGTCATGTGCTCATAATTTGTAATCTTCCCAGCCTGCTTCTGACAAGACAAACCAGATTTGTTTAATGACTACATGATCCTTTCAACGATTTCATTGATTCATTAGCTGTGGCAAAAGAAGTCACAAAACCAGGCAGAACTCACTTAATAATTGCCTTGCTTAGCAACTGAAATGTTGGGCTCAATTATGGTCTTGAGTCCTATCTGTATTACATAGCAAAGACATTATAATACTCTTTATCACTAACAGCTTCCGTAATCAAGAATATTCTGTATTGTGTCGGAATCAGACATTATTTCTATTTAGATAACTTTCTAAGTTAATTGCTCTTCCATAGCATCCTTTGCTGATGCAAGAAGATTCACATTACAAGTAGTCCTTAACTTACAACAGTGTCAGATCTGCACAATTTGATCCCTTAGAGAAGAAAAACCATTGATTCCACTTGTTTGAAGTGAAAGGACTTTTATGAAGAGATGTTGGTTGGGTTAAACTCAGGCAGTATCTGAGTTTCCACACTCAGGGCAGATAACTTGAAGATGCTTTGGCATGAACTGGTCCTGCGGTGTTCTGCTTTTCTTCAGCTATCATCCCCTGTCCCAAATTCCCCCACAAAATGCATACAAAAATGCATACATAATAAATATAGGTTTATTGCTGCCCATTTGACCTCCACCCCATGTCTCCTCCCCAGTCCTATGATGGTAAAACCATAATGTTTTTACAAAACCAAAATGGCCTGCAGTTTGAGGCAAGAATTTTCTTAGTGGGGTTAATGGGGGCCCTTGCAGTCCAAGAGGGAGAACTCTAAATTCAACTCATTCCAAAGGGCAGTTAAATGCTGTTTTTCACTTGTCACCCTCTTTAATTCTGTCTCAGTAAGGTGCTTCTTGAAAGTCCAGTTTGGTAAAAACCTTTCCTTTTGCCAGTTGGGCTAGCATGCTCTTCATGAGGGGCAACAAACAGACATTTTCAACACACACCCTATTTAGCCCTCTGCAGTTTATGCACAGACAAAGGAATCTGTCCTTTTTTCCCTGTTGGGCCGGTTGGATGAATCACTGTCTTAAATGTTTTATCTATAAAGCCTATAGTTGCTCTAGTTCCCTGGGAGTAATTAAATATAGCTTGTGCTTAGGGTTAGCAGGATTTCTGTGGAGCAATCAGTTGACTTGACTGGTGGAGTAGGAGCTCGCGTGAGCCCTTTTCACTAAACACATTCCACAAATCCCAGTACTCCTGTGGCATTCAAGGATTCATCTTCTTTCACTCCTGCATTGCAGGCCCTACCTCCTGCCTTGGCTTTGAGCCCCCTAAATCTTTTCCCAGCTTTCCTTTCACTTCAGCTCACCGAATTTTAAGTAGGCCCCTTCCCCAGTTCACCTAGGGTTTCCATTTCTGTAGTCATTCTAATCCTAGCATTAGGGCTCTTTCCATGCCTGGTGCAACAATAAAACTCAGAGTCCCCATGCACATTTCTATCAGCTTGCTGATGAGTAATGCTGTGATCCCCCCCCCCCAATCCCCATCATGGAGTCATCTAGCAGGCAGAATACCACTTCAGCTGTCATCCCCCATCCTAAATTCCAACCCCAAAATGCATACAGGTTTATTGCTGCCCATTGTTTCCCTTGTGTCCCCCAAATCTTTTGATGGCAGGACGCCAGTGCAGCCCCAAGATGAATATGGTGGACCTGACAAACAATTCATATGTCTCACTTAGCAACAGAAATGTTAGGTTCAATTGTGGTCTTAAGTCAATCAAATAGAAAAGAGCTGTAAGGGATCTTGGAGCTCTTCTAATCAAGGACTATCTCAACTAGATTAGGTTTCATTTTTTGCTTTGTTTTTCCAATGTCTTGTTTGATTATATTTGATACTTATTTTAATTAAAATTGATTGTAGCCCAGTTTTTGCATTGCTTAAGAGATGAATAACATTTTTATTTATTCCTTTGCTGCTTTCCAGATTATAATCGTAGTACTTCTCTGCCTCTGCCAGTCCACGGGGAGCAGGCTGGCAGTAGTAGCAGTGAGCCTGGGTCTGTCTCGCCAGACTCTGATGTGCAATCTGACATTTTATTTGAAAAAGCAAAGCGTTCTCTTTCTGAAGTTCAATCAAAGAGCCTCATTTCTAATTTATTAAGGTAGAATTTACTATGATCAAATTACTTGCCTGATCATCATCATTATTATTATTATTATTATTATTATTATTATTATTAATTGGATTTGTATGCCGCCCCTCTCTGTAGACTCGGGGCAGCTAACAACAATGATAAAAACAACATGTAACAATCCAATACTAAAACAACTAAAAAAACCTTGTTATAAAACCAAACATGGAAGGTATTTGAAGGGGGTGGCAGTTTTATGTCAGCTGTACTGCTTAATTCTTAAGCAGTAGTTTGGCATATTAAGCAGTAAATTTGAAATGATTCAAATGTCCTACGCATAAGTGTGTGTGTGCGTGAGCACAAATACAAGATCTAATTTCTTATCTTTGATGTCAGTGTGAAACAGCTTTGTATCATCTCAGATACTGCAATTAAATAAGTTACTTTATTGTCCTCTTTATGTGCTTCTATATCATGTGTACAGGCTAGTCTGAAACTAGAATTATTTATTTTGTACTTGCTGACATTTCCATCTGAATCTCCAGGAAGATGGCAAAGTTTTGTTCAATTTCAATTGTTGTTAGGAAGTTTGCATCCTGATCATTACGCCAATTGGGAGTTTGCTGGTGATCTGGAAAATAGTCTGATGACCATCTTAGAATGTTATTACCAGTCTCCTTTTGTTTCTCATCTTTTTATTGTATTTTATTAAATAAATAAAAATGTTTCTTAATTATGAATAAAACATAACTGTTTTATTCATAATTTTATGTGCCCTTTATACTTTTCTGTGATGTTGTCATTTTTCATATAGTGTTCCTGATGACATCTCAATTCAAGATGAGAGAAATTCCTCTTCTTCCTTTGAGGAAAAAGATTCTGGTCTCTTCTTACTAAGGAAAGACAGTGAACGTCGTGCAATTCTTTATAAAATACTTAAGGAAGAGCAGAATCAAGTAGCTTGTAATCTACAAGATTGTGTAGCACAGGTAATAACATATCTTGCTAGTTTGAAAAAAAGCTAATACTATGGTAAAATATTTGTTTTACATGAAAAATTTAAAACTTTATAGGGTAGGATTTGTTGACATAACAATACGAAAGTCAAAATAAAAATTTCTTTTGATTTTTTGGCTATGATTCTCCTAGACCAGGAATGGCAAATCTCTTTTCCTTGGGTGCCAGAAGAATGTGCGTGCATGTGATAGCGTGTGCGCGGAGCCCACACTCATAATGCATTGCCCTCCCCCCCCGCATGTGCACAACTGCCACGCTGCCCCCATGCATGCACACAGGCTTCACTGAAGCTTCTGGTAGGCCAGTTGGGCTGTTTTTCACTCTCCCCAGGATTCAGCAAAGGCTCCTGAAGCCTGGGGATGGCAAAATAAATGGCCCAACGAGCAAATCGGAAGTTTGGAAAAGAAATAGAAGTGGAGCTGCCCTACTACTTGCCTTCATATAGTTGCAACCATGTCTCACACATCTCAGCCCATTTCTTCTGCAGCCAGCAAGGCTTTCCTGAAAGCTTATGTAGCCAATAACAGAGTTTCGGATCGATTTGGAGCCGTGTTATCCACTGCAGGGGCCTTTTCTAAAGGCCTTTCCCGAAGGCCTCTCTAGCCTATAACAGTGCCACCTCTATGTTAGTTGAGGCAGGCAGGATTCCCTTGGGTACCATTTGTTGGGGGCCAAGGGAAAAGGAGGGTTTTGCCTTCTCTTTCTGCTCAAGATCCCCATGTACAATTGGTGGGCCACTGTGTGACACAGAATGCTGGACTTGATGGGCTTTGGCCTGATTCAGCATGGCTCTTCTTATGTTCTTAAGTAACAGAAGCTCACCCTTTTATGCGGCACAAGGGATTTGAACTGCTGAACTGCCAACCTTTTGATCAACAAACTCAGCATCTGAGCTATTTAGCCACAGCACCCCTTATCTTTTATACACGTACATAAAATTGTTTTATATTCTTAATACTTTTCAAGCACTAGGAAAAACACTAACTAAACATTATAAAATTGATTTTTTTTTCCTACAAAGAATCATAAAAAGTGATGCGGTACAGAAATAACAAGTTTATTTTTCCTTCTACTTCTTTTCCAAACTCGGGAGTCCAAATATAAAAAGTAGCATTTTTTTTAAAAAAATCCTGTAAGTAGCTTCAGCTGAGAGTGAAACTGATCGAGTCACCCATCTGGTTTTCATGCAGGACTAGAACTCATAATCATCTGGTTTCTAGCACCTTAATCATTACATCAAACTAGCTCTTTCTGCTCTTCCATTCCTAATTACTTCTATATAATTATATAAGAAATGAAAATAAATGAAACAGGTAGCTTTCAGTTATACTATCAATATTCAATTTGAAAAACTAGTTACTAAGCCTCTTTTCAATCAATGTATTGATTCAGTAATGCAATTTAGGGTAATTATGGCTTTGTGTTACTTATTTAAAATAGTTATAACATTTGTTGAGCTCCTCATTTCTGACTTTTTAAAAAATTATTTTGCATGTTCATATTTTTCAGAGTTCTGAAGAGCTGCATCTTTCAGTTGCTCACATTAAGCAGATAATTGGGATTTTAAGAGATTTCATACACTCTCCTGAACATAGAATTATGGCATCAACTCTATCAAAGTTGAAAATGGATCTTGATTTTGACAATACTTCAATCAATCAGATTCAAATAGTATTGTTTGGATTTCAAGATGCAGTATGTCCAATTCTAGCTTAATATTTGGAATACAGGGGAGGGCAAAGTTCTGCTTTTGCAAATATTCATTATATTCTTAAGCACTTTAGCGCAGCTGGTATATATTCTCCAGTATGAGCAAATGAATACATCTCATGACCTAAAATTAATAGATCATAGCATTCTGAAGTAAGAGCAGAAGACATACTTGTCAGACACTCATTAGATATAAACATTTCAATGCACATGATGATTAAAGGCACATACATAGAAAATCTTCCAGAACATTTTATTTAATTTATTAAAAAATGCTGTAAACAAATTCCACTTTCTATTCTATGCAGATACTTGTAAAATACAATGTTAGGCTTTAAGAGCTCAACATAGCTTTAAATTAGCAAATATCCTAGATACTTTAGCATAGCCAGTATAGTTATATTATCTCATTTGTAACCATTTGCTTTGCCTGTACAGTAATATATTTAAAACATAGAAATGACTAAGGAAATATATATCCTGAACACTACAAACTCTGAGTTTTCTTTAAAAACCCATGATTATAATTTTATTGAGATATTAAACAGTCTTTCTGTCAATCTATCCAGTTTTTACCATGAAAATTAAGCTTTCCATAAGCTAGAAGTCTTGAATTGATAATGTTGCCTAAAAAATCTGAATTATAGTATCAGAACATTTAATTAGCACCAGAATAACAGTGTTGGAAGGGACCTTGGAGTCTTCTAGTCCAATCCCTTGCTTAGGCAGGAAACCCCACACTACTTCAGACAAATGGTTATCTATTATCTTCTTTAAAAAATTACAGTGTTGGAGCATTCACAACTTCTGCAGGCAAATTGTTCCACTGATCAGTTGTTCTAACTCTAAGGAAATTTCTCCTTAGTTCTAGTTTACTTCTCTCCTTAATTACTTTCCCCCCCACTGCTTCTTGCCCTGCCCTCAAGTGCTTTGGAGAATAGCTTAATTCTCCAATTAATAATTTAATTAACTAACTCAAGAAGGTCTTAGAGTAAATAACCACCAATAATGTTCTTCAAATAGAAGCAGCTGCCTTTCCTTAAGAAATATAAAAATTGAAGTTTATATTTACTGAATCTTCAGAGAGTCTTTTCCTGATATAACTCAATTGCTTATAGGAACTATTAATCCAAGTTTCTTTAATGTAATGCTGCAGTTACCTGATTAGTAAGTTAGACATTTAATATATAATAATTTGTTGCCTCTTTGTAACAGATGAACAAAGTATTAAGGAAACATTTAATCAAACCTCATTGGATGTTTGCAATGGATAATATAATACGACATGCAGTTCAAGCAGCCATTACGATTCTTATTCCTGGTAAGTGAAATTGCATGGCTTAATATGCCATGCATAGCTTTATTATTATGACATATTATAGAATGAGACACACCCAATATAACTTAAAAGAACCATTAACATAATTTGTAAAATTAATATAAAAATCGAGGGCTCCTGTCACTACAGCATATTTTGGGATACTCCTTGGCATATCAGTTTATATCAGAAACCCTATAGATCAATACCTGAAAGTGGTATCTAAGTGACTATACTTGGGTTTTTTAAAAGTTATATTTAATAAAATTGTCGGTTACATCATGCTTTTAAATTTATAGAGGTCAATAGACTACTGTATATCCAAAGTGTTAACTATTAGCAATAGTTTTGTAACAAAATGAAGTGGCATTAGATTTTTATCCTGTAGTATAAGATCTGTATAAAAATTTTGGTCATAGATTATCATCAGATATTTTTTTTTTTATAATGACAAATGGAGTAGAAATGTTTATACATATAGGATGCAGAGCTTTGTTAGAACACACATACCAACCTTATTGGTGATATAAACTGACAACTTTGTTGTCCAAAAGTTGGAACAGGGAACTATAGGGACAGCCATACTGGACTTAATACTTACAAACAGAGAAGAAGTGATAGAGTTGAAACTCATATTAGAATTCAACATAATGCAAATACAAACAATAGAACACAATTATGCTAGAGTCTTAGATTTTAAAATAACTGATTTTAATAAACTCAGAACTTGGGAAAGATTCCTTGGATGAAAATCCTAAAAGGGAAAACAACTCAGGAATCTTGGGGGAAAGGCCCAATACCACTGAAAAAGAGAAACAAGAAATCCAAGAAGAAAGCACCATGGTTGCATAAAGATATCTCTGACAAATTGAAAGACAAAAAGGACAAGTACAAAAAATGGAAAGAGGGACACATAACTAAGGCAAAATCTGCAAAGATAAAGTTAAAGCTATACGGGACCTAAATCTTATTAATAGAGAAGAAGTGATAGAGGGAAATTGAAGTTGTTGGAACTTTAGGTGAAAGTGACCATGTCATATTGGAATGCAATATAATGCAAACACAAGCAATAGAAAATAATCCAATCAATGCCTTAAACTTAAAAAAATGATTTTAAGAAACTCAGAGACTCTAGGAAAGATTTATGGATGAAAATCCTAACAACTCGAGGAGTATGGGAACTCTGAAAAATGCAATAATTAAAAACCCAGTTCAGTGCAATACCACTCAAAAAGAAAAACAAGAAATTCAAGAAGAAACCTGCACAAAGATCTTTCTGACAAACTAAAAGACAAAAATGAGAAGCACTGAAAATGTAAAAAAGGGACACATAACTAAGGCTGATTATCAGCAGATAGCCAGAATATGCAAAGAGAAAGACAGGAAAACAAAGGCTCAGAATGAATAAAGACTTGCAACAAAAGTCAAAGATAATAAAAAAAAGTTTCTTCCAACATATAAATAACAAGGAAAAAAATAAAGGAAACAGTCAGTCCATTAAAGAGAGAAGATGGCGAGGAAGTACCGTAACAGGCAACAGAAAGAAAGCAGAGCTACTTAACTCATTCTTTGCATCAGTCTTCGTGCAAAAAGAAACTATAGCCCAACCTACCAGAAATACAGTACAACTGTGAGAAATAGAATGGAAATACAAGTTAAAATAAGCAAAAAAAAAAAAAAAGGTAAGAAAACACCTGTCTGATCTTGATGTATACAAATCACCAGGACCTGACAGATTACATCCCAGAGTTCTAAAAGAGCTGGCAGATGTCACCTCAGAGCCATTGCACCATATCTTTCAAAAATCCTGGAACACTGGGGAAGTACCAAAGGACCGGAAAAGAGCTAATGTTATTCCCATCTTCAAAAAAGAATAAAAAACAGACCCCGGAAACTACAGACCATTGGAGGAAGTGTCTTGCTTCTTCCAATGATTTTTTAACAAACTGGTCAGGAATTCTGTAGTTGGTCAATACAGTGATGAAATGAGAGAGGTGATGAGGGGCAATTCATGCAAAGTAGTAAAGGAGTAAACATAGTGCTGCTATGTATGTAGTTGTTACAAGCCACTTCAGCAAAATGGAGATCAGTCCAGTTGTCCCTCTGTTTATATAACATCTCATATATTGTTCTAGCAACCCATTTGTTTTCTTTTTTAATGAATTTGCAAAAAATACATTTCTGTTAAAATGGGGTGCTGAATGTACATTAATGAGAAATAAAAAAAACTTTTTTGCTTTTAACAAATGGCTGCAATGAATCAGAGTGACAAATTTAAAGGGGTCTGAATATTTTCTGTACCCACTGTATAAACAGGCAACAAAGCTCACACTTAAAGTAGTTCACAATGGCAATGTTACTTAGGTGGGTAAACATCTGCAAGCAAAAACCAAGCTCAGAGAATTTCAGTCAAATGCTGTGTTATATATATTCTCTTCTAAAGATGCATACAGTTATGAAATCACAGGGCATATTTATTCCAAAAATGCTAAATATTTTTAAACGGCTATCACTTGGAAATGGCAATTTTAATTTTATAGATTCATATTGCAAGAAAAGAAGTAAAAAATTAGTACAATTCTGCTTTATACACAGAACTTCGAACTCATTTTGAACCAGCATCAGAAACTGAAGTAGATAAAGAGGCAGATGAAATTGAGGAAGATTACCAGCAAGGAAGACCAAAGGAATCAGTTACTGCTGGAGGGTGCACACTTACTTCTTCTCAGTCATCAGACACTAAACAGCAACTTAGCTTGCAGTTAAATAAATTAAAGCAGCGAACAAACAGGTAAAACACTCTGAAAAATATTTGCATTAAAACATTCAAATTTATATTTTAGTCATTTTTATGATAATCTACATATTGAATAAATTTCTTCAGTAATAGAAACTCAACCAATTAAAGTTTATAAAATCTGCATTTTAAATTTATCTTGCAAGGACAATTAATTTCTCTGCTAGTAATCCAACAGACAGGAAGACAAATGGTATATCCACACTCATTCTTATTTCTGGGTCATCAAAGCTAGTGTAGTCCAACAGAGCACCTAGAAGAAACATATTTTTATATATAATGCCTTAATTATTTATACAAATACCGTATTTTTCGGTGTATAAGACACAGCAATGTATAAGACGCGCCTAGATTTTAGACGAGGAAAACAAGGAAAAAAGCATTCTGAACCAAATGGTGTAATATTATATTGTTTAATAAAATACCAGTGTAGCAGAATACTCTTTACAACCATGTATACTTTTTAAAACCATGTATACTTTTTAAAACCATGTACACTTTTTACAAACTTCAAACTTGACAGCTTCAAGACTTGTGGACTTCAATTCCCAGAATTCCTCCACCAGTCATGCTAGCTCAGAAATGGGAGTTGAAGTTCACAAGTCTTAAACTTGCCAGGCTTGAAGACCCTTGCACTCCTAACCTCTACGTTGGGGGTCTTCCAACTTGCAGCTTTAAGACTTGTGGACTTCAACTCCCAGAATTCCCCCCATCAGTCATGCCAGACTCGGCTCTCCTCCTGGTTTTCTCCCCCGTCCCCCACCCCATGGTTCAAATTCACACACCCTTCTGCTCTAGCTGGACTTGGAGCTGGTATCGCTCTGCAGCTGCACGACAGCTTGAAGCTCTGAAGACATAGCAGCTGTGAGTGAGAAGCCAAGCCCAGCTGAGGAAAATCTGATGAAGATTATGTACCTGGGATCGGCTATAGTGTGAGTTCGGCTTTCTACCAGGTTCTTTTCTTTTAGAAACATAGAAACATAGAAATCTGATGGCAGAAAAAGACCTCATGGTCCATCTAGTCTGCCCTTATACTATTTTCTGTATTTTATCTTAGGATGGATATATGTTTATCCCAGGCATGTTTAAATTCAGTTACTGTGGATTTATCTACCACGTCTGCTGGAAGTTTGTTCCAAGGATCTACTACTCTTTTAAAGAGAGAGAAAAGGGGGCGGGCAAATAACCAGCTTCTCTAGAGAAAGAAATGTGGATCTCCCATCAATTGCAGTGTAATTCTGTATTTCTTTCTGTCTTTACATTGCAATTGATGGGATATCCACATCCGCCCCGAGTCTTCGGAGAGGGGCGGCATACAAATCTAAATAATAATAAATTTCTTTCTCTAGAAAAGCTTGTTATTCGCCCCCCCTTCTCTCTCTCTCTCTCTCTCTCTTTAAAAGAAAAGAACCAGGTGGAAAGCTAGCCATCCCCATCTGAACTCACACCCCAGCCGATACCTTCTTCAGAGCTTCCTTACATTGCAAGTAGAGTAATGAAACAAACCCTGCAAAGACTTAAGGCAGGTGAATAAATAGTTTTTAAATTAGATTGTGTTTTATATCAGTACTATTTTTCATATCATAGGTTACTGGAAAACCTAATACAGAGGGAAAGGGAATACCAGGCACTCCTTCAGCAAACATTACAGCAAAGAGTTCAAGATTTGCATCTTCTTCAGCTCCAGTTAAATACTACTAGTAAGTGGGCAAATGAAACTTTCTACACTCATTTATGTGGAGTTAACAGACTATATGAAGTATTACCTGTTCTGTCTAGGCTGGGTCACCGGTCAGAATAAAAAGCACACACACACTCAGAGGATCCAAAATAAAACTACATTGTTATTAAAATATCCAATACAAAACAGGTTAAGTTTTAGTCCATGCTGGCAGCGTTTCAGGCTAAATTGTCTAGCCAAAATTCAATTAGGAAATTCCTTTGAAGTGTTTCTGTCATTCAATACAGACTTACAGATCTCTGTGGGTTTTTTTTTTTAGATAATGGCATTACTTGACGATGAGTTTACATGTGTTAGAACAGTCTGCAAGCAAAATATTCCTTGAACCCCAGAGCTGGCACATCCAGCCATGATTACAAATATTGTTCACTACACTCCCTTCCCCGAAGCCTGTCACTTATATAGGGACCAGGTGTGGCCAAGTGTTCCATAGAGCTATAACGCAAAGATACTCTCAAATACTCATGTCTGGCCATCGTCTTCCTAACTCTTGCGTCTAACATGGGCTCCTCTTCGACCTCTTCTGACTCACTTAATACCATAACTGGGGATGCTACAGCCTCTAGTGGGTCATCAGTCTCTAACTTCCCTTCACTCTCACTCTCAAACTCAGGGCAGGAACATTGGCCTGGGATACCAATACACATCCATCTCTTGATCCTCAAAATCTATGATCAGCTGAGCCGGACGCGGACCAGCCACAATACCTTTTCGTATCTTAGGCTTATATAAACATTTGGCCAATATGTTTAGTTAATATGCTTTGAATTGTTGCAGAAATTCAGCCGTTGTCATCTGCTCTTCAGCACAACATTGATGAAGAACTTATCAAGTGGTTAAAACAACAAGGAGCTGATTCAGATGCAATTGATAGGGTAAGACTAAGTAGCCAAGATGTTAAATGCTGTCATTTACTGTTCTCTAAACACAAATTATTTATTTCAGTTTGTTCAAGAAGACTATACACTCGGTGATGTTCTGAACAATATCACAAAGGAGGACCTGCAATTGCTCAGACTCCGGTAAGAATAGTATTGTATAATTTTAGAAAATACTGTTTTCCAGTAGACTGAACCTAAGATGATGTTTTATTTTCTCATACAGTGGCGGACTTGTCTGTCGCATCTGGAATGCAATATTAAAACACAGAAAGCAAAATAGAGTCTTGGGAATGGAGGTTTAGCATTTCACTTTTGCCAGACGCAAATGGACTAAGAAGAAAAATAGACCTTATACACTGATTGTCTTGCATGTTTTGCACAATTAAAAAACTCTGTAAATGTTAAATAATAACTAGTTTATTATAAATTGTGTGTGTGTCTGTGTGTGTATTATTTAAACAATCTCAAATTAGAAAATGCTTAAGCTACATGAATAGTTCACCTTACAAAATGCAGTTGCTCATATGTAAAATTTAAACCTTTTGTAATATACCTGCTTTTAAAAATATGTTTGGGTGTTATATAACATAAAGTATTAGATTTTATATGATTTTATAAGAACAAGATAAACCCTGAAGCATTTCAAATTGTGTAGAGATCCACACTAATAAAAAAATATTTAGGTTGAATATATTATTATAAAGCAAAGGAGATATACATAAAGCAAATATATGCTTAGAAAATCACAATGAAACGTTTTTTATTCATGTAAATAATGCCAATTTAGGTGCGTAAGTACAGCAATACACAACAAACTTAAGTTTAATAAACTTTGTTTAATATATTTTTTGCACAACTTTTTTCAAAATTCCATATTTCTCATTTCTGTACCCTCCTAAATTTTATTTTATGATTTATCTTATCTGGCTTTTATCACTTAGAACAGATGTAACAGTTAAACTCCAATATGCTATCTATCAGTTTAACTAGCTGCAGAATCAGAATTCTTAGCCAACAGATTTGTACCTAGTCCACTGATTTGGACCACGCACTTCAAAGGTTGGCTCTTTAGTATAGATATAATTGCCTAATTCTTCCAAGGGTGGTTCTGGATCAGTGGTGGCGAACTGTGCTGCATCCTCAATCTCTTTTCTTACTTCCACATCAATTTCCTATAGCAGGAAAAAAAAATATTAAGAAGAAAGCCCTCCAAAATACAGAGTGCTTTAAATGTACATTACTAATACATAGTTTGCTATTGCAATAAATAACCTGGATAAAAACTACACCCTAATGTTCTAATGTAAGTGTAGGTACTTCAAGCTACAAAAATTCTAATCATGATCATTTTTGTAAAAAAATGTACACACATGTGCTAAGCCATTTTCATATTTGATGACCTACTTGCATATAATCTAATTATAATATTATAGGTGTAGTTTCTTTCCCTAACTAAAATAATTATTTTGTAAAGTTTTGAACTTTAATTTCTGCCCATTTTACCATTGTTTTGAGTTTGGGGCTTTGGCAGGTTTCAAAATAACAAACAGAAAACAACAATGCTGATCAAGAAGAACAGTGATATACTGAACAAAAAGTTGGGTTTTGGGGTTAGAAAAAGATGAAATACTTAGGCCCCTTCAGCACCCTTCAGCACCCAAATCAGATGAGGCGGCAGCATCAAGGCAATCTGAGAGCGCCAAGAGGAAAGAGAGAATGGAGCTGTCCGAGATAGAGGCAGCCTGGGTCATCTATCAGATGGAGAGTCAACAGCCCCCAGGAGGGGGGGGGAGGGGGCTGATGCAGAAGTGGAATTGCTGGGTCCAGTGCCTGACGTGGGGATGCACGGAAAGCAGAGGAGAGCAGTGAGACCCTATGAGCTGGTCCTGGGGATGGAAGAGCCACTGCTGCTGGCAAAGTCCCACCCTAGCTCTGGGGATAAAGGGCAGGAGGCAGAGATGCCTCATCTCTTTGCCAGTCAACCATTGACTTTCGAATCCTATCTGGAAATTATCAGAATTCTTCTTGGAATCTGCTGAGTGTGTGTGTGTGTCTGCTGCTGGAAGAAAGCGAGAGCACCTTACAGGACTTCCTTTACAAGTGTGGGAAGAGCAAGATGTGCAATCATGGTGGTTTCTTGTATTTCTTGTTTTTCTTTTTCAGTGGTATTGGGCTTTTATTATCATATTTTTCAGTGTTTCCCATGTTTCTTGAGTTGTTTTCCCCTTTAGTGTTTTTATTCAGATAATTTGCTTAGCTTCTCTCTGAGTTTGTTAAAATCAGCCCTTTTAAAGTTTAAGATAATGGTTGGATTGTATTCTAGGGGACTGGAGGCTAAAACATATAAAGAACAGTTGCTGGAATTGGGTAATTGATGAAATTGATGAAAATAAGGACTAGGGGTTGATATGATAGCAGTGTTCCAATATCTCAGGGGCTGCCACAAAGAAGGAATCAAGCTATTCTCCAAAGCACCTGAGGGCAGGAGAAGAAGTAATGGATGAAAACTAATCAAGGAGAGAAGCAACTTTGATGGTTAGAACAATTGATCAGTGGAACAACTTGCCTTCAGAAGCTGTAAAGGCTTCAACACTGGAAGTTTTAAAGAGATTGGATAACAATTTGCCTGAAATGATATAGATTTTCTACCTAAACGGGATTGGACTAGAAGATCTCCAAGTTGCCTTCCAACTCGTTATGTTATGTTATTCTCTTCTATTGCTTGTGTTTGCATAATACTGAATTCAAATATGACATGGTCATTCTCATCCAAGCTTCTGGCAACTTCGACTCTCGATCACTTCTTCTCTATTAGTAAGAATTAGGTCCAATATAGCTTTTTCTCTAGTTCCCTCCTCCACCTTTTGAATGAAATAATTGTCAGGTAACTTGATTAGGAATCTGTTCAATCTCCCACTCTATTTCTTTTGCTTGGTTGGTTGGCTTGTAGGGCATGCTTAGAACAACATCATTCTTTTTTCTTTTTATACTGACCCATATGGATTCTAGGTTTTGATCCTTGATTTCTGTAAAGATATACTGATTTTTTATATAAAAGCAACCCCACCTCTTCTTTCATTAGGTCTGCTACTTTTCAACAGTTTGTATCCTTCCATTAGTATATTCGAGTCATAGGTTTCATCCCAAATTTTAGTAATGGCAATGATATCATATCTACTTTCAAAGCACCTGGGGGCATGCACTAATACTTCAGGTTCACCCTGTTTGTTCTCTAAACTTTGAACATCAGTGTATAGAGTCCTTTATGGATCTTGGTTATGTTTCTTATATCTCCTACTTTGTAACTGGGACTTCCATCCTTCCCATCATTCCCTACTTCATTATCTTTTTCTTTTTTTAATTTCTTCTTTCTCTTTACTCCCTACCTCATGTTATTGGTTATATAGTGTTTTTTGCTTGTAATTAGGTTTTAAAGGTCATAAATATTGCCCTTCCCTTTCAATGTTAGTTTAAAGCCCTTTTGATAAGATGGGCCAATCGTTTTCCAAATATATTCTTTGCAGTTCTTGGGAGGTGCAGTCCATCCCTGCCACTAGCCTTTCATGTAGGTAATGCAGAGCATAGTCTAGCAAGCTAAAGTTCTCTTGAGGACACCAGTTTTTAAGCCAGTGTTTCATTTCTAAAATCCTTTTGTTAGAAGTATAGATAAAAAACACCACTTATGCTCCTAATACATTAACTTTCTTACCTTGTTGTTTATAATCTCTTATTATTTTCAGATTCATTGTTGTGCCATTGATCCCATGTAGAAGAAAGGTGTAGTAATTCGTGGGTTGGTTCTTTTAGTAAGATAGTTACATCTTTGATTGAACAAGTGGATATTAAATTGAGACTTTTGTACTTCCAACTCATCACTAATTATTCAGATAAGAAGTTTTTCCTATCTAATTTTCACAATCTGTGAAAAGAAAAATTACCTTAAGCTCCTCCACACTAGCTAGGTTGTTGTTCACCATTCTGTCCTTCAAGAGAGTAATAGGATCACTTTTGCTTCTTACTTCTTGAATTTCTTCTCTTGTTCGGTAACTGTAGAAAAGCCAATTACACTGGTAAAACATATGTTTTATGTTTATTTATTAAATTTGTATGCTGCCCCTCTCCGCAGACTCGGGGTGGCTCACAACAATGGCAGAGAACAATGTAAAATACAAATCTAATATATAAAAAACTAAAAACCCATAATTTAAAAAAACATACACATACCATACATAAACTGTATAGGCATGGGGAAGATATCTCAATTCTCCCATGCCTGACGACAGAGGTGGGTCTTAAGGAGTTTATGAAAGGCAAGGAGGGTGGGGGCAATCCTAATCTCTGGAGGGAGCTGGTTCCATAGGGTCAGGGCCGCCACAGAGAAGGCTCTTCCCCTGGGTCCCGCCAGATGACATTGTTTAGTCGACGGAACCCAGAGAAGGCCAACTCTGTGGGACCTAACTGGTCGCTGGGATTTGTGCGGCAGAAGGCGGTCCCGGAGATATTCTGGTCCAATGCCATGAAGGGCTTTATAGGTCATAACCAACACTTTGAATTGTGACCGGAAACTGATTGGCAAACAATGCAGACTGCGGAGTGTTAGTGTAACATGGGCATACCTAGGGAAGCTCATGATTGCTCTCGCAGCTGCATTCTGCACGATCTGAAGTTTCCGAACACTTCAAAGGTAGCCCCATGTAGAGAGCATTACAGTAGTCAAACCTCAAGGTGATGAGGGCATGAGTGACTGTGAGCAGTGAATCCCGGTCCAGATAGGGCCCAACTGGTGCACCAGGTGAACCTGGGCAAACGCCCCCCTGGCCACAGCTGAAAGATGGTTCTCTAATGTAAGCTGTGGATCGAGGAGGATGCCCAAGTTGCGTACCCTCTCTGAGGGGGTCCATAATTCCCCCCACAGGGTGATGGACGGACAGATGGAATTGTCCTTATTTTATTTATTTATTTATTATTTGGATTTGTATGCCGCCCCTCTCCGAAAACTCGGGGCGGCAAAACCCATAGCCACTCCGTCTTATCAGGGTTGAGTTCGAGTCTGTTGACACCCATCCAGACCCTAACAGCCTCCAGGCACCGGCACATCACTTCCACTGCTTCGTTGACTGGACATGGGGTGGAGATGTACAACTGGGCATCATCAGTGTACTGATGATACCTCACCCCATGCCCCTGGATGATCTCGCCCAGTGGTTTCATGTAGATATTGAATAGCAGGGGGCAGAGGACCGACCCCTGAGGCACTCCACAAGGGAGAATCCTAGAGGTCGACCTCCGACCCCCCATTAACACCGACTGCGACCAATTGGAGAGGTAGGAGGAGAATCACTGAAGAACAGTGCCTCCCACTCCCAACCCCTCCAGATGGCGCAGAAGGATACCATGGTCCATGATACCATATGAAAACGATTTCTGCCAATAAATACAGGAATATAATTTAAGGTAAAATAGAATATAGACAAAACAACAGGAAAAAGATTCCTCTTACATTTAAAATTCCTTGAATTGAACAAAATAAATAAGGAAAATTAAGATATGTATTTAGGATTGGATATCAATGCTATCAATTAAATTATAAAACATCTGATTAAAAACTAATTGTTGTGAAATGAGAAAGGTCTATATGCAGATTTATATTTTGTACATGTGATACTGTTTATTAAACTTTTGTAATATATTATACATTATTTGTTTCTACTTTAGGTCCTCTAATTGTAAAAACAATAAAAGTATTTGAAAAATTAATCCAATGCAAGTATGCAGATTAGAAGTTTATTATTAAAAACAATCCTAAATCTGGTTGAGTTTGGCCATTTAAAAATGTATTATAAAATGGTAGAGAAAAAGTTCAGAATTTAGGGGAGAAAAAATAGAGAAGAAACTGTGAAATATGACTAGGTGTGCATCTAAGTGTCTAATATAGAAGACAGTGTGCAAGCTGCACCTTACATTTATAAAAACAATTGTAAGATTATGGTTGGCTTAAGCCAGTGATGGTGCCGAAAGAGTGTGGGCACACGCTATTGTGCATGCATGAGTGCCCACACCCATAATTCAATGCCTGGGAGGGCGAAAACAGCTAACCCTGCCCCCTCAGAGGCCCTTTGGAGGCAGGAAACAGCCTGTTTCCCAACTTCTGGTGGGCCCAGTAGGCTCGTGTTTTGCCCTCCCTAGGCTTCAAAGGTTTACTTGGAGCTGGAGTGGGTGGGTAAAAACACCTTCTCCTATACCCTCAGAGGCTCTCTAGAAGCCAAAACACCTCCCAGAGTCTCTGTGTGAAGCAAAAAACAGCTGGCCAGCATACACAGGCACATTGGAGCTGAGCTAGGGCAACAGCTCGCGTGCCAGCAGATAAGGCTCCGCATGCCACCACTGACACCCATGCCATAGGTTCGCCATCACTGGCTTAAGCCATGTTTAAATCGTATTTTGCTTTATTTTGATTAACAGGAAAGTTTACAAACCATTCATACTAATAGCCCATATTTACATAAGATGTTGGTTAGTTCCTTATTATTAGTTTCCAAATGCTCCAGTGCCAATAACACTATTTAGAGATGGCTAAGAAATATACTACCTAATTTAATAATTCAATTTTAATTTAATACATGACTTCTCAGACTTTCAGTAATGTAACTATCCTGCAGGCATGCCAGGCAAAATGGGAAAACTGTTAAAACTCACTATTTTGCCTGGGCAAGCCTGTAGCTGTCTTAAATAAGCCAAGTAGGATCCAAAGTCCAGTATGTATTTTGACAACACTCCTGCCTTGCCCTCACAAAGTTTTATCATGTAATCCCTACAAAGGTATGAAGAGGATACAAGCCACAGTGTGAAAAAAAAATCTCTATTTTAATTTCCTCATTTTAAGAAAATGATTAAATATATGCAAGATTATGTAGTAGAAGAGATTGGTAGTCTTCTCTTTTTTTCTGCTTCTAGTTTGTAATAATAATAATAATAATAATAATAATAATAATAATAATAATAATAATAGTAGTAGTAGTAGTAGTAGTAGTAGTAGTAGTAATTTATTAGATTTGTATGCCGCCCCTCTCCGAAGACTCGGGGCAGCTCACAACAATAATAAAAAACAGTGGAACAGTGGAATATTACAGTGGAACAAATCTAATATTAAAAGAGAAAAGACATATACAACCCCATCATTTAAAACCATACAACACATACATACCAAACATAAAATATAAAAGCCTGGGGAGGTGTCTCAGTTCCCCCATGCCTGGCGATATGGGTGGGTCTTGAGTAATTTGCGAAAGAAAAGGAGGGTGGTGGCCGTTCTAATCTCCGGGGGTAGTTGATTCCAGAGGGCCAGGGCCGCCACAGAGAAGGCTCTTCCCCTGGGGCCTGCCAAATGACATTGTTTAGTCGACGGGACCCGGAGAAGGCCAACTCTGTGGGACCTTACCGGCCGCTGGGATTCGTGCGGTAGAAGGTGGTTCTGAAGGTAAAGTATTTGCATTTGCTGCTGTTTCTTCAACTATGCTACATAACAATTTATTTTTCTCACCACTAATAACCATGTATTCAACAATCAAGAATTATTGTACCTGACTCCAGGATCACTCATACTATGCCCATGATAACGATATGTTTGTAGCTCCATCACAATAGGACCCTGTTAAAATGGAAGTCTTTAATAACTTTGAAACCAGTGCCTTGATTTTACTAAATGTATACAGGCATGCCAGTTTAAGATGATCATTTAGACCAGTAGCTCTCAACATTTTTTCACCTTACTGATCAAGCCAGCAACAAAAATATTACAAATGTTCCCTAAAACATGTATATGTTTAAAGTATTTACATTCACTATTTAATGCTTAGACTTGAATAGAATTTCAGGAACTTACATTTCATTCCAATACATTTCTGGTATAAGTAACTGGGATTTATTTAATTTGTAAGAGTCATAAATGCGGACTACTCTTGAGAGTTGGTTAAATTGGTCCTTCAGGATTGGGCGGCATAGAAGTCGAATAAATAAATAAATAAATTTGTGCTGAACAGTTATGGTAATTGCAGTTCTTATTCCCACTTTTAGAATGCTTGGAAAACTCTGAAAAATTCCTCAAACCTCATTTAATAAAGAAGGGGAAATTCTTTATTACAAGTACACCTTGACTTATGACCATACATTTAACAATAATTTGAAGTTATGTTGAAAATAGTGACTAATGACCAGTCCTTGCACTTATGACTATCATTGTGTCCTCACAGCCACAAGATCAGTGCTTGGGTGCTTGGCAACCAGCATGTATTTATGACAGTTGCAGCATCCTGGGGTCATGGGATTGCCATCTAGGACTTTCCCAAAGGGAAGCAAAGTCAGTAGGGAAGTTAGATTTGCTTTATGACTGCATGATTTGCCTAAAATTCCAATGAATAGCTTAAAGACTATAGTAAAATCAGGCATGCCTCACTTTATGACCATATCACTTGGTAGCAGAAGTTTCAGTCTCAATTGTGCTTTTAAGTTGAGGAATGCCTGTATTTATATTGGGCTGTTTAATTTAAAAATGGATTTGCCAAGAACTGTTATGAGAGGGTCTGTTTGGTTATGTGGTTCACAATATAAAATGTTATTGTGATAACCTGGTATTAAACTGGTAATGACATCCATGTGGAAAGTTGCATGTTTATGTTGCTTTTTAAGAATTGGTAACGGAATTCTTTCATATTGCATTTACCCAATCCAATGCTAGGTTCTCCTTTTCTCCAAATCTTGCCTTCCCATTACCCATATGCATTCTTTCTCAATGTTGCAACTAGGTCCTTTTGTGTCAGTCGCTGGGGTCAAGGTTTTATTCTTCCAAGCTTTCAGGCTTGTGCTCATCATCCAGGAATCAAAATATTGCACTCACTTCTGGAGAGAGAGAAGTTCCCTGATGATGGGCTCCAGCATGAGCCTGAAAGCTCAGAAGTGTAAAGCTTTAGTCCTAGCGGCCAATCCTGCCACATTATCCCGGGATATTTACCTTCATTTGCCACAGAATATTCCTTCATTTCACCTATGACAGGTGCACATACCCTTTGTTCTGATGTTTATTGGATAATCATAACTTTAATGATATGTATGACTATTTAGTTATAATTGAGAGTTGTGGTGATGCAGTGTTTAGAATGTAGTACTGCAGGCAACTTCTGCTGATTGCCAGATGCCAGTGGTTCGGTAGTTCGAATCTCACCAGGTTCAAGGTTGATTCAGCATTCCATCCTTCCGAGGTGAATAAAATGAAGATCCAGATGGTTGGGGACAATATGCTTAGAGAGGGCTGTAAAGCACTGTGAAGTGGTATATAAGTTTAAGTGCTATTGCTATTGTGTCTTTTTTGAGTATGCTGCCTCTTTATTTCTTCATCTGAAATTAACTTATTTATTCCCATACTAGGTTAATAAAACTTAAGTACCATGTTTATGATTTATAAAAGTAGAAATGGATATGTTGTTCAATAATAATCATAGCCCCGAAGATGCTGGATCAAGTCTGCAAGATTTAAATCAAGCCTTCATTTGATTTCTATTATTTGTATAATATTTACATCATATTTTATTTATTTGTTTATTTATTGGATTTATATGCTGCCCCTCTCCGGGAACTCGGGGCAGCTTACAACATATAAAAAGAACAATGCAATATAAATCCTAAATCCAATTAATATAAAACCCATTTATCTAAAGTAAAATCCCCATTATATTACAAATTAATTGTTTCCACTCAACAACAACATACATATCATTCTTCGGCCAGGGGGCTAGATTCTAATGGCCCCAAGCCTGGCGGCATAGATGAATCTTTAGACTCTTACCGAAGGTAGTGGGAGGTGGGGGGTGGGGGCAGTACGAATCTCTGGGGGGAGCTGATTCCAGAGGGCCTACAGAGAAAGCTTTCCCCCTAGGTCCCACCAAGTGACATTGTCTAGTTGGCGGGACCTGGAGAAGGCCTACTCTGTGGGACCTAACTGGTCGCTGGGACTCATGCAGCAGAAGGCGGTCCTGCAATAATCTGGTCCGATTCCATGTAGAGCTTTATAGGTCATAACAAACACTTTGAATTGTGTCCGGAAACCAATCAGCAGCCAATGCAGTCCGCAGAGTGCTGGAGAAACATGGGCATGCCTAGGAAGGCCCATGACCGCTCGCGCAGCTGCATTTTGCACAATTGGTAGTTTCCGAACACTCTTCAAAGGCAGCCCCATGTAAACAGCATTATAGTAGTCGAATCTCAAGGTGATAAGGGCATGAGTAACTGTGAGTAGAGACTCCCTGTCCAAATAAGGCTGCAAACGCCCCCCTCGCCACAACTGAAAGATGATGTTCCAAAGTCAGCTTTGGATAGAGGAAGATGCCTAAGTTGCGGACCCTCTCGGAGGGGGTCAAATTCCCCCCCCCCCCTGAGTAATGGATAGACAGATGGAGGTGTCCTTGGGAGGCACAATGCACGGCCACCAGGTTGCTAGATTTGGAGCACAAAAAGTAGTTTGCAAATGGAGCTAAAAGTACTTCCTACTTTAGTATTGTTACATGTATTTGAAACAGAATAAATTTATCTGAAATTCTGCCTACCTTAAATATTCAAACATACCCACATACTATATAGTCATGGGTATGACTAGAAATGTAGCCATTTCTACTCATACTTACTTTTCCTGCTCGACAGTGGTCAGCAGCAAATTTTGCAGCTTCTCTTACAGCAAGAACATCCATGCCATCAACCTAGTGAAAAAACAAAGCAAAGGTTTACTCAAAAGTATTACTGTATCATCTTTCTTGTTAAAAAATCGAGAATAGTAAATATTTTACCCTAAGACCTGGAATAAAGTCTCCTCTTTTGTAATAATCTGTGCTGGCTGCAGCTCTCTCCACAGAAGTACCCATTCCATATCTATTGTTCTCACAGATAAAAATGCATGGCAGCTTCCACAAGGCTGCCATATTATAAGTTTCAAATATTTGACCCTGGAAGAATATTAACAGATTTTAGAGATATTTACATATATTCTTGCAGTTGGCAAATTCAACTATTTCATTATAAATAAATATACAGCTAAGGCATTATTCCCTTTTTAGTCTAGATATAATTTAACTGTCAGATATTGTCCAATTTGCTTGTGTCTATCTGAAGTACTAGTACTGAAGTTAATCCTTTTATTGGAAACCAAGGAAAGATTATCCAAATCAAATTACAATCAAACCTTCAGCACGAGCAAATTCCGCAGTGCAAATCACTTGCTCTACATGTAAAACTACTTTAATCAGACTGTTTGCATTGTAGAGCTTAAGCGCACCACTGCTACAGCAGCATGAGAAAAACTCCTAAGAAGTTTCCAGCTAAATCCAGCTGCCTTAGTATTGGCACACCTGTTTGTGTTTAAAGGCAATTATGGGCATATTATGTCAAATTGGATAGTGCTGTATAGAAATATGCATCTAATTGAATATACCTGGAAACCTACCTGATTTGCAGCACCATCACCGTACAATGTCACACAAATCTCATCTTTCCCAAAGTATTTACATGCCAAAGCAATACCAGCTCCCAAAGGAACCTATAAGATATTATATGCAGTAGGTAAGCCATCCTAACCACCTTGTTTCTTATAATGGTCAATCAGATGCAGACTGTTTGTACACAGAGTATCAGCCATATCCATCTCCTATTGTTTTCCCCAAGCTGGCATATGGAGATAAGCTGTCAGCAACCAGAAATAACACTGAATCTCAAGATTAAGTGTCCTTGATAAATCTTCCTTTTCCTGAATTCATTTAATCCATCTTTAAAGTCATGCCATAATTGGTTATAATCATCATGTCTTGTGACATTGTTCCACATTATGCAATCGGCAATTTAACTGTTAGATTGTAAAAAAAAGTATTCAGGATAAAGCATCCTGCACAGAATTATAAAAGTAATGAAATATCTAATATGATAAATACAGTGGTACCTCGAGATACGAGTTTAATTCGTTCCGGACCTGGGCTCTTAAGTCGAGCAGCTCTTATCTCGAACGACTTTTCCCCATAGGAATTAATGTAAATAATTTTAATTGGTTCCAGCCCTCAAAAAACTCACAAAGTTAGTCTAAATTATGCAGAAAGACATGTTTTTAATGAAGAAATGTACATGTACATATAAATGAATAATGAAGTTTCTTTCACTTAACTTGTAAACTTTCTTAAACTTTTAAATTTACATATGTTCAACTTCTCTGCCACCCAATCCTGTAGGACAGAGGTCCCCAACCCTTTTTGCACCAGGGACCGGCTTTAAGCGATCAAGAGAGGAATGGGTGAATGAATGGACGGAGGGTGGGAAGGAAGGAAGGAAAGAGGGAAGGGACAGGAACAGAGGAAGGAAGCAAGGAAACTTATGAAAGGGGAGAGTAAGAGAGGAATGAGTGAAGGGAGGGAGGGAGGGAAGAAGGTGGGAAGGAGAAAGAAAAGAAGAAATAGAGGAAGGGAAGGTAAAAGAGAGAAAGAAAAAGAGCAAGAAAGAAAGCTGCAAGCACCCCCCCGAGCCCCCCAGGCCAGCTGCAACCTTTTAAAACACGCGCGCCGCTTCGCAGCTGTCTCCTGAAGCCGAACGCGGAAGTTAGCGTTTGGCTTCAGGAGACAGCTCCTTGGCGCTTGTATCTCGAATTTGGGCTTGTAAGTAGAACAAAAATATCTCTCCCCTCCCAGCTCTTATCTCAAGTTGCTCTTAAGTAGAGCAGCTCTTATGTCGGGGTTCCACTGTATTAAAAGCTTTAGCCACATTGCAATAAAAAAGCTAGTTTGATTAATGAACCTTACCTGGGCACCAACAATACCATTGCCACCATAGAAGTTTTTGGCATACATGTGCATTGAGCCACCTTTGCCTTTAGCACAACCACCTATTCGACCTGAAATATTAAAAACACAATATACATTGGGGCTGTACTAGTAATATAAATGTAAAGGTTTCCTTATCCAGTCATTTCTGATTCTAGGAGATGGTGCTCATCACCATTTCTTAGCTAAGGAAGCACGATTATACACTGAGATGCATGGAATGATGTTACCTTCCCTCCCAAGTAGTACCTATTTATGTACTTGTATTTGCATGTTTTCAAACTTCTAGCTTGGCAGGAGCTGGAGCAAGTAATGGGAGTTCAACCCACTGCATAGCACCTGGGCCTCGAACCCGGGAGATCAGCTTTGCAGTTGACAAGCTTAGCCTCTTTTAACCACTGAGCCAAGGCACCCTCTATATGAATAGTATATGACCTCTGTTATCCACTTGAGCAAAGGTATACTAAGCAAATTAGGGTGGTTTTCATTATAGAAATGCAATCAGAACTTAATCCTTCTAGATCTATCTGCGGTGGTATTTCTCCTTTCCATATTTACATTTCATTTTGGTAGACGAACCTGTGAGTTCAGCAAGAATTTCTCGAACTGAAATTCCACGCGTATAGGTAAAGCCGTGAGCTCGGTAGGCAGTGATCAAATGATCTGTTCGATTTATAGCTGCCTCAAGTCCAACACAGCATGCTTCCTGTAGAAAAACAAACCAACAGCATTGAAATACCAATTAGACTTATAAACCACTCTACAGTGCTTTACAGCCTGATCCACTTAGCCTCACTAATCCTCTCAGGCTGTATGGGGGCCTCCTGGCATGGGCAACCTGGAGCCTTGGGCGGCGGGTGCCTGGTCCTTGAGCTCCCAGAGTGAAGGGACTCCTAGAGCGCAGGGACTCAGAGGTCCAGCCTTGCTTCCCAGAGGGGAATTCCTGCCTGTGTTTGCCTCCTCCTCCAGGCTGCTGTTGTGCTTCCTCTCTTTGTCTGGGCTGGGCTTCCTGGTCTGGAGGGAGCTAAGGGGCAGTGAAGCTCCTGCTGGAGGGGGCAGCTGTTGCTGGTGCCCCCACTGCAACACGAAGCGAAGTGAGGCAGGTAGTAGAGTGGAGTGGCTAAAGGGGCCCGAGATGCACAGGTGTAGGCCGCATGGGGCAGCTCTGGGGCTAGGCTCAGGTGGGGTAGACAAGAGAATCTCGGTTGTTCCCTTGGTACTGAGACTCCTTTCCCATTTGCTGGGGCCATTGTGTGTGTGTGTGTGTGTGTGTGTGTGGTGGGAAACAGATGGGAAACGTGTCCTGCCAAGAAGTTTGGACAGTGGCATGGTGGTGGCACCAGGAGCACTTGGAGGCAGAGGCACAGAAGGAGGCATGTGATTCGGCCCATCAGGCAGCCACATGGCCGCCTGCTCCATTCCACCCGTGGTGGCTGCGGGCAAACAAAAACAAACAGCAGTGTGGATGCCTGGCACGTTCAGCAGGCTAGATCACGGTCCTCTCCCTGAGCCTCTGCCTGCTGCTTGGAGGGCTAGGCCTGCAGTTGCAGTACTCAAACCGACCTCACTATGTGGGCTGCAGAACCCGAGTGTGGTAGTGGGATGCAGCAGTTGCCGAACTTCATCAGTCTCCACATGCGCCACTCACTCCTGTGTGTGTGCCGGGGTGAGCCAGGCCTAGTGGGGGCAGTCCCTTGCTGTCTGCAGGGTGGTCTCGCGGGGCCCATCTGGCCCTTTGCAGGCCGGATGCAGCCTGCAGGCCTTGTATATATCTGGTCCAGATATATGTAAGTAATCTTAGCAAAGACAACAGCAATGCAGTGTATATTAAAGATTAACAGGTTAGGAAAAACATTAAAACTTTTCAAAGAGCATGGGAGCAGAATCTTAAGGATACAAAATACATATAAATAAAAAAGGGAGGGAAACAACCATAAAAGATTTGAAGAATTTAAACGTACTATGGTATAATCTCTACCATTCAAGGTAACCAGACTAAAATAAAAATATTGGCACTAGCCATTTGATCAAAGTACACTGTTTCCACCAACTACACATTACCAACTCTCCCCAATGAAGATATTCATGAAAGTCAAGCATTTTGCAAAATTATAAGTGTTCACCTTTTTCAACCACCAAGGAATTTGTATTTGTAGAGTCAAGACATAGAATTCTTCATAATTCTTCTTTTACCTGTAACAGTGTAAGTAAAATGAAAGAGCATTTGATGAAATCTACTACCCACCTGGCCATCATATAAATGGCAAAACCCCCGAATAATCTTTTGTTTATACAGCTGGTCTGCTTTCAGTTCCATGCGCCGAATAGTTTGCATAGTTTTATAGTATTGGAAACCTTGTTCTCGAGTCAGTACAGTTGTGGTAGGAGGACCCTCTTCCAAGCGATGGAGGTCATATTTCTGCAAACAATAAATACAAGTGGTCATGTTGTATTTTTAAAATATTTGAGTATCTTCATACACTTAGCATCATAGGCGCCAAGGTTGTACAGTGGTTAGAGGCAATACTGCAGGGCTACTTATGCTGACTACAATTTAGCACTTCAAATCTCACATTAAAAATTTAAGTTATTTTGTAGTTTTTCCTGTAAGTGTATTTCAATCCAAAAAATAATGTTCTCCATTTTATACTTTAAAATATATCTTGTAATACCTTGTAATCTTATTTCAATATATATGAGTTTATATAGCACAACACTAAAATATGTACTAGCTTTAAGTCTAGTATTCGTTTTCTAAAATTTCTAAAATAATAAATCTACTTACCTTAATTTCAAAGGTAGCCTCATTTGCAAAATCTGCATAATTCCGAGAAGTGACAACCACACGAGCAACCTTTCAATAAAAAAGAGGCAAAAAACAGGTATATAAAGATTAAATTAAAGACTTCCGGTTGTGGTGCGGTGCTGTCGCTGTGTGTTTCCCGGTTCTCCGGGTTACATCTGGCCTTTTGCGTTGTTTGATTGCCCTATCGGGCGACCGCGGACCCGTAGAGCCCAAGGTCTTTGAGGGGAAGTTTGCGTGTACCCGGGGGCGTTCGGCGGACCCCCCCCCGGGGGACGGGAGATCCCCCAAATCATCAACCAAAGAGATCAGCTTTTTTTTGCTGATCCGGAAGCGCTGCGCTCTGCTTTATCTTGGAAGCCGCGGTAACGACAAATACCTTTGGGGGTGTTATTGCTTGCTGCAGAAGGACTGAGGACGGTTTTTGGATTTGTGGCATACGTGTTGGATTACTCCTTGCGAAAGGGACATCACGACTCTTTTTCTGAGTCTGAAGAGTGAGAGGCGGCGACTTCGATCTGTGAGTGTTACGAGCCCCCTGGCAAAGATGGCGACGATGACTCGGCGGATTTTACTTGAAGGTTTTTAGAATGAATTTTCGCCACGTCTATCTGAGATTTTGACTTGCCTTAGAACTATCATCTATACTTTAAATTTTCGCAAGGAGAGAAGGTTTAAGTAACGTGCTTTGAAGGTAGGAGAAAGTTTAAACCCCCCGCAACAACTTTTTTGCTATTTGTCTTTGAAATAACACCTTGACTAGTTGGAAAAAAAAAAAAGTAAAGCAGATAAGACTTAAAACAGCAACCGGAAAACTCCGACCCTATTTTTTTTTTCTACCTACCACTTACCCTTCCTTTCCCTTCCATACCCTTTTTTGCCTTAACTTTTATTTTTCTAGTTTAATAATAAATAAATAAAGTTTGTTTACTTTTGAATTTCATACATAGATATTTTTACCTTTTTTCACTTTTTACTACTACTACCTTTTTTCTTTTGGACAATTTTGCACATATTGGATTACTTTTGGATACTTTTGGATATTTGGAAATTGAATTTGGACACTTTGATACTAGGACACTTGAATATCGGATGTTTACTGACCCGGAACTCTGGACAACTTGTTAACTCTTTACTCTCTCCCCCTTTTTTTTTTTTTCTCTCTGGAACTGCGTCACTAAAATTTACTTCATTAACTGCAAACAAATCATTGACCTTACTCTTTGATAACGAAACCGAACTGTACCGAACTTGATCAATTTAATAACACCATATTGCTGAACTAAGAACTCTTGGATTTGGATCGATTGGGATTGAACTTCTTCTAAGTTATTTAAATTTTATTTTGATATTTTTGGACTATATACATTGACAAAAACCCCTTACCCAATTCTGTAATTCATAAAATATTGTAATATTTACTCTAGCAATTGAACTATTTATATAGATTAAATTATATTATATTACATTAAGATAGATTGTGCTATATTTAGGTAGAACATACTGATAGATTACTTTGAGTTGATAGTTTTACTGTATATTAACATTAAACTTTAGACTTTAGACTTTATTATTACTTATCCTTAATTAACTTTAAAGACCAGATAGTAACTGGATTTCTTTTTGATTCTACAACTTATAGTAACTTATAGTAATTCAATGTTTTAAGATTTATTGGATTTAATCAACTTAACTGATTCAACTGATTTAAACCCTTAATAGAATAACCCCCGGATTGATTGATTGACTTTCCCCTTATATTGAATACCGAATAATTGTACTACTGAATTATTACTTTTTCCCACTTTCTCTCTCCTTCCTTTTCCTTTCCATAAATTGTGATATTATTACTGGAAACATATTGATTCAAATGCTATTCTATTGATAACCTGAATCTTAAATATAAATTGTCCTTTTCTTGTTACTTCTTAAGTGAAACAAATTTAAATTCAAATTCTGATATTCTCTTAACAACTCTTTACTAATTGTATCTTAACAAAAACCAAAAAACAAAAGAACCTTTACTACATAAACTGCAACTTTCTATACCACCTTAATCACTTTAACCTCACTACTTCCGACAACATTACATACATATTACATATTACATATTACATAGATACTACATATACATTACATACATTTCTTTACACTACATAAATCCTTTTACTACATTATACATACTATTTATATATTGCTCTAACGACCTCTCCTTAATATAAAAATATAAAAATGTCTGCCTCAAATCAACCAACCCTTATGAAATCTTGGAAGAAAAACCCCAACCAGCCTGCAACACCAAATCCAACTCAGCAACGTTCAACTGACTTGTCAGACAAAACATCTCTCCAACAACAAACACAGGAAATTCCCAATATATCACTAAACGCCTTACTGGAGAAGATGAACAAAATGCAAGACACATTAGATATTAATTTTGAGTCTATTAAAGGAACGATGGGAGAAATGAAGCAGGACATCAAGAAGATTCAAGATCATGCGGGTCATCTTGAGGAGCGAACGACCAAATTGGAAGACCAAATGGATGTTGTTTGTGAAACAATTACCAAGAATACAGAAAAAATAAATAATATTGAAGAATTAACCAACAGGATGGACACCAAATTCCAGTTTTCAGAAGCGAAGGCAGAATACACCAACAAATCCCTGGAAGAGTCCCTTATGAACCTGGAGCTCGAGAAATCAGCCTTTTTTTTGCGTTTTCAAAATATTACAGAAACTGATCAACAAGACCTTCCTCACACGGTGGCGACAATAATAGCTAAAATCATTGATAAATCAACGGACGAAATTTTAGCACAAATGGACGAGGTATACCGGCTTACAACTTCATATGCTAGACGGAACAGACTCCCACGAGAGGTCCATGTACGTTTCCTCAAAAGAAAATTCAGAGACGAAATTTACAATGCCTCCAAGGATAATCCAACTTCTCACCAAGGTCGAGATATAGTAATACTACGCCAAATTCCAAAGCGAGTAAGGGAGAAACGCAAACCCTATCAAACGCTAGCCACCAAATTAAATAGAGAATCTATACAGTTTAGGTGGATGATACCAGAGGGAATGACGGTCACGCTTCTGGACAAAAAATATAAAATTTCCACTCCCGAAGATGCAAGAGACTTCTACGCCCACATCTTGAAGATGGATCAATCGGCCCTTAAGGAATTCGACAGTAGAGACACTCCCCGAAATGAAGAACCTACCTTTGATGACAATCAGACAAACAATGATCAAGAATTACAAATTCAGAATGGCGAGTCAAGCAAACATGGACCAGTTACCCGGGCAAGAGCTGAGGCAAGAAAGGAGAAATCTAAAGAACCAACACTACAACAATAAACAACCCCAAATTACACTATTCTCAACAAATATAAATGGTCTGAACTCATATAAAAAGAGACAAAAAATATTCCATAAACTATTTGAAAACAACTATGATGTAATTTCACTACAAGAAACCCACATTAAAAATGAAGATACCACTCTTTTAGTTATCCCCAACTTTAAAATCAAATCTGAGTTTGAATTCTTTTGTGCTTCCGCCCCCGAAAAAAAGAGAGGTATAGTTTTATATGTTAAAAAAATTTATTCCCCAACATTAATATATAACGATGAAAATGGTCAATTACTAATTGTGCAAATAACCTTACAAAATAAAAGAACAATAAATATAATATCAATATATGCACCATCTGTTAGACAATCTCCCTATTTTAAAAATTTACACAAAAAAATATTAGAATTAGATCTTAACAATTTTGTGATAATTGGAGACTTCAATGCAATAGTTGATGTAAACAAGGATTATAAAGGTAACTCCAAGTGTCGTACTCGCAACATCATTCCCTCTACCTTTCAACAAATAATCTATGAATATGCCTTAAAAGACATTTGGAGATACTTTCACCCTAAATCTACACAATATACCTTTTTTTCTCCCCCCCATCGAACATGCTCACGTATTGACATGGCTTGGTCTAATATAGAAATAATAAATCAAATAATTGATGTTCAAATACTCAATGCAACTTGGGCAGACCACAATCCCCTCCTACTTACAATAAAAGACAACACTTACAATATTCCGCATAGATGGTCAATGTACTCAACAGTGATAAACCAAAAACAATTTCAACATAAAATACAGAATGATATCCCCCCTTTCATTCAAATTAACTTTAATGGCGAGATACCCAACGAAATAGCATGGGACGCCACTAAAGCATATATACGCGGTGTGTACATCTCATATACAGCAAACAAAAACAAAGAAAAATATGCACAACTTCAAAAACTAAACATCTCTCTTCAAGAAGCAGAAAAGCTACTCTGCAATGATCCTAAAAATAATATAACCCTATTAGAAATAAATACGATCAAACATCAAATAAATTTAATAACACAACAACATATTGCCCAAAAGGTTAAAAATGCGAAACAAACATATTTTGAAGCGGCCAATAAACCAGGACGTTGGCTTTCTCTTAAATTAGCTCATCAAAAATCCGATAGAAACATAGATACTTTAGTTGATCCTTTTGGACAACTGAAAACGACCAATTCCGAAAAAAAACAAATTATTCAAAATTTTTATCAACAACTCTACCAAGTCTCAAATTTGGATGCCGATTTAATATCAAAATATTTACAAACAAATGAACAAACAACTATGATAACAGATGACCAAAGAACTCTTCTAAACAAACCAATTTCTATTTCGGATATTGAGGCTGCAATAAACAAACAAAAAAACAATAAAACCCCAGGACCAGACGGAATCCCATCTGAATTTTATAAATTTCATATGGATATAATGGCTCCCATACTCTTAGACATCTATAACAATGCGCTCTCACATGCAAAACTGCCCGCGTCCTGGTTTGAATCCTATATAACCCTTATTCCTAAAGACATTGAAAACAGACACCATTTGGAGAATTATAGACCGATTGCATTACTTAATACTGATTATAAAATATTTGCATCAATAATTGCGGACAGATTAAAAAATATATTAAACAAAATTATTCATTCCGACCAAAACGGATTCCTTCCGGGAAGAAATATTTCCACAAACACAAGAACTATATTAAATGCCTTGGAATACTATGACAAAAACTATGATAAAGCAGCTGCATTAATATTTATGGATCTCAAAAAAGCTTTTGATAGTCTTCAATGGCATTATCTTATAAATCAAATTAAATTCATGAATTTTGGCTCCAAATTTTTCAATCTAATCAAAACTATTTACTCTATTCAATCGGTCAAAATTCTTTTTAACAATGATATCACTAACACAATCACTATAACTAAGGGTGTACGCCAAGGATGTCCTCTGTCCCCACTTATTTTTATTCTGGCCATCGAGACCTTTCTCAAGACTATAAGAAACAACTCACAAATTCACGGTATTATGATTAAAAAAGAACATTACAAACTGCAGGCCTTTGCGGATGACATTGTATTCATCCTACAAGATCCAATTCGAACAGCACCCATTCTATTTGACGAAATTTATAAATTTGGTGAAATATCTGGCCTACAAATCAATAAAAACAAAACACAAATTTTGACAAAAAATATGATACCAAAAGAGATACTTACCTTGGAAGAATTAATTAAAATAAAGACCACAAAAAAAATTAAATATTTAGGAATTTGGATGACTTCGAATTATGCTACGATCAAAAAAGACAATTATGAACGATTAGCTAAAGAAATACAACAAGATCTTAACAGATGGTCAAAATTAAACTTATCTATTATGGGAAAAATAGCTGCCATAAAATCAAACATTCTTCCAAGGTTTCTTTACCTATTTCAGGTTGCTCCAATAAATTTGAATAAAACTTTTTTTAATATTCTTCACAAACAAGTAAAGAAGTTTATTTGGACCAAGAAGAAGGCCAGAATAAAATTGAAAAACCTTCAAGACCTTAGATCCAGGGGTGGACTTGGACTTCCAGATTTTTACATGTATTATCAAGCTACCATTTTAACTATGATTAAAAATTGGATTACATTCCAAAACACAAGACTCTTAACTCTGGAAGGATTTGATCTTCTTGCTGGGTGGCATACTTTCTTGACAGCAGACTACCACAAAATACCCAAATACTTTAAAAATCATTACTTACGTAAAACACTAATAACAATCTGGTTTACTATAAAAAAAAATTACTACACCTCAATACCAAAATGGATATCCCCCAATGAAATAATAACTTTTCCCAATCTTTTCTCGTACTCCAAAACTCTGAGATACCAACAACTACTTGATGAATCAGACGCTCTTATTTCTAAACAACAATTGAATAATCAAGGAATTAATATAGACTGGTTAACATATTTACAAATTAAACTAAAATATGAACAACACAAAAAGCAATTTGGATTTCAAAATAATAATGTAATAGACACGATTCTTTTTGGCCCTTCTACAAAAATGATTTCAAAATTGTACAACTACTTACTAATTCAAGAAAATCCTGAAGAGCAAGTGAAATGTTGTATGATAGCTTGGGCTCAGAATTTTGGATATACGATTAACTTAATTGAATGGGAGAAAACATGGACATCAAATTATAAAATGACAACTGCAATGTCCTATAAGGAGAACCAAATTAAAATGTTTTATCGTTGGCATTTGCCCCCAGCAAGAATATCCAAAATGTTTCCCAACTTCTCACCGACCTGCTGGAAGTGCAAGATCAAACCTGGAACCTACTACCACACATGGTGGACATGCCCAATTGCACAAAAATACTGGACAACAATTCAATCCCTAATCGACCAAGTCATGTCAATCAAATTACCACTCAAACCTGAGCTCTATCTTTTGGGGATATTCAGACAAAATCTTACTAAGACAGAAAAATACCTTATACTACAAATAATAACTGCTGCCAGAATATCATATGCCTCTCTCTGGAAATCAGATCAAGTACCCTCTTTCTTTACAATAATTACGAAAATTAACGAATGTGCTGAAATGTCCAAAATAGCAATGGAAGCACAAAACAAAAATGACTCAGAATATTACGAAGCATGGGAAAGTTGGTATAAATGGGTTTCTCAGAAAAAATACAAAAAATTTTTAATGTAAAGCTTATACATTATCATACCCAAAACTACCTTCAACACTTAAATTAATATTAAAATAAATTAGAAAAGAAGCACCAAAAACTAATCAAATTTGCAACAAGAAAATATATCAAACCTCTTTTTATCTGTTTTCTAACTAACTTAATACACATTACAAACATACTGACTACTTTCAAAATAATCAATCTTTATACACACCCATCATATCACCCACATACTCCCCACCCCACAATTAAACAAAAGTCGTCCATAAAAACGTCTGCATTAAATGCAGACTCTTCTCTCTTTCTTTCTTCCATTTCTTTTTTTTATATATTCCTTTTTTCTTTTCTTTTCTCTCCTTCTCTTTTTCTTTATTCCACCTCTTTATAACTAAAACTTTAATGTCAATATATGTATACTAAGGAATACTATACTTGAGTTACTTAAATAGTAAGATTAAGAAAATAAGAGTTATTACGTTTTTTTTTCTAAAACACTCGTGTACTATAACTCACTTGTATTACAATTTTATTATATGTTTTGTTTTTGAATTCTCCCCCCCTACCCTATCCTACCCCCACCCTTTCATTCTGTCCCCCCTCCCCCCAATCCCCCTCCCTGTTTTTAATTATTCTTGTAAATAAATAAATAAATAAAAAAGATTAAATTAAAATATTTTTTAAAAATATTCCTACCTGCTTCAAGATGATTTCAACTTACATATAACAATTTTAAACTTCTAAAGATTATAATAGATATTTTATAAGCAGTAATTCAGTCTATATTTATTATCAATTCATTCCATTTTGATGCTTGATTCCAATGAACTATGGGTGATTTAAACTAAACAATACAAAAATAAGAAATATTAAAATAAAAATAATCCAAAAATTAATTATAAGATACCAACAAAAAGAAAATATCTCTAATTCACGGTTGAACTGTGAATTTTTGGTGCTTTCTGAACTTGCTGATGTTACATACCAGTAGCTGCTTAATAAAATGTCTGCAAGGAAACAATCAAGCTCATAGAATACTAAGAACCTATTAAAATAAATAATATATTTTGCAGGAAATATATTGAATTATGTGGGTCCCATAAGCACATTTGTATTTTCTATTTTGGAAGGTTTGTAATGGAAAAAGCAGGGAGAAAAAAGCAATGTAATCAGAATCAAGTTAAAATAATGCAGGTAAGAAAAAGAACATTTAAGAAATTAAATGCTTTAAACACTCTACAATAGGTGTTGAATTGGTGGGCCATGGGCTGGATGCGTAACGCGCAGGCCAAGCCCACCCCAGCTTTATAAAGGCAAAAAAGTCACAATATATCAGGTGACATTGTCTATCACCTGTCCAGTTGTGATTATTTTGCTACATGTATGTGCAGTCAATTATTTCCATTTGTGTTCATGCAAGATTTGCTACAGCAGCAAAATGCCAGGGAATACATGATTTAGAAGACACAAAAAGAAACATAATACTGTAATAGAAAAATACAGGTAATCATGAAGTTTTTAGCAATGCTTATATTACTTAGATTTTCTAACATTTTCAGAAAAATATAAATTCTCATATTTCATGTTTCGAAAACCGGTTTTCTCAACTGTGAAAAATCAACAGAATTGTCTATTGAGAGGAAATGCTGAAGCCCCTAACTTTGGTCTAGCACAGACGTCTTCAAACTTGGCATAGCTAGCTGGAGAATTCTGGGAGTTGAAGTTCACAAACCTTAAAGTTGCCAAGTTTGGGGACCCTTGGGTCTAGCATGATAATTATGCTTGAAATAACTTTTACTGAACTGAATATTTTAAAATTACAAGAGCTACCGAGATTTCAATTTTCAATCCAGGAATAAATAGACCAATAAAATAACTAACAAATCAGAATGGAACATATTTTTTGCACAACAAATAATGGCTTGTTATGAACATTCATACAATTAAAATACTGGTCTTACCTCACTAACAGCTCCCTAAAGCAGTAGAATTGGGGAAAACAAAAATAGAAAGGAATATCAGCCACCATCACACAGATGTGGGAAAAATAATTCCTTAGAAATATATTTTAGTACCAATTTTATTTAGCCAAGTGACCTATTTATTCAGCAGAGTTCTTTTTTATGCAACGGTAAAACTTCCTTTAAAAAGTTATTGCATTGTAATATTTCAGCATAATGAAGAACAGATGCTGTTATTTTTAATGCACCATTCAAAGTACAGTACTCTGTAGCAATTATCCCTATTTGTGTACCAATCTTCATATACACAACCCCAATCAAAAAGATTTTCCTGCTGATTTTTTGTGAAGCAGACAGATTATCTGAATCTCTCTAAATCAGGGTTCATGCTTGGGCTGAGAATGAAGATTTATTAGTTGCTCTTGTGTCATTTCATGGCTTAAAAGGAGATAAAGGCATAAAGGAATCGGCACTGTTTTGCATTGGACTGTCTGCAAGATTGAGAATTTGAAGCACAATTTTGCAGATTCCACTCCTTCTAATTTGTTCATTACAGAAACAAAAGATTGAGGACTCAGCCTATCTCTCATTTTATGTAATTTCTACTTGACAAAGATCATCTGTGGATTTAGGGTTTAGTTTTATTAATTTATATAAACTTTTTTATTGTTTAAAAACCACCAAGAATAGCCTAACAGAATAGGCATAAAATCAATCAATCAAACATACAGACGCCCCGAGAAGGGCGGCATACAAATCTAATTAATAATAATAATAATAATAATAATAATAGTATAGGTATTGATATAGAAAACCTTTGTTTCAAGTGACATTCCATCTATTGTTTTCAAGAGTAGGGAAAAATGATCAGCTATTGTTTTACATCTAGTGTTAAAACATCATTTTCCTTACTTGTTTATGTGACCTTAACCACTATTGGTGCAATAGCTCAGTGAATCATATGAACTTGTAAATTGTGGTTTATTCAATAAACCAGTGATAAAATCATGGTTTAGTACAGTACTCTATTAAAACCTAAGTGCAAAGAAGTCCACTGAGGTTTATTATGGGCAATAATTTCATTAAGCCCCCAAATTTTGGATTTTTAAACAGACCTTTTATTGGAATCCTTCAAATCCATTCTCAAAGAATCCCAAAAGTAGAATTTTTATTCTAACATGCTAGTTACTATGAATAAAAACTTATAGCTTGTTGATATAAATTGCAGAAAATTTGCTTTAGAAAAATTAATTTATGACAAGAACACTCTGAATCATAGATTTATCCCTATATTAAAAGCTGGGCTTGAAATCTCATGCAGGGTATAACCCTGTTTCCACTGAAGCATCTGATGCTTATGACAGCCCTATAATATACTTTCCTTAATACTGTTAAATCACACATTGGAACAAAAATATCTCCTTCAATTACACCTCCCAAGCCTGATCAATTGCTTACTCTTTATGGCAGCGGCCCCCAAACTACGGCCCGTGGGTCGCATGCGGCCCGCTGAGGCCATTGATCCGGCCCGCGGGTGAGTGACAGGAACGTCCATATCCTGTGCTCCTGGCCACTGTTCCCTCTAGCGGCTAGGGGAGCTGGGCATCGGAGTTGGGGCGGGGAGCGGCAATGAAAGTGCAAGGAAGTCTTGCACCAGCTCCCCGTTCCACTGCCAGCCTGCCATGCGCTTGGGGGGGGAGGCTAAGCACTCCGCTGCAAACTTCAAAGAGGCTCGGCACCGGCCTATCCGCGCGGGCAGTACTGGGGGCGGCAGTGGCTCCCTCTCCTTCCCCACCACCTATGTCTATCGCTGGTGCCTCCCGCCAAGGCAGAATTGCACCTGGAGGAGGCAGTGAGTCTCTGTGCCTGCTCGCTGAGGCACCTCCGCATCCGAAGCTGGAGCGACAGCGGCGAGAACCTCCCCCTTGATCTCATCTCACCGGAGGTAAAGAAAGGCCTGCGGAAAGCCGAGCTGGGCACAACACACACTTACACGCACACACCTGCCTCCTCCTCCTCTTTAAGTTGCCGGGTCCCATTTTCTGAATTGAATGGGAGTCTGGGGTCGGAGGGTGGAGGCTTGTCGGGTGAGTCTTCCATGGGGTGAGAAGAGGGAGGGTGAAAGAGGGAAAAGAGAGAGAGAAGTGGAGAGAAAAAGAAAAGGGAAAGAGAATGGAAATGAGGGAGGGAAAGAGAAGTGGAGAAAAAGGAAGGAGGGAGGGAAGGGAGGGAGAGAAAGAGAGGGAGAGAGAAAGGGAGGGAGGAAGAGAGTTAGCAAGAGAGAGAGAGCAAGAGAGAGAAAGAAAGCAAGAGAGAGAAAGAAAGCAAGAGAGAGAAAGAGAGAAAGAAAGCAAGAGAGAAAGTAAGCAAGAGATGGAGAGAAAGAGGGTGAGTGAGAGAAAGCAAGAGAGAGAGAAAGAGAGCAAGAGAAAGAAAGCAAGAGAGAGAAAGAGTGAGTGAGAGAGAAAGAAAGCAAGAGAGAGAGAGAGAAAAGGAGAGGAAGGAAGGAGGGAGAGAAGTAAGGAAGGAAGGAGAAATGGAGGGAAAAGGAAGGAAGGAAGGAAAGAAGGAAGGAAGAAGAAATGGATGGAATAAGGAAGGAAGGAAGAATGAAATGAATGAAGGAACGGAGGGAGTTTTTCTGTGTGTGTGTGCGTGTGTGTAAATTTTTTTAAAATTTTCTCTCAACATACCGTATATTCAAACAATACAGTGTACCATCTAATTTTCCATGAATAAAATGTGATATTTTGTTAGTAACTAATATCAATCATCAAAAAAGTTGCAAAAGGTTTTTTTTCTAATGTTGTCGTCCAGGTACTACATACAGTGATACCTCAAGATACGAACCCCTCATCTTACGAACAACCCGAGATATGAACCCGGGGTTCAGAAAAATTTTGCCTCTTCTTGCGAACTTTTTTCGTCTTACGAACGCCAAACCCGAACTTCCGGGTTTGGCGTTCGGGAGGCTGCTGGGAAGCCCCCCGGCTGTTTTAAAAGGTAACAGCTGGGCAGCGGGGCTTCCCAGCGGCCTCCCGAAGCCGAACCCGGAAGTTCGGGTTTGGCGTTCGGCTTCGGGAGGCTGCTGGGAAGTCCCCCGGCTGTTTTAAAAGGTGACAGCCGGGCTGCGCGGCTTCCCAGCAGCCTCCCGAACCCCGAACTTTTGCCGAACTTCCGGGTTCGGGAGGCTGCTCGGGAGCCCCGCAGCCCGGCTGTCACCTTTTAAAACAGCCGGGGGGCTTCCCAGCAGCCTCCCGAACCCGAACCCGGAAGTTCGGGTTTGGCGTTCGGCTTCGGGAGGCTGCTAGGAAGTCCCCCGGCTGTTTTAAAAGGTGACAGCCGGGCTGCGCGGCTTCCCAGCAGCCTCCTGAACCCCGAACTTTTGCCGAACTTCCGGGTTCGGGGTTCGGGAGGCTGCTGGGGAGCCCCGCAGCCCGGCTGTCACCTTTTAAAACAGCCGGGGGGCTTCTCGGCGGCCTCCCGAACGCCAAACCCGGAAGTTCGGGTTTGGCGTTCGGCGTTCGGGAGGCCGATGAGAATCCCCCAGGCTGTTTTAAAAGGTGACAGCCTTTTTTTCCCTTTTTTTTTGTTCTTGCACGGATTAATTGACTTTACATTGTTTCCTATGGGAAACAATGTTTCGTCTTACGAACCTTTTGTCTTACGAACCTCCCCCGGGAACCAATTAGGTTCGTAAGATGAGGTATGACTGTACTTTTCTTTTAATTAAATTCCCTCCTTAATGTTCCTTCAAAAAGTACAACACCAATTATATTTCTAACTTATTAACAATTATGCCAAAGTGCTTCCTTCTTTCTTTATACATTTTTCTATAAACCAAGAAAACCTTGTATAGCCAATCGGATGTTAAAAAAAGAAAATTAAAAACAAAACATAAACATATATGAATTTCAGACTTCTTCCCCCCCTCTAAATAGTACGTTCCCATTTTGTTTTTTTCTTTAAAATAAGGTATGTGCAATGTGCATAGGGATTTGTTGATAGTTTTTTTTATAGTCCAGCCCTCCAGCAGTCCGAGGGACAGTGAACTGGTCCCCTGTGTAAAAAGTTTGGGGAACCCTGCTTTATGGACATGTTGTAGGCTGATTGCACTTTAAATATTCAAAGAGACACATTATCCAAGAATCCGAAAAATAGAACTGAAAAATCCTGTTTTCTCTAGCTGTTTGTTTACAAAATACACTCATGATTAACTAAGCAATGGTTACTCAAATGTCCAGGCTTACAAAACATGCTGAAATCTAAATGTACTGTTCATAGACTGTTCACACGATCTTGTAAATCTAAATATTTGCCTAATTTGTTGCAGGATCCAATCTGAGGCAATCACTGGGACCAGAAATTTAATCTTTCAAGCTTTTAGACTCATGCTGGAGCCTGTCCTCAGGGAACTTCTCTCTCTCAGCAGAATGTGTGTGACAGAGAAGCTCCACAACACATTCTGGAGAGACATTCCTGAGGGTGGGCTCTAGCATGAGTCCAAAAGCTTGGAAGACTAAACATCTAGCCCAATCGTGGGTTCTAAAACTTGTTGCTACCATTTTGCATGCACGTGATTCGTCTGCACATGCGCAAAAGCATCCTGGACAGGGGGGGGCGGAGCCTCCAGCCACTACCGGTTCGCAGAACCAGGCTGAACTGGGAGCAACCCGCCGCTGCTCTAGTCCTGATGACCTACTCAGTTTGGATTCTGCAACATTATTCTGAAACACGTATATTTGCCTTTATTCACCTAATTGGAGGTTCTAGTCTGCAAAAAGCCAGATGAGGAGATGGCAAAAGATTCAGAAGACTAATTCTACCGAATATGGGTTGCCTGAATATTTCCTTGTACACAGTGTACACAAATATTACGCAAGTGGTATTTTGGAGGATTAATCTTATTATTGAATAACCACAGTGCATTCAGTCAATTCAAAATGTTAATAAACCTCAAATTTGAATATTTAAGAAAATAAAAGTGAGTTTTGGCTTTCTTAGGAGAATATCTATGTGTGCACAATCATTATTGGGCAACTATTAGAATGCAGAAATATTATGTAACTGAATAAAAAATGAACATTTGCCCACCTCTTATTTACATTTGTTAAACTGAGAAGAATAAACAAACAAATCAAAATGTCCAAATAAACATTTCTGATATTTCCCAAAAAAAAATCAATGACCTTTCTTTTAAATAACAGTCAAAAACCTTCCATTTGTGGAGTTTGTCAGTTTCTTCATCTATAATAATACCAGCCCGTATCAGTACCCCACCTCCACCTTGCTGGTGTCAAAAGGGGGCTCTCTGCCTGTTACTGATCTAGTCGCAGATCCATCCATCTGGTCCATGAAGAGTCACTTCATCTCATCAGTCCATAAAATCTTGGAAAAATCTGTCATCAGGTATTTCTTGACCCAGTCTTGCCATTTCAATTTATGTGTCATCTTCAATGGTAGTCGGGTTTCAACCTTCCTTACTTCGGGCATGTATCTGAGCACTGAACACCTTGTGCTTCTGGGCACTCCAGATAAGTTGCAGCTCTGGAATATGACAGCACTGGAAGATAATGAGTTCCTGGTAGCCTCATTCTTGATTCTTCTCAAATCTTTGGAAGATAATGTGTCTTTTTTTCTCAACACGTTTCTTGCCACGCTGCTGACTATTTGCAATAAAACGTTTGATAGTTCTGTGATCGCAACCCAGTATCTTAGCAATTTCAAGAGTGCTGCCTTCCTCTGAAAGACTTTTTACAAGTTTTGACTATTCTGAGTCAGTTAAATAATTTTTGGGCCATTTTGCCTGAGGAAAAGAAGCTAATAATTACGCACACCTTGTCAAAGAGCCATGATAGTGAACCTATGGCATGTGTACCGGAGATGTCACGCAGAGCTCTCTCTGTGGGCATGCGTGTCATTGCCAGCTGCTCTTCTGTGTTTGGGCATGAGCATGCACATGCGCACGCTCCAGTTTTGGCACTTAGTGCCAAAAAGCATAGCCATAACTGACATAGGGTGATCTCATTAGGCCACACCCTCCCTCATTACACAAATACATCTTATATGCTCATATCCACTAAGCATTCAAGCTTATACAGCTTGGGGGTAGGAAAATATGCATAAAAATGATATGGTCAGAATATTCACTTGCCTAATAATTGTGTACACAATGTACACCTGGTATCCTACTATGCAAATAGAGCAGGAAAGAGCCTAATCAAGTTGTAAAATCTTGTGCCTGATTTGCATTCACACACTGTATTAAGGCCATTGCTAAGTCTATTAAATAAGTCAGTTAGAGTAAGGATTTTCTACCTGGGGCCATGTAGCCCCCTTGAGATGTTTCAAGTAAGCCACAGGTGAAAAATATGTAAGATGTATGTAACCCATCATAGAAAAGGGGATCACAGAAAAGCAGTCTATTATACTGCAAACACTCTGTTGCAAATACAAACATATATTCTATTTACAATCCAAGTGTGTAAGGGGCAACTGACATGGTTTTGTAGTTTCTTAACTAGCATAGTTACTTTATATTTTAATTTAATTTTTAAAATCTCTTTTAAAATGATTTCAGGTTTATTAGCTTTGAACAACCTGGAGACTAACTCCAGATAAGAAAAATATTTTAATACAAATTAGAATCTGGTTTATCTCTTTTGTGAATTCCAAGCAACCTTTTTCTTACAATTACATCCCTTCTGACATCAGACCTTAATTTAAGGAATATGTGTGATATTATGGAATACAAATATGTAACATGTTTGATTACATGCAACTGATTTCCTATGCAAAGGGGAGGTTAATCCTGCAAATCCTGCATTTTTGTTGCCTTAACTATAAAAAAGGAGTGGGTTAGGGGATTAGGTTTTCCTCTTTCATAAAGAGATCCCACTTTATCAGGATACCCTAATAAATTGCTTTTAAATGATCAGTTGCTTATTGGGAAGGAAAACCTAGGGCCACATTTGGCTTTCAGTGGCAAGCTTTTTCATCAATAATGGGACCTGGAAAGGGGGAAGGCATAGAAGAAAAGTTACAAGCGGGCAGGGGTGAAAACCGGGTGAGGAACACGCAATGTTTCTTTATTTTGGCAATTTTAGATGTCTGGACTACAACTCCCAGAATTCCAACTAGGGAAGACTGCTGGCTGGAGAATTCTGGGAGTTGAAGTCCACTCGTCTTAAAGTTGCCAAGGTTGAGAAACACTTGGTATATGAAAGTATAGGAAGAAATAATCTATGGAATATTTTTTTAAAAATATATTGTAACCTCCACGTCGAAACTGCCTACATCAAGCCAATCGCGGCCCCAGCGATTTCCTTCTCTTTTCTTATGAAAGCCCCAATAGGTAAAAGCGTCCCAGCCCGCTTGGGTGGCGGAGAGATGCAACCAAGCTCAGAGCTATTTGCCGATAGTGGCAAGAAGACGGAGCCGCTTTGCGCCCGCTCATTCAAGGCGCCCCCCCCCGGGATCGTGGGAACCCCACGCACTCGAGCCAGGGCTACCCCAGGGGGGTTCCAGCCGCAGGGACCAGGTGCCTGCGAGCGGGGGGCCATTTGCCGACGCTTCCTGACCCCGGGAAACTCACCGGCTTTGAGGCGGCCGTACCTTGTAGCAGGCGGGAGAGGGCGGCCAGCATCTTGCGCATGGAGTGTGCCGGATCCCCGCCTGCCACAGGCTTCTAGTGCAAGGCCGGAGACGGAGTCTCCTTCAGGATTCGGCGTCTTGCCCTTCTTCGCCGCTGCCGGGCAGACGAGCCCTTTGCCCAGAGTGACAACCGAGTGGCTCTCGCCTGCCCCCTGGCGGATCCCGAGAGCTCACGTCGTAGCTTGGTTGCTGCGCTTCCCTTCGACACGAGGAGGCAACAGTGCGAATGTGCAATCCTTCCCTTTTCTCTGCGTTTAAAGGTGTGCCCAGCGAGCCTAGGAGGAAAGCGCCGCTTCTGCTGGTGTGTCAGGCCTCACGATTCTTGCCTCTTGCTTCTGGTATTTCTCGTGTTTCCACGCAGCTAATGAGTATTAGAAGACGTATTGTTCCTGGCTTCGGGAAGACGAGGATAAACGTCCTTTATACACCGTTGCAGGATGTAGATACACACTAACCACATTGTCCTACTGGAAGGGGTGGGCCCGGAGGGGGGGGGGGGGACGGGGGTCACAGTGGGGTGGTGAAAATGGAGCTCTACCCCAGAGCACCCAGTTTGTACTGAAAGATGTTGAAAGAAAATGCAGGGCCTCCTGCATAAACCATGCCTCCAGTGTGGTAGTAAAAATTTTGGTAGCCCTTCACTGCCTACCAATCAGTGAATACTTCAGTTTCACCCGCAACAACACACACACACACACAAAATGGATTCAAACTCAATGAAAACCGCCCAAAATGTGACTGCAGAAAATACAACTTCAGCAATAGTGATCAATGCATGAAATGCACTACCTAACTGGGTTTTTTTAATTTTTATTTATTTATTTTGTCCAATACATAATAAAACACAATGAAGGTTATAGAGGATATAGTAGAGAAGAAATATGAGATATAGGAGAGACTATATGACACGGGACGGAAGGCACGCTAGTGCGCTTATGTACACGCCTTACTGAACTCTTAGGGATCTGCAGAGGTCAACCGTGGATAGTCTAAGGGTAAAATGTTGGGGGTTAGGGGATGATACTACAGAGTCTGGAAATGAGTTCCACGCTTCGACAACCTGATTAGTAAAGTCATATTTTTTACAGTCAAGTTTGGAACGGTTAATATTAAGCTTGAATCTGTTGTGTGCTCTTGTGTTGTTGTGGTTGAAGCTCAAGTAGTCTTTGGTAGGCAGGTTTCTTCCCCAAAGACTTTAAACTTAAACCAGTGATGGCGAACCTATGGCACAGGTGGCACATGGAGCCGTATCTGCTGGCACGCAAGTCATTGCCCTACCTCAGCTCCAACGTGCATGTGTGTGCCAGCCAGCTGATTTTTGGCTAGCACAGAGGCTCTGGGAGGGCATTTTGACTTCCAGTGAGTCTCAAGGGGTGGTGGGGAAGAGCGTTTTTACCCACCCTCAGCTCCAAGGAAGCCTTTGGAGCCTGGGGAGGGTGAAACACAAGCCTACTGGACCCATCAGAAGTTGGGAAACCGGCCATTTCCGGCCTCCAGACGACCTCTGGGGGATGGGGGAAGCTGTTTCTGCCCTCTGCAGGTATTAAATTATGGGTTTGGGCACTCGTGCAGGCGCGATAGTGTGCGTGTACACTCTTGGCAGTTGAGGAGAAAAAGGTTCGCGATCACTGCCTTATACTGTCTATAGTTGATCTCACCCCATTCCTATGAAGTCTGTAAAGGCTGTGTATAAGCGTGTCATTGTGCCTACGGTCCCGTCCTACTCTCCTATTGTCCAGATTTACTTTGTTTTTGTTTATACCATATCTATTATCTTGTGAACATTTTGACAAATAAAAAAAAATTGTCAATTTTTTTTTAAAAAAATGCAGTTATTTAGTTGTAATGTTATTTTGGTTGCTTTTTAAAGAAAGTAAGATAGGAAAAAAGAAGATTTAAACACTAAAAGAACTGTGTTTCTTTCTCCAAGAGTTTGGAGTTTTCACCTGAAAAAATACCACTTGAATTAAAATCCAATGTTTGTTTTGCTATTTCAATAATTTATATGATTTTCCCTAATAAAAATACCACCAGGATGGATTGCATTCAAAATAGTACTGTTAGGCTTGTGCAACTCAGAATCTGAATTAGTCCAATGAAACACTGAACATGAGTATATTCAGCTTTATTTATTTCAAGATAAAGTGTAAATCCAGGCTTCTTTAATCTCCTGCCTTAAACTAAACAGGCAGAGAAAGAATTGACATTTTATAGTATCAAGACTACTTAGCAAGCTGAGTTAGGTTACACTCTGTGAATGCTTTATTTTTTTCAGTACAATAGCATGCAAGAAGAGCAATAGAATAAGCTTTACAGCAATTTTCTCCAAAGCTGGCTTACTTTCATTGTTGCCTGCATCAACTTCCAGCATGCACTTTGCCAAAAAAAAGGAGGGGGCTAGGTAAATTCCTAGGGAGGGGGGAGGGCGAAGGAATGCATGAGAGACTTCTTCCACCAGGAGGAGATACTAACCAAGGCCAAGTTCTCAGAGTTACCAGCTGATGCACAGTTTTCCCAAAACAAAAGTACTGAGTGCAACTGGTGGACAATGAACTGTGGGTGGCCTAGATGTGAAAAGGGAGTTTCCAGTGGTGGGATTCAAATAATTTAACAACTGGTTCTCTGCCTTAATGACCTGTAGGGTAGGGGAGGCTAGGTGGCCATGTGACTGGGTGGGTGTGACCAATTTAGCAGTCCATTTTCCTTTGTCCTTCCTCAGCTGTATCTGCTCAGCCTAAGGCATACATTTATTTAATTAGAACCCCCTAATCCTATTTCTAAGCACAAACTTTCTTGTCACTTGCCTAACTTAATTACAGCCAGGGCCACCGATAGACGGGTATTACTGGGACTGCTGTCCTGGGCGCGGGCAAATTGGAAAATTGGGGGGCCCCGGGCCCCGGCGCCCGCCAAAAACTCCCCAACCCCGAAGACAGCCGCGCCTTTCGACCTCCGGAAGTGCTGGGCCGGGGGACGCCTCCACCGCGCAGGTTTAGGAGGCGGAGCGGCGCCGGAGGAGTGTTAGCGGCTCAGAGCCTTTCCTGGAGCGCTCCGGACGCCCCTCTCGACGGCCCGGCTGCCAACCCGGGCGGAGGCGCGGTTAGGGAAGGCGCCGCCCTTCCCGCGCAGCGCAATGCCAAAGCGAAAGCGCTGCCCGTCCGACACCTCCGTCCGACCCATCCGATGCTGGCGCCTCCCTCCCTCCCTGCCTGCCGGCCCCTGCGCACCCCAACCCCTCGAACTCCCACGGAAGGCAGTCCCCGTTCCCCCCCCGCTTGCCAGCTCTCGCTTTGGTGTTTCTCTGGCGGAAGCAAGGCGGTTGAGTTGCTCCGAGGTTCCGCTTCCAAGCAACCGTTTGCCGCCCCCCCGCAAGCCCCCTGCCCAAAGCTGCAAGCGCGAGATCCTGGGGCGAGGGGGAGGCAGCAGTCCTGTGCTTTGCACTGGGGAGGTGCAGCGGGGAACCAGGGCGGCGCGGCACAAGGTGAGCCCTTCCAGTGCCGTGTGGAGCCCTTCTTGACGCTGCCTCCCCCCCCACTGCTGGGAAGTTCTGTTTCTATGGAGCTCCGGGAACCCAGGTGAGGCTTCTCATCTGAAACCTATTTGTGGAAGAAGTTGGGAGAGGTTGGTGAGCAGAGCTCTCCTTGCAGGAGGAAGCCACCCCTCTGTGCTGGGAGGGAAGAAGGAACAATGTTCACCATCTCCCAGGACCACCAAGCCCCCTTCCAGCAGCACATGCGAGGCTCCTGGCCTGCCAGCTCTCAGCTTCTCATTTCTGCTTTCTCTCTCTCTTGCTCTTTCATTCTTTTTTCTTTCTCTTTCTTGCTTTCTCTCCTTCCTTCCCTCCTTCCATTCCCCCTCTCTATTTTTATTTCTCTTTCATTCTTTCTTTCTCTCTTTTTCTTTCTTTCTTGCTCTTTTTCTTTCTCTTTTACCTTCCCTTCCTCTATTTCTTCTTTTCTTTCTCCTTCCTACCTTCTTCCCTCCCTCCCTTCCTTCAGTCCTTCCTCTCTTACTCTCCCCTTTCATAAGTTTCCTTGCTTCCTTCCTCTGTTCTGTCCCTTCCCCATTTCTTTCTTTCTTTCTTTCTTTCTTTCTTTCTCTCCCTCCATTTCTTGCTTTCCTTCTCCTTCCTCTCTTCTTTCCTCCCTCACTCCCTTCTTTCACTCCTTCCTCTCTTACTCTCCCCTTTCACACCTTTCCTTGCTTTCTTTGCACCCTTCCTCTGTTCCTGTCCCTTCCCTCTTTCCTTCCTTCCTTCCCACTCACCGTCCATTCATTCACCCATTCCTCTCTTGATCGCCCCTTTTACCCTTCCTTCCTTCCTTCCTTCCTTCCTTCCTTCCTTCCTTCCACCCTCCCTCCTTCCTTCATAGCTCACCCTCGCCTTTCTTCCGTTCCTTCCAGATGGGAGTGCCCCCTCAAGACACCCGCCCGACTGCTGGTACCCTGTTTTTTCTCTCCCCTCGTCCTTTCCAGCTCCTCGCTGGCTGGGGAATTCTGGGAGTTAAAGTCCAGATATCTTCAAGTTGCCAAGGTTGGGAAACACTGGCCTATGGGACCGCCTCACTTGACGTGAAGTGGGAAATGATCCCTGGGGGATGGAGTGGCTTGGCGACTTAAAATAGTTTTAAAATGGCGGGGGGGGGGGCAGACACTTAGGCTGTATGGGGGCCCAAAATTCCTGATGGTGGCCCTGATTACAGCAGCAGCTTCAAGTTCCTTAAAATAGGCCATTAAAAAAGAATAAAACAAACAGGATTTCCTTCAAAATAACTCCTAATCATATGTTTCAGATTACTACACAATAAACCAACCGAGAATTGCACCAATTAAGACTGTAACTAAAAACCCCAACATTTGGGAAAGAGAACCACTCTAAAAGACATTAGCATTGCATTTCTCTGAATGTACCATATACTTTTATGTAAATTGATTTGTGATGCATTTAACTCATGGAATGACCTTTTGTTACTACTTCCAGCAATATTAATCTGAATTTCTTACTTTAATTTAAGATGAACAGATTTCAAATTCTATAAACCCCATTGATTTGCTCTCTTGCTCTCTCTCTCTCTCTCTCTCGCACACACACACAGATCTGCTTTGAAAGGTAAATATTATATATAAAGAAGCTGTTAGAGGGACAGGGGTGTCCTGTAACCAGAGGCTGCTAAGAGCTGCTAAGGTGGAACAGTGATGTGTGCTTGCCCCCGTGGCTCTGAGGGCTAGCGGAGTACAGCAGAATTCTGCTACTGCACCTGGACAGGTAGCAAAATCGCACACCATGGCGTGTCATGCACGATTTTGCTACCTGCCCAGGTGCAGTAGCAGAATTGTACTGGACTCCGCTAGCACTCAGAGCCACGGGGGAGAGCACACGTCACAGTTCCACTTCGCAGCCCACCTTAATGCTGATTAAATCTAAAAGAGGTCAAATTAGGAACACTGACCAGAAGGTGACTTCCTGATAAGTAAAGAAAGGTCCTGTTTAAGTTTCATTTGGAACTGGAGTGGTAACAAAAAAAGAGAAGAAACTTTTTAAAGTTAAATAGGCTTAATACAGTAATTACACAGCTAAGCAATTTAGGTCCTAAAACATGGGCAATGAACAGAAGAAGAAGAAGAAGAAGAAGAAGAAGAAGAAGAAGAAGAAGAAGAGGAGGAGGAGGAGGAGGAGGAGGAGGAGGAGGAGGAGGAGGAGGAGGAGGAGGAGGAGGAGGAGGAGGAGGAGAGAATGCATTATTGGGGTCGATTCATTAAGATTTCTTGCAGAGGGAGGAGGAGGGGAAAAAAGAGCACACACACAAACTCCCAGCTCACTTCATAGTGTCCCCCAACCCCTCCCCCAAGCCAGGCCTGCCACTGTTTCAAAATAACATTGATTAAAAAGAAAATGGGTGATGATCCTCCTCCCAGCTTTGGGACTCGTAGACGGATTCAGGCAAAGGGGAAGCATAGTGTGCTCGGGGCATGGCGCTTTTCACCTTCTTCCCCCGCTATGCTGCCATGAGGCAGACCCAGCCACAGTGTGCTCACAAGGGCTGGCAAGGCAAGCAGCCCTCAGCAGATCCCGAGCAGAAGGCTGGCACAATGAGTTCCACTTTGGATTGGGATGGGGAAGGGAGTGGCTTCCAAGCCAGGTAAGAAAGTTACAGGGCATTGAGACACATTGGAAGATGGGGGGGAGAGCAGGTGAAAATCAACACACACATACACACACACACACCAGCCTCCAAGGAGGCATTAAGAAGGGATAGGAGATGGTCTTTTTCTCAGCCAAGCTTGCATCCTCCCAGGGAGAGAGGCAAGCAGGAAACAGCTCCCAGTAGCCCAGCCTCATCAGCCTAGAGACAAGACTGGACTGAGCCGCACCCATACCCTCCACCAAATCAGAAACTGGACTTTGGGAGTGAAGGGGATCTTGGTGGGGGGGGGGGCACAGCAATGAAGTGACAGAGCACAGAATCTGAGGCGATTTTGGTGCCTGAAGGCACTGCCTTAGGCAGCTAGAGAGGTTCCTGAGGATGCACAAAGCCCTGCTTGAGGGCCTGCTTGGGAGTCCTGAGACTGCCAATGTCTCCGGTAGTTGGTAGCTGGTAGTTCTCAAGCAGTGTTGAATTGCTGGTGAGCATAACAAGTAACAAATACAGACACATTTAAATCTCACCAGCAATGTTGTGTGAATGCAATGTGGATTTTGTTCTCAGATGAATGTGTGCCATCGATTTGCTGGATTTTTTTCCAAATGGTAATGTGACTGTATTATCTGATGAAGCTTCCGGATCACCTTCCAAACAATACAGATTGGTACTTGGCCTCAGCCACTTGATGGGGCCACAGAACAACAGAATATACACAAAGACATGACATCCACCATGAATTAGTAATTTTAAAAAAATATATACATGTTTGCTGTTGCTGTCCATTTTGCTCTTATTCACTGTAGTAATACAAATAAATTAAATGTAGGAAAAGCTTGTACTAGTATAAAATATAAGATATTGCATGATATTTGTCCTGAAATATAACTGAATACCTTATTTTTGGAGTATAAGACATACCTTTTTCCTCCCTAAGAAGGCTGATAATTTGGGTGCTGTTTATAACCTGAATATAGCTTTTTTCCAGTCCTAACTAGCTCTTATTGGCTTGCAAGCTCTTTCACTGTTACTCTCTGCAAATAATGTTTTTCAAGCCCTAAATCTTTGCAGGGTTTTTTCATTTCTCTAACTTGCTCCGAATAAGTTTCTTTTCAGCCCTAACCAGGTGCTAACAATGTTCCCAGCTCTTACTGGCTTGCAAGCTCTTTCATTGTTACTATCTGGGAAGAATGTTTTCCAGCCCTAAGTCTTTGCAGGGGTTTTTCCATTGCTCTACTTGCTCTGAATGTTTCTTTCCAGGTGCTAATGATGTTCTCACCTCTTACTAGCTTGCAAGCTCTTTCATAGTTATCTTCTCCAAATAAAGTTTTTAAAAGCCCTAACCAGGGGATAAAATAATGTACTGAAGCTGGCCAGACTAAGGATGCTAGCCAGATGAATACCTGGTAAGCAGATTCTTTCCGCTATTTTCCTCCCCAAAAACTAAGGTATGTCTTATACTCTGGTGCATCTTATTCTCCAAAAAATACAGTAATTCTAGATACTAGGCATATATAAAAGATAAAATTTCAGATTTGGAAGGAACCAATAGCATAAATGTGAAGGGAGAGGCAACCACCATGGAGCCTGAAGAAACAAGGGCCACTGTGCTCTACCTGTTGCCTGTTCTTTCTCTTAATCAGCCAACAAGCCTAATGCCCCAGAAAGGGTTACCTTATCTTGCCTGAAATAACCCTTTCTTTCTTTCTTTCTTTCTTTCTTTCTTTCTTTCTTTCTTTCTTTCTTTCTTTCTTTCAGTGTCATATAAAGATCATGTCCATCAGGGTGGGCTGGATGAGGGAACATAGAAGCAATTTGTCAATGTCCAGCTGTTATTAATGAATTGAGAATCCCCAAGAGCATTGGGAGTGGCATGAGTTCTGAACAGTCATAAATATTAATCTCTTCTATTCAGTTTACTAATGGTTTCCTTTTGTTTTTGCTAAAAATTTACAAAAGAACCTGTTTTTTCTTACACATTCTGGAAAACAGAATGTTGAGAGATTCTCCTCAATATATGTCAACCCTGAAACACTAAATTGAGCTTCAATTGTTTCATATGTATAGATAGGAGAAGACCTGACAGGAGGAAGGGAAAAATGAGGGATCACTTTAGAGCCCTGGTTCCCAACATGGAGCCCACACTCCACAGTGGGGCAATTTGATTTTTAACAGGGGCAAGTGGAAACTTGTTTAAACCAAGTTAATGTCCTTTTTAGGCTTCCTCCACACGAGTAGGAGTTCACTTTTTGAATAGTAAGACTTGTAAGTCATGGGGGATGGGGCATGAGGATTTTAGAAATACTTAGGTGGGGTGTGGGCAAAAAAATATTGGGAACCACTGGTTTAGAGGCAGAAATAAACTATATCCAATTCAATTCAATTCAATTTATTGGATTTATATGCCACCCCTCTCCGAAAACTCGGGGCGGCTAACAACAGTCATGAACAATATACATGAATAATATACAGTAAAAATCCAATACTAAAAACTAACTTAAAACCCCTTAATGTATAAAACCAGCATACGTACAAACATACCATACATACAGTTGTATCAGCCTAGGCAGTGTTCCCTCTAATTTTTTGGGTGGGTGGGTGGAAAAGTATAGCGTCTGAGCGGCAGTCCCGTCGGGACTGGGCGGCACAGAAATAATAAATAAATAAATAAATAAATACATAAATAAACAAACAAATAAAAAACCCACCCTGTTTTGCCTCAGAGAATTTCAAAATAAAATACTGTACTGTGTGTCTATAACAGTGAGCTCATAATAGGACAAATCTATCTATATCAAAATGCCACTTAAATAGTTGAGCTAGTTTCAAACTAGATTTTGATTTTCTTTCTCTCTTCCTTACTCCCATTCTTTTTCTTTCTCTTTTTCTTCCTCTCTTTTTTCTATCTGTTTCTCTCTCTTCCTCTCTTCCTCTCTCTCTCCTTCCCTCTCACTCTTTCCCTCTCGGCTTCTGGGCAGGTTTGGAAAACTCTGAGTTGAGGATGATTTTTAAGTGAGCGATTGCTCACTGCTCAGCTTAGAGGGAACTATGAGCCTAGGGGGAGAAGAAGTCTTAATTCCCCCATGCCTGGCGGCAGAGGTGGGTTTTGAGTAGCTTACGAAAGGCAAGGAGGGTAGGGGCAGTTCTAATCTCTGGGAGGAGTTGGTTCCAGAGGGCCGAGGCCGCCACAGAGAAGGCTCTTCTCCTGGGTCCCGCCAAGTGGCATTGTTTCGTTGACGGGACCCGGAGAAGACCCACTCTGTGGGACCTAACTGGCCGCTGGGATTCGTGCGGCAGAAGGCGGTCTCGGAGATATTCTGGTCCGATGCCATGAAGGGTTTTAAAGGTCATAACCAACACTTTGAATTGTGACCGGAAACTGATCGGCAACCAATGCAGACTGCGGAGTGTTGGTGTGACATGGGCATATTTAGGAAAGCCCATGATTGCTCTCGCAGCTGCATTCTGCACGATCTGAAGTTTCCGAACACTTTTCAAAGGTAGCCCCATGTAGAGAGCGTTACAGTAGTCGAACCTCGAGGTGATGAGGGCATGAGTGACTGTGAGCAGTGACTCCCGGTCCAAATAGGGTCGCAACTGATGCACCAGGCGAACCTGGGAGAATGCCCCCCTCGCCACAGCTGAAAGATGTTTCTCTAATGTGAGCTGTGGATCGAGGAGGACGCCCAAATTGCAAACCCTCTCTGAGGGGGCCAATGTTTCTCCCCCCAGGGTAATGGACGGACAGATGGAATTGTCCTTGGGAGGCAAGACCCACAGCCACTCCGTCTTGTCTGGATTGAGTTTGAGTTTGTTGACACCCATCCGGGCCCCAACAGCCTCCAGGCACCGGCACATCACTTCCACTGCTTCGCTGACTGGACATGGGGTGGAGATGTATAACTGGGTATCATCGGCATATTGATGATACCTCACCCCATGCCCTTGGATGATCTCACCCAGCGGTTTCATGTAGATGTTAAATAGCAGGGGGGAGAGGACCGACCCCTGAGGCACCCCACAAGGGAGAAACCTACAGGTCGACCTCTGACCCCCCACTAACACCGACTGCGACCGACCGGAGAGGTAGGAGGAGAACCACTGAAGGACAGTGCCCCTCACTCCCAACCCCTCCAGCCGGCGCAGAAGGATACCATGGTCGATGGTATCGAAAGCCGCTGAGAGGTCAAGAAGCACCAGGACAGAGGACAAGCCCCTGTCCCGGGCCCATCAGAGATCATCCATCAACGCGACCAAAGCAGTTTCCGTGCTGTAGCTGGGCCTGAATCCAGACTGCTGAGGACCTAGATAATCGGCTTCTTCCAAGGACCGCTGGAGTTGGAGTGCCACCACCTTCTCAACAACCTTCCCCATAAAGGGAAGGTTGGAGACTGGACGGTAGTTATTAAGCACGGCTGGGTCCAGGGAAGGCTTCTTGAGGAGGGGGCGCACAAGTGCCTCCTTATAAAGGGCCGGAAAGGACCCCCTCCCCAATGAGGCGTTGACAATCTCCTGGGCCCAGCTCCGTGTCACCTCTCGACTGGCCGAAACCAACCAAGAGGGACACGGATCCAGTGAACAGGTGGCGGAACTCACAGCTCCAATGGCCTTGTCCACTTCATCAGGTGTCACCAAGTCAAACTCCTCCCAGACAGATGGACAAAGACGTTTAGCCCCAGTCACCTCGACTGTCTCGTTGTCAGTCGACTCTGTTTTACAATTGGAGTCGAGGTCCGCCCGGATCCAAGCGATTTTATCAGCGAAAAATGTGTTAAAGTCCTCGGCACTACTCTGTAAGGGCTCCCCAACTCCCCCCTGATTAAGAAGGGAGCGGGTCACCCTAAACAGAGCGGCCGGGCGGGATTCCGCTGATGCAATCAAGGCGGCATGATACGTGCATCTTGCCGCCTTGAGCGCCACTTTGTAAGTCTTAACATGTGCTCTTACAAGTGTTCAATCGGATTCGGACTTACTCTTCCTCCATCGCTTCTCTAGAAGTCTCTTCTGGTGCTTCAACTCCTGGAGCTCCTCGTTGAACCATGGAGCTCTACGGGGTCTAGCGCCACGGAGAGGTCGCAGTGGCGCAATTTGGTCAAGGGCCTCCGCTGCAGCCTTGTTCCAGGCCTCAGCCAGAGACTCTGCCGAACTGTGGACGAGTGTATCTGGAAGAACCCCAAGCGCCTTCTGAAAACCATCTGGATCCATCAGGCGTCTGGGGCAGAACATCTTAATTGGTTCCGCCTCCCTGCGGGGGAGGATTGGAGCCAGGAAGTCGAGCCACAGTAGAAAATGGTCTGACCATGACAAAGGCAACACTTAGTCTCTTAGTCTCAGACCATTACTCAGTTGCTCAGAGAGGAATACCATGTCGGGTGAGTGCCCCCCCCTCATGAGTCGGACCCTGAACTACTTGGGTCAGGTCCATGGCTGCCATGGTGGCCATGAACTCCTGTGCCAGTCCAGAGGATTCGCCGAGTGACGGCAGGTTGAGGTCCCCCAAGACAATAAGTCCAACCCCCCTTTGACTGCTATTGAACACTATCTATCTCTGATAGTTGCTGATAGTTGCAGCTGCTGATAGTTGAAAAGGTTTCTCTGGATCAGCTTTTAGGAATACAGTGATCCCCCGGTTATTGCGTTCCCGACCATTGCGAACAGGCTAATTTGCAATTTTTCAACCCGGAAGTAAACAACACCATCTGCGCATGCGCGCCCTTTTCTTTCTATGGCCACGCATGCGAAGATGGTGGAGTTTGCCAGGCAGATCAGCTGCTGGGCGGCTTCCCTGGGTCTTCCCCCTCTTGCCGGGGTTTCCCCTTTGCGTGGGCGGCGGGGAAACCCCAGCCCAGCTTCCCAGCTGAGTGGCGCGAACAACGGCGTGGGCGGGCGAAGGGCGGGCGGCGGGCGCGCGGACAAGCGGTGGCGGCACGAGCGGCGGCCGGACAAGCGGCGGCCGCACCAGCAGCGGCGGCACGAGCGGCGACGGCACGAGCAGCGGCCAGAGAAGCGGCGGCTGCACCAGCAGCGGCGGCACGAGCGGCGGCCGGACCAGCGGCGGCCGGACCAGCAGCGGCGGCACGAGCGGCGGCCGGACCAGCGGCGGCCGCACCAGCAGCGGCGGCACGAGCGGCGGTGGCACGAGCAGCGGCCGGACAAGCGGCGGCCGCACCAGCAGCGGTGGCACGAGCGGCGGCGGCACGAGCAGCGGCCGGACAAGCGGCGGCCGCACCAGCAGCGGTGGCACGAGCGGCGGCGGCACGAGCGGCGGCTGGACAAGCGGCGGCCACACCAGCAGCGGTGGCACAAGCGGCGGCGGCACGAGCGGCAGCGGCACGAGCGGTGGCCGGACAAGCGGCGGCGGCACCAGCGGCGGCCGGACAAGCGGCGGGCAGGCGGGCAGGCAGGCGGCTCCTCAGCTGTTGGGCGGGGGTCTTCCCAGGTGCGGAAGTAAAAAACACCATCTGCACATGCGCGGCCATGAAAAAAAGGGTGCGCATGCGCAGATGGTGTTTTTACTTCCGCAGCGCTACTTCGCGAAAACCCGCTCGTTGCGGGGGGTCCTGGAACGGAACCCTCGCAATGATCGGGGGATCACTGTAAATACTAAAATTGAACCCTCCATATGGACCTGTTTTTTTGCACTTGACAGGATGCTAATATAGGAATGATTCATTTTTTAAAACTACAACTTGCTTGAGCATGAGAGAAAATTTTGGAGGGCACGTAAAAGAACAGAAGCCGTAAACTGGTATGAAACTATATCTTAGAAGTAAAGGATTATTAATGAATACACTGATTAAAATATTTATTGAAGTGAGAAAATTATCCAATTTATTAATATGTAAGGTCCTGCCTCTCCCTCCTGTTCAAGAAAGCATGTACTCTTGAATCTTTAGCATTTCAAAAAGAAACTTAAAGGAATGAATGCAAGGCAATGAAAAGCAATTCCATTAGGATAAAGTGGTTAGAAACTCCTCCTCTCAGCTTGATGTTGAATGAGCCAATCCACAGGTATGAAGATGGTGCATCCTGAGAAAGAGATAAGGAGTCATTCCTATGTGCTTCTGTGAGGCTTCCAAACCAGGAGAAAACAGATGGCCCTTCCTACCCCCCTTGTACATCCCCCAAGGCAGAGGTCATATTCAGCTGGTTCTGACTGGTTCAGGCGAAATTTTGAGTAGTTTGGAGAACTGGCAAATACAGTACCACCTCTGGCTGACCCACCCCATCTATTCATTGCCTCCTGAGTCCCAGCTGATCAGCTGGATCTTCTTTTGTTGCCCTGCACAAGAGAACCGAGCTGGAAAGCAGGTTAGCAGATTTTGCCATATCCATCCCCTGAAATGGGATGGGAATGGGCATTTTGTAGTATATTTCATCAGGAATGGGGAGGAAATGGGGATTTTGCCGTATCCTTCCCCTGCCATGACCAGCAAGCCCACCACTGCCCCAAGATAAATCAAAGCACAGGGCAGAAAAGGTGACAGGGTAAAAGTTATAAACTAGGGAATTACAGGATACTTAGGAAAACAGGATGAGAGCAAAAAGTGAGTAAAAGAATCCAGGTCCCCTCCCCACTTGAATGGCAATGTCATGATAGGGATCTGACAAAAACAATGTCTTTGAAAAATATTTATCAAACATGCTTTATTTCTAAATAGGAGAAACTGACTATAACACCCTGTTCCAGATGTAATGTCTCCTGGGTAGTGAGTCATTAGTAATAATAAATGCAATTATATGACTGCAGACTGTTGTGGTCATTGATTTTGAAAATGGTAGAAAATATACAATGTGCCATATTACATATGCTTTTATGCACTATATGAGATTTTTGGCATTAATATGGAAACAGTTTGTCAACACCTCCCAATCTATCTTAAACCCCAGAGATTTCTCAGTAATCTCATATCCAAGACTTGACCACATCCAAGCCTGTTTAACTTTTGGATGTTCAGTAAGGGTCAGTGAAATACTTGCTGGCAGCTGCTATACAACAGTTTATATATACAATGAACATTAATATTCACTTTTTAAAGGGTGGGGCTTCAGTTGTGCAGCCACAGCTGTAATTTTGAGATTGTTGATCCTCAGCAGATGTCTATTTCAAAATGATTTTATTAGAATTTATTGGCCATCCACTAGACTTATTTTCCAATGAAAAGTGATTTTTAAATAAAGGAAAATCATACATATTTCTTCAAGTGTACACAATTGTAATCTGCATACATGTAATTACTTCATTGCTTATATATATGTTTATGTATGTGCGTGTGTATATGTTTAGATTACATTTACCATATTTTTGGACTAAAAGACATATCCAGTACCTATGGTCCAACATCTATTACACACTGTAGTCCCGGGTGCCATTTTTGCAAAATTAGACCTCACGCGGGGGTATCAGCAACTTCCTGTAGATCATGAGGCTGCAGAGGCCCAAATGATAGCGGGGCTTTTAAATGTAACTGGTTACGATTCGGTGTTAGCATGGCCCTGGGGATCTTCCAAGGAATAATGGAACGAGTTTTATATAAATTGCCAGATGTCATCCCGTATTTTGATGAAGTATTAATAATGACAAAGGATGTCACCCAGCTAAGGGAGAAACTGTGAGAAGTGCTAATACATTTCTAAGCTACACGGCTGTGAGCTAAAGTGAGCAAGTGCCAGATAGGAGTTCCTGAGGTAGAATTCTTGGGGAAGGGGTGGGAGAACACAGGACGGGGTGGAACACAGTTCCACTGGCAGAAATGAAGATGTGTGCGCAGCTCCAGCTGATCGGCAGCTGTTACTTCCTGGATTACTGGTCTTGGCTCATCTCTCCTTTTCCCCCCCTGCTGCTGCTGCTGCTGCTGCATCTGTACTCCTTGCTTTTTTCTTCTTTCCTCCTTCCTGGCTTCAGATGAGCTTCCCACTTTCCTGGCCGGCTCCCCTCCAGCTTCATACGGTCACCTTCCACCTGAGGTGCAAGCAGAAGGCATGGGTGGAAGCGGTGCTGGCAGCATTTATGCTTCTGGCAGCACCCGTTTGCCTAGCTACCCAGCCTGAGGTGGGGGGGGGCAACCCAGGAAACAGAGCACGGGAAACGCAAAGCAAATTGTCATCCCAGCAAGCGGCACTGGTAAGGTTGTAAGTTGAGGACTTAACAGTTCATTTGAACGATGCTGATCGTTCAAGCCACTCCCACCTGGTCATATGACCAGCAAGCCACTCCTACCCAGTCACATGACCATTAAGCCACTCCCATAAAAAGCCACGCCTACAGTGTGGCAGTAAAAATTTTGGCTGCCCATTACTGGGTGCCGGATCGATGGATCCGGACTGCACCGCACTAAGGACAAGCTTAGGGCCATTAGAGAGGCTCCAGTGCCACCAACAAATCTGAGTTGCAAGCATTTTTAGTATTACTAAATTTCTACATTATTTTCCTGAAAAATAAAGCTACCATTGTGGAGCCCCTCCACAAACCATTATCTAAAAAAACTACATGGTTTGGGGGTCTGGCGCAAGTTGTAAAGGATCTCCTCTTGGAAAAAGGTTTCCTTATACAATTTAGTGAGACATTGCCAATGGTGCTGGTGTGTGATGGATCACCTTTTAGGGTGGAGGCAGTCCTGAGCTATAGATTTCTGAACAGCCATGAAGCCCCCATTGCCTATATCTCCAGGGCTCTTTTGAGCGCTGACAGAAATTATGGCCAAATTGACTGAGAGACCCTTGCTGCTGTAGGTAGGATAAAATGTTTCCATGAATACCTTTACAGGGGATATTTTGAACAGGTCACTGACCATAAGCCCTTATTAGGGCTCCTAGTGGGGAAAAAGCCCACATCGGAAGCTCTTCCTCCAAGAATACTGAGATGGTCTTTATTTCTTGCTGCCTATTCTTATACACTAAAATACCAACTGGGCAGGGCCATGGGGAACATAGATGCCCTAAGTTGCTTCCCCTTGCCAGACTTCCAACCACCACTCTGGGTGTCCCAATCCTGTTGATAGATTCTGCTGAGCCAGAGATGATCACTGCAGCAGATATTGCATTGGAAACAGCCAAAGACATGGAATTCCATACTATTTTGAACTGAGTGAGGAGAGGGTGGCCATAGGGGCCAGTAAAATCCGACCTCCAATCATATGCAAAAGACAACATGAGACAGCGGTACAAAGGAGGTGTCTATTATGGGGTGATCATGTCCTTGCTCCTCTGTCATTATGAGAGGATATTCTAAGGGCATTACATGAAGGGCGCCCAGGGGTGGTCAGGATGAAGGCATGGAACTATGTATGGTGGCCCAATATGGACAAACATATAGAGGACTGGATCGCAGGGTGAACACAATGCCAGGAATCTAGAGCTTTCCCCCAGGGTCCCTTGACTACGAGTGGGAACAACCCAGGCCCTCTTAGTCATGCATTCACGTGGATTTTGTGGGTCCATTTCATGGGCAAACATTTCTAATAGAAATCGATGCATATTCAAAATGATTGGAAGTGGAAAGGATGCATAGCACAACATCAGAGGTGGTCAATAGCATCCTAAGAAAATTATTTGCTACATATAGGTTGCTGGATATAATAGTTTCAGACAATGGGCCACAACTAACATCAACACCGTTCGAAGGATTCATAGAATCAAACACATGCTGATCTCTCCCTTCAAACCGGGCAGCAATGGCCTAGTAGAATGCACAGTTAGGGCTACAAAGGAGGCCCTAAGCCGGATCAGTCTGGGAGATTGGCAGTCCCAGATAGAGAAACTCTTAACAAGACAACACATAACCCTTAGTCCAGCCACAGGGAAAAGCTCTGTGGAAATTTCTAATGGACCAGAAATTCTGGTCTGCCCTAGGCAGGTTATACCAAATTTACTGAAATGGGAAGGAAAGTTTCAATATGGCAAAAAATAAAAACATTTCAAATAAACAATCCAGTATATGCAACAAACTTCATCATGGATTCCCTGTGGCTACCTGGAAAATTCCTGGAAATAACAGGTCCAAAATCATACATAATAGGCCTGGGGGATTGCAGAACCTGGCAGCGCCATGTGAATCAACTATGGGACCACCGGCTATTAAACACTGACTGGGAAACAGGCCCACCCCCTAACAAAGTTCTCCCTAAAGCTACAACTAATTCCTGAGAGCCGGTGCACTTATCATTTGATCCAGAGGCACCACCCAGCAACAACAAGGAGTCCAGCTTGACTAAACCCAACACATTAGCCAAACTGTTCCAGAAGGTTCCAGAAAGGGAGCAAGAGAGAGAAAACACATCCTCTCCAGCCTCAGCAAACGGCCTGAACTGTGCAGGTCAACTAGAGCAGTTAAACATCCTATGTTTTTACATGATTATGCACTGAACTAAAGGGGAAGGGATGTTATGTCCTGAGAAGCTGGGAAGTTTTCACTCTAGTCTGACAAGGAAGTGGAGCAGGAAAATTCTGATTGGCTGCTTCCCAAAAGGGCTCCCTATTTAAACCTCTGCCAAAAGCATGCAAGGGCTGATGTTTGCTCACTATAACCAATAAAGAGCTGAAGTCTCGCTGCCAGTCTTCTGCCTCTTCAGTATCTGAACTCAACAAAACCAGACCTCAATGTACAATTGTCACTACAATTTACAACACAACAGAGAATACAATAAAAAGGACTGTTGAAAGTAATACATCATTAAGGATTTTCATCCTTGTTATGGTATCAAGAAACTAAATCCGTTTGGCTGAAGCCAGATTAACAGTAAGTGTCAATGAAGTATGCCAAGCTGATTATACATTACCTCATTCTTGTTAAATGCAAATTTTTTCTCCTGGCATAAGTCTACTGTTCCTTTATCTACAGTATTAGCCTTATATACTAAGTACACCATTGCATTCTGTCATGCATACCAGCAAAGCATTGAGGTTGAGTATCATGTACTGTATTTTATCAGCTGATAATTATTCTCTAATATCTGACACAGTTGAGAATTATATAAATCTTGGCTTAATTAGCAGATAGACAGCAGAACTGTTTTATTCAGTAAGAAAACATTATGCCTTGACTTCATATTCAACCACTCTCAAGCCAATGGTTTAGAAAAAGCCATTTTCAAAGCTAGCAAATACCCTTTTGTTCTGTTTGTTAAGTTTGTGCATGACCCTTGAAAACTGATTTTTAAAAGTAAGATCCCTGGAGGAACAGGCCAAAGAGATCAATCACATCTACTTACTTTCAACTATAACCAACCTGTTGTTCACAAAAAACAGGACAGTACGATATAGTTCCCCTACTGCTGTTTTCAGACAATTGGCATTCTCAATATCCGGGATGCAACTGCTAATCAGGATATCTAGCTATCAGATTTTTGTCTAATCTTATTTTAAAAGTATCCACATGCATGGCTATTACACCATACCAGTCTCACTACAGGCTCCCTTTTTTCCTTAGCACTTTGGGTTAAATTTCAGTGAAAAAAGCTTCACAGTTTTAAAAACAACAAATACATTAAATGTGGCATGAAGAATCATATTCATACATTTCTGGCATAAATGAAACAGCCCTTAGCAAATCAGTTGTCATATTGTCATAGCATTTTTTCAGGTAGTCTTCAATTTACAACAGTTCGATTAGTGACAGTTCAAAGTTACAACAGTACTGAAAAAAGGAACTTATGACCATTTTTCACACCTAAGACCATTATAGCATCTCCATGGTCACATGATTTGCACCAAATTCACGTAATCCCCTTTTGTGATCTTCTGACAAACAAAGTAAATGATGAAACCAGATTCACCTAACAGCCGTGTTACTAATTTAACAACTGTAGTGATTCACTTAATAAATATGGCAAAAGTCATAAAATGGGGCAAAACGTGCCCTTTTGCCTTTCAGTGCCCAGATGCTCTGGGAGGCAACCTTGCGCCGGGTGTATGGGAGGCAGCGTGAGGGAGTCACCACAGCAAAGTGGTTTATTCCCTCTCCAAGCGCCCAGAGAAAGGAAAATGTTCCATTCACTCTGGGCTGCCAAAGCCTCCTTAAGCGCCACTGAAAGGCTCCTTTGGCAGCCCAGAAAAGCCCGAGGTGGCTGGGATTAAAGGGGGAATGACAGGAAACTGGCCAGGCCTTTGTGTCGCTGTCAAATTTCCTGGGAAATTTTTCAGGGCTCAGGTTCTTATCTAGAAAAGTTCTTAAGTAGAGGCGTTCTTAGGTGTCCCGCCTGGCTTCTAGCCACCCAAGAGCAAGGTAATAAATCAAACACACAACATGGGAGCAATAAAACAAAAAGGTTTCCTTTATATACAGAGAGCTGAACGCCTTCTTGAAATGCAAGACCAATGCTGATTTATTAGTCCAGAACGTCAGAGGTACTCACTCAAGGTCCACATGGCATGTGCCAGAGCAATGCTGAGTTATTAGTCCAGAAGGTCAGAATTACACATTCAAGCATGCACAGCCCTTCCTGCTTGAATGTCAGACAGTTCAGAGAAATCCAAAACAAAACAAAATCACGCTGCAACAATGTTTCTCTCTTCAAAACTCAAACAATAATCACCCACGCAATGCACTCAGACCCTCCCTTTTAAATTTATTTATTTATTTATTTATTGGATTTGTATGCCCCCCCTCTCCGGAGACTCGGGGCGGCTAACAGCAATAATAAAACAGCGTACTATAATAATCCAATACTAAAAACGATTAAAAACCCATTAATATAAAAACCAAACATACATACAGACATACCATGCACAAAATTGTAAAGGCCTAGGGGGAAAGAGTATCTCAATTCCCTCATGCCTGGCGGCAGAGGTGGGTTTTAAGGAGTAGGGTGGGGGCAATTCTAATTTCTGGGGGGAGTTGGTTCTAGAGGGCCGGGGCTGCCACAGAGAAGGCTCTTCCCCTGGGCCCCGCCAAGTGGCATTGTTTAGTTGATGGGACCCGGAGAAGACCCACTCTGTGGGACCTAACTGGTCGCTGGGATTCGTGCAGCAGAAGGCGGTCCCTGAGATAATCTGGTCCGGTGCCATGAAGGGCTTTATAGGTCATAACCAACACTTTGAATTGTGACCGGAAACTGATCGGCAACCAATGCAGACTGCAGAGTGTTGGTGTAACATGGGCATATTTGGGAAAGCCCATGATTGCTCTCGCAGCTGCATTCTGCACGATCTGAAGTTTCCGAACACTCTTCAAAGGTAGCCCCATGTAGAGAGCATTACAGTAGTCGAACCTCGAGGTGATGAGGGCATGAGTGACTGTGAGCAGTGACTCCTGGTCCAAATAGGGTCATAACTGGTGCACCAGGCGAACCTGGGCGAACGCCCCCCTCGCCACAGCTGAAAGATGGTTCTCTAATGTGAGCTGTGGATCAAGGAGGATGTCCAAGTTGCGAACCCTCTCTGAGGGGGTCAATGATTCTCCCCCCAGGGTAATGGATGGACAGATGGAATTGTCCTTGGGAGGCAAGACCCACAGCCACTCCGTCTTGTCTGGGTTGAGTTTGAGTTTGTTGACACCCATCCAGGCCCCAACAGCCTCCAGGCACTGGCACATCACTTCCACTGCTTCGTTGACTGGACATGGGGTGGAGATGTATAACTGGGTATCATCAGCATATTGATGATACCTCACCCCATGCCCTTGGATGATCTCACCCAGCGGTTTCATGTAGATATTAAATAGCAGGGGGGAGAGGACCGACCCCTGAGGCACCCCACAAGGGAGAGACCTAGAGGTCGACCTCTGACCCCCCACTAACACTGACTGCGACCGACCGGATAGGTAGGAGGAGAACCACTGGAGAACAGTGCCTCCCACTCCCAACCCCTCCAGCCGGCGCAGAAGGATACCTTGGTCGATGGTATCGAAAGCCGCTAAGAGGTCAAGAAGCACCAGGACAGAGGACAAGCCCCTGTCCCGGGCCTGCCAGAGATCATCCATCAGCGCAACCAAAGCATTAATCCGGGTTTCAGCAGCGTCATTAAATCTTACTGTGTTCTATCATTTGTTTCTACGCTTGTGCAGCTGCTCTTGCCTTCCCAACATTCTCCTCACCTGAGGATTCAGAATAGGGTTACTCATTAAGTCTTCCCCTTCTGATTCTGAAGAACCTCTGGCTGGAGGGCTGGCTGAGACCATTCCCCTATCTGTCTCTGCTGTCTCTTCCAGCTGCCTGTCTCTACCTGCCTCTGACTCCGATTCGCTGTCTGATGCACCTGGCTCGTGTTGCAGCCAGACTGGTCGTCTGTAAACAGAGGACTCCCACTGTTCTTAGTCAAAATCCCCAGCCACAGGAGCTGGCCTGAAGCCAACCACAACATTAGGTAGATGTACCACTCTATATCTATACAGTGAATGAAATGAATCAATTAATATTTATAAAAGGAATAATATATATAATACTGAAGTCATTGCTTGGGAAATATAATTTACCCAATATTTTCAACTCGTCTAATTCTGATAGCAGTTTCCAATGCTCAGATGCAAATATTGGTTTATCTAGTGTTTGATCAACTTTGCCTAAGCCGTTGTTCTCAAAACTATATGTGGGAATAATTCTGAGAAGGCAGATTTATTGGCAAGACTTTTAGAATTGGTTTGCCATTGCCTACTTCAAAGTTGAAAGATATGTTTACATGGTTGCATTGTAATCATAGTTGATACTACTCTTACTCTTCATGTTATTTGTAACAATTATGATTTGGAAAAATTATAGTAATGTCGCAAATATAAAAAAAACTGCAGTATTGAACTTACCCAACTTTTGAACATTCCTAAAGTAAAACCACCAGAGAATGTTCTCTCTGCCTTATTTAATCCTAATCTGGGACTTTTGCATTTGCTACATAGCAATCTAATACACTTAAAAAAAGAAAACCAGCATGTCTTTAAAACAGATACACATACAAAAGCAGAAAAACAAAGTATATCCCTGCTTTTAAAATAAATTTTAATTCTAAATCATATTAAAAAGAGTTGTTAATCTAAGATCCAAAGGAAGTACAAGTTCCCAATGTGGTGTTTATTAGCACAAATAGTAATCTCATTCCCACCAAAAGGAGGAGACATCTTTAATAGTACTTTAATAGTACTTCACTTTTATTAAGTACAGCTTCTGAATGGCTTAATAAACAAACATCACATTATTTGTGAAAGTTTGATGAAGCTGAATAGGAAGTAATAGTTATTAATCAGATTTCAAAGTACTCCACCCAAGTAGTTTTGCCAGCTGTGAGTCATTTAGTTTATCCCATAAAATTCAGGGGAAACTAATTCCATTTCTACTAAAATAGCCTCACCACTCTCTGCTTTCATTTCTTGTTATATAAAAACAGATTACAAAGACAGTTAATAACTTCTAGGTATATCAAATAGTTGTACTATATTGGGAGATTTTGGTAAGTGTATAATTGGTAATGTTCAAAAGTGGCAAATACTCACATGAATATTTGTATTAAATGTTTGATTTGTATTGAAAGAAACATGAATTTGTTGGATTAGTTCCCCAAGAGTGTGCATTGATTTCAGTGAGACATTGACTCATCCTAAGGAATGTATCAACTTTGTTGGCTTGTATGTCACTATGTAGAATTAGTTGGTTACCATAGTGACCAGGATCAACATACTGTATGCACAATTTCAAATCAGAATACTTGACTGGTATAAATACTTTCACTCACTATCTGAAGCTTCACAGTATAACTTGTTTTTACTTTTTTTCCCCCAGGACATGATCCAGTGGTCGGATTCAAATAATTTAACAGCCATTTCACTATCCTAATGAGGCTTACTGAAGGTGGGAACTACAGCTTCTGCCGTTCTGAGAAAGTCTCATTGATCCCTCACCGCATTGCCTGCAATTCTCGTTACAGAGAGAGGCTGCATATTGCTTCTAAACACATGCTTCCCACGATCTTCCAAGGATTGATTCTGAAAAAGCAATTTGTTCTGGGAGGGAAGCAGGAAAGAAGTTTCTGTTGGGAAAGGACCTACCCAGCAGTCCAAACTTTAAGCAGGAGAACGACTCCAGAAAGCACAGGTGGATCCCTGCAGCTCCTGGAAGTGCTGATTTTGGCACTTGGCTGGTCTGGTGGGCAGGATTGTCTTGTGCCTTACCCGCAGCTGCATTGGCAGCTGGTGCTGCCCTCCCGAGAGGTGATGCAGTGATTGGTCAGCAGCCACACAATGAATGGAATTGATCATTCCTCAGTTCACCTCATTGTCAAAGTGGAACCTGGGCGCGGCACTGCAAATAGGAAGCAGAGTGGCCAACCCGAGGGAAGGAGGAGGCTGTTTTCCCTCTTTCTTCTTGCTCCTCCTCCTTCCCTCGCACTGGTCGCTCTGTTTCTTATTTCTCCATTGCATTGCAGTGCCGTGCTGCAGAGCTTGCCCATCCATCACCATCCAGATGACCTTGTTTTCAATCATTTCTTTGCTAACCTGATTTCTAGCTCCATTATCTTTCTCTGTCGCAATTTTCACCATCGTATGCAGTGAAACAAAAGTTTTTGGGATTTTTTCACGAGAAATTGAAATTGATTGAATGTTTTGTTTTTAAGCCCCACAAACTTTTGTTTCCCTGCACACGATGGTGAGAAAAATTAGAAACCTGGAGATTATGAATTCTAATTCCCTCTTAGATAAAAAGCCAGCTAGGTGACCTTGGGCCAGTCACTTTTTCTCTGCCCTAGAAAGGAGACAGTGGCAAACCATGCTTGAAAAATCTTGCCAAGAAAACGTGTCAAGAAAACTTGTCAATTTGCGTCGGATGTGGAATAAGCACACAGACTACAGAGCTGGGTTCTATGGGTCATTTTATTTATTTAAATTTGAACCTGCAGAGGAAGCCAATGGGGCGGAACCTCCATTCCAAACATCCTTAAGGGTAACTTAAGGGCAAAAGCTCCTTGCTGAGCAAGGGAAGGTCGCCCTTGGCTTTGACCTTGACCTTCCCTTGTCCTCTGCCACACCCAAGCCATGTGGGAAGGCTCACCCCCATTTGTGGGCTTGCGGTGAGTGAGCCCCAAGGGCACCCCCTCCCCAACACTTAAGCAGATTCTGCCCAGAGCTTCTGGTGAGGGGGAGCCCATGACCTTCCAAAAGGTGCCCTAAAGGAGACCACATAGTTGCTGCTAGCCCCTTTTTTCTGCCCCATACTGCCATCCCAGTGACCAAGAGAATTCAAGCCAATTAACCCATTCCTATAAGGAACTGATGCTAACCTCTCCCATTCCCTGATCCAGTTTGGAGTAGGCAAAAAAACCGGCCATAAACTAAACAGTGGTATGGCTGCCAAAAATTCCTACTCGGCCCCCAAAGACGACCAGCAATCATACTGAGACTAAGGGGAGGGCAGGCAGGTGCTTGCAACGAGGGCCAGTGAGTCCCAAAATGGAAAGGGCGGAGAGCAGCAACCTGTCGCTTTTAAGCGAGAGCTCTCCACCCCCCACCACCACCATGCCTTGTGCTAAGTGCAAGTCCTCCTGGGCGGTCACATGTGTTACTGCGTGACCACCCATTTCACTTCCGGCAGTGGTGGTCAAGTGCATCCATCCCTGCCACAAGTGCCGGCCATCCACAAGTGGACGGCCTTTCACATCTCAGAAAATTGGGCATGATAAACAGAAGAAAAATGATGAGTTTGTTCAGAGGTCATAAGTCTATAATAAATGGTGATAAAAAACAAAAATCTTCAGGGCCATTGAAAAAGAATTATCCGTGTCTAGACTTTGGCTGAGATACTATTATGTTGTAATTGCTTATTTACTTTTACAATTTCAACTGCTTATGATTTCATATTAAAATAATTTAAAGAGGTAAAGAACTGCTTATAGGAATGCAATGTAGAATTTATCATACAAATAAACAGTAGTATCATTGACTTCTACAATTATTAGTCATATTTATCAGGATTCTAACCTACTGAATATCATTGTACACACAATTTATGATTCATATAAAGTATATAATATGATTTAGAACACAGAACCATCATTTTTGCCCCGTGTAATATTTTGAGTGTCTATGCGACGTTTCGGTGAAATCACATTCACCATCATCAGGCTGAAGTTTTAAGCTTCGTGTTGCTGTAAATATGAAATGTTTGTAACTGCCATTTCTTCCTTATATATAGTGTTGGGGGTGGAGATTTGGTTTGAATGTAGCAAATAGATTGGGTGACTATGTTTTAGTGATTTGATTGGTTGGTGGAATCACACTTACTTGGAAGATTGATATGGTGATTATTCTGATATGTTTTTTTGTTTAAGGCTGGTTTCCAAATCTCTGGTAGGCGGGACGTATCATCCCTTTTATTTATGCATAGGGGGCGTTTCTCAATCTCTATAGCTTCTCTGGTAATTCTTCTGTATAAATTTTCTGTTTTGGAAAGTAATTTAGTTTTTTCAAAGTCAATTTCGTGCCCTGTTTTTTTAATGTGCTGGACAAGGGAGGAAGTCTTTTCTTCTTTTTAAACTGCATTCTCATGTTCTGCAATGCGTTGGCTCACTCTTCGATTGGTTTGTCCAATGTATGTGGCTGCACATGTTTTGCAAGGGATTTCATAGATTCCTTGGTGTTCTAGTCGGATTTTATCTTTTGGGTTCCTTAGGATGTTTGATATTTTTTGGTTAGTGACAAATGAAGTTTTAATATTATGTTTGTGCAGGATTTTACTAATTTTGTCTGTGGTGCCCTTGATGTAAAGGAGAAGGGTGGTACCATTGTCCTGTTCTTGATCTTGATTTTTGGGGGGGGTCTCTTTTTTTATTAGGTTTGTGATTGTTTTCTTTTCAAATCCATTAGAAATTAATACATCTTTGAGTTTGTTCAATTCAGTTTTTAAGTGCTCCTGGTCAGCTAGGCGTTTGGTTCTGGTGATGAGAGTTTTGGCTACTGAGGTGATTTGTGCAGGGTGGTGGTGGGAGTGTGCATTTAGATAACGGTTGGTATGGGTTTTCTTTTGGTAGATGGTGTGTCCTAGGGTGCCATTGGGTTTTTTATAGATTAGTACATCTAGAAAGGGAAGTTGATCATTGACTTCTGTTTCCATAGTAAATTGTATTTTGGGGTGTAGGCTGTTGAGATGTGTGAGGAAATTGTCTAGTTTTTCCCTTCCATGTGGCCAAATTACAAAAGTATCATCAACATATCTCAGCCAAAGTTTAGGTTTGTGTTTAGATTGCTCTAATGCATTATTTTCAAAATATTCCATATAGAGGTTGGCGATGACAGGTGAGAGGGGTGATCCCATGGGGGTTCCCTCTATCTGTTTATATCTTTGTTCATTATAGATGAAGTATGTATTAGTCAGACAGTGGTTGGTTAGATCTAGGATATATTTGGGGGGCTTGTGTTTGTTCTGGATAGCTGTTAAGGCTTCTTTAATAGGTATTTGTGTGAAAAGGGACACGACATCAAAACTTACAAGTAGGTCACCAGGTTGTAGGTTTTGTTTCTTAATTATTTGTATAAAGTGGAATGAATTTTGTACATATGAGGTGATAGTCTCTGTATAGGGTTGGAGATATTTGGCTAAAAATTTGGCAAGATTTTGTAGAGGGGAGCCTATGGAACTAACTATTGGCCTGAGAGGTATTCCTTCTTTGTGTATTTTTGGAAGGCCATAGAGTTTTGGACATATGGAAGATTTTTCCCTGGGGATGATTCTTCGCTGGATTTCTTCACTGATGGGAGAGGCCTTTATTTTGGATTTGGTGGTTTTTTCTAGGTAGGTGGTAGGATCTGTGTTTAGAAGTTTGTAGGCAGGGTTTTGTAGTAGGATGGAGAGTTTTTCTTGGTAGTCTGCTGTGTTCATCACTACTGTGGCATTTCCTTTATCTGCTGGGAGGATGATTATATCGTTGTCTTTCTTCAAATTGATAAGTGCATCTTGTTCTTCCTTTTGTATGTTGCTTCTAGGTGGTTTGCTGGAGCAGAGAATATTGGTGACTTCCAGTCTGATTTTGTTGGCTTGATCTGGGTTGATTTTATTCAGGGTAGCTTCAATTTCACATATAATGTTTTCAGTTGGAATGCGTTTGGGGGCTATTGCAAAATTGAATCCTTTTGAGAGAATATTGGTTTCTGTAGTGGTGAGTATCCTGTCTGATATGTTATGTACTGTTTTTGTCATAAGTTGTTGTGGAGGGCTGGGTTTCTGCTGTATTTCTAGTTTGTGGAGTTTTTTATTATGTGTGTCTGTCTTGTATTGGGTTTCTGTTTCAGCTCTCCAGATTGATATTTGTTTGAATTTATCCCAGAGTATAGGGTGCATTTGGTTGCTGAGTTTAAGGTGAAGAGAGAGTAGACTTTTGTTGATTTCATCAAGTATGAATCTTTTTTTGTGGAGTTCATTTCTAATTAGGGCTAATTCAGTTCTTTTTAGGATCCTCTCAATGGCTGGGGTTTTTGGGTGGAATTTTAGTTGGAAGTATTTGGGAATTATTCGTTGCGTAGGAATGTGAGATCACATAAGATGGAGGCTTTTCTGACTTCAAGTTTTTCATAGGTCCTAGTCAGTAGGAAAGTGTCCTCCCCGTAGAGGTAAGATATTTGTTTTCGTAGATTTTCACGGGTATATGTATGTAGATTGTTCTGAGTTCGGGTTTTGCCCCGTGTAATATTTTGAGTGTCTATGCGATGTTTCGGTGAAATCACATTCACCATCATCAGGCTGAAGTTTTAAGCTTCGTGTTGCTGTAAATATGAAATGTTTGTAACTGCCATTTCTTCCTTATATATAGTGTTGGGGGTGGAGATTTTGTTTGAATGCAGCAAATAGATTGGGTGACTATGTTTTAGTGATTTGATTGGTTTGTGGAATCACACTTACTTGGAAGATTGATATGGTGATTATTCTGATATGTTTTTTTGTTTAAGGCTGGTTTCCAAATCTCTGGTAGGCGGGACGTATCATCCCTTTTATTTATGCATAGGGGGCGTTTTTCAATCTCTATAGCTTCTCTGGTAATTCTTCCGTATAAATCTATCTGCTATTTGCTGTTCTGTTAGTTAGCAATAGTACTTAGACTTATATACCGCTTCTGGCTTTATATATTAAAGAAACAATAAATGCTAGACAATTTTTTGCAAATGAAAATGGGAGAAGTTTGATGGTGGAGATAACAATGAACTACAAACAGATACTTTTCATAGCAATATATGCACCAAATAATAAACAAGAATATTTATATGAAAAACTCCATAAGAAAATTATAGAATTGGAATATGATAATGTTTGTGTGGTAGGAGACTTTAATGCAATTGCAGATGCAGAACTTGATTACAAAAGTAGTAAAGTAGGCAAAAAAGCTAGAAAAACAAAGACCTTCTTCAAAATGGCAGAAGAAATAGGTATTCAAGATGTATGGAGAGAAATATACCCTAAGAAAAATCAATATTCATTTTACTCAAATAGATACAACTCTTGTTCAAAAATAGATATGATGTGGATGTCACTGGAGTTAAAAGCAATTGTGCAAGAAATAGAAATAGAATCAAGCTTCTGGGCAGACCACAACCCAGTAAAAGTTAAGTGGAAAGGACAAAAGAGAAAACTGAGATGGACGTTGAATCAATATTAAAGGAATTTATACGAACTATGGAAAAAGAACTGGACTTCTTTTTAAAGAGAATAGGAAAGAAAAAGCTTCACTGCAAAATGCATAGGCTACTGTTAAGGCATATATCTGAGACTACCTGTAATCATAACTTACATAGGAACAAAAAATAATAAGAATAAACAAAACTAAAGACATTAGAAGAACACAAAAGGCTAGAATTAGAACTACAGAAAGAACCACAAAAAAAAGAATTTAAAAACTCAAATGGAGGTATTAAAACATAAACTAAATTTGAAGAATGGGCACAAAAAATTAACAGTTCTTTGAAAATACAAATAAACCAGGAACATGGTTGGCATATAAACTGAAAAAAGAGAAAGAAAAAAACATGATACACCAATTGGTAGATGAGAAAGAAACTCTCTATTACCAACATGACAAAATAATAATAATTGAAGATTATGAAAAGCTGTATGATCATAGAAAATTCCAGAAGATAGAGAAAAACAATATTTGGAAAAAGTTGACTTACCTAAAGTACCTGAAAGAGTGAAAGCCATGTTAAATGAGAGAATAACAATGATGGAATTAACAGAAGTAATCAAGAGGTAAAAGAATAACAAAACACCAGGACCAGATGGGCTTCCGACAGAACTTTATAAATATTTAAAAGATTATCGAATGCTGACTATAAAGTATATGTTTCAATAATAGCAAAGAGATGAAAAAGGTTTCTGAATAAATTTATACATTCAGACCAGAATGGATTTCTACCTAAGAGATATTAAAAACAATATGAGGATGATCTTAAATACACTAGACCAGGGGTAAGCAAACTTAAATTCTCAAAGAGCCATTTGGACTCATTTCCCACAGGGGAAAAAAAACACTGCAAGCCACAAAACCTGAGTGGGCATGGCCAATTTGACATCACTCACTCGCACCTAGTCACATGAACCTTTCTAGCAGGTCATTAGAACAGAGAACTGAGAACCACAAAAATCTTTTATCTCCCCCTCTTCCTTCTCTCTATGTCTCTCTCTCCCTCTCTGTCTGTGTATCTCTCTATCTTGCCCCCTCTTTCTGTATCTCTCTCCCACTCTCCCTCTCTCTCCCCTTTTCCCTCTCTTTGCATCTCTCTATGGCTGTCTCCCCCTTTCCCTCTCTTTCCCTCCCTTTCTCTGTATCTCTCTCCCCCTCTCTGTATCTCTGTCTTTGTCTCTCCCACTCCCTCTCTCTGTATCTCTTTCCCCCTCTCTCTGTATCTCTATCTCTCTTTCCCTCTCTGTCTCTCTTTCTGTCTCTCTGTCTCTCCCCCCCCTCTATCTCTCTCTTCCCCCTTTGTATCTCTCTCTCCATCTCTATATCTCTCTCTGTATCTCAGTGTGAAAGTTTTAAATCGTAGTTAAACTATAAGTACACTTAATGAAACTTGATATGTTACTTAATACAATATTATTTATTGATAAAATTAAATTCCTTAAAATTTGCCTTACAATATTCATAAAATTAAATTATGACAATGACTGACAAGCATTAATGTGAACAATGGCCTTGCATCTTCTTGGAAGGTTTGGGTATGTCAAGTTAGTATTTTAATTTTTCTAAGCCATCACACATCTATTTAGGATTGGTGACATATACATTTGTAAATAAATAATCTATGGTACTGATGTGCTAATATCATGCATTAACTTACACAATTGTGATGACTCAGCAGTGTATACGGCTGCTGCTATCCAGGCTTGTACAGAATATCAATGCTTTATAATTCTGGAAGAAATATTTGCACTACTTCAAAAATTATAAAGCATTGATATTGTGAAGATTGTGAACAAGTCCCTTAATTTTGCATGCTGCGTATAAACTGGGTGTTGAGTTGTGCAACTGACTCCATGGCTGCCAGTCTGGTAGAGTCAGCAGAAAAGACCAGGGGTTTTCCATCAATCATAAGAATGCTCATTGGGAGTGGCTCACAATTATGTGCTTTCCAAACATCAGCCTGTTTTAAATTATATTTGGCCTAACATCCTAGGACAGTTATATCATTGATTTGGAGAGGTATGACAAGAAAAGGGCTAATTGTATATTAGGGGATTTATATTTAGTCCTAAAATTTAGTTGTTAGTTATGTCTACATCATGTCTACATCAAGTTCAGAAATGATAGACCATCATTTGATGGCCCATCTCAGTGTTTCAGATGGAGATGTTGAGGCAGTGTCTTGTGCATTGTGTTGAGGTACTGTCCTAAGTCATGTTCCTCCTTTTAACTTGAAGTGGCTGTACAACTTGGCTCTACTTAGCATAGTCTTATAATATTGTGTTCAGTGATGTATTAGAAAGGTCTGATATCCATGTTGCATTTTAAAGTCTATCCTCTATACAATTACAATTATTTCAACTACATCATGTTTTTATGTATATTATTTAACAATCATACTTTTTCATATTCACAGTTACCTTATATTTCTTTGAGTTGTACGAGGGTCACCGAGAAAGTAATACACCATATTTTTTTCTTCAACAATTATTTATTGAACACAATGAAACTTACACACAAGAAAGATGTTTCTTCTACACTCCCTATTTTTCCATGTAATCTCCATCCCATTCTATGACCTTCCTCCAGTGAGACACAAGGGCATGTATGCCCTGTCCTTGTTCTGGTCATGAAGCCATTTCTGCACTGTGCGAATCACCTCTTCATCATCCTCAAAACGTCTTCCGTGACATTCTGCAGTTCTGTCGACTGCAGATTCTCCATAAACTATACAAAAATGTTTGTGAATGTTCCCAACAGCTTCTTTCCCTGCAATGAGAAATTCAATGACGACACGCTGCTTGTAACAAACATCACTTACAGATGCCATTTCGAAACACTGCTGCAGCTACGCTGTCTGTCTGAAGAAACACAAAATTTACACACACACTCCTGACAATTCAAATAATGTGCAGTATATCTAAAGTTTTGCATTCGTACCATTACTGTAGGCTGATAAAAAAATGTGGTGCATCACTTTCTGGGTGACCCTTATATAAAGATTTGTACAAGTAGTCCTTGCTTACTGACCACAAAAAAGTGAAACATTATGTGACCCTGCTGATTAGTTACAGCTACAGTCAGTAAGTGAATTATTTATGGTCATTATGTGTATGCAACTTCCTGCTGGCTTTCCCATTAATTTTGCTTGTCAGAAGCTGGCTGCCAAGTTCACAAATGACAATCTTATGACCTTGGGATGCTGCAACTATTATAAATGTGTGTCGATTACCAAATAATTAAATACCAATCATGTGACCATAGGATTCTGTGATGGCTGAAATTTTAAGGACCAGTTTTAAATTTTCTTTGTCAGTGCTATTGCAACTTTGAGCAATTGTTAAATAAGGAATCAGTAAATAAGTAAAGGCAATAGAAAATAATTTCCCCTGATTAATTAAAAGTATACCTATCACATTCATTCTTTGGTGAACAGTAATCTAGGGGCATTTCTAATTGCCATTGCACTGCTGGGGATCCACACCATAGTTTCTGTTCAGTAGCTGAGATGTGAAAGGAATATTTTAAAAAGAAAAAAATAGTTGGAATCACTGAGGCCTTATAGACTTCCCTGCTCACTATCTGTCTTCCAGAGTTCTTTTTTTAAAAAAATTTTTAAATTGATTTTTTTTAAAAAGACAAACAAAGACATACAACAATAAACATTTAAGGAGCTACCATTGCTCCTCTTGTCGTAGAAGTCTAACTAATACAAAAATATAAAAAAATCCTAACTATGATCAGATCAAAGCAGAAATATCATACATGTAAGTTACATTCCTGTTAATTTTAACTCTATATTTTCAATATTAAACTTATTAATTAAACTTTTTTTATATATATATAAAAATATTCTATGCTTATACAAACAGAAAAAACAAGAGAAGAAAGTTATTAGTAATACTATTCTATATTGTGGTTAATTATTAGTACCATTTTTAAAATTCCACCAATCATATACTTTATCCCATATTTTATAATATTCTGTTTCAGTTTTATTATTTAAACGTTTAGTCATCATATCTAATTCTGCACATTCTATAATATTTTTTTTTATTATTTTTTTAAAAAAAATTTAGTTTTATTATTAAAAATGAAACATGTACATCGTTTAATACAACATATAGTACAATACAAAACATAAAATACGAGAGAAAGAAAAAATAAAACAAACAAACAAAAACCAAACAGGTAGTAAGGATAAAAGTATCGGCGAATATACAGGGGAGTTGTATTAAAAACGAAAACTAGATCCAGTTATATTTGCTCATTACCATGATTCAAATAGTTTATCTTGAATGTTAAATGCAAGGGTTGAAATACAGTGATCCCTCGGTTAGCGCGGGGGTTACGTTCCAAGACCTCCCGCGCTAACCGATTTCCGCGTTATACTGGATGCGGAAGTAAAAACACCATCTGCGCATGTGCGCCATTTTTTTCATGGCCGCACATGCGCAGATGGTGGAGTTTGCGTGTGGGCGGCGGGGAAGACCAAGGGAAGGTTCCTTCAGCCGCCCAACAGCTGATCTGCTCCGCAGCGCGGAAGCAGCGAGGAGCCGAAGATGGGGTTTCCCCGTTGCCGTGCTGCGGAGCGGATCAGGTGTTGGGCGGCTGAAGGAACCTTCCCTTGGTCTTCCCGCCGCCCAGGCAAAGGGGAAACCCCAAGATCACTTGCCGCTTGCCAGTCCACGCCCCCCTGGATGAGCGGCCCCGCATGGCCCCAGCGCCGGACTCCGTTGCCGAACGCCGAAACCGGAAGGGGCGAGGTGGGGGGGGGAGAACGGGAGGCTCAGCATTCCGTCAGTCGCAGCGCTGGCTGTCAACTTTTCTTTTTAGCACTGGGGAGGCAAGTCAGCTCCTGCCCAGTTTTAAAAAGAAAAGTTGACAGCCAGCACTGCGGCTGACGGAATGCTGAGCTTCCCGTTCTCTCTCCGCCCCCTCGCCCCTTCGCCCCCCTTTGTTCCTAGGAGAAGTGCTGGTGAGGAGCAGAAGGTCTGTCTTGCCTCAATCCCCAGCACTTCTCCTAGGAACACAGGGAGGCGAAGGGGCGAGGGGGGGGGGAGAGAAAACGGGAGGCTCAGCATTCCGTCAGTCGCAGCGCTGGCTGTCAACTTTTCTTTTTAGCACTGGGGAGGCAAGTCAGCTCCTGCCCAGTTTTAAAAAGAAAAGTTGACAGCCAGCGATTGTTCCGCTGCCGCCAGCATGGCCTGGCTGGCAGCGGAAGATGTAACGGAGCCCACGGGGGATTCGCCTTCCTCCCACCCGCAGCCGAGACTGATCGTGGGCTCCTTCGCAACCTCGGAGAGCTTCCAGGGCATGAAAGCTCACGAAAACCAGGAAGCTCTCCGAGGTTGCGAAGGAGCCCACGATCAGTCGGCTGCGGGCGGGAGGAAAGCGAATGCCACGGGGCTGGGCTCGGCTCCCCTCTCGGCTCCCCCCCTTACCAGCCCCGCCACGGAAGGCTCCATTCTGTTCCCTGCCGGCCCGATTGAGCGGCCGGCGGTCTCCATTCAGGGAACAGACGTCCACCCCCTCCTCGGTGTCCCCGGCACCCAGCGTCCCCACGCCGCCTCCACCTCCCGGTAATGCGCCCGACCTCTGCCTCTCTCTTTCTCTCTCATATACCACGCCGGCAACAGGGAGAGAAAGAGAGAGAGAACTAGCGTGGACTTATTTTTTATTTTTTTAATATTTTATTTTTTTAATTAATATTTTTTGAAAAACCGCGTTGCAGCGTTTCGCGCTAATCGAGACCGTGCTAATCGAGGGATCACTGTATATGAATTGCAGAGAAATTAACAAATAATAATAAAATTCATATCTAAATATACATAAAATCTCATGTTATTATATTAGATAAAGAGTTGCTTTATACCAGATTTGTAACAGTTCAAGGTTATATCTGACATTTCAGTCTTGTAGCCTGTTGTTCTCGCTCTTGCTTCCTAACCAATTATAAAAAGGGTCCCAACAATTATTAAACGTAGCCAATGATTCGTTTCTAACTAGTATAGTCAGTTTCGACATTTCTGCGCAGTATATTATTTTTTAAATTATTGCTTCATTTGGGGGTAGCTCATCATTTTTCCACCACTGCGCATAAGTTAGTCTTGCTGCCGTTGTTAAGTGAATAATTAAGTGTACTTGGGGTTTCGGTAGATTTTGTCTGATTATGCCCAATAAAAAACATTCAGGAGTTTTGTCTAGTGATAGATTTAGTATTTCATCAATCCAAATTCCAATTTTGTTCCAGTATAATTTAGCTTTTGTACATTGCCACCATAGGTGGAAATAGGTGCCCAATTCTTGTTGACATTTCCAACAATTTGGTGAGAGTTTATTATTTAATTTGGTTAGCTTAATTGGGGTAATATGCCATCGGTAAAACATTTTAACTAAATTTTCTTTATAGGATGTGGCAATAGTCAGTTTATAGTTCCTGCTCCAGTCTTCGGAGAGGGGCGGCATACAAATCCAAATAATAAATAAATAATAATAAAATAAATTTGCCATTCCTCCTCTTTAATCTCATTTTTAAGGTCCAGATTCCATTTTTTGACATTAATTTTTGTGCTAAAATTGTCCAGTTCATTGTAGTTTAAGTAACAATAAAATTTTTTGATTAGCTGATCTTGGGGGCCTGTACATAGCTTATCTAGCAGGGCATTTTTACTTATCCCGGTTTTATTTTTATCTTTGTTAAATTTAGTTTGAATCTGTAGGTATTCCCACCATTCCACTTTTTGACCAAGATTTTCTAGTTCTAGCCTTGTTCTAATTGCCCCATTTGAATTTAGAATATCTTTATATCTTATTATATTGTTTCTTTTGTGGAAATTGGGATGAACATAGGCTTCTAATGGGGCGTACCAGATGGGAATTCCTTTATAAAGTTTAGGTTTAATTTTTTTCCAAGTGTAAATAAGCGATTTCCTAATCATGTGATTGGAGAAGTATTTATGGGTTGTCAGCTTTTCGTCCCAGAGATAGTAGTGCCACCCTAAGTGGAGGTCGTGGCCTTCTAAGTTAAGAAGTCTGGTATTTGTTAGGCTCATCCAGTCTCTCGTCCATGATAAGGATGCAGCAATATAGTAATCCTTCCAGATTGGGAGAGCCAGTCCTCCTTCTTCTTTCTTTTCTTGTAAATATTTTAATCGAATTCGGGGACGTTTATTTTGCCAGATGAAATTGTTAGTTATTTTAGTCAAATTATTGAAAAATTCCTGTTTCAATTGTATAGGGATCGTTTGAAATAGAAACAAAATTTTGGGCAGAGTATTTAACTTTATGGCTGCAATCCTCCCAAGTAAGGAAAGTTGTAAATTTCTCCATTTCAACAAGTCAGCTTGTATTTTGTCTATTAAAATATCATAATTGTTTGATTTTAAGCTGGACACTCTATTTGTCAAATTAATGCCGAGATATTTAATTTTTGTAACTATTTGAATATCCAGTTTAGCTGTTAAGATATCTTTCTGTGATTGTCTCATATTTTTGGTTAGAATTTGCGTTTTAGTTTTATTTATTTTGAGGCCTGCCACTGTACCGTATTCTTCCAGGACTTCTAGTAATTTGGGACCTGACTCTAAAGGATCTTCTAAGATAAATACCAGGTCGTCCGCGAAGGCTTGAAACTTATAGGTTTCTTTCTTACATTTTAATCCCCTTATATCTTCCTTATCTCTATAATTTTTTTAAATACTTCAGTATCTTTTGGTATTGTATTTTCTTTCCATTTCTGTGCGAATACTATTCGTGCCGCAACCAATATATGTATTATTAGATAATAAGTTTCTTTTTTATACTTTGTATTTGAAATACCCATTAATAACAATTCAGGAGATTTTTTAATCTTCTCCTTTGTTATTTCATTTATCCAATTCTCTACTTCGTTCCAAAATATTTTTGTCTCAGGACATGTCCACCACGCATGGTAATATGTACCAATTTCTTTTTTACATTTCCAACATATAGGTGATACAGACAGAAACATTTTAGAAATTCTATACGGTGGAAGGTGCCATCTATAAAACATCTTAATTTGATTTTCTTTAAAGGAAATCGATTTTGTTATTTTCCAATTATACATCCATACTTTTTCCCATGTATCTAAATCTATCTCTTTGCCTAAATTTTTGCACCAACTGATCATATTGTCTTTCAATATCCAACCTATCGTTCTATAATTTAATAGATATTTATACACATTTCCAATTAATTTTGAATAATTTTGAAATAATAATTTACTCAGTACATTATTTTCTTTTTTAAAGATATAGGTCTTTACATCTGTTTGATATCTCGAACTAATCTGTATATATTGCCACCAGTCCAAGTCAATTCCCAAGTCATATAATTCTTGTTTTGTTCTTAATTTAAATTTATCATCTAACAAATCCCTATATTTCCAATTCTTAGCTTTTTCTTTAAGATTCGGGTGTATAATAGCTTCAATGGGTGATACCCATTCTGGCATTACTGAAAAATGATTTTTCTTTATTTCGTTCCATACTTCTATCAATGCTTTCCTAATAATATTATTTTTAAAATATGAATGTGTTTTTAATTTATCATACCATATAAATGCATGCCAACCCACCATCAAATTGTGTCCTTCTAGGTTAAGCATCCTTTGGTTTTCTAAGGTTAACCATTCTTTTATCCATGTCAAAGCGGTGGCATGGTAGTATAGTTTCCAATTTGGGAGGCCTAGGCCTCCTCTTTCCTTATGGTCTTCTAAAGAATTTTGTTTTATTCTTGCTTTTTTACCTTGCCAAATAATTTTTTTTATTACCTTATTTAATTCAGCAAAAAATTTGGGTCCTGGGTTTATTGGAATAACTTGAAAGAGAAACAAAATTTTAGGAAGGATATTCATTTTAATTGTAGAGATTCTTCCTACTAATGATAGTTGTAAATTACTCCATATTTCTAAATCTTTTTAAACTTGACTTAACAATTTTAAATAGTTATCGTTTTTCAATGATACAGCCTTGGAGGTCATCCATATCCCTAAATACTTCCCTTTTTTTGTAATTTTCATGTTAGATAAATCTCCTAAATTTTTTCTTTGTGTTTCAGTCATATTTTTTGTTAATATCTGCATCTTTTCTTTATTTATTTTCAATCCTGCAACTTTCCCATATTCTTCAATCGAATTTATTAAGTTTAAGATAGATTCTGTTGGGTCCTCCAAAACAAACACCACATCATCTGCGAATGCTTGTGTTTTATAAATTTCTTTTTTAATCTTCAATCCTTTTATTTCCCTATCTGCTCTTATTTTTATCAACAGTGCCTCTAGTGTTAAAATAAATAATAGTGGTGATATTGGGCAACCTTGTCTTACTCCTCGTTGTATATCTACTTTTTTAGTCTGTTCACCATTTATTATAATTTTAGCTGTTTGTTCAGAGTATATAGCATCTATTACGTTAAAAAACTTTGTTCCTACCTCCATCTTGTTTAGTTGTATTTTCATAAAGTTCCAGTCTACATTGTCAAACGCCTTTTTCGCGTCTAAAAATATAAGCGCCATTTGCTTTTCTGGGTGTTGCTCATAGTATTCTAATATATTTACTATTATTCTTAAGTTATTTTTAATTTGTCTTCCTGGTAGAAAACCATTTTGATCACTGTGTATCATATTATTTATAATACTTTTAAGTCTGTTTGCAAATATTGATATAAAAATTTTATAATCTACATTTAATAGTGAAATAGGTCTATAATTTTCAATTTTTTCTTTTTCCGTATTGGCTTTATGAATTAAAGTTATTAAAGTTTCTGACCATGTTTTTGGCAATTTACCTTCTGCCAATATTTGATTATAGATTTCAAGCATGTTTGAAAAAAAAATTCTATTTCCAATTTATAAAATTCTGCTGGTATTGCATCTATGCCAGTTGCTTTATTATTTTTTTGATTCTTTATATTTATTTATTTATTTATTTATTTTATTTTATTATTTGGATTTGTATGCCGCCCCTCTCCGAAAACTCGGGGCGGCTCACAACAAGTGAAAAGACAATCCAATACATAATCCAATTTAATTAAAATATTATAAATTTAAGAAAAACCCCTATACTAACATACACACACACAAGCATACCATATATAAATTCAACGTGCCCAGGGGAAGATGTTTAGTTTCCCCATGCCTGACGGCAAAGGTGGGTTTTGAGGAGTTTACGGAAGGCAGGAAGAGTAGGGGCAGTTCTGATCTCCGGGGGGAGTTGGTTCCAGAGAGTCGGTGCCGCCACAGAGAAGGCTCTCCCCCTGGGGCCCGCCAACCGACATTGTTTAGTTGACGGGACCCGGAGGAGGCCCACTCTGTGGGACCTAATCGGTCGCTGGGATTCGTGCGACAGAAGGCGGTCTCGGAGATATTCTGGTCCAGTGCCATGAAGGGCTTTAAAGGTCATAACCAACACTTTGAATTGTGACCGGAAACTGATCGGCAGCCAATGCAGACTGCGGAGTGATGGTGAAACATGGGCATACCTGGGTAGGCCCATGACTGCTCTCGCAGCTGCATTCTGCACGATCTGAAGTTTCCGAACACTTTTCAAAGGTAGCCCCATGTAGAGAGCATTACAGTAGTAGAACCTCGAGGTGATGAGGGCATGAGTGACTGTGAGCAATGAGTCCCGGTCCAGATAGGGCCGCAACTGGTGCACCAGGCGGACCTGGGCAAACGCCCCCCTCGCCACAGCTGAAAGATGGTTCTCTAATGTGAGCTGTGGATCGAGGAGGACGCCCAAGTTGCGGACCCTCTCTGAGGGGGTCAGTAATTCCCCCCCCAGGGTAATGGACGGACAGATGGGATTGTCCTTGGGAGGCAAAACCCACAGCCACTCCGTCTTATCCGGGTTGAGCTTGAGTCTGTTGACACCCATCCAGGCCCCAACAGCCTCCAGGCACCGGCACATCACTTCCACCGCTTCGTTGACTGGGCATGGGGTGGAGATGTAAAGCTGGGTATCATCGGCATATTGATGATACCTCACCCCATGTCCTTGGATGATCTCACCCAGCGGTTTCATGTAGATGTTAAATAGCAAGGGGGAGAGGACCGACCCCTGAGGTACTCCACAAGGGAGAGACCTCGGAGTCGACCTCTGACCCCCCACTAACACCGACTGCGACCGGCCAGAGAGGTAGGAGGAGAACCACTGAAGCACAGTGCCTCCCACCCCCAACCCCTCCAACCGGTGCAGAAGGATACCATGGTCGATGGTATCGAAAGCCGCTGAGAGATCGAGGAGCACCAGGACAGAGGATAAACCCCCGTCCCGGGCCCGCCAGAGATCATCCATCAACGCGACCAAAGCGGTTTCCGTGCTGTAACCGGGCCTGAAGCCCGACTGCTGGGGACCTAGATAATCGGCTTCTTCCAAGGACCGCTGGAGCTGGAGTGCCACCACCTTCTCGACAACCTTCCCCATGAAGGGAAGGTTGGAGACTGGACGATAGTTGTTGAGTACGGCTGGGTCCAGGGAAGGCTTCTTGAGGAGGGGGCGCACAAGCGCTTCTTTATAGAGTGATGGAAAAACTCCCCTCCCCAAGGAAGCGTTGGTAATCTCCTGGGCCCAGCTCCGTGTCACCTCCCTGCTGACCGAGACCAACCAGGAGGGACACGGATCCAGTAAACAGGTGGCGGAACTCACAGCTCCAATGGCCTTGTCCACTTCATCAGGTGTCACCAGATCAAACTCTTCCCAGACAGGTGGACAAGTACGTGCCCCAGTCACCTCGACTGACTCATTGTCAGTCGATTCTGTTTTACAATTGGAGTCGAGGTCGGCCCGGATCTGAGCGACTTTATCAGCGAAAAACGTGTTAAACTCCTCGGCACTACTCTGCAAGGGCTCCCCAACTCCCCCCTGGTTAAGAAGGGAGCGGGTCACCCTAAACAGAGAGGCCGGGCGGGATTCCGCTGATGCAATCAAGGCGGCATGGTACGCGCATCTTGCCGCCTTGAGCGCCACTTTGTAAGTCTTAATAAAAGCTCTTACAAGTGTTCGATCAGATTCAGACCTGCTCTTCCTCCATCGCTTCTCTAGACGTCTCTTTTGGCGTTTCAACTCCTGGAGCTCCTCGTTGAACCATGGGGCTCTACGGGGTCTAGCGCCACGGAGAGGTCGCAAAGGCGCAATCCGGTCGAGAGCCTCCGCAGCAGCCGTATTCCAGGCCTCCGCAAGAGACTCCGCCGAACTGTGGATGAGTGCCTAGATTGTTTTAATTTCATATCGGTAATAGGTTTATTCAATCTTTGCTGTTGTGCCTCAGTTAATACTGGTAATTCTATTTTTCCCAAATATTTGAAAATTGAATCCTCACTTATTTCTTATTTCTTATATAATTGTTTATAAAATTCCAATGCTATTTCCTTTTTCTCTTCTATTCTGTGTTTCATTATACCCTTTGAATCTATCAACTTTTTTATAATTCTATTTTCTCTCTCTTTTCTTAATTTATATGCCAACCATCTTCCAGGTTTATTTGCATGTTCAAAATATTCTTGTTTTGCTCTTTTTATTTTTTCTACAATTGATTCTTGTTCTATTAATCTCAATTTATGTCATTAGTTCTCTCTGATTTTTTACCTTGTCATCCTTGTCCTCTTTTTGCATTAACATTTCTAAACTTTTAAGTTCTTCTAATAATTTTTCATGACATTTTTTCTTCTCTTTGTTTTTTTTGCTACAAATGATATTGTTAGTCCACGTATGTATGCCTTAGTTGTATCCCATAAATTTTGAGGGGTAGTATCAGAATTTTTTTTTTTTTAAACTCTAATTCTTTTTCTATCCATTTTTTATATTCTGGATCCTTTATTATGATTCTATTCATTGACCAGTTATTTATTTTCCTTTTACCTTTCCAATATATAGATAAGGGGTTATGATCTGCCCAATTATTTGTCTCTATTTCTATTTTACTAATTTGTTCCATTATATGAAGAGGGGCCCATGCCATATCAATTCTAGACCAAGTCTTATGCGGATTAGAATAAAAAGTATATTGTTTATCTTTTAAATGCTGTTCTCGCCATACATCTTTTAATGATAATTCGGTGCACATTTTCCAGAACGTCCCAGGCAAAATTACCTTTTTTTTTCTTTTCTTTTCTTTTGCCAATATAATGGACTCGGTCATCTGAAATTGCATTAAAATCCCCTATTATTATCATATTTTCAATTGATAATTCATTAATTTTTTCGTGCAGATCTTTATAAAATTGTTTTTGGTTATCATTTGGTGCATAAATTGAGACAATTACAAGAGGTTTTGGTTCTAAGTCTAATTGCACTATCAACATCCTCCCATCACTATCATTATATATTTCTTTAGATTCAATTAATTCATCAATATACATTGCTACACCTCTTTCCTTTTGATTTGCCAAGCTGGTATATAATTTCCCCAATTTTAAGTTTTTAAGAAGACTTCGTTTTGATTTTTTAATATGGACTTCTTGTAAAATATTTATCTGGGCTTTTTGTTTCGTAAGTTTAGTTAATATTTGATTCCTCTTACTCGGGTTGTTCAATCCATTTACATTAACTGAAAATATTTTCAGTTCTTGTGTCATCTTTATTTATAGTACTTTATGGCTTCTTTTGGTTCTCGGAGTCGGGTTTCCAAAATTAATTCCTGTGAAGCCTGAGTTTGCTTCTGTTCCACCGCCAGTAGTTCCTCCCCTCCACTGCCTGTGGCCCCCATCATGTCTTCACCACTCTTTGGTTCTATCTGTATTTGTTCAATCTTGTCCAATCCGCTATGTGCTAAGAAAGATCTTGCTTGTTCCACACTTTCTATTCTCACTCTTGTCGACTGCCAAGCCAAAGTCAAACCTTCTGGCACCAACCATCTAAAGAGAATGTTCTTTCTAATCAAAATACTAGTGAGAAAATAGTATTGTCTTCTACTCTCTCGAACTCTCCTCGGCACTTGTTTCAGGATCGTAATTTCTTTTCCATTACGTTGAAACTTCTCATTTTTGTCAGTCTCAGTATCTCGTCTTTGATAATTCTTCTTGAAAACTTAATATGAACTTCTCTGGATAGGTTATGACATCTTACATAGCCAGTCTGGACTCAGTAAACTTCATCAATTTCTCTTATCAATTCAGTCGGATCCACCTGCATGATGCTGCCTATAACTTCTGCCATTTTTGCGGATAAATCTTCATCTCTTTCTTCATCAATATTTTGGAACCTCAGACTGTGTGACGCGGATTGGAGTTCTAAGTTGGTTATTGCAGTGTCAAAATCTCTACGGGCTGAATAGTTACGATCTTCGTATTCTTTCACCCTCTGTCCCATGATTTGGATTTTCCCTTCTGTCATTTGCATTCTTTTTTCATTATCTTGTAAATTTTGTTGTATCACTTTTATGTTTCCATCCATTTCAGCAACGTTTCCCTTAACTGCGTTTAAATCAGTGTTAAGTTCAGCGATTTCTTTTTTAATCTCTTCTTTAATCTCATCTTTCATCTCCTTCATTTCTTGTCTCATTTCTTGCAAATACTTTTTCATTTCTTCTTTGTTCGCTTCAAGTTGAATTTTTGTCTGTGCTTGTGTCGTTTGTACAAGCTCTTGAATACCTGCTAGTGCTTCTTGAATGTTCTGAAAGTTGGTATCCATAGGTGGCTTTTCTTTTTCTTTCTCTTTAGCCAACATTGTAGTAATGGTCCTTTGCTGAAGTGGTGATGAAGTTGGGGAAACCTTAGGCGTGGGAGTTGAAGTGGAAGAAGGAATGGCTGTTTGTTTCCGTGTCGTTGCTGTTGTTGTTGTCACTGAAGATGCACTCTGTGCCCTGTAAGAACCTTTCATATTCCAAAGCTTCTATTATATTCTACAATTATTTGAATCAATATCTTATACTGTTTTTATTTTAAAGAAAAAGAGTTCTAAAGATCCAACGATCCTGTAAGCCAGTGGTTCCCAACCTTTTTGTGCCCATGCCCCACCTAAGCATTTCTAAAATCCTCATGCCCCACCCCCTTACTTGCCCCACCCTCTTACTATTCAAAAAGTGAACTCCTACTCATATGGAAGAAGCCTAAAAATGCCATTAACTTGGTTTAAGCAAGGTTCCAATTGCCCCTATTAAAAATCAAATTTTTCCCCTGTGGGGTGTAGGCCCCACGTTGGGAACCAGGGCTATAAGCTGTTTTGTAAGGGGAAGGGCATTTCAACTATTTCCCTTTCTCCAAATAGGAAGAGATGTCCTGTAAAGTGCTTGGTTGGGTGTCGGCAACCTGCTACTCTGGAACTGCATGCAGCTCTTTGGCACCTCTCCTGAGTGCCCCTGCTGACCCAGTCACACAACCTGTTTCTGACCAAAGACCCAACCCAGCCATTGCTGCCACCAACCTATCTAACACATGGGCTAGCAGGGTGGGAATGGGATCTGGGAGGAGGGTATGACAGAAAGGGGGACATGCCCACAGCTGAGGAGTGAGCATAAGCTTCAGTGGTGGCTTCCCCAAAGATGACCCTCCTTCTGATGCGACCCCCTGGCTGGCAGTTGCAGGGCCCTGGACATGCACTAGCAGAGATACCCTCCTCAAGTGAGTAGCCGGGCTCGGGCAAAGTACAGCATGATCCCTGGGATGTGCGTGTGAGATTGTGAGGGGCCAGCCTCCTTGGAGAAAAGAAGCTCGGGGCATTGGGAAAAGGGGGCTGGCTCCAGGGATTGGAGGGGCTGTTGTGGGGCTGGGAGGGTGTGTGTGAGCATAGATATCCTCCTCAAACAAGTGGCCAGGCTCGGGCAAAGTGCAGCCTAATCCCTGGAGTGTGCATGTGCGGTTTGGTGGGGCCAGCCTTCTATGTGTGTGTGTGTGTGTTAGAGAGAGAGAGAGAAAGGGGAGAAAAAGAAAAAAGAGAGAAATGAGAAAATGATGGAAGGAGAGAATAAGAGAGGGGAAAGAGAAACTGAGAGAGAGAGAAGGGGGAGAGGGGGAGAGTGAAATGAGAGTGAGCTGGAGGGAGAGAATGAGAGAGTGGGGAAAGAGAGGGGAGAAAATGAGAGAGGAAGAAAATGTGAGAAGGAGAGATAAAGAAAAAGAAAGAGAGAGAGAAAGAGGGGGGAGGGAGGGAGAGGAAAAAGAGAGAAAATAGAAATGAGAGGGAGGGAGGGAGAGAAAGAGAGAGAGAGAGAGAAAAAGAGAGATATTTCCCACAGAAAACACCAGGAGCCACAAAACCTGAGAACGTGTGGTTGGGTTCTTTTTTTCATGTGATTGGGTGGGAGTGACATTGTGTTGGCCACACCCATCCAGGTTTTGTGACTCTGGTGTTTTCTTTTCTGTGGGAAATGAGTGCAAATGGCTCTTTGAGTATTTAAGGTTGCAGACCCCTATAGTAGATGATGAATTCTTTTTCATGTAGAGTGGAAGGATGACACAAACTTTGTTGCTACAAGCTTGTGCCCATCAAGAGGGCAGTGGTTTCTCTTCCGCATTTCTGTCTTGGGAAGAGCCAAGATGAATGGGGGTCATTTTCAAACTGATGTCTAGGCATTTAAGAGTGGAAATGGAAAAGTTGAAATGCCCTAATTAAGTCTCATCTGGCTATTACAATGATGACTAAGCTTTTTCTCATTGCGTGCTGAAAGTGTGCGACGATGTGCATGTGCGCGTGCCAGCACCCATAGTGCAAATATGCACACGACAAACCACTCCCGCATACACAAATGACATTATATTTTATTAGATTTATTTTTACACTTAATTGCATATCTAAAAGCTGTTAATATGATTGCTTACTTTTTATTCATTTATTAATATTCTAATTATTTTAAAAATTAATCATTAGTAATATATTTTTGTACTTTTATTTATTTATTTTTTAATATTTATAACTGTATGACTCTTAATTAATGTTAAAAGTTCTGGTGTACCTTGAAAATTAAAGAGGAAATATATCAATGTCTGCTTCCTTAAATGTGTGGGGAGCGTGGGAGAAATATTATTCTTTCATCTATGTCTGGGGAATAGTGGGAATGGGAAAAGGGGGTATGATAGAAAGAAAACTGAGGAAAAAATGCATTAGATGTAACATGGCTTTCCCTCTGGAAACATTACTAATACTATGCTTTTATTGAAGGGAATATTCACCATGAGCCTTGGGACATAAAAGAAGAAATGGTATTAACAGCTGCAAAATGTTTTCCTGGCTGCTAGTTCTCCAATTTCATATTCCTTCTGCTCCTTTTTATCTACAAAATGAGAGGCCTTCCAAGCTCAAATTATTAATCATGTAAGTCACATTTCTTTAAGCCAAACAATGCAGAGTTCCATAGTAGGTCTTCTGAGCCAGAAATTGATCTTGTCAGATGTAGTAATCCCTTCCCTTTTTGTTTACTTTTGCTTCAAGCCCACAATTTGGCAGTTTGTGATTTTACTTTGAAATTGTAATATACTTCAGGAACCATGAATATAAAATGCTACAAGTATGCTACCTTATTTATTTATTAATTAGTATTTTCTTGTGTCCTGGACTTACACCATGCAAAATAAGAAAGGGACGGATCCACTTGGTATTAAATTCACAGATTTCCTGGATAAACATGGTGGGGACAGAGAATTGGTTGATACAGATCATTCCTGACCCCAGCAATCTAAAATTAATATGGTTAACAATGCAGACAACAAAGATAAGGATAAGTTTATCAGCCCTGCTGTCCAGCAAAGCCAAGCATTAAATAGAGCAGTGTTTCCCAACCTTTTTTGAGCCGCGGCACATTATTCACATTTACAAAATCCTGGGGAATGGTGAGCGGGGGGGGGGGCTAAAAAAAGTTTGGACAAAACCCCCCTCTTTTCCTCCCTTTTGCCCTATTTCTCTATCTCTCCCTCTTTCTTTCTCCTTCTCTCTACATCCCTCTTTCTTTCTTTCTTTCTTCCTCTCTTTTTTGCTCTTTCTCCCTCCTTTCCTCTTTCTCTCTTTCTTGCTTTCTCTCTCTCTCTTTCTCTGTCTCTCTTGCTATCTCTCTTTTATTCTCTCTTTCTCACTCTTGCTTTCTCTCTCTCTTGCTTTCCTTCTCTTTCTCTTTCTCTCTCTCTCTTGCTTTCTTTCACTCTTTCTCTCTCTTTCTCTCTTCCTTGCTTTCTTTCTCTCTCTTTCTTTCTCTCTTTCTTTCTTTCTCTTTCTCTCTCTCTCTTCCTCCCTTTCTCTATTTCTTGCTTTCTTTATCTCTCCCTTGCTTTCTCTCTCTCTCTCTCCTGCTTTCTCTCTCTTTCTCTCTTACTTTCCTTCTCTCTTTCTCTCTCTTTCTCTCTCTTTCTTGCTTTCTTTCTCTTTCTTTCTCTCTCTCTTTCTCTCTTTTTTGCTTTCTCTCTCTTTCTCTTACTTTCCTTCTCTCTTTCTCTCTCTCTCTTGCTTTCTTTCTCTTTCTTTCTCTCTCTCTCTTCCTCTCTCTCACACACACACACCCTTTCTCTCTCTCTCTCCCTTGCTTTCTCTCTCTCTCTCTCTTGCTTTCCTTCTCTCTCTCTTTCTCTCTTACTCTCTCTCCTCCTTTTTCTCTCTCTCTTTCTCTCTTGTGCACCACACCGGCAACAGAGAGAGAAAGAGAGAGGGAGAGTGGAGAGAGAGTGGAGGGCGGCTTTCCGGTCCATGGCCCTCTGGATCAGCGTCCCTGCATGGCCCCAGCGCAGACTCCGCCATCGCCTTCGCCTCCGCCTAAGAGGCAGCAGCCACATTCACCCCTTCACCCTCCCAGGTGTCCATGGAGCTCAGCGCCTAGCCACGCGCCACCTCCGCCTCCCGGTAGCGCGCCAGACATCTACCTGAGGAACGGGTGGTTGGGCGCCACAAAGGGTGGTGCTTGAAGGCCACCATGGCGCTGTTGTTGTCATCACGGCGCAAAGCCAGGCAGTCCCAGATCGCTCGCTTCTCCGGCCAGCAAGCCGGCTGCCTGGGAAAGCGGCGTGCTTTTTAAACGCGCACTTTTCAAATGCGGCGCTTTCCTGGCCATCCGACTTTGCTGGCCGGAGAAGGGAGCGATTCAGGACTGCGTGGCTTTGTGCCACTTCAAAAATTTCTGCCAGGGGAGGGGGTTCCTAATGGCTGTGCGGGCACACAGTGGCCGGCGCCCTCCCACCGGGCCCCAAAAGCTCACTTGCCATCACCGCCAGGGAAGCTCCAGCCGGGCCGGGCTTGCGGCACACCTGACCATGTCCCGTGGCACACTAGTGTGCCGCGGCACACTGGTTGGGAAACACTGAAATAGAGAGTGCCATACCATGTGCACTAATCAAACAGGTGGCAAGAAAGATGGGGGCCGTCAGGCACAAGACACATTATATAAACACAGAGTCCACCGAAATGGACTTAAATTTCTATACACCAATGTACAGAGTATAAGGAGTAAACAAGGTGAATTAAAAATTCAAGTAAATGAGGGAAGATATGATATAGTTCAACTCTATTATTATTATTATATTATTAAATAAGATCAGTTGGGTGTTGTAATTAAGGCATCAGGCTAGAAATTGGGAGCTCTAGTCCTGCTCTAGGAGTGAAGGCAGCTGGGTGACTTTGGGCCAGTTACTCTCTCTTAGCCCAATGAGGGAGGCAGTGGCAAGCAATTTATAAAAATCATACCAATAAAATGGGAGGGATTATCCAGCTGTCCCAATCAATGTTCCCTCTAATTTTTTGTTGGGGTGGGCGGAAAAGTATAGTGTCTGAGCAGCAGTCCCCTTGGGACTGGGCGACATAGAAGTATGTATGTATGTATGTATGTATGTATGTATGTATGTATGTATAAATAAATAAATAAATAAATAAATAAATAAATAAATAAATAAATCCCTTTTTATTAAAATAAATTAATAAAACAAAACCAAAATCTATTACTATTAAAACTAAAACAACCAGCAAAACCAAAAAACATAACTATTAATAAAAACAGGTAAGAGCTGGGGGTTTTTTTCTCTGTTATTATTTAAGTGCTTTTACCATATGCTTTAAATCAAGAGTCACTTCTCTCTCTGTTTCTCTCTCTTTCCTGTCATTCTCTGCCTCAATCATTTTCTTATTTCTCTTTTTTTCTCCCTTTTTTCTATCATTTCTCTCTCTCTTGCTTTCTCTCTTTCTCTCTTGCTTTCTTCCTCTCTCACTCTCTCTCACTCTCTTCCTTCCTCTCTCCTCTCTCTTTCTTTCTTGCTCTCTCACTCTCTCTCTCTTCCTTCATATCTTCTCTCTCTCTCTCTTTCTCTCTTGTTTTCTTTCTCTCTATCTCTTGCTTTCTCTCTCTCTCACTCTTTCTTGTTTTCTTTCTCTCTCTTGCTTTCTCTCTTTCTCTCTCACTCTTTCTTGTTTTCTTTCTCTCTCTCTTGCTTTATCTCTATCTCACACACACTTTCTCTCTCGTTCTCTCTCTCTCTCTCTATCTCTTTCTCCCCCCTCTTTCTTTCTCTCTCATTTTCTATCTATCTCGCTATGTCTGTTGCTCTCTCTTGCTGTCTCTCTTGTTCTCTCTTTCTCTCTCTTCCTTTCTTCTCTGCGGAGGCCGGTGAAGGTTTTTCTTAGTTTGAATGTTCCGGACGGGCTGGTAGGGGGATGGGGAGTGCGCGCGCACACGCACCCAACATTCAAACTAACCTTCGCCAGCCTTCGCTGTGAGAAGAACAGCCACCCCGCCTCTCCTGCAGCCCCCTCACTGATAGCCTGGATGAAAGCACTCTCAGCGAGAGGGGCGGGGTGGGCATTCCCAAAGCGTTCGGAGCGGCTAGCGGTTGGATCAGTAGGACAAGAAGCCGCAGCTGCCACTGCCGCAGGAGGAGCTGCGCCCCAAGGCAGGAAGCGGAGGAGGAGAAAGAGGGGTGGATCAGGCAGGTGGGCAGGGGGCAGCGGCGAGAAGCCAGGGGTGCGAGGAGGCCGGAGGCACTGGGGGCGGGGGCAGCTGTGGCTCCTTGCGCGGTCTTGGAAAAGGGTGCGCGGGGGTGTTTTAGGCTGCGCGAGTGCGTGGGTGCGCACCTTAGAGGGTACAGTGGTCCCAATGTGTAACAGTAGCAAAGGTAATTGGAACCCACTCCTGATCTTTAGATGACCCTAACTCAGAGTTGGGCTACTGCCCGGACAGTGGGGCGAACACAGTGGGGGGGACCTTCTCTTTCTATTGGACCAGATGGACTATGCGCATACTTCTTAAAAAAGCTCTCCTCAACCCTGGCTGAACTCCTAAGCATAATTTTCAAAGTATCTTCTACAATAAAGTCCCTACCTAAACTTTGTTCTCTAGCCACAGTCATCCCTATCTTCAAAAAAGGTGATCCAAGCAACGTTGAAAACTATAGACCAATCTCCCTGATTTGTGTCACTTGCAAAGTCATGGAATCCATCATAAACCAATCCATTACACTTGAAACCAATAACCTACTTTCCAACAAACAATTTGGTTTCAGGAAAAAATTATCCTGCAACGTGCAACTTTTACACTGTAAAAACATATGGACTACCCAACTTGATCAGGGTAAATCAATAGATGCAATCTATATAGACTTTTGCAAAGCCTTTGCCTCAGTAGTTCATGACAAACTTCTTCTGAAACTAAAATCCTATGACATCTCTGGACCTCTGCATGATTGGATTTCAGTGTTCCTGTTGAACAGACAACAAATTGTCAAAATAGGTAATGCCATATCTAATCCTGCTCCAGGTAACAATGGTATCCCACAAGGCAGTGTTTTAGAACCTACTATATTTATACTCTACATAAATGATCTCTGTGACAATATCACAAGCAATTGTGTTCTCTTTGCTGATGATGTTAAACTATTTAATACCACTGACAATACTTCTACCCTTCAAAAGGACCTTGACCATGTAGCTGAATGGTCTAACAACTGGCAACTTCAAATCTCTACCAACAAATGCTCTGTCCTACACATTGGTAAAAAGAATCCGAATACTGTACTAAATACATACAGTACTTGGTGAAACTGAAGTAACAGAGGACCCTCACTCAGTCAAAGACCTTGGAGTACTCATTTCCAATGACCTAAGTGCTAGAGCCCACTGTAACAGCATTGCCAAAAAAACATTAAGAATTGTAAACCTAATCTTATGTAGCTTCTTCTCTAGAAACACTGGTTTATTAACCAGAGCATACAAAACATTCGTCAGACCTATTCTAGAATATAGCTCACCTGTGTGGAATCCACACTGCATATCAGATATTAATACAATCGAAGGAGTCTAGAAATACTTCACAAGAAGAATCCTTCACTCTTCCTCATGTAACAAATTACCCTACTCCTCCAGACTTCAAATACTAAATCTAGAAAATTTACAACTACGTCATCTCCGAACTAATTTAACTGTTGTTCATAAAATCATACATCATAATGTACTCCCTGTCAGTGACTACTTCACCTTTAACAACAACAACACAAGAGCACGTAATAGATACAAACTGAATGTAGATCGCTCCAAACTTGACTGTAGAAAATACAATTTCAGCAATAGAGTGGTCACTGCCTGGAACTCATTACCTGACTCTGTTGTTGCTTTCCCCTACCCCAAAATCTTCAACCTTACATTATCTACAATTGACCTCTCCCCTTTTCTAAGAGGTCTGTAAGGGGCGTGCATAAGTGCACTTATGTGCCTAATGTCCCTGTCCTACTGTCTTATTATCCTTTCTATTACTACATTCTACTTACGTTATGTTATGTTAATATGTACTATAATACTATACTTGTTTGACAAATAAATAAATAAAATAAAATAAACAGTGGTGTAGCGAAAAGGGAGCTCCACCCTAGAGCACCCAATTTGCACTGAAAGATGTTGAAAGAAAATTTATTTATTCATTCATTCATTGATTCATTCATTCATTTATTTATTACATTTGTATGCCGCCCCTCTCCGTAGACTCGGGGAGGCATCCTGAATAAACCATGCCCACGGTGTGGTAGCAAACATTTTGGTAGCCCTTCACTGCCCCAACTGTTTTGGAGGGAAATTTAGAATATTCATATTTGGTTGGGCTTTTTCAACTATTATGATTAGTTAAAACCCTGTGGGCCCAGATTATAAATTACAGGGAATTGCCTGCAGTTCCTCAGTTCCAGTTTTGAATCAAGAAATGCTGTTGCATCTATGTTGGTCTGTTTCTTGCCTATTGAAGCCCACTACATAATAATTACAATACTGGAAAACTGATTTAAGGTATAGCCACAGTAGTGTTTAATTTGTAAAGGTAATAATAATTAATTCCATACTACTGCAATGTACATCAAATGTAAATATTTGCTAATAAACTTTAATATGTTTTGTAGCAAAACAATATATTAAACATATATGAAGTCCCTGCATTGCAATAGAACAGTGACATTGTAGGATTTTCAGTGTTTATTCCTCTAATTGAAAAATGAGCCTCACTGGGGGGAAAACAGAAATGGGGTGGGGGAAAAGGAGAAGAAAAATGTCAATGTCATAGCCAATTGCTTTGATAAGCAATAAAAAGGGGACATAATAAGTTAATGGCAGGATGGCATTAAAAATTTAAAAGATGCCATTGATTTAAGAGATGCTGTCTCAAAAAAAAAGATGCTATCTCAAATAGATCAAAAAATGTCTGTCCAACCACACTCAGTTTGTAGAGTACAGTTGGTCTGTATTTACATGGAGGGAATATGCAGTGGAGTACCTCAAGGATCTGTTTTAGGCCCAGTAAACATCTTCATTGACTTGGAGGAGGGATAGATGGGGAACTCATCAAATCTGCAAATGACACCAAACTGGCAGCAATAGCCTCAAGATATAGAAGGATCTTGACAGACTTGAACATTGGGTGCTATATAATAAAATGAAATTCAGTGATGAAAAAAGGAAGGTTTTACATTTAGGCAAGAAAAACTAAATATAGGTGGTTTGCATTTAGGCAAGAAAAACCCACAGCATAGGTGGTATCTTGCTTAACAGTAATAACTGTGAGAGGGATCTTGTAGTCCTAGTGCAGCGTTTCCCAACCGGTGTGCCGCGGCACACTAGTGTGCCGCGAGACATGGCCAGGTGTGCCGCGAGAAGCTCCAGCTGGGCGGGGCGCTGCCGGCGCCCCTGCCTGAGTGTCGTCCTGTGGATGGTCTTGGGCTTCACAGTCGCTTCCTGGTTCCCTCTCCTCCCACCGCCTGTGTCTCCCGACGTCGCCTCCCACCAAGCCGTCGCCCATTGCCGTGGGTTCCTCGAGTGGGAGCTGCCGCTTCCCTCCGTCCAGCTCAGCCACGCTGACGTAGAAAGCACAGAGGTTATTGCCACCGCTTCTGCCTCCACTCAGGGAGCCACCGTGGTCACCGCGCCTTTTCCTCTCACTCAGCTCAACCACGATGGCTCCCTGAGTGGAGGCAGAGGTGGCGGCAATAACCTCTGCACTTTCTACGGCAGCGTGGCTGGGCTGCCTGGAAGGAAGCGGCAGCTCCGAGGAATGAGGCGCTGGCGGTAGACACAGGCGGAGGGAAGAGAGGGAACCAGGAAGCAACCGTAAAGCCCAAGACCAGCCACAGGACGACCTTCAGCCAGGGGCACCGGGACCACGCGCAGCCATGGTGGGAGCAGCATGAGAAAGAGAGGATTCTATCCCACAAGGAGACGCCCACCGAGCTGCAGGTCCCGCTGCCGTCGCCTTCTTTCCCTCCGCCTCTTTCTCCTCATGCAGCCTGAGCCCGCCTTTGCGAGTCTGCCCTGGCTTTCGCTTCACCCCATGATTTCCCCGCAATTTCATCCAGGCCACCTCTTGCCTCCTTTTGAACTGCGGGGAAATCTGCGGGTGAAGCAAAAGCCAGGGCGGGAGAGAAGCGCGGGGGTGGGGAAGGAGGAGAGCCCGTCAGCGCTTCCCCTCCGCCAAGCTGCCTGCTTGTCCTCGCGCCTGGTTGCTACCTCCTACCTTTTTCCAGGGGCCTTTGGAAGGTACCCAGGGAAGGGGGGGATTGGGGGTGGCTGCAGCGGCTTCTCGTCCTCCTCATCGGGCTGCTAACGCCCGCCCGGCCCCTCTTGCATGCAGTCCCTTAACCGAGCGCTTTTTTCTTCTCACAGCTGAGGCAGGATTTGGAATGTCGGGTGTGTGTGCGTGCGGGCTCCACATCCCCCTGCCACCCGGAACATTTAAAATAAGAAAAACCTTCGCCGGCCTCTGCAGAGAAGAAAGGAAGAGAGAGAAAGAGAGAGAGAACAAGAGAGACATAGCAAAAGAGGCAGAGAGAGAGAGAGAGCGAGCAAGAGAGGCAGAGAGAGAGAGAGACAGAGAAAGAGAAAGAGAGAGAAAGAAAGAGAGCTAGCAAGAGAGAGAGAAAGAGAGACAGAGAAAGAGAGACAGAGAGAGTGTTGTATCCTTGTAAATAGTTTGGTTCCGTGTGGAAACGCTGTCTGAGCGAGAATCAGGAAGTCGCTCCTGATTGGCTCAGACGCGGCTGCTCTCTTTCTGGCGGGAACAGCAAATGTATAAAAGAAGCAGTTTCTCCCAGGTAGAGCAGACGGTCTCCGCTGAAGTCACTTATCCTACTGAGCTGAAATAAAGGAACCGTTCTCACCTAACCCTGTCTCTGGGTCTACTTCACTGGTGACGACGGACGGAAGAACCACGTGTGCAGAATGAACAACCTACAGATCGGCTGGGCTCCCGAGTTTTTCGACCCGGAGAAATCCTCCTGGGACGCCTACATAGCCAAGTTCGAGATCTTCCTTGAGGCAGCGGGAATAAGGGACGCCGACGCCGAACGAAAACGGGCCATCTTCCTGAACTACTGCGGTCCAGAAATCTTCGACCTCGCCCAGACACTCACCGACCCGCTGCCAGCCAAATCCGTCGCTTGGGACGTCCTGCAAGCCAAGCTCGCGAGCCATTTCAAGCCAACGAAACCAGCAGTCGTTTTCCGGCACCAATTTTCCAGAATGGCTCAGCTCGAATCGGAATCCATCAATCAATTCGCAACGCGACTTCGAACGGTGCTTGCAAAATGCAAGTTTGATAACCCGGAAGCTCGCCTCACCGATGCCTTAATCTTCGGCATGAGAAATGCCACGGTCAGGAACAAACTCCTCACCGAAGACGAGCCGACCCTACAGGCAGTAATTAAGCTGGCTCAAACCGCAGAGGTCGCCGACGCCGCTGCCAAGGAACTGAAGGAGCACGACAAGCGGGAGGTCATCGCCAAGAGCGACTCCTCGCTTTCCCACGCCGAGGCCCCAGACGACCTCAACCCACCAGCTCTCAACGAGGACAGCTGTTTCCTGCTGCAACAGGACCAGCCAAGACATCCCAGGTACCCTCGCCCCGCCGCCCCTTGCGCCGGCTGCTGAGGAAACCATCCGCGCCAATGATGCCCCTTCCGGGACGCCATTTGCCGCCGCTGCAACCGACGCGGCCATATCGCCGAAGCCTGCAGGGCAGCTGTGCCTGAAGAAGCCTTCTCCACCCCGCGTCCTCAGCGTTTCCAGAATCAAATGCCTCAACCGCGCGAAAACCGGTCCTTCCGGTTTTCCGGCCGCAAGAACTACCCAACCGCTAACCGCGACTACTCAAGAGGTAACAATCAATTTTCCGTGAATAACACGGCGACAAAAAATGGGGGCAAAATTGTAATTTCCCTACTTTTGAACAACAAAATGGAACCTTTGGGAATTGAAATTTCTGGTATTTGTACTGTTAACTCTGATAGCATGCCTAACTTTTTACAAGAATTCCCAGAAGTGTTTAGCCCCACCTTGGGATCGTATAAAGGGCCCCCTATCTCGTTTTCTATTGACCCCAAGGTCCCACCTGTACGGCTCAAACCTCGCAGGGTACCCCTTCCGCTCCTCCCCAAACTAGACCTACAGCTGGATAAACTCATAAGCCAAGGCATTTTAATTCCTGTAGAGCAGGGGCCATGGGAAACACCCATAGCCACGCCTCTGAAACCTGATGGCTCCTTAAGGGTTTGCGCTGACTATAAATCTACGCTCAACAAAGCCCTCCAACATCACCCTTACACCCTTACCCCATTCCTGTGGTACAACAGCTCCTTCACTCCCTGGGGGAAGGGAAAAGGTTCGCAAAAATCGATTTAGCGCAAGCTTACCAGCAGCTCCCTGTCGATGAACCGACAGCACGCGCACAGACAATTGTAACCCACAGGGGTGCCTTTAAATGTACCAGATTACAGTTTGGAGTAAGCATAGCCCCAGGGATATTCCAAAGCATAATGGAACGATTGTTATCAGGGATTAAAGGGGCCATTCCCTATTTTGATGACATCTTAATTGCAGGGGAAAACCAAGAGCAGCTCAACAAAAGAATAAGGGAAGTACTTAAGAGACTGCAGGACAAAGGGCTAAGAATCAAACCTGACAAATGTGTGTGGGGAACCAACAGTGTAGAATTCCTAGGTTATAAAATCGATGGGGAAGGTATCCACCCCACTACTGAAAAATTGAGAGCCATTAGAGAAGCCCCAGAACCACAAAATAAGACAGAATTGCAAGCTTTTTTAGGCCTCCTTAACTTTTACTCCGTCTTTTTAAAACAGAAGGCAACAGCAGCAGAGCCTCTACACCGTTTGCTCCAGAAAGAAACCCCTTGGACATGGGGGAGAACTGAACACGAAGCCTTTATACAAATTAAACAGTTACTAACTTCTAAAAGTGTGGTAGTCCAATATAGTACTTCGCTACCCATCAGGCTTACGTGCGATGCTTCCCCATATGGCGTGGGAGGGGTCTTGGCACACGTTTTGCCAAATAATACAGAGGCCCCAATTGCTTTCTTTTCGAGAACAATGACCAATACTGAGAGGAATTACAGCCAACTCGATAAGGAGGCTCTAGCTTTAGTGGCAGGAGTGAAGAAGTTCCATAATTACCTTTTTGGCAGGAGTTTTGAATTGGTTACCGACCACAAGCCCTTACTAGGCCTCTTAGCCCCCAACAAACCTACTCCCCCATTTATGTCCCCAAGGTTAATCAGATGGGCCCTTTTCCTCTCAGGATACCAGTACGAGCTCATTCATAAAGGGGGTAAAACCATCAACCACGCAGATGGTCTCAGTAGGTGCCCCATGGCAGAATTAGTAGAGGACCCTGCCCCGTCTGCTGATGTCCTAATGATAGAACTTGAAGACAACCCACTAACCACTGCAAGGGAAGTGGCTGCACACACGCAGCAAGACCCAATCCTAAAAAAGGTGGTAACTGTGTACTTAAGGGGTGGCAGAACGACTCTGTGGAACCTGAATTGTGTGATTTCAAAACCAAAAGACTAGAATTGTCATATGTGAAAGGTTGCCTGTTGTGGGGTGATAGAGTAATCATCCCTGGAACTCTAAAGACCAAAGTACTCAAAATGTTACATGTGGGCCATCCTGGGATTGTCAGGATGAAGGGCCTAGCTAGGGGGCACTTATGGTGGCCAGGTTTGGATACTGATATTGAAAACTGGGTAGCCAAATGTGATCCATGCCAAGAGTCACGGCCTAACCCCCCCCCCCCAAAACAACTCCAGCAGAGTGGGAACAACCGGCAGGGCCATGGTCCAGGGTCCATATTGATTTTGCAGGGCCAGTGGGGTCACAATACTTTCTAATAGTAGTTGATGCATTTTCCAAATGGGTGGAAATCATAGCAATGAACAATATAACGACAAGTGCCACCATTAAGGTTCTGCGCCATTTGTTTGCCACCCATGGTTGTCCTGATATCTTAGTGTCTGACAATGGGCCACAATTGACAGCCAGGCAATTTGAATTGTTCTTAGATAATTTAGGAATCAGACATGCGCTCATCTCACCTTACTCACCCTGGGCTAATGGTTTGGCAGAACGTTACGTTCGGGTGGCAAAGGAAGCATTACGCAGATCAGGCCCTGGAGATGTACAACAGAATTTGGACCAGTTTTTGTTAACCCAGCATATTACCCCAAACTCTCACACGCAGATAAGCCCTGTTGAGATACTGATGGGAAGGAAACTGAGGTCCCCCCTGGATAGGTTACACCCAAGGTTTTGTACAAAAAATCCTATGTATGTGAACCCTGAGAGACAAATGTATTTGGGGCAAAATGTTTTTTGTAAAGAATTTTGATGGGGGTGTAAATTGGATGAAAGGAAAAATTGTACAACAGACCGCTCCAAAAACATACATTGTTAAGTTAGAGGATGGTCGAATGTGGAAGCGGCACATTGACCATGTACGTAAGCGCATGGGAAATTCATCGGAACAACCCGCTGAAACAGACTCTCCCACTTTAACAGACTGTAACGCGCAACCCGATTTAATAGACTGGCAAATGGACTTATCGGGTCAGGAAGGATCCTCCAGCGACGCCGAACCATCTTCATCCTCCGAGGTCGGTCTTGTGCCGGTCAGATCTACCCAGCAGGCCACGTGACGAAGTCCTCCAATCTGCTGGGTCTTCGCGAGGCTCGCTCCGACCTGCGCAGTTCAATTGAGTCCTCGCTGCCGACGGTGGAGGTCGGTTCGTTTGCGCTTTCCCGGTGCGGCTGGGGCCTGGTTGGGGCCCCAACCAGGCCCCAGCCGCACCGGGAAAGCGCAAACGAACCGACCTCCACCGTCGGCAGCGAGGACTCAATTGAACTGCGCAGGTCGGAGCGAGCCTCGCGAAGACCCAGCAGATTGGAGGACTTCGTCACGTGGCTTTCGTGATTGATGTATCCTGACTAAGGAGGGAGGGGTGTTGTATCCTTGTAAATAGTTTGGTTCCGTGTGGAAACGCTGTCTGAGCGAGAATCAGGAAGTCGCTCCTGATTGGCTCAGACGCGGCTGCTCTCTTTCTGGCTGGAACCGCAAATGTATAAAAGAAGCGGTTTCTCCCAGGTAGAGCAGACGGTCTCCGCTGAAGTCACTTATCCTACTGAGCTGAAATAAAGGAACCGTTCTCACCTAACCCTGTCTCTGGGTCTACTTCAGAGAGAGAGAAAGAGATAGCAAGAGAGAGAGAAAGAGAGAGAAAGAGAGAGAAAGAAAGAGAGAGAATGAAAGAGAGATAGCAAGAGAGGCAGAGAGAGCAAGGGAGAGAGAAAGACATATAGGGAGGGAAGGAGGGAGAGAGAAAGAGAGCAAAAAAGAGAGGAAGAAAGAAAGAGGGGTGGAGAGAGAGAAAGAAGGGAAGGAAGGAAGAGAGAGAAAGAGTGAGAGAGAAATAGAGCGAAATGGAAGAAGATTTTTTTTTGTCAAAACTTTTCTTTAGCCACCTCCCCCCCCCGTTCAGTGTTCCCCAGGATTTTGAAAATATGAATAATGTGCCGCGGCTCAAAAAAGGTTGGGAAACACTGTCCTAGTGGACAACCATTTAAATAGAAGCCAGCAGTGTGCAGCAGCTGCCAAAAAAAGCCAGCACAGTTCTAGGCTGCATTAACAGAGAGATAGAATCAAGATCATGTGAAGTGTTAATACCACTTTACAATTCCTTGGTAAGACCACACTTGGAATACTGCATTCAGTTTTGGTTGCCACAATGTAAAAAGGATGTTGAGACTCTAGAAAGAGTGCAGGGAAGAGCAACAAAGATGATTAGGGGCAGGGCCACCATCAGGAATTTTGGGGCCCCATACAGCCTAAGTGTCTGCCCCCCCCCCGCCATTTTAAAACTATTTTAAGTCGCCAAGCCACTCCATCCCCCGGGGATCATTTCCCGCTTCACGCCAAGCGAGGCGGTCCCATAGGCCAGTGTTTCCCAACCTTGGCAACTTGAAGATATCTGGACTTCAACTCCCAGAATTCCCCAGCCAGCAAACGCGAGGAGCTGGAAAGGACGAGGGGAGAGAAAAAGCAGGGTACCAGCAGTCAGGCGGGTGTCTTGAGGGGGCACTCCCATCTGGAAGGAAGGGAAGAAAGGCGAGGGCGAGCTATGAAGGAAGGAGGGAGGGAGGAAGGAATGGTAAAAGGGGCGATCAAGAGAGGAATGGGTGAATGAATGGACGGAGGGTGGGAAGGAAGGAAGGAAGGAAAGAGGGAAGGGACAGGAACAGAGGAAGGGTGCAAAGGAAGCAAGGAAAGGTGTGAAAGGGGAGAGTAAGAGAGGAAGGAGTGAAAGAAGGGAATGAGGGAGGAAAGAAGGGAGGAAGGAAAAGGAAAGCAAGAAATGGAGGGAGGAAAGGAAGGAAGGAAGGAAAGAAAGAAAGAAAGAAAGGGGGAAGGGACAGGAACAGAGGAAGGAAGCAAGGAAACTTATGAAAGGGGAGAGTAAGAGAGGAAGGACTGAAGGAAGGGAGGGAGGGAAGAATGTAGGAAGGAGAAAGAAAAGAAGAAATAGAGGAAGGGAAGGTAAAAGAGAGAAAGAAAAAGAGCAAGAAAGAAAGCAAGAAAGAAAGAGAGAAAGAAAGAAAGAGAATGAAAGAGAAATAAAAATAGAGAGGGGGAATGAAAGAAATGGAAGGAGGGAAGGAAGGAAGGAGAGAAAGAAAGAAAGAAAGAGAAAGAAAAAAGAATGAAAGAGCAAGAGAGCAAGAGAGAAAAAGAAAGAAAGAGAGAAAGAAAGAAAGAAAGAAAGAAAGAAAGAAAGGTAACTTCAAAGAAAGGCTCACTGAGCATCTCTCATTCTCTCTCTCTTTCTATCCCTCTTTCTTTCTCTCTCTTCCTTTCTATCTCTCCTCTTCTTTATCTCCTCTCTCTCTCTCCCTCTCTCTTTCTCTCTCTTTCTCTCTCCCCTCTCTCCCCTTTTCCCTCTCTCTTTCTCTCTCTCCCTCTCTTTCTCTCTCTCCCCCCTCTCCCTCTCTCTTTCTCTCTCTCCCTCTCTTGCTATCTCTTTCTCCCCCCTCTCTCCTCTCTCTTTCTCCCTCTCCCTCTCTTTCTCTCTCTCCCCCCTCTCTCCCTCTCTCTTTCTCTCTCTCCCTCTCTTGCTATCTCTTTCTCTCCCCCCTCTCTCCCTCTCTCTTGCTCCCTCTCCCTTTCTTTCTCTCTCTCTCCCCCCTCTCTCCCCCCTCTCTCCCTCTCTCTTTCTCTCTTTCTCTCTCTCCTTCTCTTGCTATCTCTTTCTCTCTCCCCTCTCTCTCCCCTCTCTCCCCCTCTCTCCCTCTCTCCCTCTCTCTTTCTCTCAGTGGCGGCAAGGTCGTCAGCTGTGAGGCGGAGCCAGCCGCCGCGGTCAGTGCCTCTGTTCCAGAGCTCCGCCTCACAGCTGACCACTCTGCCGCTGCCCCACGGCTACTACCCGCTGCGACTGCTGAGACAAAGAGAGAGGGAGAGAGGGGGGAGAGGGGGGCTACAACCCGCTGCGGCTGTTGCTGCCGCCGCCATCACCCTCCCGCTGCACGCCGCCCTTCCGCTGCCGCTACCCTCCCACCAGCCCCAAAGCTCACCTGCTGCAGCCGCCAGGGAAACTCCAGCCGGGCGGGGCGCTGCAGTTGCCGGAAAACTTGGAAGGCGCTAAGAAGGAAGCTCAGTTTCCTCTTCTCACAACTTTTTGAACAATTAGGGGCCCCGGCCTTCTGGCGCCAAGTTAGCAGCTCCTTGCACATGCGCAGACTGTACCCTCCCTCTTTTGCCGGCTGCCTGCTGCCTCAGCAAAGTAAAAGGCCCGGCCTTTTTCTTTGCTGAGGTGACAGTCTGCGCATGTGCAAGGAGCTGCTGACTGCGGGCCCCTCTAATTGGTCAATTTCGCCGGGCCCGGGACAGGACTCCCAGTAGTACCGGTCTATCAGCGGCCCTGATTAGGGGATTGGAGGCTAAAACATATGAAGAATGAGTGTAGGAATTAGGTATGTCTGGTTTAATGAAAAGAAGGACTAGGGGAGACATGATAGCAATGTCCCAATATCTCAGGGGTTGCCACAAAGAAGAGGGAGTCAAACTATTCTCCAGAACATCTGAGGGTAGAACAAGAAGTAATGGGTGTAAACTAAGGAGAGAAGCAACTTAGAATTAAGTAGAATTTCCTGACAGAACAATTAATCAGTGGAACAGCTTGCTTCCAAAAGTTGTGAATGCTCCAACACTGGAAGTTTTTAAGAAGGTATTGAATAACTGTTTGTCTGAAGTGGTGTGTAGGGTTTCCTGCCTAAGCAGGGGATTGGACTAGAAGACCTTCAAAGTCCCTTCCAACTCTATTATTCTATTCTATTCTAAAAGCTGAGGAGCACCAACTATTGATGGCATTGTAGATTTTGCAATATATGTGGTGGCTCATCAGTTGTTTTATAAATGTTACTAATTCTGTATTTTCCCAAAGCAGTTTGTACTCAGTTTTTCAAACATAATAAATAATTATAATGGATATGTCAGCCTTTTCAAAAGTCATTGCAAGTGTAAGCAAGAATGTCTACAGATGAAACAAGCATAGTAAACAATGAAAACAAAAAAAATATTTTGGAAGCATAGACAATAAATATATAAATCTTATTATTTTTGAAAATAAGGAATGTTGACCAGAGAAAAGCTTGGCTAGAAATCTTTGCAGAATAGGAAGGAAGATTTGTCCCTCAATTCGATAAAATAGTTTATTTCTATTGGGGAAAAAACTGTGTGCCAAAAATGTATAAGCATAAAAAGTAAAATCATTTTTAGGTCAGTGCACATATGTGCATATTAGAATGTGTAAATGCTGATATGGTGAATAACCAAATCAAATTTTGAAATGAAACCTCTAGGTTTTAATAGAGAAACACAGCAATTAGCAACTGAAATGATAACTCCACAACCTTGTCTGTTGTATACAGCACACAAAACTGCAGCTATCAGGTTCCACATGTTGTGCTACTTATGATTAATGAAAAGCCTGTATGACACTATGTTAAACACACTCCAAAATTAAGTACAATTATCAGGAAAATATTCGTGCAACGTGTAAGATTGTATTTATATTCTCAAGGGTTAAAACTTTTCTCTCCTTTGCTCATATTTGTCTATATAGGGCAATAGAGTTACAAAGTCTGCTTATTGATATAAATGCATTTTCATTCTCTCTCTTTCTCCCTCCTCCCTCTCTTCTTCCCTCCCTCTCTCCCTCCCTCCCTCTCTGGAAACATGAAAAGTTAGGGAATAGACAAAACCCTGAAAACACACAGTTTTAAGATATGTGAATGTCACCTTGCTGGCATAATATAGGTGAATATAGACACACAGAGATAAACTGCATTTGCACACCATTCAAAAGAGCCAATAAGGAACCAAAAATATATCCAGCAACATGTCCAGCAGTTGACATCCAAAAAAGCAAAAATTAAACAAACAGAAAATAATGCCCTGTAGGAAGTTACCCCCTTCTTTCTCCTAAAATAGTCAATAAAACCCCCTTCCCAAAAGTAAGGAGAAAGATCCACCTTGATAAGAGCTTATTTGCATTCTTCCCAGTGGTGGAATTCAATTTTTTAAACAATTGGTTCTGTGGTTGTGCCTTATTCGTGGGCCTGTCTTGGTGGGTATGGCCGGTGGTGGGTTACAATTTTTTGCTACCACTCTGTGAGCGTTATTTATTTTATGAGCATGACTTGATGGCCATGTGATGGTGGGTGTGGCTTTGTGGTCATATGACTGGGTGGGGGTTGCTGGGTTATCATGACTGGGTGGGCATGGGGTTAGGGTACTTGGCCTCTCCTCACCTCAAAGGCTACAACGAAATACAATTTCTCTTGTCTATTTACTAATACTGAACATCCAAAATATACTATTTAATCCTATGTATATATGCCATATGTATACATACATATTGCATATAGGCACACAAAAAGATATTGTCTACTACAGTGATCTCTCGATTAGCGCGGGGGTTACGTTCCAAGACCTCCCGCGCTAACCGATTTCCGCGTTATACTGGATGCGGAAGTAAAACCACCATCTGCGCATGTGCGCCATTTTTTTCATGGCCGCACATGCGCAGATGGTGGAGTTTGCGTGTGGGCGGCGGGGAAGACCAAGGGAAGATTCCTTCAGCCGCCCAACAGCTGATCTGCTCCGCAGCGCGGAAGCAGCGAGGAGCCGAAGATGGGGTAAAGGCAAAGGGGAAACCCCATCTTCGGCTCCTCGCTGCTGCCGTGCTGCGGAGCGGATCAGGTGTTGGGCGGCTGAAGGAATCTTCCCTTGGTCTTCCCGCCAGATCACTTGCCGCTTGCCAGTCCACGCCCCCCTGGATGAGCGGCCCCGCATGGCCCCAGCGCCGGACTCCGTTGCCGAACGCCGAAACCGGAAGGGGCGAGGTGGGGGAGAACGGGAGGCTCAGCATTCCGTCAGTCGCAGCGCTGGCTGTCAACTTTTCTTTTTAGCACTGGGGAGGCAAGTCAGCTCCTGCCCAGTTTTAAAAAGAAAAATTGACAGCCAGCGCTGCGGCTGACGGAATGCTGAGCCTCCCGTTCTCCCCCACCTCGCCCCTTCCGGTTTCGGCGGTTTCGCAGCGCTGGCTGTCAACTTTTCTTTTTAGCACTGGGGAGGCAAGTCAGCTCCTGCCCAGTTTTAAAAAGAAAAGTTGACAGCCAGCGATTGTTCCGCTGCCGCCAGCATGGCCTGGCTGGCAGCGGAAGATGTAACCTTCGCAACCTCGGAGAGCTTCCTGGGCATGAAAGCTCACGAAAACCAGGAAGCTCTCTGAGGTTGCGAAGGAGCCCATGATCACTCGGCTGCAAGCGGGAGGAAGGCGAATCCCACGGGGCTGGGCTCGGTTATCCCCCCGGCTCCCCTCCTACCAGCCCCGCCGCGGAAGGCTCCATTCTGTTCCCTGAATGGAGACCGCGGGCCGCTCAATCGGGTGGCAGGAAAGCGAATGTCACGGGGCTGGGCTCGGCTCCCCCAGCCCCGCCGCGGAACGCTCCATTCTGTTCCCTGCCGGCCCGATTGAGCGGCCCGCGGTGGTATAGTTGTTGTTTAGTAGTGGTTGGTTGGTTGGTCTGTGGTAGTGTCATCTATTGTAATAGTTTGGTTAGGTGTTCAGTAATATAATATAGACTTACCGGTAATAGTTTTTGATACTACGAAGAAGTAAAGGTCTTCTGAAGAAACTCCTGCTGTAGTGTCTTTATTAAGAAAACTGTCCAGTCACTGGTATCCTCCGCATTTCCAAAGCAAGTTCAAAAATTAACTCTGACAAAACACACCCAAGGTCCACTTTCTGCCACACATTTTACCATAAGATTACACATGTCTTCGGATATTCTTCCCTAGATTGCACATCACTGTTAGAGCCAGGAAATGTCATGGATTGAGGAAAATGTTATGAAATTCACTTAACAACACACAGAGATTCATATCTGGCACAGAAAAGATACAGATCATTTTTCCCCTCATGTACCCCAAGAAAACCTACCCAAAATAACATGCAATATTAAACAGCCTGGAAAAACACTTGGGTGAACACAGAGGCTGCATTGTGCCATACCTCTGCAGGGCAGAATAGCTTTGCAAAGAAAGTAAAATTTCAGCAAATAAAGGGGGGGGGGGCATGGAAAGTTACCTCCTTTCAAATGGAAGCAGGATAATTGAAATGAAATTCTCCCTGGATTTGTAGAAACCTTCCTTCTGAGGCTTTTTGCAGGGAGAGAAAAGAAGATAGGGTGGGGCTAAGGGGTCTCTCTGGAGCCCCCTTGCTCCAAATATAAGAGGGGCTGGTAAGTCCAGTCCTTTCTTGAGGATAATTTTTGTAATTCTGCTGTGCAGATGAGCCTGGGAACAGCAGCGGCAACAATGGGGACAGAGTTTGCCTGGGCTCTCCGCCATCCTGGAACTGCACTGAACATGGGGGAGTTTTCTGGTGCAGTTTTGGAATGGCGGAGAGTTGCTTAGGAGAGCTGGTGGTGGCAGTGGAGATTGCTTCGGAGAGGACAAGGAAGCTCTCTGCCATCCCGGAACTGCACAGTGTTTACTATCTACATAATGATTAAAGTTTGTATCCAGCAGTGACTTGGAATTTAAATTGACAGCATATGACAACTATTTAGACAGGAGAAGAAACACCCCTAACAGGCCTGAACAAATCTGTTGAAGATATGTCATGCTGTTGATAATAATGCAGTACAAGATTTTAACTTTTTAAAACATTATACAAATAATGAGATTGTTTTAAAATGTAATTTCCTTCTGCAGATTAAGGAACTATATTGAACAAACAGCACATATGCCCAACAAGATATTTAAATGTGCATTGCTCATTACTACTAGCAACTGATTCCTGCATGTATTTATTTGTCCCTTGGAAATGTTTCAGTTGATTACCTCAGTGAATATATTCACCAGCAAGCATTCTTATGCTACCATGCAACTGCCACAAAGACTGCTTAGTTGGGATGAGAACATCTCTCCAGACAAGCATGAAGGTCAGAAGCCAGCTTGTGCATCATTCCCATCTTTTGTCTTTAACTCACCCTATTAAGCTTTTTGTAGCAAGCAAGCTACTGTCAGAGAAAAGCAAATTGTTATTTTCTTTAGTGGGAAATGACAGACAGAAAGGGTGGGGAGAGAGATTTGATAAGAGAGAATTCTTATTATGAGGAAGCTGTCCTCCCTTATAGCTTGATTGATTTAATAATGCTGCTCAGCCCTTGTTTTTTGGAGTAGAGACCAAGCCAATTAATTGACACATTACTCAGTTTGGCTTTCTGAGACTAATGGAAACATTACACAACCATGAAAACTTTAAGGATTTGATTGTTAATCTGTATGAAAAGGGACTGAGTTTCCAGTTATTTGCCTACTTAGTCTTTGTCTTCATCCAATAGTGCCAGGGGTATCAAACCTGATTTCATTGAGGGCCACATCAGTATTTTCTGGTTTCGGTGTGAGCGGTGAGAGGATGGAGGAACCATCGTTCCTCTGAGACTACGGCAAAAAACACCAGTCAATGAATCAATCCAGGCCAGTTATTGTTTGATTCCTCTCTGTTGCCGAGCCCTCCGTTTAGGGGCTCAGAAACTGAATGCTGCTGTGCTGTTTTGTGGGGCACCGGTAAATCAGCTGGGGAGATCAGCTGGGGCACGGAAGATGGCGGCCGCTCCAGGACGCTGAGATGGGAAGAACTGAGCCGAAACGGAAAGATCTGTGAACTGAATGAACCGAGCCTCTTAGCACGGCACTGGGAAGTGAGAGTGATGGGTGTCGAGGCGGCAGAAGCGAAGGGACGATGGAGTGGAGTTTAGAACCGGAGTTGGGGTGAACTGGTCTGCTGAGTGGGACTGAAGATGCTGAGGAGCGGTGGCCGAAGACGCCGAGGATGCAGGCCAGTGAGAGTGGTCTGCTGCCGGCGTCAGAGGGCGATCAAGGAGATGCGAGCCAACACCATTGGGCAAGGAACAGCAGTCCAATCCCCTGCACATCACCAGTAGGTAAGAGTTACTGGTGCTGAGGGGGATGAAGGAAACGGGTGGCTGGAGGACGTAAGAAGGAGGCCGAGGTGAGCTGGGCCACCGCATGGAGCTGAGGGCACCAGCTGGCGCTAGATTGAGAGAACGAAGTGACCAGAGCGACCAGTGTTGGGAAGAAAGTGAATAATGGAACATTAAAAGCCAATTGACTGGGGGTATTAGCAAACATTAAGATCTTGCTTTGTCATCTTCCCCTCCCCCACATTTCCATCTTCTTTATTCTTTATTCTCTCTGAAGATCACTATTGAAGAACTGTGCTCCTAGTGGAAGATCTTATGACACAGCAGACTTGAAGAAAGATCTATGGAGAACATTATCTATTAACTTGACCTGGAGTGATTGATTGATGAATTTTAATACAACTGATTTTAGATTAATTGAATAGTTAGTTATATTAATTTTCTCAGTTTAATTTAATAATTAGCAAGTTAACCACTTTTAATTTTTATATATTTATATTTTTAATTAATTTATTGTGGGGTAATTTTAGAGATGGATGTTTGGGATCAGATGAAAGGTATGTATGAGATGAATGGAATGAGTCAGCCAGCCCCATGATGTAGAGGTGGGAGGGATGTGAGAACCTATCTCTGGGGTGGAAGAGGGCCAGAATATTCTGGTGCTGCTGGGGAGAGGCAGATATGGGGCAGGCCATTCCAGGGGAACAACGGAACATTGCTTGAAAGCGATCCCATGTTCTGGCCCCATGGACTCAACCCGGGGCTCTGGTGATGAGTGTAATCCAGACTCTGGATTCAGGCTGCTGCTGTTCAATGCCAGGTCGGTTGTGAATAAGGCTCTCCTTATCCGAGATTTGATCCTGGAGGCGGAGGCTGACCTAGTATGTATGACTGAAACCCGACTGGGCCTGGAGGGAGGAGTTCCTCTCTCTGAAATATGCCCAGCCGGGTTTCAGGTTTAGCATCAGCAATGATCCCAGGGAAGGGGGGAGGGGTGGCTATTATAGCCAAGGAGACTATTAGCCTACACAGACTCACTGCTCCTGAGATTACAGATTGTGAGTCCCTCTTTGTGAAGATGGATGTAGGGGTTCAGGTGGGCTTGTTGCTCACTTACTTGCCTCCCAGCTACGTGTCAACAGCCCTGCCTGTGAGGCTCAAGGAGGTAGCTGGGAGGGCGGTGGAGTTTCCCAGACTTATTGTCTTGGGGGACTTCAATCTACCTTCGCTCAGCGAATCTTCTGGGCTAGCGCATCAGTTCATGGCCACCATGACAGCCTTGGACCTAACCCAAATAGTTTAGGGTCTGACTAACGAGGGGGGGCATGCACCCGACATGATATTTCTCTCGGAGCAGTTGAGCGATGGTCTGAGACTAAGGGACTTAGATGCTTTGCCTTTGTCATGGTCAGACCATCTTCTGCTTTGGCTTAACTTCAAGGCTCCAATCCTTCCCTGCAGGGAGGCGGAACCGACTAGGTGGTTCCACCCCAGATGCTTAATGGACCCAGAGGGCTTTCAGAGGGCACTTGGGGTTTTACTGGATTCACTCATACACAGTTCGGCAGAGTTTCTTGCTATGGCCTGGAATAAAGCTGCAGCAGAGGCTCTTGACTGGATTGCACTGTTGCAACCTCTCTGTGGCTCTAGACCCCAGAAAGCTCCTTGGTTTACCGAGGAACTCCAGGTGTTGAAACGCCAGAAGAGATGTCTAGAGAAGCGATGGAGAAAGAGTAAATCTGAATCTGATTGAACACTTGTAAGAGCTCATATTAAGACTTACAAAGTGGCGCTCAAAGTGGCAAGATACGTGTATCATGATGCCTTGATTGCATCAGTGGAATCCCGCCTGGCCACTCTGCATAGCGTGACCTGCTCCCTTCTTAATCAGAGGGGAGTTGGGGAGCCCTTGCAGGGTAGTGACGAGGATTTTAATACATTTTTTGCTGATAAAATTGCTCAGATCTGGATGGACCTTGACTCCAATTGGACAGCAGTGTCGACTAACAATTAGTCAGTTGAGGTGACTGGGGCCCATTCTTGTCCATCTGTCTGGGAGGAGTTTGACCTAGTGACACCTGATGAAGTGGACAAGGCCATTGGAGCTGTGAGTTCTGCCACCTGTTTAATGGATCTGTGTCCCTCCTGGTTGGTTTTGGCCAGCAGGGAGGTGACACGGAACTGGGTCCAGGAGATTGTCAATGCTTCTTTGGGGAGGGGGTCCTTCCCGGCTCCCTACAATGAGGCACTTGTGTGCCCCCTCCTCAAGAAGCCTTCCCTGGACCCAGCCGTACATACTCCCTGTACTTCCCATTTATGAGGAAGGTTGTTGAGAAGGTGGTGTCACTCAAGCTCCAGTGGTCCTTGGAAGACACCGATTATCTAGGCCCTCAGCAGTTAGGATTCAGGCCTGGCTACAGCATGGAAACTGGTTTGGTTGCACCGATGGATGATCTCTGGCGGGCCCAGGACAGAGGTTTATCCTCTGTCCTGGTGCTTCTTGACCTCTCAGCAGCTTTCAATACTATCGACCATGGTATCCTTCTGCGACGGCTAGAGGGGTTGGGAGTGGGGGGGCACTGTTTTGCAGTGGTTCTCCTCCTACCTCTCTGGCCAATTGCAGTCGGTGTTAGTGGGGAGTCAGAGGTCAACCTCAAGGCTTCTCCCATGTGGGGTACCCCAGGGGTGGGTCCTCTCCCCTGTGCTATTTAATATTTACATGAAACCACTGGGTGAGATCATCCAAGGGCATGGGGTGAGGTGCCATCAGTAGAGAGTTCGGCCTGACACAACACAAGGGGGGATGCAAGGGGTAGTGAGTAGTCAGAGGGGAAAGTTACTAGACACAACCAAAGATTCCTTTCTCCAAGCCAAGGTCACCATTTGTTCTGCCTCAACTGAAGAGAAGAGGAAGTTGATAAGCCCCTGCACACAGACTGGCTCTCGTGATGAACATATGGGTGTGGGAGATGTAAGATGAACCTTAACCTAGGTGGGATTCTGGGAACTATTCAGAATCGGAATGACAATGGCGTAGCCAACATGGTTCTGTTAATAAATTGAGCTATATTTTTAGATCCAGGCATGACCCTGCAAATCTCTTTTATAATTAACACCAGTTGAAAGGGACTTGTTTTCCTGCTTCTTGGATTTTATGGGTCTATCTTTTGGATTCCCTTTGCAGACTTTGGCACCTGGATTCCTAATATAATCTTGGGTCCATAGCTAAGAGGCATCTCAATTTAACAATCTGCTAGGTTGATCCAAATTTCTTCTGAGCAGAAACTGTTGTTGTTTTAGTTAAAGAATAAGATTGTGTCCAATGTTTTTATATATATATTTTTTTGATCTTTCTAACCTGCACTTTGAGGTCTTTGCTTTTCTTTAATCTTTTTAACCACAGAGATAGTTGTTACTATTCTTTTACCAAGTTTAAACTTTATTCTTTATTTTGAGACTTCATTTATGACACTTATTTGAGGATTTTGTTTGGGAGGATAGCAATTTGCCTATCTCCCAATTATTAAGGGAAAAAACTGAAAAGTTAAAAAAACCCACTTTATAAACTTTATGTTACCATATGTTTATGCTTAATAGTAGCACTTTAATACCATTAAACATTTCTGTATCTGAAAAAAGAAAAGAAAAGAAAAAGGTGCTACACTCTTTCACCAAGAAATCCACTGCCAGGTCCTCTTCCTTTTCTAGGTGCCCCAAAGGGTACCAGATTCCTACTACGAGAGTTATCGGGGCAATTTGGGGATAGATAATGGCCACCCCAGGATCGGTCATTCAGGAGCTCCCAATTTAGATGACCCTTACGAGAGTCAAGTATGATTTGGACCAGATTACCTGTGGGACCGCCTTCTGCCGCACAAATCCCAGCGTCCGGTTAGGTCCCATAGAGTTGGTCTTCTCCGGGTCCCATCAATTAGACAATGTCGTTTGGTGGGTCCTAGGGGAAGAGCCTTCTCTGTGGGGGCCCAGCCCTCTGGAATCAACTCCCCCCAGAAATTCACACTGCCCCCACCCTCCTTGCCGTTCATAAGAACTTGAAAACGCACTTATGTCATCAGGCCTGGGGTCACTAGACCCCGGCCTCTGCCCAGTAAATATATTGGATGTGACAGTATGTATGTGATTGTTCAATTTTAAAGGATTAGTTTTAAGATAATTTTTAAATTAACTATTCTATTAATTGGCTTAGAAATGTTTTATATATTGTATCTTTTTTATCGAAATGTTGTAAGCCACCCAGAGTCCACGGAGGCGGCGGCATATAAGTCCAATAAACAAACAAACAAACAAACAAACAAATAAATAAATAAATTTGACACACTAGGAATTTGTCTTGGCGCATATGCTCTCTGTGTGCATGTATGTTATACCAGGGTAAAGTCCATAATGACTCGCAGAGAATAATAAAACATAAAGAAACCATTAGAGAGCATTTCACCAAGGTAGCCTTCAGCAGATCCACTTTGGATCAGATTAATCCTGGACTACAAAGGATTGTACAACAGAAACAAATGCCAGAAGCAGCAAATACTACTAAGTTCTCACTTCTTTTGCTGGCAACCTCTAGAATTGTCAGAGCATTGCAACTTTGGAGCATTCCATTTATTGTTCCATGACATGAGTAATATTTGGTTCTCTTTATCTTTTAAGGGTTGAAAAAGGGAAAAAAAACATGGGACAATGAAAAGGGAATAGAGATTGGGAGGAGGCTGAATAAATCTTATCCTAGCAAACTTCCTTAGGGGGTTGCTAAACATATTTGGTTGTGTGTAAAGAAATGACCTCATAACAAGAAGAGCCTACAAATCAGACTTTATCTGTCTGCAGATGTATAGTTCTTGATGCTCAGAATAAGAACTGATATGGCTAAATTTATGCTACCTTTATATTTATAATATATGAAAGGACTTAAAATTAAAAGGAAAACAAATTCTAAAAAATTCTTCTACCTTCTACAGTTATGTAATAACAAAGAGAAGATTTAAACCATCTGCCACCAACATTAACTGTCACAATCCCTTTTTATTCCATTTTAATCCTTTTTGCATAAAACTTCACATTTGGAGCTCACATGTTCATTTTACGTTTTCCCCAAAGAGAGCAAATGAAACTACCTGAAATAAACTATTAAGTTATCTAAAAAATAAGTTTGTATTCTGAGAGTGGGTGGACAGAAAACTAGCATGGATCAGAAAAAAGAAAAATAGACATAAAAATTACGTCTATGGTGCTTTGGAGAAAAATACGCAAGAGAGATTTTAAAGTTCATTTGATCTACTCAAGTAGGGCAGAAGGGTAATTCATTCTTTATGATGTGTTTGAAGAGATAGGTCAAACATATGCGGATATGTTCAGTTTTTTTATGGGCAGGATCCTGATATAGAGGAAACAGCACATATTAATAAACAGTCAACAAAGAAATATAAGTTTAAAGATTTATTTATATTTTAAAAACTTTATTACAGATAAAATTGGAAGTTCTTTTGGGATTTTTAAAAAAAGTCTTATAGCCTGACTACATGTAAATCAGTTCAGCAATAAATTTTGCAACTGGTGTAGATGGCAAAACAAAATAGTGATTTGCATGGGTTGTGGCAGCCATTACGAACTGAAGTAAATAAGGGGGCATTATTTCACAGACCAACAGAATCCAGATTTCTTTGCATCTAATTACACATATTGCCTACAGTGGTAGCACCTTTAAACCAATTATTATTTAAGATATAACTATAAAATGCAATGAACTGGAAAAGAACAAACTAGCCTAGGAGGCAATGTTCAAAACACCCAATTCATAAAGCATACAGTATATTTAACCTTGTGGTACTTATCTCCAATAAGAATTGCAATAAGGACAGCAAATAACAAACTTTGATAGCTAATTGTTAAATTAAAAGAAATTATCTAAATCCCAAATTTAGCAGAAAAACAGTATACATCAATATAAATAATAAAGGGCTATAAATTGAAATTATTATTGTGTTGGATTATTATGTAAATTATTATTATGTTTTCCTACTCTGTGCCACACTTACTCTGATCCAGTGAAGGGCTACTGAATTTTTTACTACCACACTGCAGGATGCCCTGCATTTTCTTTCAACATCTTTCAGTGCAAATTGAGTGTTATGGGTGGAGCTCCATTTTTGCTACCCCACTATGTTTTCCCCCATCCGGGCAGCAGCCCACCCCTGCTCTGATCCCTCTATCACACTATTGGAAATAAGGGTATTTTCAATATCTTTCTGGTTTATTGTTGAAAGGAATATCCTTCTGGGTCCAAGTGGAGAAAAAGAAACTGGATTCATGGAAGTTTCTTGAATGGAAGCAGGTTTAATGGTGGACAGGAGCACAGGGCATGAGCTGAACAGAAAAGGTGGAGTACATGCTTCCAGATGTTGAGTGAAGAGAAAAGAAAGAAAACAATGCTGAGTCCCTTGGTTTGATGACCTCTGTTGGCCCCACCTCTTAGTTTCCTGTACCTGCTTATGCAATGCACTCCGATTGGCTGTCCGACTCCTATGAGGCCATGCAGGGGCAACTGTAGTCGCCCAACTATGTTGAGTCCAAGTTTGCTTGAGCCACACTGGTTGATGCCATCTTCCCAGATCCCATGTGGTGTAATGAAAGGGCTTTGGGTAAGGTGACCAAATTTTAACATTGGTAAAGCGGGTCACCATTGACCGGGATGGGGGTGGGGAGTGTTCTGATATTTCTAATATATCTGATCTGTATCAAGTTTACAATAGTATAATTAGTATTTATTAGTAATATCGTAAATTTCAATGAGTTTCAATAAATCAACAGGCCATTGAATGAATGAATTGAAGGATCAATGAATCAATAAGTCAATAAATCAGTCACTATATGTATAGTCAATATATGTTAGTGTAATTATTAGTATCACAATTAATTGCAGGTAAAAATATATGTAATTAAGAGTTTAATATTTTAAATTTAATTATCTAGTTTGGAAGTCCAATATGCGATTTCAGAGTCTAATAGAAGAAAAACCCAAAGTGAATTGAGAGAAAACTGCAGGATATGCAGAAGTTAAGCAGTTCAAAAAAAAGATAATAGATATAATTCATGCTAATTCATTGAAGGCTATAATTCCTATAATCCATTATTAGCATCCAAAATGTTGCAATGACAAAAGTAAGGTTCACTATATTGAATTAATGTCAAAATTAGTCATGATCTGGGGAATGAGGGAATATTTTCAGCTATAGGTGGGAGGAATATCTGCCTCTGTTGATCTTTCACATCTGGAAAAAATCTGCTGCTGGTTACATTGTCAGAAACCACAATCTGCAGTCTTTTTTACCTTGAAACTTGAACAGTGGCAGGACCAGGAAGAAGGTGTGTAGTAAAATGACAGAATACCTTTGTTTTTTCTAGGTAGGCATGTAAGATGCTACATTATTCTCAAAATCAGACAAGTTTGATCTGTGATGGCTCAATTACCCTTGAGCTAGATGCATCGCGGAATAGAGATTGCCTGCAGTTTTTAAAATTAAAGTATGTACAGAAAATTTAAAAAATGAAATAATAGGTAAGATTTAAAAAAAACCCTAGTACTCGGAGGCAGTGCATCATCTTCTTGAAAGCTGTGGTCAAGAGCTTATCCTGAATAGAGCAGGATGATGGATAATATGCAGGTATTGTAAATATATGCACATTTGAAACAGTTCACTAATAAATTTCTGATTTCCCCATTATATAAAAGTTATTACAGCACTATGTCTTCTTCTCTTCCTCCTCTTCCTCCTCCTCCTCCTCCCTTCCTCTTTTACTGCTTTCAGTGTCAGGGAGACACAAAGTTTTGGCTCTTGCTCTTCTGACTGCCTCAATCATTGTTAGTTGATGTTGTTGTATTATGTCTTTGATGTTATCTCTCCATCTTCTATATTTATATATATTTAAATATTACAATTAGCAATATGTAATATATTTAGATTATTACTGATGTGGCATTCACTGCATTCTTGTTAAATGCTACTGATATAGCTTCTTATTCACATTTTAAAAAATATTTAGAATTTTTATTTTTTCTTTAAAGATATATTACATACAATTTTGAACTTTGGTTTTGCAAAATGATCAATGTTCTAAAACAAAAAATTACTTGCCGAGGTCCATCCTGAATAAACTTTTATGACTAAGTTATAACTTGTTAAAATATGTTGTGGAATAGAAATGTTGACAAAGGGTTTGTAAAATATGTTGCTCATAATTTGCAGTACTACAGATTTTTATAATACTACTGAGGTGTTCAAAGTTGTAATACTTTGGCAGTTTTCCAATTTTTTTTTCATTTTGGGTGTGTGATATCAACTTTTCAGCACTTATTATTGCGTTTAAAACATTGTTTGCCGCTGATCTAATAAAAATAATACCTTTTTTAAGGATTACCATCTTTGGGTTTCAGAAAGGAGAGAATTAATTAGCATATTTATTTGTAAGAATCATGCTTACAAAAACCTACTGTAGGATAAGGAATAAAAGGAAGTTTGATTGTGCAATTTGAGGATTAGACTTGATTTGATTAGAGAAATATTGTGGGTTGTTAAATATATGGCTCTGATTTACTTAGAATTAGGTTTTTATATATTAGATTAAAATTAAACTAAGATGATATAATTATTGGTTTTTCAAATATTGGTTATCAATATTTAAAATATTTTCAGGTATAGATATTATTTATTTAGAGGTTGTTGTATTTTCTATACTGAAAAATCAAATGTCACTTTTAAAAATATTTATTTTATGCATTTTTGACACTTTTTACCTTTTTCCTTTTATTCCCTTCCCCCTTTTCTCTTTATATTAATTTGTATTTCACTGGGTTTTTTAATTTAATAAAGCTATAGAATAACTTATATATAAAATTAAGGACATGATTAAAGAGGAAAAACATTTAGAAGGCAAAAAATCAGCTATAAGTATCATTCTTTTACATTTTATGGGGAAGATGGGACTTCTGTATACAGTTATTAATCTATTATTATCTTCCCTCTCAAAGCCACAAAACAAAAACATCTACCTTGCAGTCTTTAAAATAAACTGTACAGTACTTCAATTATATTTTTATAGCAATGAAATTCGCACCAGCTGATGAGTTATTGACAATATGACAAACATTCCATCGTCATAAGACTCAGCATGTCTGGAACCTGAAGTGCAAGTCCCAATCCCAAACTGCAAGCTATACCAGGGTGATTCCCACACAGCCCCATTGATCAAGTCAGATCATTCCATTTCAACAGTTAATATTCCCAACTGTTGTGGTTAGCTCTGGCCCAGCTCCTGCCCCAAGGACTGTGGATGTGGGGGAGACATCCACATGCTGCAGGCCTGTTTTGCCCCCGGTGGAATCTGCTGATGAAGGCTCCTCTGACCAAGAAGACATGAGTGACAGGGAGGAGGAGAGTGTGGCAGAGAGCTCAGAAGGAGAGCAATTATCTAGCTCCTCCTTGGATTCAGAACAAGAGTTAATGATACAGCCACGCATGCGGAGAGCGATGCATAGGCAACAACAACTGAGAGATTATTATCAAAGAAAATGAGGCCACCTGTGGTTGGGTGGGGCTGTGGTAATTAGTGAGGCTGCTATAAATAGCAGCCTGTGGGTTTGGCCATTGTGGAGGATTATTTGATCCTTGTGTTTCGTGACTGCTTTACTGACTTTGACCTTTTGTGTACTGATTTTTCCCCGCTTTGAAACTAAACCAGAGCAAAGTGTGTTTCACTTTGTGAAAGAAGAAGGACAGTGAATTGCCTCACAGCTGCAAGCTAAGTATCACAGAACTGATAAGGGACTTGTATAAATTACCAGTTTGTTTGGAGACAAGTGCTCTTTGCTATACCAAAAGAGGGCTTGGTTTAAGTGAATTTTCATTATAAAGAACATTGTTTTGAATTTTCAAACGTGTGTGTGTCTGAAATTTGTACCTGTGAATTTTTGGGAGGAGTCTACCTGAGAGCCCGACAGAACACCCAACATGCAGCAACATGTAGGGAAGCCATACAGCTGATTCAAGTAGGAGAAACCCCAGCTGTTAATCGTACATTTTTGGGTACCCAATTTGGTCAGTTTTATTATGTTACAAAAAAGAACTGCTTAGTTTTAAAATACTGGAAATTATCATAATTAAATCCAAAGCTTTCCATAAGCCAGGGGTGTCAAACTCGATTTCATTGAGGGCCTCATCAAGATTATATTTTACCTAGAGGGGGCTGGAATGTGTGGCTGAGATAGGCATGGCCAAGTTGGGTGTGGCCAGTTCAACATCACTCTTGTTGGGGCACCTGTGGTGGCTTGGGCAGGACTGGGGGATCCATTGTCCGCATCGGAGGAAGGTAAGACCAGGGAAAGGATCAAATTCTTGTCCTCAAGAGGAGCCTCTCAGGCCACATGAAGGACCCCCGGACAGTGGCATAAGCTGTCCAGAGCCCTATGCAGCAGAGGGCAAGCATCCAGCCCAGCCCTTGAACTGTCAGGGCACTGAGAACCCAAAGCCCAGCTGTGCCCTGGGAGTTCGAGGCATGGTTGGATGCTTGCCCTCTGCTGCCTAGGACTCTGGAGGAACCCCAGATGGTGGTGTGGGCTATTCAGAGCCCTAGGCACCAGAGGGCAACTGCCCAGCCCAGCCTTTAAGCTTCCATGGAATTGGAACCCCACAGCCCAGCCCAGCCCCACACCCCCATGGGGGTGCCTGATTGTATTTACCTTCCCCTCAAAGCTGCTGCTGCTGTGCTCAATCTCCTTGGCCAGGTTGCTCATGGTGGGTCCAGGAAGGCAAAGTGTATGGGTCAGAGACAGGCCCAATCCCTCTCCACACAAAGAGACTGTTCTGCCTGGCCGCAGGCCACCCAAAAAGGAAGTAATTAACCAAACACACACACACTTGCAGGCTTGTAAAAAGAAAGCAAAGAGGTTTTCTTTAATGCTAGTTTATGAGTCCAACAGGTCAGAGTTAATCACTCAAGTCAGCACAGAAGTCTTTCTGGTTTATGTCAGCCAAATAACTCACAGCTTAAATGTCAGAATGTACAAAGATATCCAAAGCAAATATGAAACCACCGCTTCATCAAAGTCTTTCTCCAAAAACTGGATGATAAATTCCCACAACGTCATCTGCAAAACCTCCCCTTTTTCAACGTCTTTCATTCCTAACACCTGTGACCTAGAATCTGTTTCTGCATTTGCGCAGCTGCTCTTCGTGTCCCAGGATTCTTCTTACTCAGACATTGAGAATAGGGTCATCCATTATTTCATCCCCATCTGACTCAGATGAAACTCTAGCTGGAGATCTGACCCACTCTATTTCCCTCTCTACCTCTCCAACCCCTTCCTCATCCCTTTCTCCTTCTGGTTCACTCTCTGATTCCTCCTCCAGCCAAATGGGTCTTCTGTGATTGGATGGCTCCAGCTCCTTTGAGTCAAAATCAGCAGCCATAGGAGCTGGCCTGAAGCCAACCACAACAGAGACCCGGCTTTGTAACCAAAGTATCCTCAGCAATAGGATGGGAGACACCAGGACCGTCCTCCCTCCCCCTTCCTTCCTTCCTGCCTTCCCTCCCTCCCTCCCTTCTTTTTTCTTCCCTCTTCATTCTCCTTTCTTCCCCTCTTTCCTTCTTTTTCTTTCCTTGCTATATTCCCATCTTTCTTTTTCTTTCTTTTTCCTCTTTCTCTTTGCCCTTTCCTCTCCCTTCTTGGATGCTCAAATGCAAAAGGAGAAACATTTCTCCTTTTGTTTTGCTAGCTTTCTGCCAATGGAACTTGTGGAGCCCACAACCAATCTCTTATATCATTCTCATAGCATTAAGTTCAAAACCTGAATACCTGATGTAACTGAGTCCTTCCATTTTTATGTTGCTTGTCCTTCAATTTTTTTCTTCCATCTTTCATAGCATTAGCACCTAATTCAGACAGCTAGATTTGCAGAATATATTGGAAATATGATAATTTATCCTGATCATTTGTGCCTCATGTGAGGATTTATAGTTGGTTGGTTTGATAATCTAAGCAATTAATTTGTAATATTCTCAGGAATCTCCTCCAACAGCAAAGTGTCCAGGCTGTCTTATTTTTTTCCAAAGTCCATTGGATAATTTATACTTAAAAACTTGCAATGAACTGCTCTGAATTATAATGATAACTGTATGTCTAGTAGTCATTTGCTTTTCAAAAGCAAATAAATAGACTCAGGAGGTCCTTTCCAGAATTAATTAGACAATACCTTGTGAAGTCATCTGAACTTAAATCAGATGTTACTAAAATAAATTGACTTATGAGGATTTTCTTAAATAATGACAAAATATATTTGAATGCAGTTGAATGCATTTTGCCCATGTTGTCACAATGCACATTTTGAATTGATTTAAAAGGGTGTGGACCCTTTTTAAAAAGTATACTTAAACAGTGTGGTTTGGAAATAAGCCAGGATAAATGTATTTCAAGCTCCTCTTGTTCTACCACATGCAAGGAAACTGAAAACACCTGCTTTCTGATAAATATTACCTTTGATTTATTGTTATGTCTAAGAAACAGAGAAGCTGGTAAGTGGAATGCTTTTTAGTTTGCATTTTAATGAGCATAACCAATTTGTATATCTCAAATTCATATGGAAATGTGCTTATATAGCCTATTTTAAAGAATTTGCATACACTTTACAATACATAAACACAAAGGGGACATTTATTAAGGGACAATTTGCCAAAATTGTATTATTTCGTGGGATTCTTCTGTTTAGTTTCAGGGGTCGGGAATGGGTGGACATAAATTGTATTGCTTTGCTTCCTTCCTCTAAGGCTGGTTCCCATTGGTATAGATATGGGAGTAGGGAGGTCTAGCCCATACTTTGCTGAGTGCCTCAGAGCTTGATGCTATCCCCACACCTGTTTAATTTCTATGCAACCATTGGGTAAAGTTATACAGTAGCACAAGCTGAGGAATTATTAGTATACTGATAATACTCAGCTTTATACCTCTTCCTAGCCAATCAAATAATGCTAAGGAGGCTCTGTTTTAGTACTGTATTTTCCTCAAATAAGATCCTGTCTTATATATTTGGGGCTCCAAAATAAGCACTAGGGCTTATTTTCAGGGAACACGATTTCAGGATGATCAAAGACGAGAAAGCTTGTTTCTCCTATCTGAAGTTGTCTCATAATATAAAAAAGAAGGAAGAAGAGAAAAACAACATACTTTAGCTTATTCATTTATTGAATAATTTATTGTTTAGCTTAGTTATGAAATGGAAGTATAAAAAACACATTTAAAGTTAAATGCAGAATACACACACACACAAAGATATATAACAAAGCATACACATGAATATTCAAAAATCCTTAGGCAACTAAATTTCTCCTGTCAACTTGTCATCAGTAGACAAAATTTGAATTATGAATTAGCTTGGCTTTTAATTTCTAGGACTTGTTATTTGATCAGTGGTTGTATTTATAAAGCTTACATCTATATAGAAAAACAACGATAGCCAACAGATCTATACAGGATATAAATTAAAATATTTGTTTGCATTGTTTAATTACATTATTTATCTGTTTTACATACTTTATACATAACTTGGATGATATTACTTCTTACTAAAGATAACAAACTCCCCCAAATTCATTCCCAGAGAGAATTGTATTAGCCTCTGTATTGCTTAGTTGCAGAACAATTTTAGGATTTCCATGATAGTGTTGAAACAATTGGAGCATCTTTAGGTCATTTTCCTTGAATTTCTTGAATTAATTGGAAAATTTCCATGAAACTGATTTACCTATTACTGATTCATTTGTAGTAAATATAATTTTAAAAACCACATTTTTTCTCTTCTGTTGCATAACTTATTTTTCTAAATACCTTTGTATCTAAAATCTAGTTCACCCAGTTCCTCTAGAACAATTTTAAAATATATATGCATAGGTGGACACATTCAAGTTGCTATAAATTCCTGACATTCAGACTTATTATCACTATAATTTATCTCATGCCAATATATACCGTAAACTGACAAGTACATATGTATATTTTTAATGGGAACACAATTCCAGTATCAAGAAGACACCAGAAATTTTTAATAGTTATTGAACAATGTCAACATTAGGCAGTCCACATGAGTGAATATTCAACTAAAAGCAAAATAAAAGCATGTGAGCTGGTACAATCTCTTCTTAAAGATGTAGACAGGCATTCATAATTACCTTGCAAACTAAATATGTCTCTATTCCAAAATTGTGCCAAATTCAATTATATAACATAATGTGTTGGGGCTCTTCCCTTTATTCTTCCAAATAATGTTAGACAGTTCTTATTATTTCTGTTAGCTATTTTGGCTGAGAATGATGGAGCTGAATCCAACAACATCTGGAAAATCAGTCTATTCATCTGATTTAATTCACATCATTCATGCAACTACATCATTCATGCAACCACAATAACTATTGTGGTTATTCACAGTATCTTAAAGTAAAATCCTTAGTTGTCTTTGAACTTTTTAAAAATTATGCACAAAATGAGTAATTTAGAAGATGAAGTTTGATCAACCACAATACTTCATTTTTGTTCATGTTACAATGAATTTTTCAAAATAGTTGTAATTATTCTATTATGTCTGTTTAAATGTTTACATTGTGCCAAATAAAAAAAACAAATGCAACCACAAATTCTGTACAGGTACATTGTCTGGCCATGTTTAATTCAGCACATTTCAGCCCCTAGAGCAGGAGTCAACAACCCACAGCTCTGGAGCCACATTGGGTCCTCTACCACAGCTCTCTGCTCCTTAATGGGTTGGCCCTGTTCCTCACCCCTTGCTCCTCTTATTTATTTTTTGGATTCCAGCCTAAAGCAGTAGGAAGCAAAGGCTGCCTTATATGCAAATATGGCATGAAGGCAGGTACAGGGCATGCACTCTCTTCCCCAGTCCTCTTATGACTCTCTGGCTGGCTGTAGCTGAGCCAGGAACATGCGCATGCCTGTATGAGGAGACCTCCTCAAACAAGTGCCAAAGCTCAGGAAAGGCGTGTGCAGGGTAGGTGGCCGCTTGCTTAAGGAGGGTCTTAACAGAACACAGCTTCTCTCTTACACTAATGCTAAGGCCATCGCCTTGCCGTGTCATCCCCCACTCCCAGCAGCTCTTCGGCCAAGTGTGGGGGGCACGAACTCCAATTTGAAGCTGCAGGAAGTGAAGGCTCCCTTACGTGCAGTGAAGGAAAGGCGCACGGGGAGAGTGGGTAGGCAGTGCTTTTTTGATGACATTTTTATTTATTTATTTAGATTTGTATGCCACCTCTCTCCAGAGACTCGGAGTTTTTGATGTTAGGTGTCCATTTTAGGTCTTGATAGATATAACCTAGAAATTGGAAGGTCTCTACTGTTGATACTGTGTTGTCTAGTATTGTAAGAGATGGTAGTATGGGAGGGTTTTTCCTAAAATCTACCACCATATCTATGGTTTTGAGTGTGTTAAATTCCAGATTGTTCCGGTTGCACCACGAGGTTAGTTGTTCAATCTCCCATCTGTATGGGGTTTCATCATCTGTATAGTTGTCTCTACTATACTATAACACTATTATAGTATTACTTTATGCTATAATGCTTTATATCCAGAAAAAAACAAGACATTTATTGAAAGCAGAGTATATGGATTAAAAATAGTGAGAAAATAAAAAGATGTCTTGCCATGGTATAAAATCTATGAAACCTTTCTACATAAGCCAAGAATAAAGATCTGCTATAACAATGGGAGCAAATGTTGACTGATGCAGAGGGTGTAGAAAGTGAATGTTTAATGTTCTTGTTCTAAGCAGGTACTTTGAGTGTTCCAATGATTATTTACTGCTAGGACTTAGAGGAGTTTCATATATGTTATAAAATTCTACTTTAATATACATAAGCACATTATAGAAAATATTGCTTTTGCTTAAAAACACACACACACACACACACACATACACATTCACCACCATTCTTCTGCAGTGTGGCAGGGGTGAAAGAATACACCAACTAACAATAAAGGAGAATACAGTGGTACCTCTACTTAGGAATGTCTCTACATAAGAACTTTTCTAGCTAAGAACCAGGTGTCCAAGATTTTTTTTGTCTCTTCTTAAGAACCATTTTCTACTTAAGAACCCCAGCCCGAAAAAATTTCACAGGAAATTTGAGAGTGGCATGAAGGCCTGGCAAGTTTCCTGCCATTCCCCCCTTTAATCCCGGCCATCTTGGGTTTTCTGGGCTGCCAGAGCAGCCTTTTGGTGGTGCTTAAGGAGACTTTGGCAGCCCACAGTGAATGGAGCATTTTCCTTTCTCTGGGCACTTGGAGAGTGAATAAACCACTTCACTGTGGTGACTCCCTTGCACTGCCTTCCATACACCTGGCATGAGATTGCCTCCTCGAGTGTCTGGGCGTGGAAAGGCAAAAGGGGACACTTCGCCCCGGCCAGATCAACTTGACTTCAGCCAAACTGAGGAGTCACCACAGTGAGGGAAAGGCACCGGCTACAAAGTGAGTGAGTGAGAAGAGAGGGGAGCCCTTCAGCATGGGAAGGAAGAGGAAGCAGGTAGCAGCAGCAGCCGCCGCCTTTCAGTCAAAGAAGCGGGAGGATTCCCCCTCTCGCCCTCCAATGTTTCTCTCTCTGGCACAGTGTATGGGAGACAGCCTAGCGCCAGGTATACCCTCTTTTTTTTAAGCCTTAAAGTTTTGTATTTTTTTTATTCCCCTTACCTCTTCTTCCTTCAGCAGTGACTGTCCTCCTCCTCCTCCTCTTCTTCCTCCTCCTCCCACACAAATTCCAAGCTTTTATCTCTTTCCTAATGGGTTTGAATGCATTATTTGCTTTTACATTGATTCCTATGGGGAAAAATTGTTTCTACTTACAAACTTTTCTACTTAAGAACCTGGTCATGGAACGAATTAAGTTCTTAAGTAGAGGTACCGCTGTATTTATAGTTCAGGCTGAAATGAGAGGTCCTTGGTCCTCTCTGAACTTGGTTATTTTCTTGCAGAGAGTTCTTTACTCAAATGAAGTAATGTGTGGCACTGATGATTTTACTCCCCTCAAGAATAACAAGCAAGCCCAGAGAGCACCAAGGACTCCTCACCCCAACTAACAGCTGATCCTAGATGTAAATCACATATAAGAAAACAGCTCTGGAAAGAGAAAGCTCACTTGGCCACAGCATCTCTACTTTCCAGCTACTCTTCTCTTATTGAAATTTTGGAGGAGGGGATCTTTCCTCGTCCTCGCGTCAATTGAGGCACTCTGCCCTTTCTGCACCCCAGAGTTTGTTCCCATCCGTAGCGACCTCCCATGACAAACTGGTACAAGAAGAATCCAGAGCAAGTTAAGGCATGCACCTCCATCACTGGGCGGTCTTTTAAAACAAATATAGTCATGTGGTTTGGAGAAAAGACCGACAAGCAATAGTGATTATCCCGGCGATCACTTGCCAGGCGGGAAAGTCTGGCTTGGCGAAAAGCCATTTTTCCCGCTATCCTAACGTGTCTGAAAGTGCGCGCAATTAGATATTTTATCCGAAAACGGAAAAGAGCAACGCTCACGCCACGCCACTTCTAAGGAGTTCCCAGACCTCGAGATTCCCCCTCCCGCCGGCACTCCCTCCTCCGGGCGGTTGCCGCTGTGCCTTCGCCTTCAAAGCGGTCGGCTGCCTTTCTTGCGAGCGGGTGTTGCAATTCGAGACAGAGTGCGCGGCCAGGGCTGGAAGGGATCGGGACTGCTCCCGAAGAAGAAGGAGGGAGCGAAGGGGACAGAGGAGGAAGGCCACGCTTCCACTAGCGCCTGGTCCCGAGTCTGGGCGCTCCATCGGGCTTTGCCACCGGCCTGAGCGACGTGAGCCGGGAAACATTCGGCGCCTGGCGTACCTTAGGGCAAAAGGGAAGGCGAAGCATTGCCAGACAAGCGTCAGATCGTTATTCCTGAGTTCCATTTTGCAGCTGTAGAAAAGGGGCCGTTTCTTCTTAAAAACAGTTCTTGGGACTGCCTTTGAAGCTCTCCGATTGAGTTGGAGCAGGACAAGTTCTTTCCGCCTTTCCAAGATTGCCGGGACTTCTTAACAGGGTCCCTCCATCCATTAGGTGGCAGATCTCGAGCAGAGAGGAGAAAGGTGAGTGGAGGAAGTATTGACTTTACACTTGAAAACGACCGCAATATCTCTCGCTAGGCTATCTCTCTCCCTCGCTTTAAGTAGTTAGAAGCAAACACATTTCTTCTCCCATCCACACCCAGGAAACAGAATATACAACAGGTGTAAGGACTGCTCTGCACTATGGTGAAGAATGTCACAGCCACAAAGCTGCAGACATGAAGAACAATTTGGAAGGGATACTCCACTCTCAAAACCTATACAAATTCAGCCTTTGCCTGTATCGGGCTCTTTAGGTAGAAAGGAGTTCTTAATACTTGTTTGTTGTTTGAACATTGCTGAAAATGTGGACCGATCAGGAAAATCTGAGCAGCCCACTAGCTGTAAATTAAAATTAAATGATATTTATAGTTGCTTGGGTAGAAAAAGTCTCTGGCTCTGTAGAAGCCAACTTGATTGTGTAAATATAAAGTGTGCGGTGGTGTAACTGAAGCATTGTAGAAGTGTTTTCTTAGTGGACTTAATAAGTCACTTTGTTCCCATTATTTATACATATTGCCACAGTGGGTCCATTTTAATGGGATAGAATAAAAATGCTGAACTTGTGATCGCAATTACTCTTCAGTAGAAAACTAGTCTTATGGAATCCATGAGCGGAATCTACTTTTTACCTCAGCATCATATGCAACACATGCTTAGTTTTGTCATGTATGAATCCTAAAAGCAAACTGAATCATGTTCATGTCACTGATTTTACTTGGAAATTGAGACCAAACTAATCTCAACTGGAATGGATGTGGCATATAGTCCATTCTGTAAGTGTTTAGAGAAGAATATGACTCCATGTGATGTACAGGTTTTATGTATATACAATCATGGCTGCCATTGTCCTGACATGAGTCAGCTGAAGAAGAGGGCAAAATGGGAAAAGCAATTGGAATAATTCCTGAAACACTGACCTGAAGTCCAGGGGAACATATCTAAAACATAATCAACCTATGTAAAATAACACACAGTCAGACTAACATTCCTCATTCATTGATCTAGCTAGTTATTTGGGGGGTTTGGGGGGGCGGGGGAGATGCAATAATATGTTAAACATTCAGGATCTATCCTGGTATGCTCAAGTGTGGCTTAATCCTTTTCTGAAATCCAGGATAAAGTCTATTCAATTCATTGTCCAATTTAGTATAATGGTTTCTGTTAGATGGGGTGAATGGAAGAGGCCAACAAAAGTGGCTTCAAAACAACAGCTTTTTATTAATTTAAACATGCCTGGGATAAACATATATCCATCCTAAGATAAAATACAGGAAATAGGATAAGGGCAGACTAGATCAGTGTTTCTCAACCTTGGCCGTTTGAAGATGTGGGGAATTCTGGGAGTTGAAGTCTGCACATCTTCAAACGGCCAAGGTTGAAAAACACTGGACTAGATGGACCATGAGGTCTTTTTCTGCTGTCAATCTTCTATGTTTCTGTGTTTCTATTTGGTGACTATTTACAACTCAGCAAAGGCTCGGTCTGACAGCCAGCCTTTTTACAGGGAGCTGCCAGACAATCTAGTCAATCAGCAGCCAGTATTTTCCCTCCAGAATGGAGGACCTGACTGAAACCTATGTGGTTCAATCTAAGAATGTAACACCTCTCCACTCTTAGTTGGGCTAATCCAATGTGTGACAGGGTCACGCAGATAGGTAGGGCATCAGCAGCGGGCTGCACATTTGCATACTATCACCCATATGCAATGCGTGCATGACACCCCTGGATAACCCCCCCTCCCCATGCATCTACCTGAAGAGGGCCTCCAGAGATTGAGGGAGACCATTTTCATCCTCCCAGAGACTCAAAGAAAGCCTCCAGAGCCTGGGGATGTGTTCCACTCCCTGCACATGCACGACACATACCCCAAAATCAACTGGCTGATGGAAGGCACACGCACGGTAGAGCTGAGCTCAGCATTGGCTTGCATGCATGCAGAGAGTGCTCTGTGTGCCACCTGTGGCACTTGTGCCATTGGTTTGCCATCATGGCTATAGGGATTTCCCAATGTGCATGGTTGATGGGCTCTAGGATCCCTTGGCCAATTAGCTTGTCCAATTCCAATTTTTGGTTGGAGGGGGAGAGGAGGCCTCAGGGTTTAAGCCGAATTAGCGCTACATTTGGGTCCAAATTGAATGAAATTGGAGTCCCTTTATACATACCCAAACTCCCTCAGAATGTCTTCTGTGGTGCTGTCAGTGACGGTGTTGATTCCAGTCACCCCCATGCTGAGGGCTTCGAACCGTTTCAAGCTCAGCAGACTTGCAAGGGAACTGCTGACCCCTGTCAATGTGAGGGAGCCGTTGAAATTCTTGAATTGCACCTGAAAGATGCAGCAGCAATGACTATATATTATATTTATTCTTGTAAGCTGCCCTGAGTCCGCGAGGAGAAGAGTGGCCTATAAATCTAATAAATAATAATAATAATAAATAATAATCACTGGAATGCGGTTGCCTTGGTAGTCAATCAGACTCAGCTCTTGGTGCCACAGTTGTTTCTTCTGGATTCCCGGAATTGCTTGTTGCACTGTGGCCTAGTATACGATGGTGAGATTGTGTCAATCTTCATGCTGCATGGTAATCCCTCAAGCAGGATGGTGACTCACAGATTCTTTCAGTGTGGCGTGGTTTCTTGCTGGATTGTCATTTGGCAGGCCTCAGTCATGCTGGTCCACTTGGTTCTCTGTCACGACTGCCAACCACCGTGTTGAGGCTACTTAGCGTAGCCAGACTTGCTCGGTGCTGGTTATGTTACCTGTGGTGAAGACAGCTTGGCACAGCAAACTCTTGCTAGTTGACCATGTTGATGTGGTGATGGTGCCCTCCACAGCTGGCACATGGTGAAAATCTGTCATTGGGTGCATTTTGAATTGAAGATGGCAAACTTCCTCATCACTGTCAGGTGAGAGATCTTGTGCCAAACTTTCGTGATGCCATGCCAACCTTCTTTTGTGCACTTTTTAGGCTGCTTGGTTGTTGTAGTGCCTCACTTGACTTAGTGGATGCCTTGGCTGCCCTGGCCTTGTCCAGCACAATCTGGAGAGGGAGGGTGGTCTTTGAAAGTAACCTCAATTGGAGGTTTGTTTGTTTGTTTGTTTGTTTCTTTATTTATGTATTTATGTATTTATGTATTTATTTATGTATTTATGTATGTATGTATGTATGTATGTATGTATGTATGTATGTATGTATGTATGTATGTATTTATTTATTTATTTATTTATTTCGACTTCTATGCCGCCCAATCCTGAAAGACTCAGGGCGGCTTACAGCAACAATATAAATACAAAAGGATAAAAAGAAGTCAAATTTAAAATCTAAAAATTTATAAAACCCTAATTAAAAACTCATAAATTAAGCAATCACAACAACATACATACAAAACATTCATGCGGTTTTGCCATGAAAGTTGTTAATTCATGGCCCCTCAGGCCTGCTGGCAAAGCCAGGTCTTAGTGGCCTTGTGGAAAGCCAGCAGGGTGGGAGCAGTACAAACACTGGGGGGCAGTTGATTCCATAGAGCCGGGGCAGCAACAGAGAAGGTTCTTCCTCATGGCCCTGCCAACCTGCATTGCTTAGTCAACAGGACCCGGAGGAGGCCGACTCTGTGTGCTCTTATTGGTCTCTGGGAGGTATGTGGCAAGAGACGGTCTCATAAATGGTGAGTCAGTCCCGTTAATGTCCCAAATTCCACAGATCACTCAGTTGAGTAATAGCTCATCTAGATCATGAAACTCACAATGGGCAGCAGTCTTGCACAGCATGGCAACATATTCATTATATGGACTCCCCCTCCTTCTGATTCCACAGATTGAAGGCGTGCTGCCACAGAAATTTGGAGGGTTTTGGGGCATAATGGATCTAACATTGTCTCTAGGGCGGACCAGGTTACCGTCTGGATTGGCATTGGTTCGACAAGTGCCTGGGACTACTCAAGCATATCTGTGCAGCAGTAACTCAGAAAGATCAATCATTTGCAGTTGTCCAATAGGCCAAAGAAGTCACTTGTCTACATGAAGCATTCAAAGTGAGTCATGTAGGTGTCCCAGTGCTCCCCTGTTGGGGTGAAATGACTTGGCGGGCATGTGTCGTCATGTTGGCTGAGTTGGCTATTTTTGAAGACTTACTGCCCTGGGCTCGATTGCGAGGTTGCCAGCTCTTTTCTGGCCTATCTGCTTTCTAAATCCATCCTTGTCGCCAGATAGGGTAAATGGAAGAGGCAAACAGAAGTGGCTTCAAAGCAACACCTCTTTATTTGACAACTATTTACAACCCAGCAATGGCTCTGTCTGACAACCATTTGCCAGATAGCCTAGCCAATCAGCAGCCAGTATTTTCCCTCCAGAATGGAGGACCTGATTGAAGCCTATATGCTTATTACATAAGCTTATATAATAGATAATAATAATGAATATATAATAAGTAATACTATATAATAAATATTGTATTGTATTGTATGATTATGTTACATTATATTAAATACATAATAAACTTATGTAATGGTCATCTTTTGAATGTTTAACATGAGATAGAAACATAGAAACATAGAAGTCTGACGGCAGAAAAAGACCTCCTGGTCCATCTAGTCTGCCCTTATACTATTTTCTGTATTTTATCTTAGGATGGATATATGTTTATCCCAGGCATGTTTAAATTCAGTTACTGTGGATTTATCTACAACGTCTGCTGGAAGTTTGTTCCAAGGATCTACTACTCTTTCAGTAAAATAATATTTTCTCATGTTGCTTTTGATCTTTTCCCCAACTAACTTCAGATTGTGTCCCCTTGTTCTTGTGTTCACTTTCCTTTTAAAAACACTTCCCTCCTGGACCTTATTTAACCCTTTAATATATTTAAATGTTTCGATCATGTCCCCCCCTTTTCCTTCTGTCCTCCAGACTATACAGATTGAGTTCATTAAGTCTTTCCTGATACGTTTTATGCTTAAGACCTTCCACCATTCTTGTAGCCCGTCTTTGGACCCGTTCAATTTTGTCAATATCTTTTTGTAGGTGAGGTCTCCAGAACTGAACACAGTATTCCAAATGTGGTCTCACCAGCATTCTATATATCGGGATCATAATCTCCCTCTTCCTGCTTGTTATACCTCTAGCTATGCAGCCAAGCATCCTACTTGCTTTCCCTACCGCCTGGCTGCACTGTTCACCCATTTTGAGACTGTCAGAAATCACTACCCCTAAATCCTTTTCTTTTGAAGTATTTGCTAACACCGAACTGCCAATACAATACTCAGATTGAGGATTCCTTTTCCCCAAGTGCATTATTTTACATTTGGAAACATTAAACTGCAGTTTCCATTGCTTTGACCATTTATCTAGTAAAGCTAAATCATTTACCATATTACAGACGCCTCCAGGAATATCAACCCTATTGCACACTTTAGAGTCATCGGCAAATAGGCAAACCTTCCCTACCAAACCTTCCCCTATGTCACTCACAAACATATTAAAAAGAATAGGACCCAGAACAGACCCTTGTGGCACACCGCTTGTAACCTGTCTCTGCTCAGAATACTCACCGTTAACAATAACTCTCTGATGTCTACGCTTCAGCCAGCTGCAAATCCATTGAACTATCCAGGGATTAAGTCCAATCTTCACTAATTTATCTATCAGCTCTTTATGTGGAATCGTATCAAAGGCTTTGCTGAAGTCCAGGTAGGCAATATCCACGGCACCACCTTCATCCAACACCTTTGTGACATAGTCAAAGAAATCAATGAGATTAGTCTGACATGATTTGCCTTCAGTAAAGCCATGCTGATTTGGGTCCAATAAGTTATTGTTTTTTAGGTGCTGATTTATCCTCTTTTTGAGTAGAGTCTCCATCATTTTAACTACCACTGATGTCAAGCTAACTGGCCTGTAGTTACCAGCTTCTTCTCTACTGCCCTTCTTGTGGATAGGCACAACACTGGCCATTCTCCAATCCTCAGGAACTTCTCCTGTTAACAAGGATTGGTTAAACAAATCAGTCAGGGGGGTAGCAATGACAGATCTGAGTTCTTTAAGAACTCTGGGGTGGATGCCATCTGGACCCATTGCCTTATTTATCTTTAATCGTTCAAGTTTTTCTAAGACATCGGCTTCTAAGATCACTGGAGCTGAATCCGTACAGCTGGAAGCAATGCTATATCCCTCCATAGTATTATTTTGTAAGATGTCTTTTGAGAAAACTGAACAGAAGTAGCTATTGAAATGGTCAGCGATCTCCTTATTCCCATTAATGCATGTATTATTCCCGGTACTAAGCTTCGTGATGCCGCAGTTTTTCTTCTTCTTATCACTAATATATCTGAAGAAGGTTTTATCCCCCTTCTTTACTGATTTGGCAATTTCTTCCTCTTTTGAGGCTTTAGCAGCATATATTATCTGTTTTGCCTCCTTCTGTCTCATTTTATACACCTCCCTATCAGCTATACTTCCAGACTCTTTATACCTCCTATAGGCAGCCTTTTTTTCATTGTCTATAGCCCTTACATCATTGCTAAACCATAGCGGTTTCTTCTTCCTTTTACCTTTAGTTATTTGTCTTACATACAGTCCAGTGGCTTTTAAGATGGCCTTTTTAAATACAGTCCACTGGGTGCTCACTCCTGCCAATTTATCCCTCCCCTTTAATTCATTATCTAAATATTCCCCCATTGCATTAAAATTTGTTTTTCTGAAATCCAATACTTTGGTTGTATTATAGGATTGCTCACAATGAGTTTTTAAATCAAACCACAAACATAGATGGTCACTGCAACCTAAATTTTCTCCCACCTTGACCTCTGAAACCCAATTCCCATTCGTAAAAACTAAATCTAGAATATTCTCCCCTCTTAACCAGCTGTGCCAGAGCTGCTCCTGTAAAGGCCTCTACTATATTCTTACTTTTGCATGTAAGGGCACTGGGGATATTCCAGTCAACATCAGGCATGTTGAAATCACCCATAACCACAATATCTCCCTTTAGTGCCATTTGGGTAATTTCATCCACCATCTTGTTGTCATATTCCTCAGATTGCCCTGGAGGCCTATAGATCACTCCAATTCTAATGACAGAACCTTTTTTATTTTGCATGCAAATCCAGAGAGTCTCCAGATCTTGACATGTATTTTGAATTAGTGTTGTTTTTAGACTTTCTTTAATATAAATGGCTACTCCACCTCCCCTTCTCTCTATTCTATCCTTCCTATGCAGTGTATATCCTGGTATGGATATTTCCCATTCATTAGAATCCTTAAACCATGTCTCAGTTATGGCAACCAGATCCAAATTATCTCTAGATATTATGGCCATTAACTCACAGAGCTTGTTGCTCAAGCTTCGAGCATTCGTGCACATTACCCGAACAACATTATTTTCATTATTAGTTTGCCCCTTATCATCCACAACTACATCTATTTTATTTGCAGCTCCCTTTTCATAAGCTTCCAAAAACTGATTTATCCTCATTGGTCGGGGACAGAAATCACCCACATCAGTTACATCTCTGTCCCCTTTACCTAGTTTAAATGCCTGTCCAAGAAAGTTCTGAATTCCTCACTGAGCACCTGGGTACCTCTGTATGATGGATGCAAACCATCCCTCTTAAACAACTCCCTATTAGACCACCTACTGACATCATGACTTACATAGCCAAAACCTTCAGCTTTACACCACTGCCTTAACCATACATTAAACTCTCTGATACACGTTGTTTTATCCTCTTGGCCACAAACCGGTAACACCTCTGAGAAAGTCACTGAATCAGTTATTTTACCCAGCTCCACACTTAGACATTGAAAATCTCTTTTTACTACATTAACATTTCTCTGGGACAAATCATTTGTGCCAAGATGCACCACCACATCAACGTTATTACCTTTACTCACAGCCTTGACAATGTTTGTAATCCGCCTCCTGTCCCTGATGGCAGTGGCCCCTGGGAGACACCTCATCTCCTTCACCGCATCCTTACTCTGTCCCAAATCAACACCTCTAACAGTCGAATCACCCACAAGAAAAATGTGTCCTCTTTTTATTTCTACTAACTGCACTTGATGGTTTGGTGACACTATGTACCTCACTTAGAACAACTTCCCCTTTGAACATCCCCTCATTCTCTGCCTGAGGGACCTTGCTAATATCTCCAACATCCTTACTATTTAAATCCGCAAGAACATTATAGGAATTCGATACAGAGAGACCAAAATTGCTATGTTTTTGCTCAACTGCACGCAATCTTCCTGAACCAACAGTTGTCCACACAGCCCTCCTCCTCGGGGGGCGCTGTGGAAGTGGAGGCTGCACACATGGCTGAATTACAGCACGTGGCTGGGACAATCTTTCCACTTCAGACTGCAAGCTACAAACTAAGGACTGCAATCTAGAGATCTCGCCATCTATCCTAGATGTCCTTATGCAAAGAGGGCAGTACCCCAAGTTCCATAAGGTACTACGGAAGACAACAGCCAAACAAGTGTTACACTGCACCAAGCCAGTCATCTTAACAATGTATTGAAATACAAGTAGTTAGCAAGAAAATCCACAACCCCTATTGCTACCAAACTTTGCTGATTTTGGTTTATAGTTATATGATTCGCCGCCGTTAGGCGCGCGGGCCACTACCTTCCTCTCTCCTTCTCTGTGATCTGAAAGTGCAACTTAAAATGGCTTTTTCCTGCCTTTTATCCTTCCCAGTCTAATCCTGCCCCAGCCTAATCTGATTGAACACAATATTTGCTTCTCATTCCCAATAGATGAGTTTAGTCCTAAAACTGGAAAATTGAAAAAGGAAGATGCCTGATTTGAAAGGATTGAAAGGATACACTGTTCAAAAAAATAAAGGGAACACATAAATAATACATCCTAGATCTGAATGAATGAAATATTCTCATTGAATACTTTGTTCTGTACAAAGTTGAATGTGCACAACAGCGTGAGAAATTGATTGTCAATCAGTGTTGCTTCCTAAGTGGACAGTTTGATTTCACAGAAGTTTGATTTACTTGGAATTATATTGTGTTGTTTAAATGTTCCCTTTATTTTTTGAGCAGTGTACGTTTATTTCCTTTGCAGTTTGCACACCTATTACTATGTTGCTCTATTTTTTTAGTTGTCTCACAATGGGTTACTTCAGGTGAGGCAAAGTACAGAAGGAGAATGTAATGTTTCATTTTCTGAAGAAAACATATTTTTTAGTTTCCTTCTATATTTTAGGTTAATGAATACAAGTAAGTAGTGACTAATATAGATACCATGTCTAGCTAAACAGGTTTTTCAGTATGTTTAAGGATAAGATTAAAGGATGTATTGGTAATAGGATATAATACAACTTCAAAGCTTTATGAAAGAGAAAGAAATTATTCATTAATAGGAAAAAATTGAGTGAAATGTGAAGTGACTCGAGACAGCACGTAAAGAGACGGTTCGCTTTATTTCTCAGCTCTTTAGAAGTGACTACCAGCTGGAACGCGTCTCAGCTGGAGCCGGCAAAACCGGCTCTATTTATACACAAAGTTCCCGCTCAAACGCGAGCTGTCAGCGCCGCAGCCAATCAGGCGCAACCTATTTACATAGTCTGCCTAGAGACAGTTTACATGGCAATACTCTGAGGCAATACACTTAATATTCAACACCCCTCCCCTCCTAGACAAAAAAAACCATACAGATTATACAGAAAGCCATGTGACATATTCATCCAATCGGTGAGGTCTTTGGGTGTTTCTTGTGGACCTGCGCAATTCAGTTAGTCCTTCGTCGCAGGCATGGAAGGAGGTCGATTCGCTAGTACCTCCTCTGGACTCCGAAGGCCCTGGTTGCCCTCCGAGGCCCAGAGTTGAGTGGGCTGGCACATCTCCGACCTCCGTTGACGAGGATGATTCCGGGAGGCTGGCCGAGCGGCTTCGGATGGGTGAGTCCAGATTTAAGTCTGTCCATGTTGGCGTTGCGTTGTTTTCCATCGGTGGGCCTGCGTGTGCAATCAGCGGGTTAACGGTAGCATTTGCCCCAGTTTCTGGGCACCTTCTTAAATGATCGATGTGCCTAGTCCATACTCGGCCATCGTTCAAAGAAATCAAATAAGTTTTTGGTGCTTTTTGTTGGATAACAGTGCCCTTAAACCACTTTGGCCCCCCATCAAAATTCCTTGCGAATACACATTGCCCCATATACATATGCCTCTCAACATTATCAACATTATTATGTACATAATTCTTTGTACAATACAGAGGATTTAATCTGTCCAAGGTTGATCTGAGCTTCCTGCCCATTAAAATCTCTGCTGGGCTTCTATTTGTTCTTGAATTTGGAGTCATATGTTGTGCCAATAAAAATTCATCAAGGTGCTCTTGCACCTCCCCAGGGCCAGCCCTCTTCAATGCTTCCTTGGCAACTCTTACGTATCTCTCTGCCAATCCGTTCGCCCATGGCGAAAAAGGAGAAATGAGGGCATGCCTTACCCCTAACTGATCCAGGAAGAGTTCAAACTGTCTGGCTGTCAGTTGGGGCCCATTGTCGGAAACCAACACATCTGGGTAGCCATGCGTGGCAAAAAGGTGGCGTAACGCTTTAATAGTAGAGCATGTGGTGATGTTATGCATTAATATTATTTCGACCCACTTAGAATATGCATCTACCACGATTAGAAAATATTTAGAATCAATGGGACCAGCAAAATCTATATGCAGCCTAGACCACGGGCCCTGGGGTGACTCCCAGTCCATAGGTGTTGTTTTTGGGGGTTTAGGCCGTGACTCCTGGCAAGGGTCACACTTTGACACCCAACTCTCAATGTGGCCATCAAGCCCTGGCCACCAGAAATGGCCCCTTGCTAACCCCTTCATCCTCACGATGCCTGGATGGCCCACATGTAGCATGGTTAAAACCTTAGATTGCAGAGTTTCAGGAATTACAACCCGGTCGCCCCATAACAGGCACCCCTTAACAACAGAGAGTTCTAACCTTTTACTTTTAAAATCAGACAAGTCTGTCCCCAAGTTTTCATTATTCCACCCTTTGAGAACACAATTTACAACTTTAATGAGAATGGGGTCTTTAGCTGTATGCTCGGCTACCTCCTTGGCAGTAGTCATTGGGTTATCAGTCAACTCTATTAATAAGACATCAGCGGATGGGGCAGGATCCTCTACTAAGTCGGGAATGGGGCATCTGCTAAGGCCATCCGCATGGTTGATGGTTGTTCCTCCCTTATGAATTAGTTCATATTGATATCCTGCCAAGAATATTCCCCACCTTAGTAAGCGGGGGGACATAAAAGGTGGAGTTGGTCTGTCTGGGGCTAGAAGGCCTAACAAAGGTTTGTGATCTGTTACTAATTGGAATTTTCGACCAAAAATGTAATTGTGGAATTTCTTTACTCCTGAGACTAATGCTAACGCCTCCTTGTCTAGCTGACTGTAGTTCCTTTCTGTGCTAGACAGGGTCCTGGAGAAAAATGCGATAGGGGCCTCTGTACCGTTAGGCAGTACATGAGCCAGTACACTACCCACCCCGTAAGGGGAAGCATCGCACGTAAGACGTAGGGGAAGTAATGAACTGTACTGTACCACTACGCTTTTGGACGTTAATAGACTTTTTATTCGGGTAAATGCTTCACTCTCAGTTTTCCCCCATTGCCAGGGAACTTCCTTCTGCAGCAGCCGGTGGAGGGGTTCCGCTGCTGTGGCCTTCTGCCTCAAAAAAACAGAGTAAAAATTGAGTAATCCCAAAAAAGCTTGTAATTCAGACTTAGTTTTTGGCTCGGGAGCGTTTTGTATTGCCCAAACTTTCTCGCTAGTGGGATGAATTCCTTCGCCATCAATAGTGTATCCCAGAAAATTAACACTGCTGGTTCCCCATACACATTTCCCTGGTTTAACCCTAAGGCCTTTGTCCTGTAGCCTAGTTAGAACTTGTCTTATTCTAGCATTTAATTGGGCCTGATCCTTTCCAGAAATTAAAATGTCATCAAAGTATGGTATAGTTCCTCCTATTCCAGTGAGGAGGCGTTCCATCAAACTCTGGAATATCCCCGGGGCTACACTAACCCCAAATTGCAATCGTGTGCAACGGAACGCTCCCCTATGGGTGACAATGGTTTGGAAATATGATGTAGGTTCGTCTACGGGAAGCTGTAGGTAAGCCTGGGCCAGGTCAATCTTTGCAAACACCTTCCCCTCCCCCAAGGAATGTAGTAAGTGTTGTACAACAGGTATGGGGTATGGGTGGTGTTGTAAGGCTCTGTTCAGGGTTGACTTGTAATCTGCGCACACACGTAACGAGCCATCTGGTTTGAGGGGAGTGACAATTGGTGTTTCCCAGGCCGCTTGATCAATTGGCACTAGAATACCCTGATGGATGAGTTTGTCTAACTCAATATCTAGTTTGGGTAACAGAGGTAGAGGGACTCTCCGTGCTTTGAGCCGGATTGGAGGCACCTTAGGGTCTAGTGAGAAAGATATTGGTGGCCCTTTATACGTTCCTAGAGTTGGACTGAATACATTTGGAAACTCCTTGACAAAATCCGGATTGTCAGAATGTGTAATTGTGTGGATTCCAGAAATCCCTATTCCCAATGGGTCCATCCAATCTAAGCCTAAAAGGGAATGAGTTTGCCCTGACACAATTAGTAATGGGAGATCACCCTTAAAACATTTGTATACAATTGGTACATTTACAATGCCTAAAACAGGAATTAATTGCCCTTGAAAATCCTTAATACGTAAATCAGAATGCATTAAGTTATGTTTGTTAACATGAGGCATATACAGTTTAACCTTTGTCCAAGGCATAATGCTATAACGAGAACCAGTGTCCAGTTCCATCTGGCATGGTTTAGCATTTAACAGCAAAGAAATGTTAATTTTTGTTTTGTTGGTTGTTACCGTATTAATAGTGATGGTTTGAGTACCTCTTATGTAGTCGCGGTTATAGTTTGAGTGCTTGTTTCGGCCGAAGGAACGGAAGCCTCTATTCCCTCGGGTTTGGTTGTTGAATCTGGCAGCCCTTGTAGAGGAGAAGGTGTCCTCAGGAGTTGGGGCTCTGCAAGCGGCCGCAATGTGCCCACGGCGGCCGCAACGGCGGCAATCAGCGTCCCGGAAGGGGCATTGATGGCGGGGATGGTTGCCGCGGCACCCGGAACAGGGAAGAATTTGACGTGGAGGTCTTGACGCTTGGAGGTGGTCTTGTCGGATTAGGAAGCAGTCGTCTTCGGGGTGTGGAGGTGTAGTTGCTTCGGAAGGAGAGTTGGCTTGTTGAGGAGGCGAATAGATGTGAGCCACGACTTCCTGTTTATCGTTTTGCTTGAGTTCTCGAGCAGCTGCTTCAGCGACTTCAGCTGTCTGGGCGAGTTTTATTACGTTTTGAAGTGAAGGCTCCTCTTCGGTCAGGAGCTTGTTTCTCACCGTAGAGTTTTTCATCCCGAAGATGAGGGCGTCAATTAAGCGCGCTTCCGGGTTTTCAAACCGGCACTTTGACAGCACGGCTCTGAGGCGCGTCGCGTATTGGTTGATAGACTCTCCTTCAAGTTGTCCCATTCTGGAGAACTGGTGGCGGTAGACGATCGGCGGCTTTGTCGGTTTGAAATGGTCGGAGAGCTTTGTCTTCAGGGAGTCCCAGGAAACGGAATTCACCGGAGTCGGGTCGGTCAACGTCTGGGCGAGATCGAACATTTCTGTGCCGCAGTAGTTTAAGAAGATTGCTCTCTTCCGATCGGCATCGGCGTTTCTCATGCCCGCAGCCTCGAGGAACACTTCGAACTTCGCTAGATAAGCGTCCCATGTTGTCTTCTCCGGGTTGAAGTAGTCTGGAGCTCTCCCGACCGGCAAGGGATCCATTGCGGCAGGCGCAGGCTCGTTCTTCCGTCGTCGCCAGGTGAAGTGACTCGAGACAGCACGTAAAGAGACGGTTCGCTTTATTTCTCAGCTCTTTAGAAGTGACTACCAGCTGGAACGCGTCTCAGCTGGAGCCGGCAAAACCGGCTCTATTTATACACAAAGTTCCCGCTCAAACGCGAGCTGTCAGCGCCGCAGCCAATCAGGCGCAACCTATTTACATAGTCTGCCTAGAGACAGTTTACATGGCAATACTCTGAGGCAATACACTTAATATTCAACAAAATGTATTTTGAAGTCCCTTTTATATAAGTTGCCACTAAACTAGGTGGAATATAAAATTTGAAGTTAAATATAAAAACAATCAAGTGAAATACAAAACAATCAAGCAGAAGACAATGTCCAAATCAAGCAATTATGGAAGAGAAAGCCACACTGTAAAAACTAGAGTTGCTCTGGATAGTGAAATGTGGCATTTAAATTTAATAAATAAAAAATAAACATTGGCAGGAGAAGTAACTGTAACTTTTCATTCATTGGAAGCCAACGGGAGTTAAAAGAGCCGCTTTCTCGCCGCTGCTGTGGTCCGGTGGACCCCCTTTGCACCTGGCCATGCAGAGAGCCCCAGCGGCCGAGAGCCCCAGCGCCGAGCCGATCCCCCGGGGACCCCCCTCAATGCCATGAGGATTCCCTCAGCACAGCTGCCTGCCTGGCGTGGAACCGGCCCAGAGCTCCAGCGCCATGAGGATTCCCCCTGCACACCAAGACTCCTAGAGGATTCTCCTGAGCCCAGCTACCGGGAGCCCCGACGCCCAGCTGACTGCCCGGTGCGAAACCGGCCCAGAGCCCTAGCGCCGTGCTGATCCCCGGGGACCCCAACGCCATGAGGATTCCCCCCGCACACCTATCTACCGGGAGCCCAGCTATCTACCTACTGGTGCCCTGAAGCCCAACTGTCTGCCTGGCGTGACACCGGCCCAGAGCCCCAGTGCCAAGACTCCCCCCCCAGCCTCTGGAGTCCCCCAGCGACCTCCAAAGCCCCGACACCCAGCTGATCCTCTCAGGAGCGCCCAAAGCCAGGAGGACTCCCCCCAGCCTCCGGAGTCCCTCAGCGACCTCCTCCAAAGCCCCGACGCCCAGCTGATCCTCCCAGGAGCGCCCAAAGCCAGGAGGACTCCCCCGAGTCTCCGGAACTATCTGCAACCTCCCCAAAGCCACCGACACCCAGCTGTCTCTACAGGGATCACCAGAAGCCAGGAGGACTCCCCAGGGCCTCCGGAGCCCTCAGTAGCCCCACCAAGAAGCCACAAAGCCCTTGGCGACCTCCCCCCAACCTCCGCCATTACCACATGGCTTGAAGACCAGCTCTGCTCCTCAAATTCTCTGTTCTTCATAACCTCTGTCCTTCATAACCCCAAAATCGCCCAGCTTGCAGTGAAGCTCCAATCCCCTCTAGCGGCTGTAAATAACCTTGCAGTCACTTCCAAAACCTTTCTCATTCAAAAGCTACAGATCCCTACAGGTTGAAGCTCCAACACCCCCCCCCCCCCAGTGGCTGTAAATAACCTTGCAGTCACTTCCAAAACCTTTCTCATTCAAAAGCTACAGATCCATACAGGCTGCTCCTACACCCCCTAGTGGCTGGAAAGGAACCTAACAGTCACTTCCAAATCGCTCCCATTCAACCAACAGCTATGCCGTCCAAGAAAAAACCCCAAGCAAATCAAGTAAATGATTTTGTCAACATTTGCTTTATATGCAACACCACTATTAATACACAAGAAGGATTTATAAAATGTCACTCCTGCAAAAAATCAGCTCAACATACCTGCCTTAACATAAATAAGCACGTTGCCACTTTTCTTCAAGAAAACCCTTCTTTTTACTATTTCTGCCCATCCTGTACTCCCAAACCAGACTCCCTTGGCAATCTATCCGATGTAATACAATCAACAGTCTCTAAAACTCAGCAATTATACACAGAAAGCATGCCTCCATAGAAAAAAACATTCAAGATCTGATACAAGCTAAAACACCAAAACAAGCACCCTACACCATCCCGCCACCACCACTTTATACTCCACCACAACCTCTCCTAGCCCTACTACTGACATCTCCACCCTGATGCAAGATGCCATGGAATGGGGACAAAAACGCCATAAGGCCGTTCTTTTTGGCCTAGAGGAAAATGGGGAAATCGATCTATCTAATATTCATAATATCATCTACAACCTTCATCCTCAATCAATCGCCCCTGACGATATCTTAGCGGTTTCTAGAAGCGCCCCTGTTCTAAAGTACAGCGATGGATCAATGGCTCCCTGACTGTGCAGAATAGTCGGCAAAAATGAAACTACCAAACAGTTCATCAAGACCATGAACTCCATCGCCAGAAATAATGCAAAATACAACAAACTCAGATACAGACCAGACCTAACACTACTCCAACGCATCCGCTCACGGGAACTACGGGCTGAACTCCGGAGACGTTGTGACCAAGGTGAAACTAACCTCTACATTGACTACCATTCTGATTGCATCAGGACCAAAACTCATAATCCTCCCTTCTTCTCTAAACCCACTGTACCTCTTCAACCATCTTCTCCACCTATCATCCCTCATCTACAAACGGACCCCCCCAGCACTTCAAGCAACAAATAGGATAGTGCGCCTCTTACTACCTCATTCCAATCCAATTTCAACCCAACTCAACCCAATCCCACCCTTGACCACGAACTCAATCTCAAATGTAAACTAATCAATGCAAGAAGCATAATCAACAAATTGTCTGAATTCCTCATCCTACTTGACTTAAACATATTTGACTTAATCTTTGTTTGTGAAACATGGCTGAATTCTTCATATCCTGACTCCATCATCACACAAAGTAACTACCTGGTTTTCCGTTCTGACCGCGAATCCCGCAGAGGGGGAGGTGTAGCCATTTTCTACAAAAGCTCACTCAATCTAAAAAACCTTCAAGTTACACAAGATCTCATCCTCCCTGAAAGCCTAGTTTGTGACATTTCCCTCAACACTACACTCCGTTTCCTACTGTACTACAGAGCCCCAAACTACGACATTACCCATGCAACCAAACTAACCTCCCTTCTAACCTGGGCAACCTCCTGCCCCCACCCCATTATCTTCCTTGGTGACATCAACCTACCACACATCAACTGGTCACTAAACGAATGCTCCACTGAACCTATACACACCGCCATCTATAACGCCGTCACCAGCGTAGGACTAGAACAATTAGTATCAAACAACACCAGACTCAACAACTGTCTTGATCTCATATTCTGCAACAGCAAAAGTGCTATCTATGGACTGTATACAAAAGAACCCTTCTCCAACAGCGACCACAGTACGATCAACTTCAACCTCAACCTACATCATCTAAACACTCACCAGAAGTACCGTATTTTTCGCTCTATAAGACGCACCTGCTGATAAGACGCACCTAGATTTTAGAGGAGGAAAATAGAAAAAAAATATTTTGAGCCAAAAAGTAGGCTAAAATATTTATTACAATAACACTGCCCTAGGGGAATTGGGAAAATATACAAACAAGCAACATCTCACTTGGATCATTTTGATGTTAAATATAATTGACTTTCTACTAAAGCTCAGATACAAGGGTAAATAATAACTTGTATGACAATGCCAGGCAGCATCTTACATAAAGTAGCTAGCAGCTATCACTGTTAAAAGAGAATTTAATGAATTTCAATCTCCTGGGCTAGATTAACTACACTTTGTAATACAGTAGAAACTTAATAATAGTCTCGCTAAAACTTTGGGTTTTTTTCTTCCTTTCAACAAATTTTTGAGAAGTGGAGGAAGTCAAATATCTGGGGATTTGCAAACTAATCAATCTGACACGTCTGAAAAAGCTATAGTACAGAGAGAGAGAGATCTTGAAAACTGCAATAGTAGTTCACAACCTGGATATGGATAAAACTCTGAAATTTAGGAAATTTCACAGAATAACTTGTTAGACAACATAAAGAAGAATCTTGCCATGATATATTTATAAAGTTTAGATATTTCAAGACAAAATAGGCAGTACAGTAGAACCTTGACATGAGGGCGCCCGGTCGGACGCAGCGCGGGCCCACGCACCGGGAGCGAGCGAGCGAGCGAGCAAGCGGGTGGGCGGGGGGGTTGTCCTCCAGTCCCAGAGGCGCTCGCGGGGCAGAGCATAATCCCGGGCAAGCCGCTCCGCCCGAGCCACAACGGGCCGCGGGTGGGCGAGCTTCGCTCCTGCCGCATCTGCCCGGAATGTCGGGCTCGGAGGGCGACTTCTCCAGCGCGGGGCGGGGGCGCTTCTGCTCGACCTGCTCCTGCCACTCCATGGGCGAGGAAGAAGTCAGCGGCGGCTGCTTTCCGGGGCAAAGGCGCTTTTGGGGCGAGCCTGCGGGCTCCCGGCCAGGCCTTTAGGCGAGTGGGGGGGGCTGTTGAGGCTGATCCTGCAGGCGGGAGGGCCCAGCGGCCTGCGCTGCCAAATCCCCGGACGGGCAGCTGGGCAGACGGGGGGTTGCTTCGGCTCCTCATCCCTCCTGCAGCGGTGCGCGTTACCTGCCCCTCCCCTGCCCGCCTCCGAGGGGAGGCCCCTAGTCTCTTTTTTCCCCGCGGGAGCCTCTCTGGCTGCTTTGCGGCGCGTGACCCCCTGCCTCCCCCGGTGTTGCGGGCTCTTTTCTTTTCCGAAATGCCCGCAGCCAGCGAAGCGCCTCTCCGCTCGCCAAGTGCTTGCCTTCCGCCTTCCTTCCCGCTGATGCAGAGCGGCTTCCGAAGTGATGCAAAGACGGGTGAAGGTGGCTGGGCCGCTGACAGAGACAGGTGGCGAGCGCTCGGAGGGGGCACAGCCCGGAGCGAGACTTGGCCTCCGCTGCGGCTGCTTTTTGGGCTTGCGCCACCCCCCCCTCCCTGCCTGCATCTTCGCTCCATAAGACGCGGCTGATTTTTCATCCTACTTTGGGAGGAAAAAAACTGCGTCTTATGGAGCGAAAAATACGGTATGCGATGCCTCAGTACAATTTCAGAAAAGCCAACTATGATCTCATAGACGCCAATCTTTCAATCCTTAACTGGCAAGCCTTGTTCTCTAACTGCATCACCACTGATGATCCCTACAATATGTTTTTACTCCAAATCAAAAGGCTTATTGAACTATATGTGCCACTCACTTCTTCCAGAGGTAAACGAAAAAATAACATACCTGTCTCAATAAAGAAACTACAAACCAAAAAAAGATCCCTCTGGCGTAGAAACAAAAAAAGCCCAGTAACCAACTTTAAAGTCCGCTACAAAAGCTTATGCCAAAGAATAAGAGCAGAATGCCTCAACTTTCACAGCAAACAAGAGGAAAGCCTCCTTCGCACCAAGTCTAACCGTGCTTTCTATAACTTCGTCAACAACAAACTCAATGACTCCAGACCTATTCCACCACTCGTAGGACCCAATAACAAAGAATACCATGATGACCCATCCAAGGCCAACCTCTTCAATTCTTTTTTCGGCTCTGTTTTTGTCAACAGCAATGGTTCTTCCCCCGTCTTCACAAATCGCTCCTCTAACCCACTAAAAAACCTAACCCAAATCACCTTCACTGCTGACAATGTAGAAAAAGCAATCCGTGATCTCAAACCCTCTCTATCTGCTGGACCAGACAGTCTCTGTGCATACCTCCTAAGGAAACTTTCTTCTGCTCTTGCTGAACCCCTAAGCATTATCTTTCAAAAATCCTTTAGGACCAGCACGCTCCTCAAGCTGTGGTCAAAAGCAATAGTCATCCCCATTTTAAAAAAAGGAGACCCTTCACTAGTGGACAACTACAGATCAATATCTCTCTGTTGTGTCCCTTGTAAAATCATGGAATCAATTATAAATTGATCAATCACCCTCTACTTAGAATCTAATAACCTACTCTCAAACAAACAATTTGGATTTAGAAAGAAACTATCCTGCAACCTACAACTACTTCACTGCAAAAACATCTGGACTACCCTCCTCGACCAAGGAAAATCCATTGATGCAATTTATATAGACTTTTGCAAAGCCTTCGACTCAGTGGTCCACGACAAACTACTCCTCAAACTCAAATCCTATGGCATCTCAGGACTCCTCCACAACTGGATTACTGCATTCCTGTCAAATAGGCAACAAATTGTCAAAATTGGTAGCGCCATCTCCACCCCCGCCCCTGTCATAAGCGGTGTCCCCCAGGGAAGTGTATTAGGTCCTACTCTCTTCATTCTCTACATCAATGATCTCTGTGACCACATAGAAAGCAACTGTGTTCTTTTTGCCGACGATGTGAAACTTTTCAACACCACTGATAACACACTCACCCTCCAAAAAGACCTGGACTTTGTCTCAGACTGGTCTAACACCTGGCAACTTCAAATATCAACCAACAAATGCTCTACCCTTCACATTGGTAAAAAGAATCCTAACCGCACATATGAACTGAATAAACAATCTCTCACTGCTAACCCGCATTCTGTAAAAGACCTTGGAATACTAATATTGAATGACCTAAGTGCTAAAGCCCACTGCAACAATATCGCCAAAAAAGCCTCTAGAGTTGTTAACCTGATCCTACGCAGCTTCTGCTCAGGCAATCTCACTCTACTCATAAGAGCCTACAAAACTTTTGCCAGACCCATCCTTGACTACTGCTCATCTGTCTGGAACCCATATCACATCTCAGACATCAACACCCTTGAAAATGCCCAAAGATATTTCACCAGAAGAGTCCTTCACTCCTCCACTCGAAACAGAATATCCTACGAAAATAGACTAACAATCCTGGGCCTTGAAAGCCTAGAACTACGGTGCCTAAAACACGATTTGAGTATTACCCACAAGATCATATGCTGCAACGTCCTACCAGTCAATGACTATTTCAGCTTCAACTGCAATAACACAAGAGCACGCAACAGATTCAAACTTAATATGAACTGCGCCAAACTTGACTCGAGTTATTGAAGCGTGGAACTCATTACCGGACTCAATTGTGTCAACCCCTAACCCCCAACACTTCTCCCTTAGACTCTCCACGATTGACCTCTCCAGGTTCCTAAGAGGCCAGTAAGGGGCGTAAATAAATGCACTGGAGTGCCTTTCGTCCCCTGTCCTTTTTTAAAAAAAATATTTTTATTGATTTTTAACAATTTTTATATCACACAACATAAAACAGTGCATAGTGAATTGTGCCCACCACCCCGACACACACACATTCCCCACCACCAAATTGGGGGTGTTTCTTGTATAGTCCACTTAACCCAAGAGCAATATATCTGTTTACATATTATAGAGTGATTCCAATTTATTTCTTGTAGCTTGGTCTCATATTCTGCTTGTCATATATCGTCTTACCTTGTCCCACCATCCCATCAGCTGTCCCAACTCAGTTTCATTATCTGAATTTATCCTTTTTTCCATAATTTCAAATTGAATATGGTCCACCATGTACCTATACCAATTTTGCATTGTCCATTTTGTCGCATCCTTCCAACCCAAAACTATTACTGCCTGAGCGCTTTCTATTGCTGCTTTTTTTATTTCTCTAAATTCTCCCATCGCATTGCTTTTTACTAGTACTGCCATTTCCTTAGTGATTGTCCATTGTATATTTAACATTCTATTGATATCCTCTTTCACTTTTTGCAAAAATTCCTGCACTATCAGGCATTCCCAAAACATATGTATAAACACTCCTTTGTCTTGACACCCATGCCAACAATTCCCCTTGACATTCTGCTGAAAGTGTGCGAATTGAACGGGAGTAAAATACCACTTATGTAATATTTTCCTTCTCATTTCCCTGATTCTTGTATTTTTAATTTTCCTTATATTTTCTACTATATTTTCCATCTCTTGTACCTCTACTTGTATCTCATTTTGCCACCATTTAGTCAATCCATCAATCGTATCCCCTTCTGGCTGCACTAGCAGTTTATATATATTGGTTGCTTGCGCCTTTATCCCCTCACTTTTTTCTCTTATTATTTTTTCTAACCCTGTCTCCTCCCTCCATAGTAATTCTTTATTTTCCCTGTCATTAAAATATTTACATATTGCATTTATTTGTAGCCACCTTCCCTTACCTAACCACCATTCTATATGATTTCTACTTGACCTGCCATCCTTCTCATATAACTGTTCTATGTTAGTTAACCCTCTTCCCTTCAACTCTCCTATAACCCTATTTAAGTTCATTTCATTTTCTCTATTTATTACATAAAGCGATGACAGTTTAGATTTATATAACCCTATTTTCCCCTGCCATTTTTTCCAAATTTCCATTTTCCCTTTCATTGGGCCTATTAATTTACCTAAGTCGCTCCTGTTCCACTTTCTAAAGATTACGGTAATTCTCTATTCTTCATCCCGTTTATCTGTTTTTCCAATTTCACCCATTTATTTTCACATAATTGCAACTCCATTAACCTTTCCATTTGAAAAGCTTCCCTATACAGCTCCAAACATGGAACTCCTCATCCCCCCTCTTTTTCATTTGCAATTAACCACTTTTTTCTTATTCTTGGTCTCTTGTCTTCTTCAATCCAATAATTTAGTTTTTTGTCCCATTCTTTAACCTTACATGCCGATAGCCCCCCCCCGACAGCACCTGAAATAGGTACATCATTTTGGGAGCTATCATTTTTAAAGCTCTTATTTTAGAGAGTCTCCTTAGCTTTTTCTCTTTCCAGCTCCTCATCTGTTTCAACATTTTCCTCCATATTAATCTATAATTCATCTCTTCAATTTTCACTGGGTTTTTCAATAACCAAATCCCCAAATATTTTATTTTTTAAGTCCTAATTTCAACCCTGATTCTTTCCTGATTTCTATCTGTTCTCTCGGATCTGTATTTAAACAGATAATCTCTGATTTTTCCACATTAACCGACAGTCCCGATTCCTGTTTAAACTCTTGTAAAATGTTTATTATACCTTTAATCATCTCCATCGGGGTCTGGGTCAATATAGTTGCATCGTCTGCAAATAAATTTATTTTCATTTCTAATTCACCTATTCTATATCCTTCCCAAGTGTTATCTTGTCTTATCTTATTAGCTAAGATCTCTATTGCTATTACAAATAATTTTGGAGATAAAGGGCATACTCTGCGTTCTTTGTCCATTCACTCTTTTTTTTAAAAAAATTTAATATAAAGTTTATTAAATATTTACAATAAAATCACACAAGTATAGTACATATAATACAACACAACGTACACACAATTGAAATAGAAGAAAGAAAAAGAGTAAGAAAAAAGAAAAAGGTGTGAAATCAAGAAAAAGAAAATAAAGCACTCTGCTTTATCAATTACGTTTTGATATCGTTATTTACATTTAAACTACTCTAAGAGTAGTATATTTAATGTGCAGCTTAAGTCTAGTCCTTTTATTACTTTGTTATACATCAATTGCGTATATACATTTGCAATTCTTCATAACATTTTATCATTCATATATATATCCTTCAATGGTATAATGATGCTATTGTATCTTAATGTGTATAAATTGTAATTAAGTTTGTTACTTTGAATTTAGTATTGAGGTTTCTAATTTTAATTTACATAAGTTATAATTTAGTTCTAATTTATTATTTTTTTGGCAACCCAGATATACCACCTGTCCCAGCTTTTATGGAAGTCTTCCATGTCCCTATCTTGTAACTCATAGGTCAGCTTTGTCATTTCGACCACCTGGTAGATTTTATTCGTCACACTGTAGATTGTGGGAGGGAGCTCCTCTTTCCATGATTCTTTGTCCATTCACTCTTATATATGCTTCATTTCCTTTATAAATCTCTTTTATAGTTTCACAAAAATTTCCCCCCATATTTAGTTCAATTATTATCGTCCCCTGTCCAATTATCTTTCCTTTCCTTCACCTATCTTATATATTCTCTTCCTTTCATATATCCTCTCCTCTAAGTTCATTTTCACCCTCTTTTATATTATCACATGTCTATTTTTCTTCCTATGTATTTGTATATTGGACAAATGAATAAACAAATAAATATAACCAGGGAGCAAATCCCATGCTCACTACTATAGTACTGATAATGTTATCTAATTAGTTAAGGTGATCTCTTCAAGCAAATAACCAAGCTCAGAGAGCACCAAAAACTTCAAAAGTATAAAATTCCTTATTTTTGATTAGATTATGTGTTATACAGTATATGTATTTATTATTTATTATTTATTTATTAGATTTGCATGCCGCCCCTTTCCGAAGACTGATGTATACATACTAATTGATTATACAAATTGACTTATTGACTAAAAGTACATTTACCAATGAGCAAGAAGGTTTTATTAAAAGTCAGGCAGCCTGTTGAAGCCAAGAGGAATTAATGTTCATCGTTATCACATGAAAGGAGATGCTTCTGAGCTTTTATAATCCCTTTTTGAGAGTAATTTCTCAAATTGCTAAGAAATTTAGCTTGCAATTACCAAACAATAAATAGATACAGACTGCCCTATTTTCACATGCTGCTTTTTTCACCAAAAAGTATAAAAATACAGACTAGAATACTATCATTTTAGAATGTGTATATGCATAAGTTTCTCATTTGAAAGAATATTTTTGGTGGAATTTTTATGTTGTGATTTTAACATCACTCTTAAGGACTTAAGGACTATAACCAGGACTATGCTCAGACTTATTTTATCCCCTGGTTAGAGCTTGCAAGCCGGTAAGAACTGGGAACATTGTTAACACCTGGTTAGAGCCGGAAAGAAACATTTGGAGCAAGTTAGACCAATGGGGGGAAAAAATCTGCAAAGATTTAGGTCTTGGAAAACATTCTTAACAGACAGTAACAGTGAAAAAACTTGCAAGCTGGGAAGAGCTGGGAGCATCGTTAGCACCTGGTTAGGGCTGGAAAGAAACTTATTAAGAGAAACTTAGAGCCATGAAAAAAAGCCTGCAAAAACTTAGGGCTTGGAAAACATTCTTTGCAGAAAGAAACAATGAAAGCCTGCAGGGTAGGAGCTGGGAAAATCGTTAGCAGCTAGTTAGGGCTGAAAAAAAGAGCTACATTCAGAGTATAAGACCCAGCCAAAGTATCAGCCTTCTTTAGGGAGGAAAAAGGTGTCTTATACTCTGAAAAATACAGTAATTCTTTCCAGTTAGAAAGGAAGTTTGTCACCTATCTATAATTACTTTTATGGCAAGGTTTGAATTGTTCATATGTATAGACTATTATATATAGTTTTTTAAAAATAACACAATAGGCCAATTGGTTTTATTCTTTATCAGCTTTGGGTATGCCTTTGCATTCATTCATTGCTAAATATCAAAATGTCATGGAATGGTGTAAAATGAAAATATTGCCTTTTTTAAATATAAAAGGGTGAACTGAAGGTATTTATTTGTCCTTTTCCACCATGACATTAATCCCTAAGTTTAGACTTTGGAAATTTGGTTAAATGGGTAACGTGCTACTTTTCTCCTTTGCACTCTTATTTTGATTTGATATGTAGCATTTTATGTAGATTATATTTCATGTAGAAAGTACCATTAGGTTCTTTCTATCATTATGTTAATATCTTCTGTAGTTTGAGCAGATTTTCTCAGCTACATAGATACTTGTTAAAACCAGTCAATAACTAGCCAGAAAGTTTCCTGCAAATAAAATACTGTTATTCTACTTAATTATTTAATATTTAAAATACTTAATACTAAAATACACCTGTATTTTAGGGTTTGATTGGAGAATCTGTTAGCTTTCATATTCTGGATTTAAATTTCCACCAGCATAATTATTCCTTCCTATATCAGGATAGAGGAATTACTGAACTGCTGCAAAACCATAATGATAATACTGTTTGGAGGACAAATAAATTGGCCTGATGCAGATATCTTGCAAAAGTAAGTAAAAGAATGGAGTTGTTTGAGAAAACACAAACTAGGCAACAAGAATGAAGCTGGAAGAACGAAGATCTCTATCAAGGCTACATTACGATATGAACATAGAGAGATGGGAGCTTAGAAATATTGTGCTGCATTTGAGAATTGGCAGAAAGTCAGTGTAAATAATTAAGAATAAAAATATTTTCACAATATACTTCTGAAAAGAAGAGTGGGTTGCCAAGCTGTGACATCAGGGGAAGAACAGTCATGGTAATGTAGACTCAAGGAAGTAAGGTTGTAGTAATATAGATAGTAAAGCAACATTCATCAATCTACTTCCCTCCCAATTTGAGACATACAGTATTTTTCAGGGGATAAGACACACCTTTTTCCTCCCTAAAAGTGGCTGAAAATTTGTGTGTGTCTTATACTCTGAATGTAGCTTTTTGGCAGTTTTTTTCACCAGCACTAACAAGGTGTTAACAATCTTCCCAGCTCTTACCTTGCAGGCTTTTTCATTGTTACTCTCTCCAAAGAATGTTTTTCCAGCCCTAAGTCTTTGCAGCCATTTTTTCATTGCTCTACTTGCTCCAAACAAATTTCCTTCTAATCAGGTGCTTACCGGCTTGCTGGCTCTTTCATAGTTACTTTCTGCAAATAAGATTTTTTAAAGCCCTAACCAGGGGATAAAATAATGTGCTGAAGCTGACTAGGCTAAGGATGCTAGCCAGATGAAGACCTAGTAGGCAGATCCCCCTCCCCCTATTTTCTTTCCCAAAAACTTTGGTGTGTCTTATACTCCAGTGCATCTTATACTCTGAAAAATATATCTACTATCAAATAAGTTTCTTTTTTATTGTATTTTTCTGAAAAGATACCCAAGCATTAAAGAACAAAAGTTCTACTGAAAGCAACAGAGATATCAAAAGTATAAAGTCAGAGCATAGAATTCTACTGTCATTGATATTTGGGAATGAGTAGAGAGGATTTGAAGAGATCAAACATAAGCAGCAATCCTTAGCAACCCCAAGTTAAAGAACTGAAAGGAAAATTGAACAATTGATGAAAAGGGGTGTGTCCAATGGATTATTTTTTTCAGAGTAGTGGATACTATTATGTGGCCAAAATAGAAAAAGAATCAGCATATAAATATTAGGTTATGAAATGATGACGGTGACATTTAGAGTTGGGTAGGTCAGAATCTATGAACACTGTTGTCCGTTCACCAAAGTGGTGATGACAAATTAAAGGCGAAGGAGGTGACAAAACAGATTCTATTTTTAAGATTTATTATTAAGAGAGGAAAGAAATCTTGAGAATAATAAAGAGTGAGAAGGATATTTGACATAAAAATTATTTCATGAATTTCTTTAATAGTGCTGTTTAAACAAGTAGATGGAGTAAATCTATAATAGGCAAAAAACATCAGTTTTGTCACCAGAAGATTTTTGATCAATAAATGAAAATAATTAAAGATAAAGGAACTGGAACAAATATCCTAATTGTTCTGTGTCAGGTAAGAAGAGATATACTTATCAAATAAAAACTAATGAATATAAAAAGTTACCCAGGGACTTTAATATCCCCAATGATATTAATTGTTTTCATGTATTGCAAGACTGAAGAGTTTTAGACTTTGGAAAAAGTTCAGAGAAGAGCAACTAAAGTGATCAGAGGCGAGACTAAAACATATGAAGAATGGCTGCAGGATTTGGGTGTGGGTGTGGCTAATTTAAGGAAAAGAAGACTTAGGGGTGGCATGACAGCAGTATTCCAGTAATTGAGGACTGCTACAAAGTGGAGGGCAGGACCAAAGCACCAGAGGGCAGGACAAGAAACAATGGTTGAAAACTAATCAAAGAGAAAAGCAACCTGGAATGAAGGAGAAATTTTCTAATAGTGTAGACAATTAACCAATCTGAAGTTTAACCATTTCTGAAGTTTGCCTCCAGAAATCATGGGTGCTCCATCACTGGATATGGCTTAACAGTATTATTATGGTAGTATAAAATTTCAGAAAGGTTAAAATTAGTTAATACAAGAATTCAAGGTTTGTAGTGATATTGTTTGTATCAAAATGAGTAAAGATAAAATATGAGGAAAAGAAAAATTATGGTTGAAATTAAAAGAAGAGAGTGGGGCAATATCTTGTTCACAATAAAGTTATGAAGAAGAGGAGAAATAAGATGAACATTGAAAAAAAAAAGAAGTAATGTAAAATTAAATAAAACTGAAAGAAATGAAGATGATTAATATCGTCAATGTAATTTATAATATTAAATCTGTTTGTTTTCAGTAATATATCAAGAAATAAATTGTTGATGATAAATCACTGAAAATAACAGTGGGAAGAACAGAGGAGAGGAGGGGATTGGAGGGAAGTAGGGGAGAGGAGAAAGGCCAAAAAAAGAAGAGAGAATGAAAGAAGGAGGTAGAGAGGGAAAAGAAGAGATGGAAAGAAAGAGAAGAGATGGAAATGGTGAAGGAGAGTAATTTATTTATTTATTTTATTATTTGGATTTGTATGCCGCCCCTCTCCGAAGACTCGGGGCGGCTCACAACATGTAAAAAGACAAATCATAAGTAATCAACAATTTAAAATTTTAAAGATTTAAAAAACCCCACAAACTAACAGACTCACACACAAGCATACCATATATAAATTCAATGTGCCCAGGGGGGGGGGGATGTTTCAATTCCCCCATGCCTGACGGCAAAGGTGGGTTTTAAGAAGTTTACGGAAGGCAGGAAGAGTAGGGGCAGTTCTAATCTCCGGGGGGAGTTGGTTCCAGAGGGCCGGTGCCGCCACAGAGAAGGCTCTTCCCCTGGGGCCCGCCAACCGACATTGCTTAGTTGACGGGACCCGGAGAAGGCCCACTCTGTGGGAGTAAGGAGAAGAAGAGGAGAAGAGGAGGGAAGGAGGAAGGCAGAGGAGGAAAGAAAGATGAAAAAAGGAAGGATAGTTTTGATTGTAAACCTGGGGGAAATATGATAAATGAGAAAGTAAACAGAAAAATAATTATTTTGTTGTTGATTTGATGGCTGTATGATTAATATTAAAATGGAAGATGTTAAGAAGGTTAAAGAAGAAGGTTAAAAATATTAAATGAATGTAATTAAATTTGAAAGTATAATATTGATGTATACATATAAGCACTCTGACTACATATTGTTTAAATTGAAAATAAAACTTTTGTATTGTAAACTAAAATTTAAAAAATTAATTTAAAAAACACAAAAGTGTTAAAGAGGAAGAGAAAAGAAGAAGAAAATTCACTGCTAAGCATAGAAAGCATTAAGGACCACTAGGAGGATGCACATTAATTGTTGGGTGAAATTTTATGGATTCTGGTTGAATTTGAAATAGAAATTAGCATATATAGTGGGTAAGGAGTATTGCTGTCATTTGCGTGTAAAGAAGCTGATGTCAGTTTATTAGTTTAAGCATGAACAAGCCTCCTGCTATAGAGTATCTTAAAAAAATTGAATAATTTTTAGTTTAGTACTAGGCAAAGAGTCTGCTTTGTTTAGATTATCCCACTGTACGTACTATACTTGTTAACATGATCAACTTGTCAGCTCTGATCCCATTCAGGAACTTACTGGCTAGCACAGATTAGGACAAATGAAGATGATATTGTTGAAACCTTCTATTTTAAAATAATTTGTAGTGCAGTGTGGTTTGTGGGTAGGACAAGTTAAAAATACCTTTTGAGGAAGAAAAGCCCAAATGCTTTTGGGTATAGTACTGAACTAGATCTGTTTGTTTGGGTTAATCACTTATTTATCTATTTGTATCTCCTGTTTCTAAACCACTTATCTCCCTCAAAGAAGGGTTCTGGACAGTGTACAATATAATTAACACATAAAATAAAGTATAAAATTAATATTATAATTAATTTAAGATTATTTTTATAATTATAAAACAGTATTATTATGATAGTATAAAATTTCAGAAAGGTAAAAATTAGTTAATACAAGTGGGGGAGGCTCTCATGGAGCTATCAAGCCCATGGTTGTATGGCCTCTGTGCCCCACACAAGACCACAGAGCTAAATTTTGACCCCTTTATGGAAAACCAGGATAGTGGGGGCCTCTCTCACTTCTGTGGGTAGGATTGATTTATTTATTTATTAGATTTGTATGCTGCCCCTCTCCGAGGACTTGGAGTGGCTCACAACAAAAACAATACAAATCCAATACTAAAACAATTTAAAACCCTTAATATAAAAACAATCATACATCTCATACAGACCATGCGTAAAGCGGAAGCGGCCCAGGGGAATCAATTACCCCATGCCAGATGACAAAGGTGAATTTTGAGGAGTTTGCAAAAGGCAAGGAGGGTGGGGACCCACCCCAACCAACCCAACCAACCCACTCATACCAATCATTCCATACACATTATTACACCCGCCCCAGTTATCCACCAGTTAAAAAGCCCCCCCCCAATAATTTAATTAAAAAATAGATTAAATTAGCAATGATTAAAACACTAATAAAAATATGTAAAATATATATACAAATATAAAATTCATAATAAGTTAGTATCGATGAATATAAAATCAGATCTTAGTCACTAGTCAATCATCAGTCAATCAATCAATCAATCAATCCAGGTATAATGTCCTCTATAGATCTTCCGTAAAGTCTTAGAGTCTTAAAAGTTTGCTGTCTTAGGGGCGCAGTTCTTCTATGATCTTGTGTAGTAATTAGGAAGACGGAGGGGGGGAGATGACAAATGACAAGCAAGAATTAAACATTGATCAATTCCCCCCAGTCTAACTGGCCATGATGTTCCTAGGCAATTAATTCCATCATTCTCACCATCTTTAGTCACTCTGGTCGCACTAGCCATAATGTTCCATAATGCAGTGGCAGTGGCAAAGAAAGCCTCCTCCTAGACCCCACTAGTGAAACTAGTCAAAATTCTTTGACTGATGGACCCTGCAGCATACCTTCTCTGCCTGATCAAGTGGGATGGGCTGATGTGAGGGATGAAGCTGGTATTGTAAGTAGCCTGGTGTCATGACATGTAGGGCTTTATAGATGATAGCCAACACCTTCAATTGAACCTGGAAGCAAACTGGCACATGAGGCAGTCTGCAAAGCAAGGGTATTATTTGTGTCCTCCTTTGGGCACCCTATATGTCATGTAGGCTGCATTCTGAAACTAATGCTTCTGTATACTTTTCAAAGCTAGCCCCATGTAGAGCCTATTGCAATTGACTGGGAAATAATGATTTATCACATGGGTAACCAAGCAGATATACTCCCTGTCCATAAATAGAAATAACTACCATGTAACATCGAGTTGCACAAAAGCCTCCTGGCCACAGCTGCCACCTGCTTTTTGAGCAGGAACCTTGAGTCCAATAGGACCCCCAAGTTATTCATCTGTCTGGAGAGGTGCAATCTCATTCAAGCCTTAAAAACTCCTGGATACAGAGGGGCCCATCCACAGCCACTCCACCTTAATCAGGGTTCAGTTGAAATCTGTTGATCTCCATCCAGACCTCCAGAGCCTCCAAACACAATGAAAGAACATCCACCACATCACTCACTTCACCTGGTATGGAGATATATAGCTCCCTATCATCAATGTATTGGTGACACCTCATTCCATGGTGATTATGATGTCACCCAGCAGTTTCATGTAGATGTTAAAAATGAGCAGAAAGAGAGTACTAAACCCTGTGGCACCTCACAAAGAAGAGCAGAGAGCTGGACTCCTTGTTCCCTATTAACACCAATTGAGATTGCCCTCGGAGGAATGAGGTGAACCAGCACAAAACTATGCTGCCCATTCCCAGCTCCCTAAGCCAGCCCATAAGGATACCATGGTTGATGGTATTGAAGGTCACTGAGAAGTCAAGGAAAGAAAGGATGGATACACCACCTCTGCCTCCACCACTGCACTACTTGGTGGACTGTCATGGATTGAAAGTTTAAAACAAGTGCCTAAGAATGATTTATATGTGCATGCTTTCTCAGTAAAAATATTATTCTTTGGTAAGAAATCAATAATGCAAAATTTAGTTTCAATAATTAAGTCAGAATCAAGTGTGTAATGTTCTGTTCAAAAAAGATGCAGGCTGAAAAACAGCTGAACTGACTCATAAACATAACACCATTTCCTACAATATCCTACTAGAACATAGAAATGAAACAAACTGTCTGTGTTTTTAGACAGCAGCCTAAATATGAAGAGCTTTTATGGCTGATGGAAAGGATTAACTTACTGGTTATGGAAAGGATTCACTTTGTTTCTTTTAAAAGTGCTATGAAATGAACACTCCTCCATTACTACTTCTGCCACTCTACACTATTGATCATACTGCATGATGCCCTGGCAACTGAAATTTAACAGCCTTTCCCTGATGCCTTAAATGGCTCTGAGTTCTAGGAAATTCTGGAATGTTCTGTGCTATAAAGTGACTGGGTATCTGACGTGGTTTTGAAGTGGAAATATGAACTGCTTTTATGTACAATATACTGAAATCAGTTATTTCTTGGAGAAAGAAAAAGCTCTCTGGTGCATAGATGAAGCTTTTATATACAGCATTAATTGTGAGCTAAAGATAAAATGGATAGATATTTAATATCAGGTTGCTTTAAGATTGATTAAGTAGTACTTCTATTTCCAAGTTTGAGGCATAAAGTGAATTGTGCTGGTTGGGCAGAATAAATATAAAAATAAAAATAATCTAAGATAAGGGTGCATGACTTTTTTCAGGCAAAGCATATTTAGAAGGTGTGTTGGAGGAGGCACATGTCAAAAACTGAATGGGGCCAAGATAAAGAAATTTGCTTTCTTTTGAATTAAATCACAAATGAAATTGATAACTATGGTTTTTGTGTATTTTATCCAAAAAATTGAAGCATGTGGTCTATAGCCATGGGTAGTAGTCTCTGTTTAACAGGGGATATTGGAGGAGTACTTTTAAAGATCAGACTCATACAAACCATGGAATTCCATGTGACACATAACGGAAGCAAATGTTAGACTTTGAAAAAGCAAGATAATAATAATAATAATAACAACAACAACAACAACAACAACAACAACAACAATTTATTAGATTTGTATGCCGCCCCTCTCCAAAGACTCGGGGCGGCTCACAACAGTGATAAACAATGTAACTAATTCAATATTTAAAAAGACATCTAAAAACCCATATCATTAAAATAACCATATAACTCAGTCACGAAAGGCAAGAAGGGGCCAGCCAGTGGTGGGATCAGCTGGGAGCTGCAGCAGAGGGACAAAAGTTGCATGTGACTGCAGAGCCGCAGGTTGCTGATCCCTGTTCTAGCTGTTCAGTACAGGGAGCAGGATAGTGAAACGTAGGCAGTTTTCCAGGGAGCCATAATCACTGTTAACAGATATTGAACATAATCTGAAAACATTGGTAGAAGTAATCCTTGACTTATGACCACCACAATTGAGTCCAAAATTTCCATTGCTAAGCAAAATGTTAAGTGTGTTTTGCCCCATCTTATGACTTTTCTTGCCACAGTTAAATGAATCACTACAGTTGTTAAGTTAGTAACACTGTTAAGTGAATCTGATTTCCATTGACTTTGTGAGAAAGTCGCAAAAGAAGATCATACAACCCTGGGACAGTGCAATCGGCATAAATGCATGCAGTTGCCAAGCAACCAAATTTTAATCATATGATCTGGGGGAGGCTGCAGTGGTCTTAAGTGTAAAAAATTGGTCATAAGTCCCTTTTTTCAATGCTATTGTAACTTTGAATAGTCATTAAACAAATGGAATGCCTGCATAAGTGTTTCCTATTTATACAATGAATATCATTTGTACATGTAGCTAATTGTTTTTCTTTCACCTTCTAGGATGGCAACCTGTAATATGAACCATATATCCATGGAAAAAGTATGGGAATTCTTACTAAAATTAAAGTTTTCACTTGGTCTCCTGTTCCTTCATTTGATTTTGGCTTCTGGCAGAGGTAAAGTTTTCTTTTTCTGCTCTTCTAATCATTGACCCTTTAAATGCATGATTAGAGGATGTGGATAAGCTAGGTAACATAGCAGATGGAAAGGCAAGTAGGTGCTGAGATAGGAGCTATACAAAATAGTGTATATTGTATAATGCATCTAAAAGTCTAATACTTGTTTATACTTATTTTCATCAATTCTATGAAATAAGTTATCCGGGACTGGACTTTGTTCAAGATCATCGTTCAGATTACGAACTTTATGGTTCATGTTATGAGGAAAACAGCCAAATTTATCTTACATTTAAAAACTCACCTCAATTAAAATATGTGTATGAAAACATGGAATTTTATGATTTCCAATTCATAATAATCAGCATTTATAGAATTGAGAGATTATTCTTAAAGGAATACCAGTGAGTAGACAGACATATAACTGATATTTTATTTTATTTTATTTATTTGTCAAACATGTATAAGATAGTAGTAATTTGTATAAACATAACATAAGTAAAAAGTAGGACAGTAGGACAGGCCCCTTACAGACCTCTTAAAGACGGGGAGAGGTCGACTGTAAACAGTCTAAGGTTAAGGTTTTTGGGATTTAGTGAAGAAACCACAGAGTCAGATAGTGTATTCCAGGCATTGATCATTCTATAGCTGAAGTGGTATTTTCTACAGTCGAGTTTGGAGCAGTTTACATTTAGTTTGAAACTATTACTTGCTTGTGTATTGCTGCAGTTGAAGGTGAAGTAGTCATTAACAGGAATGACATTTTGGTATATAATTTTATGAACTACATTAGATCAGATTGGAGGCGACGTAGTTATAAATTGTCTAATCCCAGTATTTCAAGTCTGGTGGTATAAGGTATTTTGTTGCAAGCAGAGGACTCTTCTTGTGAAATATTTCTGGATTTTCTCGATTGTATTAATGTCTGATATGCAATGCGAGTTCAAGACACTTGAGCTGTATTCCAGAATTGGTTTAACAAATGTTTTGTAAACTCTGGTTAGCAGTGTAATATTGCCAGAGAAGAAGCTATGTAATATTAACAACTCTTAGTATCTTTTGGGCAGTGTTGTTAGAGTGGGTTCTAGCACTTAGGTCATTGGATATGAATACTCCAAGGTCTTTGACAGAGTGAGGGTCATCTACAAGTTCGTTTTCCAAGTTTGTATTTTGTTTTCTGATTCTTTTTGCAAATATGTAAGACAGAGCATTTGTTGATTGAGATTTGAATTTTCCAGTTGTTTGACCATTCTGCTACATGATCAAGGTCTTTTTGAAGGGTAGCAGCATTGTTGGTGGTGTTAAATAGTTTAACATCCTCAGCAAAGAGAATGCAGTTGCTTATAATATGATCACAAAGGTCATTTATGTAGAGTATGTGAAGTAGACCCAGAGACAGGGTTAGGTGAGAACGGTTCCTTTATTTCAGCTCAGTAGGATAAGTGACTTCAGCGGAGACCGTCTGCTCTACCTGGGAGAAACCGCTTCTTTTATACATTTGCGGTTCCCGCCAGAAAGAGAGCAGCCGCGTCTGAGCCAATCAGGAGCGACTTCCTGATTCTCGCTCAGACAGCGTTTCCACACGGAACCAAACTATTTACAAGGATACAACACCCCTCCCTCCTTAGTCAGGATACCATCAATCACGAAAGCCACGTGACGAAGTCCTCCAATCTGCTGGGTCTTCGCGAGGCTCGCTCCGACCTGCGCAGTTCAATTGAGTCCTCGCTGCCGACGGTGGAGGTCGGTTCGTTTGCGCTTTCCCGGTGCGGCTGGGGCCTGGTTGGGGCTCCGGCCTGCTGGGTAGATCTGACCGGCACAAGACCGACCTCGGAGGATGAAGATGGTTCGGCGTCGCTGGAGGATCCTTCCTGACCCGATAAGTCCATTTGCCAGTCTATTAAATCGGGTTGCGCGTTACAGTCTGTTAAAGTGGGAGAGTCTGTTTCCGCGGGTTGTTCCGATGAATTTCCCATGCGCTTACGTACATGGTCAATGTGCCGCTTCCACATTCGACCATCCTCTAACTTAACAATGTATGTTTTTGGAGCGGTCTGTTGTACAATTTTTCCTTTCATCCAATTTACAGCCCCATCAAAATTTTTTACAAAAACATTTTGCCCCAAATACATTTGTCTCTCAGGGTTCACATACATAGGATTTTTTGTACAAAACCTTGGGTGTAACCTATCCAGGGGGGACCTCAGTTTCCTTCCCATCAGTATCTCAATAGGGCTTATCTGCGTGTGAGAGTTTGGGGTAATATGCTGGGTTAACAAAAACTGGTCCAAATTCTGTTGTACATCTCCAGGGCCTGATCTGCGTAATGCTTCCTTTGCCACCCAAACGTAACATTCTGCCAAACCATTAGCCCAGGGTGAGTAAGGTGAGATGAGCGCATGTCTGATTCCTAAATTATCTAAGAACAATTCAAATTGCCTGGCTGTCAATTGTGGCCCATTGTCAGACACTAAGATATCAGGACAACCATGGGTGGCAAACAAACGGCGCAGAACCTTAATGGTGGCACTTGTCGTTATATTGTTCATTGCTATGATTTCCACCCATTTGGAAAATGCATCAACTACTATTAGAAAGTATTGTGACTCCACTGGCCCTGCAAAATCAATATGGACCCTGGACCATGGCCCTGCCGGTTGTTCCCACTCTGCTGGAGTTGTTTTGGGGGGGGGTTAGGCCGTGACTCTTGGCATGGATCACATTTGGCTACCCAGTTTTCAATATCAGTATCCAAACCTGGCCACCATAAGTGCCCCCTAGCTAGGCCCTTCATCCTGACAATCCCAGGATGGCCCACATGTAACATTTTGAGTACTTTGGTCTTTAGAGTTCCAGGGATGATTACTCTATCACCCCACAACAGGCAACCTTTCACATATGACAATTCTAGTCTTTTGGTTTTGAAATCACACAATTCAGGTTCCACAGAGTCGTTCTGCCACCCCTTAAGTACACAGTTTACCACCTTTTTTAGGATTGGGTCTTGCTGCGTGTGTGCAGCCACTTCCCTTGCAGTGGTTAGTGGGTTGTCTTCAAGTTCTATCATTAGGACATCAGCAGATGGGGCAGGGTCCTCTACTAATTCTGCCATGGGGCACCTACTGAGACCATCTGCGTGGTTGATGGTTTTACCCCCTTTATGAATGAGCTCGTACTGGTATCCTGAGAGGAAAAGGGCCCATCTGATTAACCTTGGGGACATAAATGGGGGAGTAGGTTTGTTGGGGGCTAAGAGGCCTAGTAAGGGCTTGTGGTCGGTAACCAATTCAAAACTCCTGCCAAAAAGGTAATTATGGAACTTCTTCACTCCTGCCACTAAAGCTAGAGCCTCCTTATCGAGTTGGCTGTAATTCCTCTCAGTATTGGTCATTGTTCTCGAAAAGAAAGCAATTGGGGCCTCTGTATTATTTGGCAAAACGTGTGCCAAGACCCCTCCCACGCCATATGGGGAAGCATCGCACGTAAGCCTGATGGGTAGCGAAGTACTATATTGGACTACCACACTTTTAGAAGTTAGTAACTGTTTAATTTGTATAAAGGCTTCGTGTTCAGTTCTCCCCCATGTCCAAGGGGTTTCTTTCTGGAGCAAACGGTGTAGAGGCTCTGCTGCTGTTGCCTTCTGTTTTAAAAAGACGGAGTAAAAGTTAAGGAGGCCTAAAAAAGCTTGCAATTCTGTCTTATTTTGTGGTTCTGGGGCTTCTCTAATGGCTCTCAATTTTTCAGTAGTGGGGTGGATACCTTCCCCATCGATTTTATAACCTAGGAATTCTACACTGTTGGTTCCCCACACACATTTGTCAGGTTTGATTCTTAGCCATTTGTCCTGCAGTCTCTTAAGCACTTCCCTTATTCTTTTGTTGAGCTGCTCTTGGTTTCCCCCTGCAATTAAGATGTCATCAAAATAGGGAATGGCCCCTTTAATCCCTGATAACAATCGTTCCATTATGCTTTGGAATATCCCTGGGGCTATGCTTACTCCAAACTGTAATCTGGTACATTTAAAGGCACCCCTGTGGGTTACAATTGTCTGTGCGCGTGCTGTCGGTTCATCGACAGGGAGCTGCTGGTAAGCTTGCGCTAAATCGATTTTTGCGAACCTTTTCCCTTCCCCCAGGGAGTGAAGGAGCTGTTGTACCACAGGAATGGGGTAAGGGTGATGTTGGAGGGCTTTGTTGAGCGTAGATTTATAGTCAGCGCAAACCCTTAAGGAGCCATCAGGTTTCAGAGGCGTGACTATGGGTGTTTCCCATGGCCCCTGCTCTACAGGAATTAAAATGCCTTGGCTTATGAGTTTATCCAGCTGTAGGTCTAGTTTGGGGAGGAGCGGAAGGGGTACCCTGCGAGGTTTGAGCCGTACAGGTGGGACCTTGGGGTCAATAGAAAACGAGATAGGGGGCCCTTTATACGATCCCAAGGTGGGGCTAAACACTTCTGGGAATTCTTGTAAAAAGTTAGGCATGCTATCAGAGTTAACAGTACAAATACCAGAAATTTCAATTCCCAAAGGTTCCATCCAAGCCAACCCCAGGAGGGAGTGTTTAGCCCCTGTAACAACAATCATTGGTAGGGTACATTTAACATTTTTAAACACGATAGGTACATTCACTTGGCCTAACACATGAATTATTCCCCCTTGAAAATCTCTAATTACCAACGAGGTTTGTACTAGCTCAGATTTGGAGAGGTTAGGCATATATAGTTTAAGCTTTTCCCACGGCATAATGGTGTATTTAGACTCCGTATCAAGTTCCATAGAACATGGCTTGTTGTTCAAAAGTAGGGAAATTACAATTTTGCCCCCATTTTTTGTCGCCGTGTTATTCACGGAAAATTGATTGTTACCTCTTGAGTAGTCGCGGTTAGCGGTTGGGTAGTTCTTGCGGCCGGAAAACCGGAAGGACCGGTTTTCGCGCGGTTGAGGCGTTTGATTCTGGAAACGCTGAGGACGCGGGGTGGAGAAGGCTTCTTCAGGCACAGCTGCCCTGCAGGCTTCGGCGATATGGCCGCGTCGGTTGCAGCGGCGGCAAATGGCGTCCCGGAAGGGGCATCGTTGGCACGGATGGTTTCCTCGGCAGCCGGCGCAAGGGGCAGCGGGGCGAGGGTACCTGGGATGTCTTGGCTGGTCCTGTTGCAGCAGGAAACAGCTGTCCTCGTTGAGAGCTGGTGGGCTGAGGTCGTCTGGGGCCTCGGCGCGGGAAAGCGAGGAGTCGCTCTTGGCGATGACCTCCCGCTTGTCGTGCTCCTTCAGTTCCTTGGCAGCGGCGTCGGCGACCTCTGCGGTTTGAGCCAGCTTAATTACTGCCTGTAGGGTCGGCTCGTCTTCGGTGAGGAGTTTGTTCCTGACTGTGGCATTTCTCATGCCGAAGATTAAGGCATCGGTGAGGCGAGCTTCCGGGTTATCAAACTTGCATTTTGCAAGCACCGTTCGAAGTCGCGTTGCGAATTGATTGATGGATTCCGATTTGAGCTGAGCCATTCTGGAAAATTGGTGCCGGAAAACGACGGCTGGTTTCGTTGGCTTGAAATGGCTCGCGAGCTTGGCTTGCAGGACGTCCCAAGCGACGGATTTGGCTGGCAGCGGGTCGGTGAGTGTCTGGGCGAGGTCGAAGATTTCTGGACCGCAGTAGTTCAGGAAGATGGCCCGTTTTCGTTCGGCGTCGGCGTCCCTTATTCCCGCTGCCTCGAGGAAGATCTCGAACTTGGCTATGTAGGCGTCCCAGGAGGATTTCTCCGGGTCGAAGAACTCGGGAGCCCGGCCGATCTGTAGGTTGTTCATTCTGCACGCGTGGTTCTTCCGTCCGTCGTCGCCAGTGAAGTAGACCCAGAGACAGGGTTAGGTGAGAACGGTTCCTTTATTTCAGCTCAGTAGGATAAGTGACTTCAGCAGAGACCGTCTGCTCTACCTGGGAGAAACCGCTCCTTTTATACATTTGCGGTTCCCGCCAGAAAGAGAGCAGCCGCGTCTGAGCCAATCAGGAGCGACTTCCCGATTCTCGCTCAGACAGCGTTTCCACACGGAACCAAACTATTTACAAGGATACAACAGTATGAAGAGTGTTGGTCCTAGAACATTGTCTTAAAGGGACACTGTTGTTGACAGGAGCAGGATTTAATATGGAAAAATGAGAGAGCTGAAGGAAGAGAATGAGAGAGAGAAACAAATAGAGAGAAGGAAAAGAAAGAAAGAAAAAGAGGGAGAGGAAAATGAAAAACAAATGAGAGGGAGAGAAAGAGAGAAATGAGAGAAAAAGGAAGAAACAAAGAGAGAAGAGGAAGACCAGGGATGGGCAAGAGGTAGGACACCATTTCATAGCTGATTCTGCGAATGTGCAGCAGCCAAATCTCGCCAGCCCGGTGCTGCTCTTCCCGGCCAAATCGGCTGCTGCTCAGAGGGCAAGGGGAGCAGACCGCCCTTCCGCTGAGCGACATCCTCCATCCTCCCTGCATAAACATGACCACCTCTGCCCAGCCCCCTCCCTTGTTCCATTCCAGACCACGATGTCTTACCTGTGCAGAAGTGGGCAAAGAGGAGCGAGGATTTCGCTCGGCAGAAGGGTGCTCTGTCTGCTCTCTTCGCCCTCCGAGCAGCAGCCAATTCGTCCTGTGCCTGCTCAAGAAGGAGAAGGGGGTGCACTCTCCCCCACCGGAGCATTCCAGTAGGGCCACAAATGGATGCCCTTTACTGGGGAAGAGGGAGAGAAATGAAAGAGCTGGAGGGAGAGAAATAGAGGGAAATAAATAAGAGAGAAGGGGGAAAGAAAGGAAGAAAGGAAGGAAAGAAAAGAGAGGGAGAGGATGAGGAAAAAGAGAAAAACAGAAATGAGAGGGAGTGAGAGTACATAGAGTTCCATAGAGTTCAGTTTTTTGCTCATAAGCAGAAATTTTAGTATAACTACGTAATTATAGCAATATTATATTCTATGCATTCTGCCCATGAAAGAGCAGTTGATAGGAAAAATACTTTCTGATTTATTACTTCACAATTGTTACACTTTTTTTGCCGCTGTAATAAATTTAAATAGCTTTGCATTGCCCTCTTGTGGTGAGCAGGGAATATAAATATTGTTGTATAATTTTTAAACACAATGCAATATTAATCTAAGAAAATATTATATTTTACAGCCAATGATGCAAGTATCTCGTCAAACCCTAGAAACCTTTCTGTAAGCACAACAAGTAAGAAACTTAAATATAATATTATTTATCTTACTTTTATTTTCTTCCATTCAGTTGTATTTGCATCTTAGAAATTGCCTGCACACTCCTTGCAGTTTTCTTAGTAAGTTTTTTCAGAAATAGTTTACTACTGCCTCCTTCCTAAGGCTTAGAGAAAGTGACTGGACTAAGTCATCCAGTTAGATTTGTGCCCAAGGTGAGACTATAGCTCACAATCTCCAGTTTCTAAATCTGGTGTCTTAACCTTTATTTGGCTCTCTTATTTAGTTTTCTTTAGATAAAACATCTAATATCTTCAAACTCTTTAAAGCCAGCAAAGCTTTTCAGAATTATAACTCATATTGTGTGCAGCCCTCTGAGTTAGGAAGCAGCAAATGTATAGATATTTGCAGAACTCAGACTATTCAATACATTGATGCTTCAATTAGTGAAAAATGTTTGGTTTGGCTGGTAAACAAGTGTATCAGTCCTGGAACCATTTACCCCCTTGGCACTTCAGGGCTGCCACAGCAAAGAAAGTCTAGCTGTGGAAATGGGAGTGGGGAGGAAGAGATAACTGAGGGATTGTAGCTATAGTAAAATTCTTTCTCCTGAGATCCAAGAGTTTTTCCACCAGATGCGTGGAGGTAAGGTCTGAGACTGAATGACCTTTGGACAGTGATCCGATTGGACAGTGGAGGGAAAACTTTATTTTTAATTAGGGGGAACTAGAGTCATGTTTCCCCAGATGTGCCAGTAAGACATAGCTAATAAAGCTATACTTCCTATTTATTTATTATTTATTATTTAGATTTGTATGCCGCCCCTCTCCGCAGACTCGGAGATTCCTATACTTTGACGAATGTGCCTGCCTTGGAGTTTTGATTCCACTGGGTCTGTTACCCAGTGTTTATAACTCCTGGTATATCAGGCTATCAAATTCCTGACCTGCAAAGGGGGAAAAAAATCCTGATTTGTCACGTCATGCCACCGGGATGACCCAAGTTTGACAACCCTGTACATATGATCTATCTATGAAAGACATAGACCACTAAATTAAATCATTTAGGTCCTCAAAGGGAATTTTCCCAAACGTAGCTGGAAGTGGGGGGAACTTCTTTCCCCAAACAGGGGGGGGGGGAAGAAAACCTCTTTCCCCAAATGGAGCTGGGGTGGCTATAACATCTTTCTCCAAATGCAGCTGGGAGATAGGGAAAGTCTCCCATCCCTAAATGGAGCTGGGAACAGGAAAACGATTTGCATGTCCAAACAGCACTGGGGTGAGACCTCCAGAGATCTGGGAAGGCATGGGCCACAGAAAGTGAGGAAAAAGCATGATGGCCGATGGGAGACACTCATGCATGTGCATTGGAGCTGAGCTGGTCAATGGCTCGCATGCCCGCAGAAATGATTCCATGTGCCACTTGTGGCATGTGTGCTACAGGTTCACTATCACGACTCTATACCAAGCTATATTTCATAGACACCTACATTTGGTTTTTGTTTAGTGCTGAAGGATGAAATAAGTAAATAAAGCAATGATGCATGGAGTGTGGACATCACATTAACTGTCTTCAGTGATGGGCTCCTACAGGAACGCAGTTCCGGTAGCAAAATTTGGAGCTCCACCCCAGAGCACCCAATTTGCACTGAAAGATGTTGAAACAAAATGCATAAGCCATACCCACAGTGTGGTAGTAAAAATTTTGGTAGCCCATCACTGACTGTCTTAGTGATAGTGTGAAATGGGTTAGGACAAATGATGTAAAAGAAAGAAGCTGAGATTTTCAATTCCCCACCATTGTTGCAAACCTATTGTAAAATAATTTCAATATGATCCCTGCCTAAATATGGAAGAATATTGTCACTGTATTTCAGGAGCATGGCAAGAGAAGACCACAAAATATAATTTTAAGATTGAATAGCATTCACACGCTGCAGGTTTGCTATTCTTTCCCTCTAGGAATTCTGTAAATATTTAGAGAGAAATCTGAAAAATAAAACATGACTCAGTGTACCTGGAAGACTGTTTTTCCCTACATATAAATGATCATATTTGAAAAAATATGCTTCCATTTAATAAAATTCATTGATATTAGATATTGGAGATCCTTTAATTTAGCCCCTTGATCAGCATAAGATCTGCACTGTAACTAAATACAGGTAATCCTTGACTTATGACCACAATTGAACCTAAATTTTCCATTGCTAAGTCAGACAATTGTTAAGTTTTGCTCATTTTATGACTTTTTTGCCACAGAAAAGTGAATAACTACAGCTGTTAATAAAATGGTTAATTGAACCTGGCTTCCTCATTAACTTAGCTTGACAGAAGGTTGCAAAAGGTTAGGACACAGCATCTATCATAAATACGAGTCAGTTACCAAGCATCTGAATCTGATCACATGACAGTGGGGATGTTCCAACAGCTGTGTGAAAAACAGTCATAATTTTTTTCAGTGCTGTTGTAAGTTTGAACATTCACTAAACAAACTGTTGTAACCCAAGGACTATCTGTAGTCTTGTAAGCTTTGCTTTAGTGAAAAAGAGATGAACATCTTCCTGGACAGTCAAAAGTCAATTGTTAAGAGGTTCTCCTAAAATAGGGTAAGCAACTTGTTGCGCCACTGAAATTATTTCATTCTGTTTTTTCAAAATAAGAACAGGAATGCAAGGCATCTGGGGGAAAAATAGCTTTTCTTTTCACATTTAATATCTTCTCACAGGCTGACTTCTGTATAGCCTCAAATCAATTCTTATTACAGTGATCCCCCGATCATTGCGAGGGTTCCGTTCCAGGACCCCTAGCAATGATTGGGTTTTCGCGAAGTAGTGCTGCGGAAGTAAAAACACCATCTGCGCATGTGCAGATGGTGTTTTTACTTCCGCCGCAGCAGCGAGGAGCCGAAGATTGGGGTTTCCCCGCCGCCCACACAAACTCCTCGCTGCTGCCGCGCCCGCCGCTCGCCCGCCCTGAAAGGGAAAGCCCCCCCAGGCCGGCTCCGATCCCCCAGGCCGGCTCCGATCGTTTTAAAACAGGCGCGCCGCTTCTCCGCTGACTCCTGGCGAACTTCCCCGCTTTAGGAGTCAGCGGAGAAGCCGCGCGCCTGTTTTAAAAGATCGGAGCCGGCCTGGGGGGGCTTTCCAGCAACCCCCGAGCCCGGGTTGGGGGCTCGGGGGTTGCTGGAAAGCCCCCCCAGGCCGGCTCAGATCGTTTTAAAACAGGCGCGCCGCTTCTCCGCTGACTCCTGGTGAACTTCCCTGCTTTAGGAGTCAGTGGAGAAGCGGCGCACCTGTTTTAAAACGATCGGAGCCGGCCTGGGGGGGCTTTCCAGCAACCCCCGAGCCCCCAACCCAGGCTCAGGGGTTGCTGGAAAGCCCCCCCAGGCCGGCTCCGATCGTTTTAAAACAGGCGCGCCGCTTCTCCGCTGACTCCTGGCGAACTTCCCCGCTTTAGGAGTCAGCGGAGAAGCGGCGTGCCTGTTTTAAAACGATCGGGCTTTCCAGCAACCCCCGAGCCTGGGTTGGGGGCTCGGGGGTTGCTGGAAAGCCCCCCCAGGCCGGCTCCGATCTTTTAAAACAGGCGCGCGGCTTCTCCGCTGACTCCTGGCGAACTTCCCGGGTGAAGGGCGAAGGACGGGCGAGCGGCGAACGGCGGGCGAACGGCGGGTGGCCGGGCGAAGGGCGGGCGAGCGGCGAACGGCGGGTGGCCGGGCGAACGGCGGGCGAGCGGGTGCTGGGGGGGGCTTTGCCCTCCCGCCAGCAAGAGGGGGAAGACCCAGGGAAGCCGCCCAGCAGCTGATCTGCCCGGCGCCATCTACGCATGCATGCCCATAGAAAAAAAGGGCACGCATGCGCAGATGGTGTTTTGACTTCCGGGTTGAAAAATCGCAAATTAGCCTGTTAGCAATGGTCGGGAACGCAATAACCGGGGGATCACTGTACCAACATTTGGCCATTTTGTGAATTAACTTTTTCCATAGATCATGCCATTTGGAAGTTTTGGGGATTGTTAAAAACATAGAAAAAACTATGTCTCATTTGTCTCTAGGTTTTCTGTTTTTATTTTTATGGTTTTAAAAAATTACCTCAGAATGCAAAAATGGGATTGAAAACACTTGAATTTGCAGTAACATCACTATGGCTCCAGAAATCATTTTCCAGCCATCCTGTTCTAAATCTGAAGCAAACTTTCCCTACTGTTTAGATGAGTTGGTTTTACTTCTATCTTCTAAAACAACAAAGAATATTAGCATAATATTTCAACTTTTCTTTATCTTTTCCCACAATCCTTTGTCAAATAGTTGACAAAGTTGTTCCCCAAATCATGAGTTTTTATGAGAAGGGTTTGGAAAATTCATATACAGTGGTACCTCATCTTATGAACGCCTCTTCTAACGAACTTTTCAAGATACAAAGCCGGTGTTTAAGATTTTTTTGCCTCTTCTTCTGAACTATTTTCACCTTACGAACCCAAGCCGCTGCTGCTGGGATGAAGGGGTTTCCTTTTTTCCCCTTTTTTGAAGAAAGAAAAGGGAGGGGCGGCTTGGAGGGGGAAAGACTGCATTTTAAAAGCTACGAGAACAGCGTGCTTGCAGGCACTGAAAGAGTGTCTTTTGAAGAAAGAAAAGGGAGGGGCGGCTTGGAGGGGGAAAGACTGCATTTTAAAAACTAGGAGAACAGCGTGCTTGCAGGCACTGAAAGAGTGTCTTTTGAAGAAAGAAAAGGGAGGGGCGGCTTGGAGGAGGAAAGACTTTGCAGAGAACAGCATGCTTACAGAGGCACTAAAAGAGTATCTTTTGAAGAAAGAAAAGGGAGGGGCACCCCCCTTGCCTTTCTTCCTTCCCACTCACCCTTTAGCCTAGCCTTGCTTCTTCCACCCGCCCCTTTTAGCTGCTCCTCCCTGCCCTCAGTTCGCCTCCCTTCTAAAGTTTGGGATTTTCCTGAAGGATTTGCACGCATTATTTGCTTTTACATTGATTCCTATGGGAAACATTGTTTCATCTTACGAACTTTTCACCTTACGAACCTCCTCCTGGAACCAATTAAGTTCGTATCATGAAGTACCACTGTATCAGCATATAAAAATATAAGATTATGGCTGTTTTTATTCACATGCTTTTTAAATAAATAAAAACTTTTTCTTTATTTACAGCAGATTCGTCCATTGTCAGTTTTGTCACCTTTCCTAACAGTGCTGCAGGCAAGAGTTTTCTTAAAAAATTGACATAGAATAGGTTTAGAGTTTATTACTTTTCTTCTCTTTTTGCTGTTGTATTAACTTTTCTGTTTTTGTATTCTTAGATTTGTCTTCATTTGGAACTCTGGATACTGCGGGTAAGAATGAGTTGCTTACAGTGAAGGGCTGTGAAAATTTTTACTACCACACTGTGGGCGTGGCTTATTTTGTGGGTGTGGCTTGCTGGCCAGGTGACCAAGTGGGAGTGGCTTGACGATCATGTGGCCGGGGCTGGTTTAAAGGCAGTGAAGGGCTACCAAAATTTTGACTACCATACTGTAGGCATGGCTTATGCAGGACGCCCTGCATTTTCTTTCAACAACTTTTAGTGTAAATTGGATGCTCTGGGATGGAGCTCCATTTTCGCTACCCAACTGCATTCCCCCCCATCCGGGCAGTAGCCCACCCCTGTTTAAAGGTCATGTGACTGGCTTAAAGTTGGCCAACTTGATGTCATTCATGTCAAGGGTTAGGATTAGGATACCTGGCCTCTCCTCACCTCAAAGAGATAGAATTTTCCTATCTATTTACTATTACCGTATTTTTCGCTCTATAAGACGCACCTGCTGATAAGACGCACCTAGATTTTAGAGGAGGAAAATAGAAAAAAAATATTTTGAGCCAAAAAGGGGAGAGGAAGAGAGGAAGGAGTGAAAGAAGGGAGTGTGGGAGGAAAGAAGGGAGGAAGGAAAAGGAAAGCAAGAAATGGAGGGAGGAAAGGAAGGAAGGAAGGAAGGAAAGAAAGAAAGAAAGAAAAAGAAAGAAAGAAAGAAAGAAAGAAAGAAAGAAAGGGGGAAGGAACAGGAACAGAGGAAGGAAGCAAGGAAACTTATGAAAGGGGAGAGTAAGAGAGGAAGGACTGAAGGGAGGGAGGGAGGGAAGAAGGTAGGAAGGAGAAAGAAAAGAAGAAATAGAGGAAGGGAAGGTAAAAGAGAGAAAGAAAAAGAGCAAGAAAGAAAGCAAGAAAGAGAAAGAAAATGAAAGAGAAATAAAAATAGAGAGGGGGAATGAAAGAAATGGAAGGAGGGAAGGAAGGAGAGAAAGAAAGAGAAAGAAAGAAAGCAAGAGAAAGAAAAAAGAATGAAAGAGCAAGAGAGCAAGAGAGAAAAGGAAAGAAAGAAAGAAAGAAAGGCAACTTCAAAGAAAGGCTCACTGAGCATCTCTCACTCTCTCTCTCTTTCTATCCCTCTTTCTTTCTTTCTCTTCCTTTCTCTCTCTCCTCTTCCTTTATCTCCTCTCTCTCCCTCCCTCTCTTTCTCTCCCCCCTCTCTCCCCCTTTCCCTCTCTCTTTCTCTCTCTCCCTCTCTTGCTAGCTCTCCCCCCTCTCCCACTCTCTTTCTCCCTCTCCCTCTCTTTCTCTCTCTCCCCCTCTCTCTTTCTCTCTCTCCCCCCCCTTTCTCTCACTCTCTCTTTCTCACTATCTTGCTGTCTGTTGCTCTCACTCACTCTCGTTCTCCGTTCTTCTTAGCGGTGACGCGCGCACGCCCTGCCCGCCTCACCTTTGCCGAGAGCTCTCAGCAAGGGGGTTGTAGGAGAGGCGGGGCCGGCGGCAAAGGTGATATTCAATGTCGGGGGCGCACGGGCGGTTGCACGCGTTCCCTATCTCCCTGCTAGCCCACTCGGAATATTCAAAATAAGAAAAACCTTCGCCGGCAAAGGCTTTTCTTATTTTGAATATTCCGAGTGGGCTAGCAGGGAGATAGGGAGCGCGCCAACCGCATCTGCCCGGAACGTCGGGCTCGGAGGGGCGACTTCTCCAGCGCTGGGCGGGGGCGCTTCTGCTCGGCCTGCTCCTGCCACTCTGCGGGCGAGGAAGAGGTCGGCGGCGGCTGCTCTCCGGGGCGAAGGCGCTTTTGGGGCGAGCCCGCGGGCTCCCGGCCAGGCCTTTAGGCGAGTGGGGGGGGCTGTCGAGGCTGATCCTGCAGGCGGGAGGGCCCAGCGGCCTGCGCTGCCAAATCCCCGGACGGGCAGCTGGGCGGACGGGGGGCTGCTTCGGCTCCTCATCCCTCCTGCAGCGGTGCGCATTACCTGCCCCTCCCCCGCCCGCCTCCGAGGGGAGGCCCCTAGTCTCTTCTTCCCCCGCGGGAGCCTCTCTGGCTGCTTTGCGGCGCGGGACCCCCTGCCTCCCCCGATGTTGCGGGCTCTTTTCTCTTCCGAAATGCCTGCAGCCAGCGAAGCGCCTCTCCGCTCGCCAAGTGCCGCTTTGCAGCTTGCCTTCCGCCTTCCTTCCCGCTGATGCAGAGCGGCTTCCGAAGTGATGCGAAGACGGGTGAAGGTGGCTGGGCCGCTGACAGGGACAGGCGGCGAGCGCTCGGAGGGGGCACAGCCCGGAGCGAGACTTGGCCTCCGCTGCGGCTGCTTTTTGGGCTTGCGCCCCCCCTCCCTGCCTGCATCTTCGCTCCATAAGACGCTGCTGATTTTTCATCCTACTTTGGGAGGAAAAAAACTGCGTCTTATGGAGCGAAAAATACGGTACTGAACATCCAAAATATACTATTTAATTCTATGTATATATGCCATATATGTACATACATGTTACACATAGGCACACAAAAATATACATTATCTACTATATAAACTATATGTGTATGTACACACACACACACACACCTCTTCTAAAATTATACACATTCAATCCCATTTACTGCAATAGGAAAAAACATACCCAGAGCCCAGAAGGGGGGGAAATATATTTTTTTTTCTAGATTCTGACTGTGCCTGTAGGAACCCTTCACTGATTGCTTATAATATTTATGTAGAACAGTGATTTTCAACCTTTTTTGAGCCGCGGCACATTTTTTACATTTACAAAATCCTGGGGCACACCACCAACCAAAATGACACAAATCTAATAAATAAATAAATAAATAAATAAATAAATAAATACATACATACATACATACATACATACATACATACATACATACATACATACATAAATAACCCCCTCATATATACAATCCCATGTAACATCCTCTTATAAATACAGTCAATCATCAATCATCCCTCCTCAAATTTATACCGCTCTCTCATTTCTGGGTACTTCTCCTGTCTTTCCCCCTTTTCTCTCTCATGTTTCTCATTTCTCTCTCTTCCTCTCTTTTTCCCTCATTCCTTCTCCCTCTCACTTCTCCTCTTTTTCCATTCCTGTCTCTCCCCCCTTTATGCGTGTGTGTGTATACACACTCGAACCATTTCCAAAACCAGTTGAGGGCTGGGTTTTTTTCCTCTTTTATTCTTTTCAAAAACAGGTGTGGGCTGGGGTTTTTTTCTTATTATTTGGGTGCTTTTTACCATATGCTTCAAGAAGCACCTCTCTCTCTTGCTCTCTCTCGTTCTCTCTCTTATTTTCTTTCTCTCTCATGCTTTCTCTCTCTTGTTCTCTGGCGGGATTAGTCATCTGTTGTCTTCCTGATGCTGCTGACGTGGTGCCAGGGACAAAACGCCCACCCACTCCTGAGGGAAAAGACGGACTGTTTGAGATGGGAATTAGCATCTCTCCTGCCGCATTAAGTAGGCAAGGCAAGGCAGAAACTCGCCGGACGCGGAGCCCAAAAAAAGCACCTGAGGAAGGCAGAAGCGAAGCGCCCCCACCGCCCGCTCGCTTTCCAATGCTGTGCCCGTTGCGCCGGGCTCTTTGCCTGAATCCGCCTCCTTTCTGAGGCTCGAGCGAGCCTCCTTCGCCGGCAGCCGGGGGGTCGGCTTCGCCCCCTGCCCAGCCGAAAGTGTGCGTGTGAGGGGGGAGAGCTTACTTCTGCAACTGCATGGCCAGAGAGAAGCGGGATAGCAAGGCGGCGGCATTCTTCTGCCTGGCCTGGGCGCTCTGCTTGGTTTTCCCGGGCTTCCCGCAGCATGTAGGTGGCTGAGAAGACCGAGCGGGACTGTGAGAGGGGTGGGCATTCCCACAGCGCTCGGAGCGGCTAGCGGACGGATCGCCAGCGCCGCTGCAGCCACAGCTGTGGGAGGAGCCGCGCCCCAAGAAAGCCGGAGAGAAGGACGGATCAGGCGGGGACAGCCACAAGTGGAAGCCTCAGCCCTGGAGCTCCCACTTGCAGAAGCCGCCCCTCCCCCGGCTATTGTCCGTCGCTATTAGCGAGAAGAAGCCATGCACGTGAGGGGGGCGACTTTCAAAACAACCTTTGCTGGCCTCCGCCTCGCGGCACACCTGACCATGTCTCGCAGCACACCAGTGTGCTGCGGCACACCGGTTGGGAAACACTGATGTAGAAAACATCTTGTACCACTTTTAATTTAAGTAAAAATAGCCTAAAAATTGCTAAGCTTAAAACAATATAGTACCATAGAATATTGAGGGAAGCCACCCCTCTAGAAGAATGAATTATTTTGAGAAATATTTTTTAAAAGACAGATTACATTTCTCTAAAGGAAAATCATATTTTCAAAGACAGAAAGCAGCCTTTCTAATCTTTCTAGTCTTTCCTAATAGCCCCAGCAGGAATGGGCCAACCTATCTACAAGACAAAAGACCTTCAGGACATAATAGGATTAACCCACTAGCAGCAGAGCTCACTAAATTGCACAATCTATTTGGCCGGAAACGAAATTTGAGACAAATTATTCCCTACATATCTGAAATTTGAAATTACATGACTTTGCCTCATTTGAGGGGTTCTTTCTATGAGTGTTTTTTGTTTTTTTGTTTTTGTTGTTTAGTTTTTGCTGGGTGCAATGACTATACACTTGTACTGTTCCCGGGTCTATTTGACCCAGACTAAGAAAAAGGTTGATTTTAGCTACTGTAAATGTTTTTTTAATACCTATTGCATTACTAAATATGTGAACATGCTTGATCATAAACAAATGAAAAATGAAATTAACAATTAATTTTTATTTATTTTACTCAGAAAAGCCCCCCCCCCAGCTGTTTGCAATTATGTTCACTTTATAGGCTGCAAGTTCCAAATTACTGTACATCCTTGTTTTTAGTACAATGGATTTCTTGCATAAAACTAGTTGATGAGAGGAAATAGATCTATAGTAGTTTCCCTTCCTTTTCATTATCAGCAAAAATATGTTACACACACACACACACAAATATTAGTACATATTTTTAAATGAAAATCAATATTGCATGATAAAAAGTATACTTGTATATAAATTTCAGAACTGTACATTATAGTTTATTAAACATTATAACTCATTTCATTTTTCTTTAGAAACAACAAATATAATGGAACTTGACTTTTCAAAAATAGATGGTATGTTTATTATTGTTATTATACAAAACACAGAATTCACTGTTGCTGGTGGCTTCCATTCACATCAAATTCTTCCCAAGAATTTAGGGTGCTTAATGTTTTACTGTAATCTATGTGTGGATTGAAACAGTGTGGCTTTTTGTAATTAACAAATGAAAATTTTTCCAGCGCACCTATTTTGTAACTAACTGCCATTGAAGGCTTTTTCCTATGGACTATGGTATTTCCACATCAACTACCCATACTGTCTTCTTTTCAACCATAGTTAAATCTGGTGTATTATATGCCAAAGCACCCACCCTCCTTAACACATTAACAATTGTCAGTAAGAAAGAAAACAAATCTGGGTAGTGAACATTGGAATACCTGGAGACAAGAAAAAGAAAAAGCAGTTTAACTAAAGTTAGTTTACGCCATTCACTATATCCCTCCCTTTCTTTTTATCTTTTCAAACCATCCTTGATATCAGGAATTCTTGATTAGGAGTCCACAATAAATCACAGTAAATCCTACCACTTCATAGTATAGCTTAATTTCTTGTATTGGTTAAGAATAGACTGGCAGATACAGCTCAGTAAATTCAGAATCTTTATTGTACTGTATATTAAAACACTTCATGTATAATTGTAGGTGTAATGATTGCCCACACATCATAGATTGAAACACAAAGTTTCTTCCACCTGCCTTTCCAAATTTAATGTTAATTGGCATAGCACTTTGCAACCATGAAGCTGAACAATTATTGAATGTTTCAATAATACCCATTTCAAAAATGGGCAGTTCCCACTTGCCAGTATCCACTCTTACCATTCTATTCTCTTATTGCCTCTCTCTCCTCTTCCTAATTTAGTAAATTCCATAGTAATCAAAGGATTAACAGAATAATAGACCTTGGAGGTCTTCAAGTGTAACCCCCCTGCTCAAGCAGGAAATCCTATACTATTTCAGACAAATGGCTGTCCAAGCTCTTCTTCACTAATTAATTGTTGTAACTGTCAGGAACTTTCTCCTTAGTTCTAGGTTGCTTTTCTTCTTGGTTAGTTTCCATCTATGGCTTCTTGTTCTGCCTTCAGATGCTTTGGAGAATAGGTTGACCCCCTCTTCATTGTTACAGCTACTTAAATATTGGAACACTTCTATCACATCATCACTAGAATAAATGAATGGATGAATGAATGAATGAATGAATGAATGAAATTGTGAGTCCCATGAACAAAGGATCTACCCTTTTTTCAGAGTATAAGATGCACCTTTTTCCTCCCTAAAAGAGGCTGAAAATGTGAGTGCGGCTCACATTTTTTTCTGAAGCTTTTTTCCCCAGCCCTAACTAGGTGCCAACAATCTTCCCAGGCTCTTTCATTGTTACTCTCTGCGAAGAATGTTTTCCACGCCCTAAGTCTTTGCAGGTTTTTTTATTGCTCTAACTTGCTCCAAATAAATTTCTTTCCAGCCCTAATCAGGTGCTAACGATGTTCCCAGATCTTACTGGCTTGCAAGCTCTTTCATTGTTATTTTCTGCAAATACAGTGATCCCTCGATTTTCGCAATCTCGATCTTCGTGAAACGCTACACCACGATTTTTCAGAAAATAGTGCTGCACGGTTTTTTTGCTATACCACGGTTTTTCCCACCCGATGACGTCATACGTCATCACCAAGAGTCACTTCTCTGTCTCTTTCTCTTTCTTTCCTGTCATTCTCTGCTTCAATCATTTTCTCATTTCTCTTTTTTTCTCCCCTTTTTTCTATCATTTCTCTCTCTCTTTCTTCCTCTCTCACACTCTCTTCCTCCCTCTCTCATCTCTTTCTTTCCTTCTCTCTCTTTCCTTCTCTCTCCCCCCCTCCACTTGCCCAGGAGAAGAAAAAAAGCAACCTCTGCCGGGCAGCTCCCGTTGTGCCCCCGCTTTGTGCCTGCCTCTTTTGGGGATTTTTTTTTCTTTTCTTTTTTCGCCTTTGGTGTCCCATTAAGCCTGCCGCTTGGCCGCCGCCGAGGAGGAGCGCGGGGAGGGCGAGAGAGGGAGATCGTGGCATGCAAGGTCCCTGCAGAGCAGAGGGGGTGGCTGACGCGGCAGAGGCGTAGTGGCGGCAGGCGAGCTTGGAGCCTTGCTTCACCTCCTTCGCTGCAATACAAACGAAGGGGTCAGACGCAGCCTCGGCGAGCCGAAGGTTTCCGCGGCTCTGACCCAGAGCAGGAAGGGCTGGTGGGGGTGGCGAATCCACCTCCCCAGCCACCGGCTCCACCATCTGCGCATGCGCGGCCATTGAAAAAAAGGGCGCGCATGCGCAGATGGTGTTTTTACTTCCGCACCACTATATCGCGAAAAATCGATTATCGCGAGAGGTCTTGGAACGTAACCCTCGCGATACTCGAGGGGTCACTGTAATATTTTCCAAGCTCTGTCTTTGCCGGTGTTTTTTCATTGTTCTACTTGCTCCAAATGTTTCTTTCCAGCCCTAATCAGGTGCTAATGATGTTCACAACTCTTACTGATTTGCAAACTCTTTCATTGTTACTCTCTCCAAATAAGGGTTTTTTTAAAGCCTTAACCAGGGGATAAATGTGCTGAAGCTGACCAGACTTAGGACACTAGCCAGATGAATAACTGGTAAGCAGATTCTTTTACCTATTTTCCTCCCCAAAAACTAAGGTGCATCTTATACTCCAGTGAGACTTATACTCCGGTGTCTTATACTCTGAAAAATACGGTAGCTAAGACAATCTTGGGCTAGGTCACCATTAGAGTGGAATGCTACATCTGCATCTCTTATTGTTCCAAATTAGCATTTGTTCCTTGATTCCACCCATCCAACTTCCTCAGAAGATAGGTGGACTTTGATATGTAGTAATTTAAATAAACTTTCCAAAACTGTTCTGTGAATCATTAGACCATGACTTTAGAAAATTTGTTGAATTAATAGATGAGCACCTCAGGTCAGAGGCAATGCCACAACAGGAAATGAGGTAAACCTCATTTAAAAGCATATTAATTACAATCCGAAAAACATTTAAATCTTTTATACAAGGTATGTCAATTTTTGAAAATTCTGTTTAGAAAAAAGAAAAAGTAATGCATAGGTTTACTTGTTCATTGCATGGCAATAAGGATTCATGACATCTGCTATAAAGGAAATCTGCCAAACGTCAGGAGGAAGAATTGTAAATACAGTGTTCCCTTGATTTTTGCGGGTTCGAACTTCGCGAAAAGTCTATACCATGGTTTTTCAAAAATATTAATTAAAAAATACTTCGTGGGTTTTTTCCCTATACCACGATTTTTCCCACCCGACGATATCATATGTCATTGCCAAACTTTTGTCTGCCTTTAATAAATATTTTTTTTAATAAACTTTAATAAATAAACATGGTGAGTAATAATCTAAATGATTGCTAAGGGAATGGGAAATTGCAATTTAGGGGTTTAAAGTGTTAAGAGATGGCTTATGATACTTGTTCATAGCCAAAAATAGTGTATTTACTTCCGCATCTCTACTTTGCCGAAATTCGATTTTCGTGGGTGGTCTCGGAACGCGTCCCCTGCGAAAATCGAGGGAACACTGTACTCCAAATGCTCAGATATTTGCAGGAATCATTTTCTTATATACAATTTTCCTAATTTGCAACCACTTTCATTTCATCATTCCACTAAGCATCTTTGCTTGCTCTACTTTGTTTAATACAAATATACTTTACATTAATATACTTCTGTGGGAGTTTTATCAATCAATTCTTTTTAAATAAATCCACAGTAACTGAATTTAAACATGCCTGGGATAAACATATATCCATCCTAAGATAAAATACAGAAAATAGTATAAGGGCAGACTAGATGGACCATGAGGTCTTTTTCTGCCGTCAGACTTCTATGTTTCTATGTTTCTATGTTTTGCTTTTTTCCAAGAAACTTCCATTTAATCTTTCTTTAATTTCATTTTATTTTTTTTTCTGTTGAAGGATTCTTCTGTCTTCAAAAACTGTTATATATGGATTGTCTCTTTCTGCAATGATTCTATATATTATTCTACTTTTATTTCGTGTCCATTTTTCTCCCAGATCCACTCTTTATGCTACAAAATAAAAGTCTGTTTTGTGTTCAGAACTTCTCATCACTCTCGCAACTTTTATTAAATCCTTTGATCTTTCATCGTAAAACAATTAAATCAGACATGAGGTTAGATTAATTCCTTTACATATGAATGCATCACTAGGTTGAAATCATGATCCAAGCAAACAATTCATCCCTTGTAGTACTTATTCCTTTTATTTGGAATTAATCATATACTCACTTTCATATATGCAGTTATCAGTTCTTGTCTATAAAAACAAGACAACCATTCAGTTCTATTTCATTTGTCCTCCATCTCTTAGTTTCAGAAAAAATATTCTATCTCTGTGTCTATCTAAATTTTATTTCATTTTTCATCTCATATCATTAATTCATTAGGTTTACTATGTGTTTGTTTTGCGATCTAAATAGTGACCATGGTATCAGCAGAAGGGCCAATAAATATTGATTTCCTATGCCCATAAAGGATTTTGCAAACTAAATCTAAATCTAAAGTCAGCTAGGTTATTAGTTTCAATTATCCCAAACTATATGAAGTATTCCCTGCTAAGACTCCATTTTTTAAATATTTTGGGCAGAATTTAAAGCCCAGTTTTATCCCCAGCATGCTTCTGTTATTCTATATACAGTAGATAAGAATAAGACAATCCTAAAACAACTTTGTAAGTTAATATACCATGATTTCCTCCTCTGACTTCTGTTGCTATTTATTTATTTTATTTAAAAAAATCATTCTTTTGAGTTTAAAGGTTTACTGGATTTCATATATGTACAGTACCTGGCTTTATAATATTGGACCTAACCCATTAAAAATAATAATAAATGCAATACTCATATTTTGGATCCATGCTAGGAGTTATTAAGTTAGAAAAGTGTACCAATTACATTAAAATGCAAAGTCCTCTTTTTATTTGTGTTTTGTAGGAGCAAATATTTTATATAAGAAAGTGTGTAAGTTATCGGATATATGTAAAGACTCAGGTCAGTGATTCTTAATTTTTTTGCTTGATATACTATTGTGTTGTTTGGATTTAGTTCTGTTCTAGATTTAAAGGTCCTGCTTGCCTTGCTTCCCTGCACAGACAATGTAGAAAAGAGATAGGTGATCATGCGAGCTGGTTCTTATAATAGACCTGGGATGGCAAATCTTTTAGACACTGAGTGCTGAAACTGCACGGGTGTGTATGCCCAAACTGAAAGTTGTGTGTGTGTGTGTGTGCATACATGGACATGCACAGATCTGTGCCTGCATGGACATACACACATATGCAGCAGAGACCCGAAGACCAGCTGGCCAGTGGGAGGCAGGGCAGCACAACACCAGCAGCGCAGCAAGAGGTAAGATATTTTTCTTTTGTGAGCTTCTGTTCCATCGTTTGCAGAGAAACAGAAGCTCATGAAAGAAATGCCACAGATATCTGACCTGTGTGCCCTAGTTTTGCCATTATGATAATAGACTATAGTTTATCATATAACTAAACTAGGCCAAATATATAGACATGTTTATTTTCTAACTTTCTTTCTATGTGAAGGATAGAATATCAGTGTATAATCACACAACTAAAGAATAAAAGAAAATACAGTGGTACCTCTACTTAAGAACTTAATTGGTTCTGTGACCAGGTTCTTAAGTAGAAAAGTTTGTAAGTAGAAGCAATTTTTCCCATAGGAATCAATGTAAATCAAATAATGCGTGCAAACCCATTAGGAAAGAAATAAAAACTCAGAATTTGGGTTGGAGGAGGAGGAGGAGGAAGAGGAGGAGGACAGAATGTGGAGGTGAGGGGAATCAAAAAAATCCAAAACTTTAAGGCTTAAAAAAAAAAGAGGGACTCTGAGACAGCGAGGATGAGCACACACCTCCATACACCTGGCACGAGGCTGCCTCCCATACACTGCGCCAGAGAGAGAAATCCAGGGGGAATAGCAGGAAAGTGGCCGGGCCTTCGTGCTGCTCTCAAATTTCCTGGGAAATTTTTCCAGGCTTGGGTTCTTAAGTAGACAATGGTTCTTAAGAAGAGGCAAAAAAATCTTGAACACCCAGTTCTTATTTAGAAAAGTTCTTATAAGCACAGGCCTTCTTAGGTAGAGGTACCACTGTACATGCTTATTTTTCTTAAATATATGCTTTAATTTCTAAATCAAATTATTCCTAATGCAAGCATTTTTCCTCCCTTCTTTTCCAGTTTTCTACATGGGCAGCTTAAAATTTCAAATTCGTGAAAACAATTCAGATACTTCATATAACATATCAGTAGTAAGAATCCTTATTATTGTTGTTATTTTGTGATCAAATTTATATATATTTAAATTTATATTAGCCATTGTCACAATCCTAATGTTGCATAATTAAAACAGTCATAGTTGACATTAATTGTCTAGACATAAACTAAATGATAAATGGTAGAAAAAGTAAATCTACCTCTGCTTGGCCCCCTGGAATGGAATAATTGCTTTGTATTATAATTTACTTATTCTGCCATTAAACTTTTGTTAGGCTTCAGTCATAATACATTCTTCACTATGAACAGTAATTAATAATTTGTGCCCTATCAGGTCATATTATGCTGCTATGCCCATTATATTCTCTGGAGGCAGACAATATATGAAAATATAATGTATTCATGAGTTCTTTATTGTTTTCAGCAATATCCTGGGTATAACCCTGATTTGTACGAGGTAAAAGTTCATTCAACCCAACTACCAGAAATAAAGTGAGTATTTTAAAAATATAGAGCTTTCTTCTGTATGCAAGTTATATTATCATATTTTTGTATTGTAATACATTTGGAACAGAAGTGGACTACAAAAGCCATTGCTTCACATGCGCAGAAGATCCAGCTACCATCGCTATCAGTTTGTAGAACCAGGCCATACAGGTAGCAACCGACCACTGATTTGGAAGAAAGAAAACTGTTTTATATTTATCACTTTCAGTTTGCTACAATCTACTTATATACAGTACTGCCGAATTAATTTTCATGGTAAATATTTTCATGTCTCTTCAGCACAAGTCATTTGTACCATGGATATAAGATAAATAAATAAAATAAATAAATAAAATCAGCCCTAATATCCACCATACAATTATATCAGGGGTGGGGTGCAACTTATCTCGCTGCCAGTTTGCTTCTTCCCACGCCTCATGGCTTGTGGGTGTGCTTCACGGGCGGGCCTCATGGGTGTGCCTTGCGGGCGCACGCAGTGCAAAAAAATCCAATTTAAAAAATTTAAAAGCCAAAACCAAGATGGTGACTACATGCACAGTGCCAGAATCTCAGCTTCTGCACATGCTTAGAAGGAAAAAAATAAAGTCAATTTTAAATAAACAAACAAACAAATAAATATTTTTAAAGCCAAAAACAAGATGGAAACTGCATGCACAGTGCCAGAAACTTGGCTTCTGCACATGCTCAGAAAATTTTTTTTAAAAAAAAAAGATGGCAGAACCCACAGACTGGCATCGACCGAATCAGTTGTAATTGTAATTTTTAATTAAGCAACTAAAAATGTCTTTTAGTATTTCAGATTTCAATAAAACACTTCAACGGCTTAGTCAGGTAAGTAATCTGTAACATAATAATATGTATATATGTACAAATGTAAATATCTTTTTTATTGCAGGTACTCAACTTACTATCACAATTGACCCCAAAATTTATGTTGCCAAGCGAGTCAGTTATTAAGTGAACTTTGCCCCATTTTATGATCTTTCTTGCCACAGTTAAGTGAATCACTGCAGTTGTTAAGTTAGTAACATGGTTGTTAAGTGAATCTGGCTTCCCCGTTGACTTTGCTTATCAGGTCACAAAAGGTGATCACATGATCCTGGGACACTGCAACTATCATAAATATGAGTCAATTGCCAAGCATTTGGTCATGTGACCACAGGGACCCTGCAATGGTCATGTGAAAAACACCCATAAATCACTTTTTTCAGTGATGTTGTACCTTTGAATGGTCACTAAATGAACGGTTGTAAATTGAGAATGACCTGCTCAGAATGCTTATCTCAGTGGGGCCAAATAATTTATTTTCATTGTATTTTGTTCTTTTATAGTCATCTCTCATGCAGTGTAATGAAGTAAACCAGAGGTTTGTATTATTATATTTCTCAAACATTATTGCATTATTTGTATTAAGAATACTGGAAGTTTTAATCAGAAGCAGTATAGTAATAATTTCTATGCTTTAAAAGATTCTAACCTTTTTTTTTTGTCTTTGCAGTGTAGTCAACTGTATTTTTATAACAGAAGTGGAGAAAGGAATGAATATAAGCAATATAGTATCAGGGTTAGGAGAAAGAGCAGATCTGAATTTAATCGGTAAGAAAAATATGAACAAAATTTTGCTGTAGCCTGGTAACAATGTGCATTTTTATCTGTCCCAATCTTTGAAACTAAGATAATGAAAAAAGCTACCAGCAGTCTCCCAAGGCAGGATTTTTATTTCAAGATTGCATATTCTATGGCATAGTTTTTGAGTTCTTTTAGTTATATCATTTTAAAATATAAAAGCCATTCTTTCCTTGTATGTACAGATATTTGTGGTGCTGTTTAGTAGTTCTGTATAAATAGTTCAGCAAAGCACAGCACCTGTGGGCAAAGTTACCCAGCTGTTTGAAGAGGTTTTGGAGCAGCTGGGCCAAGCCTTCAAACGGCTGTAATCTTTCATGCCTGCAAAGAGTAAATTCAAAGAGGTGCTTTGTTTGTGGAATGATTTGCATAGGCCGACTCTTTAGTGAGAAATGTGTTTTATTCAGACATGACACCAATTGAAATATTCTGTCTTTGAACTCCCCTGGAAACAGAGATAACCCCATTGTCCATTGACACCATTTGAATGATGTCATATTCTAAAGACTCCAGCAGGTTTAGTGGTCGGTAAATCCACAGTAACCGAATTTAAACATGCCTGGGATAAACATATATCCATTGTAAAATAAAATACAGGAAATAGTATAAGGGCAGACTAGATGGACCATGAGGTCTTTTTCTGCCGTCAGTCTTCTATGTTTCTATGTTTCTATGATAGCAGGATAAAGGCCTTCCTGTGTGCTGCAGTACACATAATGTATGAGAGCCCTGAGTGAAATGGAAGACAGCCCACTAATGCTGAGGTTTTCCTCTTGCAAGCTGACCAATACATTTGTGGATCATTTAATTAATCTGTGAAGACTAACTTTATTATCAGCACTGTTGTAACAGTGGACACCATAAATAACAGTGATGTTAATTGCATATTGCAGATATCACAAACTAATGTACAGTGAAAGCTAATCTTATCAGTAGTTATTAGATATTACAGCTAATTAGTTCTAAATGAGGAGTTTTACTGTAAAGTTCCAAGAAATTGTGGTGAACAATGATGCTATAGGACAGATATGATGCTATGTAAGACTAATACTTTATAGGACAAATAGAAATTAGTCCATCAAAGGATTTAATAGCCTTTACAACAATATACAGTGGTACCGTTACTTAAGAACTTAATTCGTCCAGTGACCGGGTTCTTAAGTAGAAAAGTTTGTAAGCCGGAGGGGGGGGGTATTTCTGATTTTAAAAAACCAATAAGCATTTTTTTTTTCAGTTTATTTATATTTTTCTTATGATAAGGAATGTTCAAACTAGTAATCCCACACCAAATTTAGTAAAATTGTGCACATTTTACAGGCTAAACTATCTATAAATTGAAAAAAAAATCACAAAAAAAGGGAGCGGGCGGGCTTTTATGAACAAAATAAACCAATAAGCATTATTTTTTTATTTCAATTTTCATTTCATTGTATGCAGAAATGTTCAACTTAGTTTCCAAGGGAAAGAAGTTTTCAAATTGACCAAATATAAGCACTTAAAGAATTTTCGGTGCGAGTCACACAGACTCATAAACAGTACAAGTGTGACTTTTTTTTGCCCAGCAAAAACTAAGCCTCCCACCCCCCCCAAAAAAATTCTCATAGAGAGAACCCCTGAAATGATGAAAAGTCATGAAATTTCAAGTTTCAGAAATGCAGGGGAAACTTTTTACAGGGTCTCAAACTTCGATTTCATGTTTGCACAGACTCGAACAGAACAGCAGGGTTAATCAATTGGATTTAACAATTGTATTTTGTTGTTTTTATATGTTGTAAGCCGCACCGAGTCCTCGGAGAAGGGCAACATATAAATCCGATAGTTAGATAGATAGATAGATAGATAGATAGATAGATAGATAGATAGATAGATAGATAGATAGATAGATAAATCAATAATTCTTCATTGTTTACAGAATCATGCTGTTGTTCCATGCAGCCTTTTTCTTGTCCAAATGCCCAAGATTTACACCATTTTCAGTGGTAAGTGAGACATGCTTAATTTTGAAAGTTTGGAGTTTTAGTGTCATGCTTCTTATTTGGTGCACCATAATTCTCAGTTTTTGAAGGGGGGGGGGGAATAGAAACAAAAATACTATAAAATCTTACAAACTGATGGGACAAAGGTGAGATAATTTCTTATCCAATAGACAGTCCAATATAACTGCTTTTCTAAGATAAAATTAAGCATTTAATAGTTGATTGCATATTTAACATAATTTTAAAAAATATATTTCTACTAAATAAATCCCTTGACATAAGAATTAATGATTAAATATAGTAAAGAATGCTTTGAAGGCATGCAGAAAGAGACTTTCAGATTATTTAAATAATAACTGTATTATTAATTTTAGAAGGCTATTTAACTCCGTAACATTGTGCAGTTTTCATGAAAAATAGTAAAAATAATAAAATAATAAAAGCATAAAATGCAAACATAATAGCCTTTGTTGTCATTGTACATCATGTATACAACAAAATTAGTTATAATAATTTAATAATAATAATGTATATTATATTATATATATTATATTATTAAAATATTCTAATATAATAATCAAATTCATTATTCTTTGAAGAGATGGGGCAGATAAAGATTTGGATTTTTCTTTATCTTTTTAAAAGTATGAGCTGCAACTAAATCAATGCTGCTGTTGTTTTTCTTATAGTGATATTCATGAACCAGTTGCATGTAGCAGTCATAGTACTCCTGACTCTCCAGTTTCACCTGTAGGTCCTTCCTCTTTTACAAAGCAGCATAAAGACTCTTCCTCTGAATTGTCCTCTCAATCAACAACTATTTTGCCACCTCCTTTCACTGAGCCTGCAACAATAAATATTTCTACTATTAATGCTACTCCTAATACTTTCACTGAGCTTTCTTCTGGATTTCCTACAAAGTCAACCAATATATTTGTTCCTTCAACTTTGGTTGAAACAATCAATTCAGATTTTACAAACCATTCCAACCAGCTTATTGGTACTTTTCCAGAAGCGTATCCCACAACATCTACAATATCTAATGCTCAGCATACAGCATCAATTTCTTCGGCCCTCATGTCCACATCTTCTTCCACGATCTATACTAATAATATTGGAGGACCAAGTAAAAAAACCACAGGTAACATTGATTTAAATGGATCTTCTATCATGACCCTGATATATGCATGTAGTTTGATGAGTATGTGGAAGTACTAAGGCTGTGCATGCCTCAAAAATGAAAGTGCTTTTGATTTCATACAAACACAGTTCTTTGTTATTTAGAAAAACAGACCAAGTTTTTTTCAGGCTTCCTGAAAAATTTTGGACAGTGGCACCTTTTTTTTAAGAGTCATGTCAAGTTATTTTAATGAATTCTGGAAATGCTCTGCTTGTGTAAGATCAGAAATATTTCTTCCAAGTTTTTTTTGAAGACGGAACCACTCTTACTGATATGCAGACTACTCCCACATAAATATCTAAAATCATAACACTTAAAAAAACTGATGACATTTGCTTGATAAAATTGTCGATCTCTGTTCTCTGATGGAATTCCTAATTTGTTTATATTTTTTAAAAAACAGAGCAGCATTGCCCAAGTGTGTGGTCATTAACTATATGCTCACTTTAGAGAAAGCATTAATTGCTGTACTTAATATACTTAAAGACTTCATTGAGCTATCCTAATTTCTGCTTGAAGCAGCTTCCAAATCAATGGAAGCTACCTTTTCTCCTCTTCTGGCCTCCATCTAGTGGTGATTTATTCAGTGAGCTAATTTTGGCCTCCATTGCACTCATGCCACAAAAGATACATGTGCATCAGATTGTGATTTTTCCTCTGTGAATCAGAGGAAACACATAAATTAGCAAAGTACACGTATCTATAACACTTTGAAGCTTTTTAATGGTATTTTTTCCATGCCATTTTATTCAAATAAGGGAAAAAAAACCTCACCCCAAATATGGAGTACTGTACTTCATTTTTTCGATTTTCAATTTTGTTTAAAAGTGCTATTTTCCTCCCCCTATTTTTTTCAGAGCAAAAATCTCATAGCAATTCAAGCATTACAAATAGTATTGATTCCTCCAATGTCAACAGCATTGTTTCGGAGCTTGAACGGTACTTAACTGCAGAAACAATAGCACCATCTCTTGGACAGTCGATGCTAGAAAGAGTTAGCTTCCTTCTAAGCATGCCCCAATCACAAATATATCCAATATCTAAAAGGTATGTGTCTATAACATAAGGAACATATTTCTGTATAAAAGATTTTTCTTGGAATGAAATGTGTTTACAGATGTCCTTTTAAAAGTCTTTGAAATGTAATTTTTTATTGTTTTCCAAATATATTTCACATTATCCTCTTGAGATAGTATAGATGAAAAACTATATTTTTCTCAATAAATTTAACTTTTTATAACTATTTTTATCAACATGTTTGTACTGTAATGTAATTCAACTGAGAAAATATTGAAAATTCATGAAAATATTGTACTTTTAAAAATTGATAACAATAAAAATCACACAAGTAATTATATTATTATCTCATTATATTAAAATAATAAAATAATAATTATCTCATTATTATTAGAATAATAAAAATAGTGGATGTGATTGGATTAAAATTGAAATTCTCAACAACATCCATTAATCTTACCACTCCATCTTTGGCTCTCGCTGTCCTGAAAATCAACAGCAGTTCTTTTAGCAAAGTTTCTTTTGCTGTTCAACATTCCTCAGATCTTGAGGTAAGCCATTTTTTTTTTATTTCAAAAAATTCTTTTGGGCTCAAAATAAAACTTTTTAAAATATAAATTTGAGTGTAGAATTTGTTAATAAATCCAAAGTCCCCAAAACTAAAGATGTGTCAGAAGAGCAGATAATTACAACTCTGGTTTATATTTTTGTCCATTTTGAATTAGCCATATATTTTATGCAAGTCTCCTCAAAAAAGTCTCCTCCTCTTTTTTTTTTAAAGGCTACCCTTGGAGTTGAAGTGCCATCAAAGATTATTGGAGCCATTACACTTCCATCATCAATAATGGCAGAATTGTCACCTCAAGAAAAGAATATAGCTTCTAGAATTACATTTAACTTTTTCAAAAAACCAACTCTGTTCCAGGTATTTTTATAGTTTCAAAGCATGCTTGAAATTTTAAGATATAATCTATTGCTTCTAGCAATCAACATTATTATACATCATAAATAAGAGTATACATGGTTGCATTTTACAGGATTCTACACTGAAAAATGTGTCTTTGTTCAGTTATGTTATATCATCAAGTATTGCTAACTTTTCAGTCAACAACTTGAAGAAAAATGTGACTGTCATGCTACAAAATATCAGGCCCATTCAGGTATCAATTTGCACACTATATTTTATTTTCTTATGCTTTATTTCAGAAGTTAATTGTTTTAGCTGTATATTTAGATATTTTTATTAATTTTATTAATAAATTTTATTTATTATTTTTATTAATGTAGCTGATCACCTCCTAATCACCCTACGTTGTCAGTCTGACATAATGTAGGCAGATATATCTTTTTGAACTGAAGCTGCATATTTATATTTATACTACTAATATAAAAGTGCAATTTCCACTATTTTTTCTTTGCACTATTAAGTAGAGATTTTATAAGCCTTTTTGTATAAGGTTCAAAAGCTGCTTGATGCACTTACACACTCGTTCCTCATGATTTATTCCTGGTACTTTCTATTTGTAAAAACAGGAATAAATTAGGATTCTGATTCAGAGAATTCACCTGAGCAAACCAGGGGTGGGTTCTGACTTTACACTGTATGATTGTGAGATGCATGCACCTGCGCAGTGTTAAAAACCCATGTTGTGCGCCAAAGCAAAAAACAAGGGGGTGCCAAGAGAGCCAATTTTGGGCGTGCCCAGCCAGCCATCACTGCCAGTTCGGTGAGCAGGGGGAAATTCCTGCTGTGGGTTCTATAGAACCAGTCTGAACTGGCAGGAATCCACCTCTGGAGCAAACTCTATAGGGAGTTTCTGTGGTGTTTTAAAATTCCTTGTAGCCCTACAGGAATAGTTTAAAATGATAGATGTGCCTACATCGAAGCAAATGTGCTGTTTCTTTTTAATATATGGATCGTGTGGTATATAGCTAAGCTTTTTTTTTCCCCCTCTTCCAATCAGGAGAATTTTACTTTAAGATGTGCTTTCTGGGATTTCAGTAAAAACGGTATGTTTCACAATCATGTGCTTTAATTTATGTTACCAAAACTAGTTTAAAATTATATTGCTTACAATTTGATAATAGAAGTATTTTAATATTTGGCAGGTGGCCAAGGCAATTGGAATTCTGAAGGTTGTGCGGTAAAAGAAAGAACAATGAATGAAACCATCTGTACCTGCAATCACCTGACAAGTTTTGGCATATTACTGGTAATGCTTTTTATGGCTCATCAGCTGCCAGCAGAGCTAGCATCAGAGTCAGATGAGGAGGAGGTTGAGGGAGAACCTGGGTCAGCTTTGAAGACTTTGGAAGACTCTGATAAGGAAATAGCAGCAGAGGCAGAGGCAGAGGCAGGGCCTTCCGTCCTCCCCCGAGTGGAGAGGCAGCTGTCTTGCGGCCTGAGTTGAGTGAGAGGGAAGAATAGTTGGGGTAATCCCAGATGCGTGGGTGCTGCTAGCACCCCACACCCACCCACCAGTATTTATAGAGGGATGGCAGCTCAGATCACGCTTTGTTCACCCGAGCACAAAGCCAAAAATACCAACCTGAAGATGATGAGTGGGACCTCGTTGAAAAGTCGCCAGGATTCTCTGAAACTTACACAGGCAAAAGGGATCAGATCCTGTGGCCTAGAGGTTAATTCCTGCCTTAGAAGGCAGAAGTCCCAGGATCAAATCCCAGTAAGGGTACGGCTAGCCGATGAGGCCAGAATAAGGCCGAAATAGCGCTATCCTAGTCTCCCTTAATTTAAAAAAAAAATCAGCAAAAACATGATACACACACACACACACACACGTGTGTGTGTGTGGATCACATGTTTTTGCTGAATATATATGTATGTGTATATGTGTGTGTGTGTGTGTGTGTGTGTGTGTGTGTGTGTGTGTGTGTATATATATATATATATATATATATATATATATATATATATATATATATATATATATATATATATGTAGATTGTTCTGAGTTTGGGTTTTGCCCTGTGTAATGTTTTGCATGTCTATGCGACGTTTCGGTGAAATCACATTCACCATCTTCAGGCTGGAGTTCCAATCTTTGTGTTGTTGTAAATGGAATATTAGCAAACTGACATTTCTTCCTAGTATGTAGTGTGGGGGTGGAGATTTGCTTTGAATGTAGCAAATAGATTGGGTGACTATGCTTCAGTGATCTGATTGGTTGGTGTAATCACAGTTATTAGAAGGAATGACATGAAGATTTTATGAAGTTTTTTGTTTAAGGCTGATTTCCAAATATAAAATTCTAAAATCATAATAATTAGAAGGATTGACATGTTGATTATTATGAAGTGTTTATTTTGTTTAAGGCTGGTTTCCAAATCTCTGGCAGGCGGGAGGTATCATCTCTTTTATTTAAACAAAGGGGTCTCCTCTCAATTTCGATAGCTTCTAGAGAGATTCTTTTATATAAATTCTCTGTTTTGTGGAGTAATTTAGTTTTTTCAAAGTCAATTTCGTGCCCTGTTTTTTTAATGTGCTGGACAAGGGAGGAGGTCTTTTCTTGTTTTTTGATTGCATTCACATGTTCTGCTATGCGTTGGCTCACTCTTCGGTTAGTTTGTCCAATGTATGTGGCTGCACATGTTTTGCAAGGGATTTCATAGATTCCTTGGTATTCCAATTGGATTTTATCTTTGGGGCTCCTTAGGATATTAGATATTTTTTGGTTAGTGCAAAATGAGGTTTTGATGTTATGTTTGTGCAGAATTTTACTAATTTTATCCGTGGTGCCTTTGATGTAAGGAAGGATGGTGGTGCCATTGTCCTGTTCTTGATCTTGTTTTTTGGGGGGTGTCTCTTTATTGATCAATAAAGAGACACCCCCCAAAAAACAAGATCAAGAACAGGACAATGGCACCACCATCCTTCCTTACATCAAAGGCACCACGGATAAAATTAGTAAAATTCTGCACAAACATAACATCAAAACCTCATTTTGCACTAACCAAAAAATATCTAATATCCTAAGGAGCCCCAAAGATAAAATCCAATTGGAATACCAAGGAATCTATGAAATCCCTTGCAAAACATGTGCAGCAACATACATTGGACAAACTAACCGAAGAGTGAGCCAACGCATAGCAGAACATGTGAATGCAATCAAAAAACAAGAAAAGACCTCCTCCCTTGTCCAGCACATTAAAAAAACAGGGCACGAAATTGACTTTGAAAAAACTAAATTACTCCACAAAACAGAGAATTTATATAAAAGAATCTCTCTAGAAGCTATCGAAATTGAGAGGAGACCCCTTTGTTTAAATAAAAGAGATGATACCTCCCGCCTGCCAGAGATTTGGAAACCAGCCTTAAACAAAATAAACACTTCATAATAATCAACATGTCAATCCTTCTAATTATTATGATTTTAGAATTTTATATTTGGAAATCAGCCTTAAACAAAAAACTTCATAAAATCTTCATGTCATTCCTTCTAATAACTGTGATTACACCAACCAATCAGATCACTGAAGCATAGTCACCCAATCTATTTGCTACATTCAAAGCAAATCTCCACCCCCACACTACATACTAGGAAGAAATGTCAGTTTGCTAATATTCCATTTACAACAACACAAAGATTGGAACTCCAGCCTGAAGATGGTGAATGTGATTTCACCGAAACGTCGCATAGACATGCAAAACATTACACAGGGCAAAACCCGAACTCAGAACAATCTACATACATATACCCGTGAAAATTTACGAAAACAAATATATATATATATATATATATATATATATATATATATATATATATATATATATGTGTGTGTAGATTGTTCTGAGTTCGGGTTTTGCCCTGTGTAATATTTTGCATGTTTATGCGACGTTTCGGTCAAATCACATTCACCATCATCAGGCTGAAGTTTCCAAGCTTCGTGCTGTTGTAAAATGGAATGTTTGCAACTGTCATTTCTTCCTAGTATATAGTGTGGGGGCGGAGATTTGGTTTGAACGTAGCAAATAGATTGGGTGATTATGTTTCAGTGATCTGATTGGTTGGTGTAATCATAATTATTAGAAGGATTGACATGGTGATTTTTATGAAGTGTTTTTTGTTTAAGGCTGGTTTCCAAATTTCCAAATTCCAAATTCATAATTATTAGAAGGATTGACATGGTGATTTTTATGAAGTGTTTTTTTTTGTTTAAGGCTGGTTTCCAAATTTCTGGTAGGCGGGACGTGTCATCTCTTTTATTTATGCAAAGGGGGCTCCTCTCAATTTCTATGGCTTCTAGAGCAATTCTTCTATATAAATTCTCTGTTTTGTGAAGTAATTTAGTTTTTTCAAAGTCAATTTCGTGCCCTGTTTTTTTAATGTGCTGGACAAGGGAGGAAGTCTTTTCTTCTTTTTTAACTGCATTCACATGTTCTGCAATGCGTTGGCTCACTCTTCGGTTGGTTTGTCCAATGTATGTGGCTGCACATGTTTTGCAAGGGATTTCATAGATTCCTTGGTATTCCAATTGGATTTTATCTTTGGGGCTCCTTAGGATATTAGATATTTTTTGGTTGGTGCAAAATGAAGTTTTGATGTTATGTTTGTGCAGAATTTTACTAATTTTGTCTGTGGTGCCCTTGATGTAAGGGAGGATATGTAAGGGAGGTGGTGCCCTTGATGTAAGGGAGGATATGTAAGGGAGGATATATATGAAAAAGGTATCTTACTATTATTTGTGTGTGTGTTTATATAATTTATATCTCACATTTGTAACTCTACGCAACCCAATAATTAATGGATATACTGTACATATACACACAAATATACACGTAGCTGTGTATATTAGCAAATTGTGCTAGAATTTTAAACTTTTTAAAAAAAATTTAACAATATTTTTGTTTCTTTTTAGGATTTATCAAGAAAGCCCACTATATCTCCAGTTCAAGTGCTAATTCTAACTTTCATCACCTACATAGGTTGTGGACTGTCAGCTATTTTTCTTTCTGTGACTCTTGTTACCTACATTGCATTTGAGTAAGTATTTGGCTTTGCTAAATTATATGATAGCAATTTGTTGTAATTTCAATAATGAAAATAGAATGACATGTTTATGACATTATAAGGCATGTGATTAGTCTGGTAAAGAATTTTTATAAATAATAGCTGAAAAGTAAAAGATGTCTAGATTTAAACCATTTTATTTATCTAGGAAGTCAATTGTAAAAATGGAGAAATTATATGTCAAATAAATTAACCAATTTTCTCATTTCATTTCATAATAAAAATATATCAACATATCTTAGAATTTTTGATTCTAGAGTTACTGATTCAAATGAATGGCTTGCATAGATTTTTCTTTCATGTGGGTTTAGGCAAGGTTTTCCTCATTCTTGTTTTTTGATTCTTTGGTTTCTATCCACATTTCACTAGCAAAATATTGTTTCTGCAGTTTTCAAGTAAAAATTTTAGTGCTTACGCAATTACATTTTTAAAATTTACTAACTTGGCATTATTAAAAAAAACATATTTACTGTTTGTCATGCAAGTAAAAAAATAACTGTAATGTAGAAAGTAGTAATTTCAGGTAGAAATTGCAAGGATTCTCATGCTACTATGGTCTTACAACAGCATTTTAAAAAGGTTACAATTTTCATTTCAGAGATTAAACCAAATATAAACATTTCCTGCATCATATTATATATTATTAAATTTATCAAAAATGTGTGAGCTTACAGATTTAATTTATTTGGGTTTATAGGAAAATCCGAAGAGACTACCCATCTAAAATTCTTATCCAGCTCTGCATTGCGTTGCTTCTTCTAAACCTCATTTTCCTGCTGGATTCCTGGATTGCTCTGTATGAGATTCAGGGTCTATGCATTGCAGTTGCTGCCTTTCTTCATTATTTCCTTTTGGTTTCTTTCACCTGGATGGGCCTTGAAGCCTTTCACATGTATCTTGCCCTTGTGAAAGTATTCAATACATATGTTAGGAAATATATTCTAAAGTTCTGCATTATTGGCTGGGGTAAGTATATATGTTCTTTTTCTGAATTTATATTTGTAAAAACTACTGTATACTTTTATTTATTCCAGTCCAATCTCTGGATAGATTGAGATAGTGAAATGAAAAGCTCTGAACCTTTAAAATCCCACTGCCAACTCTTAAAGAGTTTATATTTCTTTATTTGTTTAAATTCATTACAGCCACATTTTTCTCAAGGTGTTGTTTGATCTTTCAGGATTACCAGCTATAGTAGTAGCCATTGTACTAGCAGTATCTCCATATAACTATGGGCTTGGATCATATGGAAAATTTCCCAATGGTTCATCTGATGAATTGTAAGTAAAATTTAGGCAATAATCTAAAAAAATCTAAAAGAAATATGTTTCTTTTCTAATAAAACACAACTCTTTTAAATTTCTGTACAATACATATTATGAACATTTTTATATAGCAATTTAAAATATACTGTTTTCAACTGCCAGAATCCCCCAACAGGCTTACTGCTATATAGCCACACTCCATAGTTATTTTAGAAATATTTCCCAAACTTTCAGACTTGATCTGAGAACACCATATTATTTTTGTTGCTATAGCTGTTGCAAAAAGAATGAACAGACAAGCAACCTTCCAATGAGCAATAATGGAAGGCCAAACTCAACCTCAGAATCCCTGCAGTTCCCTTCCTTGACTTTCACTGTATTTATTTTTTACAGTGAAGACATGAAAAATAGTACATGCCATTAGCTACAAAACTACTTGGAAGCATGCCATGGGGACATTGTGATATTAGGAAAAGATCAGTGAAATAGATACTGATGGAAGTTTCCATCAGTGGAAAATTGGCTCATCCTCAAGACTACCAAAGTGCCAGTATCACAAATTGCAAAATGAGGGTTTTATTGTACCCCAACTAACCTGGAGAAAAATGATCATCTGTGCAACAGCAACTGTGGCTTCCCGTTAAGTTATCAATCCAAGACAAAACCAAAGGCAACAAAAGTTCCCTCTATGACAGTGATGGTGAACCTTTTTCAGCTCAGGTGCCAAAGGGTGCATGTGCATTATGATAGAGTCCACATGTGTGCCCACACCCATAATGCGATGCCATCCCTCTTCACATGTTCATAACCCCCGCACTTCCCCCGTGCATGTGCAGAGGCCTCACTGAAGGTTCCGGACTTCCAGTAGGCCCATTGGGCTGTTTTTTGCTCTCCTCAGGCTTCAGGAAAGCCTCCTGAAGCCCGGAGAGAACAAAAAATGGGCCAATCAGAATTTTGGAAATGAAGTGGAACTGGAGCTGTCATACTACTTAACTTCAGATAGTTGCAACCAGGCCTCGCGTACCTCGGTGCATTAGTTCTGTAGCTGGCAAAGAAGGCCTGAAGGCCTCAGTGGCCAATAACAGAGCTCCAGATCAATCCGTAGCTCTGTTATCAGCTGCAGAAGCCTTCAGAAAAGCCTTGCCGACTGCAGAAGAAATGGGCCAAGTGTGGGAGGCCTGGCTGCAACTATCCAAAGATGAAGAAGTTCCTGAAGACCTCTGACAGCGTAAAGGAGGCCGGGGTGACATACACAAGTGAACTTCTGGTTGGACCATTGGACAGTTTTCACTGTCCCCAGGATTCAGGAGACTTTCCTGAAGCCTAGTGAGAGTGAAAATGGCCAAAAACAAGCCCACAAAATCAGCTGGCCAGTGTGCGTGTGCACTCTGGAGCTGACATAACATCTCATGTGCCCTCATAGGTTTGTCATTACTGCTCTGTGGTATTAGGTATCAACAATAAACAAAAAATATAATATAGTAACAACTCCTCTAGCACAGTGTTTCCCAACCAGTGTGCCGCGGCACACTAGTGTGCCGTGGGACATGGTCAGGTGTGCCGCGAGCCCGGCCTGGCTGGAGCTTCCCTGGCGGTGATGGGAAGTGAGCTTTTGGGGCTCGGTGGGAGGGCGCCGGCCACTGTTGCTTCTAAGCTGCATGGGCGTGCGCCCATGCAGTCATTAGGACCCCCCCCTGGCAGACATTTTTGAAGTGGCGCAAAGCCACGCAGTCCTGAATTGCTCCCTTCTCTGGCCAGCAAAGTCGGCTGCCCGGGAAAGCGCCGCGTTTGAAAAGCAGGCGTTTAAAAAGCGCGCCGCTTTCCCAGGCAGCCGGCTTGCTGGCCGGAGAAGCGAGCGATCCGGGACTGCGTGGCTTTGCGCCTTAATGACAACGGTGCCATGGTGGCCTCCAAGTGCTGCCTTCGTGGCACCCCACCACCCATTCCTGCAGGTAGAAGTTGGGCGGGGTACCGAGAGGCGGAGGCAGTGCGTGGCCGGGCGCTGAGCGCCATAGACACCTGGGAGGGCGAAGGGTTAGATGTGGCTGCTGCCTCTTAGGCGGAGGCGAAGGCAACAGCGGAGTTTGCGCTGGGGCCATGCAGGGCCGCTGATCCAGGGGGCCGCGGACCGGCAAGCCGCCCTCCACTCTCTCTCCGCTCTTTCTTTCTCTCTATGTTGCCGGCGTGGTGCACTAGAGAGAAAGAGAGAGAGAGAAAAAGGAGGGTTAGAGAGAAAGCAAGAGAGAAAGAGAGAGAAGGAAAGCAAGAGAGAAATCAAGAGAGAGAGAAAGCAAGGGAGAGAAAGCGAAAGCAAGGGGGGGAGAGAGTGTGTGTGAGAGAAAGCAAGAGAGAGAGAGAAAGCAAGAAATAGGGAGAGAGGAAGAGAGAGAGAAAGAGAGAAAGCAAGAGAGAGATAGAAAGAAAGCAAGAGAGAAAGAGGAAGAGAGAAGGAAAGCGAGAGAGAGAAAGAGAGAGAGAAAGCAAGGGAGAGAGAAAGAAAGAATAAAAGAGATAGCAAGAGAGACAGAAAGAGAGAGAGAAAGAATGCAAGAGAGAGAAAGCGAGAAAGAGGGAGGGAAGGAGGGTGAGAGAAAGAGCAAAAAAGAGAGGAAGGAAGAAAGAAAGAAAGAGGGATGGAGAGAGAGGGAAAGAAAGAGGGGGGGGGGGAGAAATAGGGCGAAAGGGAGGAAGAGAGGGGGTTTTTGTCCAAACATTTTAGCCCCCCCTCCCCACTCACCCCCTCCCTGCTCAATGTTCCCCAGGATTTTGTAAGTGTGAATAATGTGCCGCGGCTCAAAAAAGGTTGGGAAACACTGCTCTAGCATATATTTGTATAAAAATAAAAAATAAAAAGATAAAATTTATATAAGGCTTACCTTGAATATTAAAAAAAGGTTTTATTGTAAATATGATTAATGAGTTCCAGTAATAGATGAAATTGAACCTTAAATCTGATAACAATCTGATATAGCTGAATATTATATACTGTATTTAAGGAATGCATTTGTCCCTTTCGGTGAAATCACATTCACCATCATCAGGCTGAAGTTTCAAGCTTCATGCTGTTGTAAATATTTACAACAGCACGAAGCTTGAAACTTCAGCCTGATGATGGTGAATGTGATTTCACCAAAACATCGCATAGACACTCAAATTATTACACGGGGCAAAACCCGAATTCAGAACAATCTGCATACATATACCCGTGAAAATCTACAAAAACACACACACACACACACACATATATATACACACACATTAATATATGTACATATATATGGATCACATGTTTTTGCTGAATTTTTAAAATTAAGGGAGACTAGGATAGCGGTATTTTGGCCTTATTCTGGCCTCATCAGCTAGCCATACCCTTACTGGGATTTGATCCTGGGGTTTCTGCCTTCTGCTTACAAGGCAGAAGCCCCAGGATCAAATCCCAGTAAGGGTATGGCTAGCTGATGAGGCCAGAATAAGGCCAAAATACCGCTATCCTAGTCTCCCTTAATTTTAAAAATTCAGCAAAAACATGTGATACATACAGAATATAGGGTAGTTTGTTGATTATGAATAAATTAACTGCCTTGAAATGGCCCTGGGTTGGGCCTATAGGCAAAAAGGAACTGTGATGTTCCTTCACTATACCAGGGTGATCCAACAGAAAACACACACACACGTATGTATGTATGTATGTATGTATGTATGTATGTATGTATGTATGTATATATAACTGATGTATACCTTATTTTTTTGTATTTTAGCTGCTGGATTAAGAATAACATTGTATTTTACATCACAGTTGTGGGATACTTCTGTACAATATTCTTGCTGAACATCAGTATGTTCATAGTAGTATTGATTCAGCTTTGTAGAATCAAAAAGAAGAAGCAGCTTGGTACCCAGAGGAAAACTAGTATACAAGATCTCAGGAGTATTGCCGGCCTTACATTCTTATTGGGAATTACTTGGGGATTTGCCTTTTTTGCATGGGGTCCTGTAAATCTTATTTTTATGTATCTCTTTGCAGTTTTTAATACTTTGCAAGGTATGTGATTTAAATATCTCACAATAAATTGAAATTAAATTATTTCATTTTATTTTACCATTTCACTTTATTATCCTGTAAAATAATTAACTCAATCAATTCTGTATATGTTTTAAATGGCATTATTGTTCTATTTAAATAAATCCTTTTGGAAACACATAAATCACATAAGTGAAGCACTGCTAGTTGTATTTATGTTAAAAAGCAAGCAGCTATGATAGTAAACAAATGTTATTTTGTTATATTGTAAACACCGTTTATAAATATGAAAACAGCTATTTCTGAGGAATAGTTGAAAAAGTCAGTGTGGTAATCATTGCAAAATCAAAACCCATTCCTTTGTACATATGCCTGAGATCAAAATATGTACAAAAGGGCTCAGATGTTGATTGTGCAGACCTAGCTGCCACTTTTACTTTTTTTGACACTTCCTCCTTCACACACACACACCTAATTATGAAATAAGTATACATTTAGAATCAGCAAATGAATGAAAAAAACTCTCAGCTTAAAAATGCAGAAGAAAATCTGAAGCACCTAAGGCAATGTTTCTTAAAAGGATAGCCTTGTAACCCTGGGAGGTGCAATACCCTTTCAGGAATCTGCAAAATCAAAGCTTTTTGCCAGCCCGTTGAAAAATAATATATAATTAAAAACCCATCAAACAATTGTGAGAAGAGGTAACAACAGTAAATGCATCAATTTTAACTTTTGATGTGTTAAATATTAGTAAATATACCGGTAAGCTACATAAAGAAAAACTCTTTTGGGGTCCTCTATACTTTTAAAAATAAAAAGGAATCCAGAGAGAAAAAGCTTTAAGAAACACTGACCTTAAGAAATGTTATAAAAGGAATTGAAAGGTGACTTCCATTTTCTCTAGTAACAGGGAAACAGGGAAATACACAAAGTCCTCAATTAGTGGGCAGAACTGCAACTGGAACCCAGCAGCAATCACTAAATGAAACCACTTATGTTTATGATGCTAGTTCATCTTTCCTTTGCTTTATAGCAAAACCACTAGTATATGAAATAGGTCACAAATTTACTTTTTCGTCACTATGAACTATGTGCATTCCTTCTGTCCTATGAACTGCAGAAGATATGAATGTTACCTACATTTTGATTTTTTTGGCACGCACATAGAGGCATGTAAACTGGTCCCACAAGACTTTTACAGCATTGCATACATGATAGTATCACTTTCTCTGGCAGCTGTATTATGCAAAATTGCCCTCACATAGCACATTTTTAAAAGCTAAAATAAATTCTGAAAAAATGGAGTTGTAATTGTATCTATTTACTTTCAGTAAAATGTCATAACTTCCTTTAAATATTATTTTGCAGGATTTTTCATTTTTGTTTTTTACTGTATTGCAAAGGAGAATGTTCGCAAACAGTGGAGAAGATATTTGTGTTGTGGCAAATACCGGCTGGCTGAAAATTCAGGTAAATATTAAATGGTTATTGTTTGTATTTAATTATGCAGGTTACAGTAATGATTTGAAGTTCTGTTACTTGAGTATAAAACTGTTTTATTGTTGTTGAAACTTCAGCTCTCTGTGTCCTTCCATGACCCCACCTGGTTCTATTTCAGAGTCCCCTCCCCCCAAAACCCAGCAACCCTTTTCCACATGGATTTCAGCCATATAGCTGGAAGGCTGGGACAGATAGGTACAGTGGAAGGCAAGAAGTAGGGAGCATTGTATAAATGAATGTTTTTAAAAATTGATTCTCCTACTCATTTTATATTTTACTCAAATAAATGTGGCAATTGAAGTCAAATTAACTTGTTCCATAATGTATTGTTTGCTGTTGAAGAAAATGATACAGTTTTTAGTTTTCATGATCATAGAAATCATTACACATTTTTTCCCTCAGCTTTATGATAACTTGGAGAGTTACAGAAAAACCCAGCATTTCTCCTCTCAAGTCAAAATACAGGGTAGAAAACTACCTTGGGTCTCTGTTCTCTTCCAAAGCCATTTTATTTTCTCATTACAAATTACAGGAAGAAAAATAGATCAGCCAAGTAGTTTGTTTACATTCTGAGTCAAATTCTGGGCAAGAGCCTTCAGCTATTTTTTTTGTATGACGTATTGTGTTTGGGACTTTATGCATTTCAGATATCACAATCTCAAAAAAGCTAGCTTCAAAAACTGGGAGGGAAACATAGCTAATTTGATTCTTCCTGAACACAGATGCCAGGGAAAGTAAGCAGGACAAGTGATGAATTGTGTCATGATACAAAAAAAAGCATGAATACTTGCATTGAATGGGGTGGAGTTTGTGCCATGACATTACATATTATTATTTTGATGCAGTTTTAGTTTGCTGGGATGCTTATTCTGTAAAGGGGGAGCAAGAGGGTTAGGACTCATTAAAGATGCTACTTCTTTTCTGTATACAAATATATGCCACACACAAAAGGGGGGAGTTTGTGCCATGATAGACAATCCTGCTTTTGTTATTCTGACAAAAGTAGAACAATCCTCCGGACTTTACTCGGAATCTTTAAATTAGATACAAGCAGTGGTGGGATTCAACTTTTTAAACAACCGGTTCTGTGGGTCTGGCTTATGTGGGGTTATGGTCATATGACTGGGTGATCATGGCTAGCTGGTCATATGACTGGGTAGGTGTGGCTACGTGTATACAGGCTACTGAGAGAGCGGAAAAAAGTGAATTATGACACTTGCAACCAGTGCTAGCATTTACGACCGCTCTCACATTTATGCCAGTTGCAGCATTCTTAACAACCATGTCACTCATTTCACAACTTTGATGTTTCTCTTCACCATAGCGACAAGATAGGGCACAAAACATAAAATGTGAGGACAGTTGTAAGTGCAAGAACCTGTCAAAAATCACTTTTTTCCAGCCCTCTGAGTAGTCCCTCTATGCACCCAGCATGGCCAGCTGGTCATGTGACTGGGTGGGCATGGCCACATGTCAAGGGGTGCTTCTTGCCTGGCCTCTCGAGACCATGAGGATGCTGCAATGGTCGTAAGTGTGCAAAATGGTCATAAGTCACTTTTTTCAGTGCCATTGTAACTTTCAATGGTCATTAAGTGAATTGTTGTAAGTCAAGGATTACCTGTACAAAAATACAAAAAGCTTCTTTGCTTGCAAAATAGCTGCCCTAAATACCAAACATTAGATTAGAAATGCCTGCAAGCTGGAGTTACAGATCATGCAGGGTGCCAGAGCACCTTGAGGAATTAAAATGGTTAAAATGCAATGATAACCATCAGCAGCCAACTCTTGCTCATGAAGGGAAACTATGTGCTATGTGAGGTCAGAGAGGTCATTTAAGCTCCCCAGAAAGAGCACACCCAAGAGAAGCAATCCTTAGATCCATTTGCAACACTTAAAGATACCAGCTGGTCTCACTCATCTCATAAGCTATCCTAAGCAAATCATCCAGATTTAAGGGAACGTCACATGCCCCTCAAAAAAGCAGGATAAAAATATGTGCCAAGCTTGCATCCTGCCCAGTAGTGAAATGTGAACATATCCCCTACTGGTTCTGTGGGTGTGGCTTATTTTGTGGCTGTGGTTTGAGGTCAGATGGGTTGGCTTCAGGTGGACATGGCTTGGTGGTCAGGTGACCAGGTAGATGTGACCAACTTGTAAAATTGGTAAAACTGACTTAACAGTGCTCTTGCTTAGCAATCAAAATTTTGGGGTCAATTATGGTCATAAGATTTCTCTTTCTTTCTTTCTTTCTTTCTTTCTTTCTTTCTTTCTTTCTCTCTCTCTCTCTCCTTCTCTTCCTTTCCTTTCCCCTCCTTTGCTTTGCTTTCCCCTTTCCTTTCCTTTCCTCTCCCTCCCCCTCCTTTCCCGCCTTTTCCTTCCCCCACTCTCACACACATTTGGTCTGGTCATACATTGTTCCTGGGAGTTCTTCTACACTGACCTCGGAAGGCAAGTGGGCATGGGGGACTCCCCAGAAAAGCTGCTAGCTCCCTCCCACACAGCCAGCTTGCCCCAACATGCTTTCCTGCCTTCCCTGTGGCTTTCCGCTGCCTGCCTTCGCAAACTGGCCACAGGGACACCGAGGAGACCGAATGGCAGGCAAAAAAGTCATGTCACAGCTGCTACCTCCTCCCCTGCTCTCCCAACATGCTTTCCTGCCTCCCACATGGCCTTCCACTTGCATGCCATCAGAAGCTGGCCGTGAAGCAAAGGAGCTACTGTGTTTGCTTGTTAAAACCAATTACCAGAACAAATAGACATAGGAACTAGCCAGATTTATGAAGCTGCTTCTTTTTAGGATCAGAGACATTTTTCCAAAGAAGCTGAATAGGGAAAATTATCCAATAAACTCAGGATTAAACATCACCAGTCACAGAATTAAACTTCACCAAAAACCAGTTTTAGACAAAAGTCAGAAAGGGTATGGAAACTCACATTTGAATGGCAATCTTTCTAGCTAGCCAAGAAGCCTCTGTTCTGGAAGAACTCCAACAGGGGACTATTTCCTCCCAACAGCTTATAACAATACTTCCCTTCTAAGAAAGTCAAGCAAAGAAAAAAAATAGTATCTGCAAAGAAAAACAAACAAACTGTGGAGATGGTAAATCTAGGCTGCTAAGAATGTAATAAAGGTTAATGTAGAGGCAGTTTCTCTAAGCAGGGCAATAAAATTAGGCTATAGAAACAGTACCAGAATTCAATTCCTTACAGAATTAACCATGTAACGTGTAAAAAAAAAAACCAAGCCAAAATATTTATTCTCCAAACTGCTTAGAAAGTTAAGAACCGGATCTAGAGAACCTGTTAGAACCAGTAGAATCCCACCTCTGGATAAAACTTTCAATTTATTACTAGGATTTTAATACACCACCAAAAAAAATAAACACTTAAACAACACAATATAACACCAAGAAAATCAAACTTCTGTGAAATCAAACTGTCCACTTAGGAAGCAATACTGATTGACAATCAATTTCACATGCTGTTGTGCACATTCAACTTTGTACAGAACAAAGTATTCAATGAAAATATTTTATTCATTCAGATCTAGGATGTGTTATTTGAGTGTTCCCTTTATTTTTTTTGAGCAGTATATATAACACACTATGTTCTGTGACTTCTTTTATTATAGACTGGAGTAGAACCGCTACTAATGGCTTAAGGAAGCAGAATATTAACCAAGGTGTATCCAATTCTTCACATTCTTTACAATCCAACAGTAACTCTACTAATTCCACATCGATGCTAATGAGCAGTGATTATTCTGTGCACTCAAATGGAAATGGTATGTATGTTATTCTTTATCTGCAACAATATGTTTAATGTAGGCAGTACAAAATAAAAGATATTAAATAATGGGTCAATTGTTATGTGACAGGACCAGGTTAAAATCCTTGTAAGGCCAAATCATTTCTATTTTGTAGACCACATTTCTGTAAATATATGGGTATTTTTTAAAATAAAAAACACCAACATGCATTGATACCTTGGCTACTACTATGTGTTGCCCTCATATCTAGTATGGTTAATACAGTATTTTGAATTTGAAAGCAACAAGACTGCTTGAAGCATGCAGAGGTGTAACACCTGCCTACAATCCCTAAATGGGTATTTCCTAGAAATATGCAGTGGGAAAGAGGTAATTGCCTTAAGGGGCTGTAGAAAAGTATTACACTATGCCTCTGGCGTGCCTTTGCCACATTTGACTCTGAAAAGTTGTTCAGTCCTAATTACTCATTTATATTATAGCAAAAAAAAATGGCCTTGTTTTTTACAGGCTGTTTAGTTTTACTAATCAGTAGACACTGGACTTTCCATTGGATAGCTGTTCAGAGTCATTTGAGTCAGGGACAAAAAATTAATAAATATAAATAAATAAAAATCCTGAAAGTGAGATTACTATTCTAACAAGTACTTAGGGTGTTATACGAAAGGCCTCTCCAGGAGTTGATTGGGTGTACCTATGGCATCACAGGAAAACAGTACTGAGACCCAATGATTTATCAATGCTGCATCATAATAAACTGTTTTCTTTTAATTTTATATTTCAGAAAATATATCTCGGGGAAAAAATGGTGTTTCTTTCCATGTGCAGAATAGTGATGTGCAGCTTCCTACGTTTTCAGTAAAACAGCATGTCTTTCATGAAAACAATGATATATCTGATAAAAAGTCTTGCATTTCACTGAGAAGGACTTCCAAAAACAAGAGCCTGCAATTTATGGAGCCATTATGACTTTAAACATATTTTCCATTACAAATATACAAGTTTATTTTAACTGTTACACATAATGTGAGAAAAAGAAAGTCATTAATATACAGGAGCAAAACTTCAACTTTGGGGTCAAAGACTTTCCCCCTTTTAATACCATTGATAGATATCAACAACCTTTGTTGAAAATAGCTTTGTCACTGCAAAATATGAACAACTGCATATTTGCTCCTTCCCCACCCCAAAATTTGAGTTTTAAAATTTTATATACTTGACTGAGTTACAAATAGCTCAAACTATAATGCAATAATGCTATGTTATAACAGATACAAATAAGCTAAAGTCTGAAAAGATGCACATACTGACTTCCTGAATAATGTACATGGCATTATAACTTCCTTTTACCAGGAGGTGGTTACAAATATATTTTTATATAGAGAAAACTATCTGTCTTTTGGTTAGCCAATAAATTTCTATTTATTTCTAATTAATTGTTAATATTATTTTGTATAAAAATAGGGTGTGTCCTTTTGAAGTTTTACTGTAATTATTGTACAAACATGAATTTCTTTATTATTATGGCATACAATCATTTGTATCTGTATCTATAAATAATTTTAACATGGTAAAGTTAAATAAATCATCTAACTGTAAATATGAGTTATGCAACAATGGAAACTGCTTGCTTTATTGCTTGTCAATATTACAACTTTCTTGTGAATAGCTTGATCTCTGGGGAGGGGGGCAGGGATGTGGGAGAGAGGAGAACTATGGGGTTTTTTTAGAAGATACTGTATAGGGAAAATGTACAAAGTATTTTTGTACAGAATACTGTTACATTATTAAAATGAAACTAATCTGAGTTGAAGATTGAAACAATTATCTGAAGGCAATAGCTACAAGTATATCATGACATTTTCCAAAGGGAGGAAACTGGAGGAGAAATTGGTTTTTAATGATTCCTTTGTTAAAAAAGTGTGATTTATAGTTTCCAAAGGGATGGTTATGGAAACAGATCCATACAGACCCTTCAGCAGACACAATTCACTATTTACGGGCAGGTCAGTTGGGTTTTTAACTGGTCTGCCAGAGATACTTTGTAACAGGAAAGGGAAGATAGTTTGAAAATTTGATAGTATTTTCACATGAAGTCAGCTTTGACCTCTGTTGGTAAATTTCTTTCTGAATCCTTGTTATTTAAAAACTACCCACAAGATTACTCTTTGCATGTAGATTTACAATCTACTGTACAAGATACAAAGATAAAAGATGTAAATATTTGGAAGATAAATAAATGAAATATCTGATCTTTTTTTCTTAAACATCAAAATGTGTGATAACAAACTAAACACTGTCCCAGGTGAAATTGTTTTAATTTTTATTCATAAAAAATAATGAAAACAGCATTATATATTAAGATTTATTCTGATTTATTAATAGATTTCAAAAACATTTTAAACACTTTAAAGTATTATTTATTTATCTATTTAGAAAATTGTGCTATATATATATTTAAAACGTTTGCACACACACAAATACACAGTTTGAACTTTTCTTCAATACTGTGTAATGCTTTACTAAAAATTGTTTTGGAGATCTAGTCTGCCTCATGTAAAAAAAAAGGTGGAAAACGGCTGGCGAAAATCACTCACTCTGTAATCATGAAATCTTCAGGACCGAAAAGCCTACAAACTTGAAATTTCGCATATAGCTTCCTCTTGCCTTCTAGATGCTCACTAAGAAAGGATTTTTCAAAATGACCATAATTTGTCATTAGTATTTCCTATAATAATCACTCTGATACTAAGGAGTTCTACTCCCTCTTCTCACCTGAAAATATATCTGTTCCAAATGCAAAACCCAATTACAAGAATGGAGCTTCACTTTCACTTTTACTTTCACAGCAGCAAGCAGTTTTTACTACCAAACAGTTGGGCTAGCTCCTTTCTGTCTCCTTCTTGCTCACACAGTAAGTACTGTTTCAGTTTCCCAACACACCTCAACTCTCTCACACACTGCCAGATGAATACTAATGGATGCTGGTAGGCAGAGACAGATTTCACACACACACCCTTTTTTTCCTTCTCAGTTCAGACAAACCTGTCCCTTCTACTGTAACACCAGTTAAAGGGGAAAGAGGCAAAAAGCACAGGGATTTTTTTTAACAGATCTTTTGTAAAGATCTCAAGGTCATGCCATTAGGAAAACACAAGTAAGGGAAGCTGTACACAAGTACAGTGGTATCTCTACTTAAGAACTGAATTCATTCTGTGACCAGGTTCTTAAATAGAAAAGTCTGTAAGTAGAAGCAATGTTTCCCATAGGAATTAATGTAAAACAAATAATGCGTGCAAACCCTTTAGGAAAGAAATAAAGTCTCGAAATTTGGGTGGGAGGAGAAAGAGGAAGAAGAGGAGGAGGACAGTCGCTGTCCAGAATGACAGCGTTTTTCTGGGTGCTGGCAGATGTTTATTCCCTCTCCAAGCACCCAGAGAAAGGAAAATGCTTCGTTCGCTCTGGACTGCCAAAGCCTCCTTAAGCGCCACCGAGATGTCCGGGATTAAAGGGGAAATGGCAGGAAACTGGCCAGGTCTTAGTGCCGCTCTCAAATTTCCTGGGAAATTTTTCCGGGCTCGGGTTCTTAAGAAGAATATGGTTCTTAAGAAGCAAAAAAATCTTGAACACCCGGTTCTTATCTAGAAAAGTTCTTAACTAGAGGCGTTCTTAAGTAGAGGTATTGTCAAACTCACCCCCAAGTCAGTAGATAGGCTGTAAAAAAGTATTATTAACATTCTAATGCTAATTAGACATTCTACTCCCCCCTCAACCTGAAAATAACTGCAGAGAACAGGATAGCATAGGAGAGGCTTCTTTAATTATTATTTCCCTCCCTCTTTCTCTCTATCCTTTCTACTTCTTACTCTTTCTTTCTCTTCCTCCTTCATTCCCTCTTTCTCTCCCTCCCTTTCTCTCTCTTTCCTTTCTCAACCTCCTTCTTTCTCTCCTGGGGCTGCCTGTGCCTGCCCTGCACCATCCACCATGGACGGACAGCATTCGGCATTGCCGCCCCCCCACAGATGGCAAGAAGCTCAGCGGCGGGCCATGCAGCTAAGCCAGTTGCCTTTCGACAGCCCCGGGTCGTGGCGCCCCCCCCCCCCCACGGACGAACATCAGGCTGGCAGGGCCAGTGTATCTGCACCCCCAGCCCTGCGGATGGACATCGGGCTCGTAGGGCCAGCTAATCTGCCCCCCTTGCCCCCACCCCCTGGCACCTGGACAGCCAGCTCCCTCCCCCCTCTTTGGTCCTGGCGCAGGAAAGCAGTGCATTTGCTGGCAGGCGCACCCTCCCCTTGGCTCTTCGTCCCGCCTCCGCCATGCAGCTCATCTCATCAGCAGTCTTCACGGTGCCATTGCTGTCATGGCGGCTGCCCTTCGCCGGCCAGCAAAGCTGGCTCCCCAGGAAAGGGGCACAGGAAAGCGACGCATTTGAAAAGCGGGCCACTTTCCCGGACAGCCGGCGCAGGGCTTGACGTCAGTGGACAGCCCCGACACCAACCTCCAGACAGCCGTGCTCACCTGGTGCTGCAAGTGGGGGAGGCAGCTGTTCCCCCACCCAGGAAAGCAGTGCAGGAAAGTCCCCGGCTTCAGGGGACAGCCCCCAGCACGGTGGCGGGAGAGGAGGCTAATGCCTCCTCCGATGCTGTGCGGGTGGGTATTAGATCCGGGGCAGTCAAAGCGAGGAGGCAAGGGGAAAGTCCTCTGCGCTGGAATTTAAAATTCCCGGGCTGACCGCTAAAAACCAGCACGCTATAGCTGGACTTCTAGTCCAACCCCCTGCTTAGGCAGGAAACCCTACACTATTTCAGACAGATGGTTATCCAACATCTTTAAAACTTCCAGTGTTGGAGCATTTGCAACTTCTGGAGGCAAGCTGTTCCACTGATTATTTGTTCTGTCAGGAAATTTCTCCTTAGTTCTAAGTTGCTTCTCTCTTTGTTCAGCTTCCACCCATTGCTTCTTGTTCTACCCTCAGGTGATTTGGAGAAAAGGTTGACTCCTTCTTTGTGGCAACCCCTAAAATATTGGAACACTGCTATCACGTCTCCCCTGGTCCTCCTTTTCTTTCTATGGGGCAAGCCTCAGATAGAGAAGGGGAGAGGAGAGGCCTCTGGAGCAACCCTTAGGGAGAGAAGGGGAATAGGAGAGTAAAGGCTTCTGCAGGAAAATCCTGAGAGAAGGGGAGAGGAGAGGCCTCTGGAGCAACCCTTAGGGAGAGAAGGGGAATAGGAGAGTAAAGGCTTCTGCAGGAAAATCCTGAGAGAAGGGGAGAGGAGAGGCCTCTGGAGCAACCCTTAGGGAGAGAAGGGGAATAGGAAAGTAAAGGCTTCTGCAGGAAAATCCTGAGAGAAGGGGAGAGGAGAGGCCTCTGGAGCAACCCTTAGGGAGAGAAGGGGAATAGGACAGTAAAGGCTTCTGCAGGAAAATCCTGAGAGAAGGGGAGAGGAGAGGCCTCTGGAGCAACCCTTAGGGAGAGAAGGGGAATAGGAGAGTAAAGGCTTCTGCAGGAAAAGCCTGAGAGAAGGGGAGAGGAGAGGCCTCTGGAGCAACCCTTAGGGAGAGAAGGGGAATAGGAGAGTAAAGGCTTCTGCAGGAAAAGCCTGAGAGAAGGGGAGAGGAGAGGCCTCTGGAGCAACCCTTAGGGAGAGAAGGGGAATAGGAGAGTAAAGGCTTCTGCAGGAAAAGCATGAGAGAAGGGGAGAGGAGAGGCCTCTGGAGCAACCCTTAGGGAGAGAAGGGGAATAGGAGAGTAAAGGCTTCTGCAGGAAAAGCATGAGAGAAGGGGAGAGGAGAGGCCTATCATAACTACTCATTAATTTTTAAGTTCTGGGTGTCGATTTATCAAGTAAATATAACTGATGTTCTGCAATCCTGTCACAATACCAAAGTATTAATTTCTAGCATAATTTCTAGTATAAGTTTCTAGTATAAACCTTAAATAAATGATATAAATGTCAGAGTGCAGGCTCTAAGGCATCTGCCACAAGTTATATTTAATTGGACAACTAATTGCAAATATGTCAAACAAAGCTTTACCAGTTCCTTTACATAATTCCATGAATATTTTCCAAAGCTTTTGGAAATTATGGCAGAAATTATGGAAAAAAGAAATCATATGATTTTCAGAAGAAACCTATGTCTGTTCCCAAGCTCAGGCTAAAGGAATGCCTTATATCAGAGGTCCCCAACCTTTTTTGCACCAGGGACCGGCTTTAAGCTAGACCAGTTTTCCATGGCCCGGTGGGGGGGGGGAGCTAGCTGTCAGCGGCGCCGTAAAAGGGGCGATCAAGAGAGGAATGGGTGAATGAATGGACGGAGGGTGGGAAGGAAGGAAGGAAAGAGGGAAGGGACAGGAACAAAAGAAGGGTGCAAAGGAAGCAAGGAAAGGTGTGAGAGGGGAGAGTAAGAGAGGAAGGAGTGAAAGAAGGGAATGAGGGAGGAAAGAAGGGAGGAAGGAAAAGGAAAGCAAGAAATGGAGGGAGGAAAGGAAGGAAAGAAAGAAAGAAAGAAAGAAAGGGGGAAGGGACAGGAACAGAGGAAGGAAGCAAGGAAACTTATGAAAGGGGAGAGTAAGGGAAGAAGGTAGGAAGGAGAAAGAAAAGAAGAAATAGAGGAAGGGAAGGTAAAAGAGAGAAAGAAAAAGAGCAAGAAAGAAAGAAAGAGAAAGAAAGAAAGGCAACTTCAAAGAAAGGCTCACTGAGCATCTCTCACTCTCTCTCTCTTTCTATCCCTCTTTCTTTCTTTCTCTTCCTTTCTCTCTCTCCTCTTCCTTTATCTCCTCTCTCTCTCCCTCTCTCTTTCTCTCCCCCCTCTCCCCCTTTCCCTCTCTCCCTCTCTTGCTATCTCTCCCCCCTCTCCCTCTCTCTTTCTCCCTCTCCCTCTCTCTCTCTCTCCCCCCTCTCTCTTTCTCTCTCTCTCCCCCTCTTTCTCTCTCTTCTTCTCACTTTCTCTCTCTTGTTTTCTTTCTGTCTCTTTTGCTTTCTCTCTCTCTCACTCTTTCTTGTTTTCTTTCTCACGCTCTTTCTCTCTCTTGTTCTCTCTCTTGCTATCTCTTTCTCTCCCCCCCTTTCTCACTCTCTCTTTCTCACTTTCTCTCTATCTTGCTGTCTGTTGCTCTCACTCACTCTCGTTCTCTCTCCGTTCTTCTCAGTGATGACGCGCGCACGCCCTGCCCGCCTCACCTTTGCGAGAGCACTTTCGCCCCGGGCTCTCAGCAAGGGGGTTTGCAGGAGAGGCGGGGCCGGCGAAGGTGATATTGAATGTCGGGGGAGAACGGGCGGTTGCACGCGCTCCCTATCTCCCTGCTAGCCCACTCGGAATATTCAAAATAAGAAAAGCCTTCGCCGGCAAAGGTTTTTCTTATTTTGAATATTCCGAGTGGGCTAGCAGGGAGATAGGGAGCGTGTGCAACCGCCCGTTCTCCCCCGACATTCAATATCACCTTCGCCGGCCTCCGCTGAGGAAAGCCTTTGCCGGCATTTCCTCTCGGCGTCAAGGAGGCGCAGCGGCGGGCGGAGAGAGGGAAGGGGGGGGCAGCGGCGTCCCTCCTGGCCTTGGCGGGCCGCCCAACCCTCCCCACCTCCTGCAAACGCGGCGGGCGGCGGGGGGAGAGCGAGGAGCCGGTTCCGGCGGGCGCGGGGCTTGGCTGGCTGGCGGGGGGAGCGCCGCTGGTGGTGCGGAAAGGCCGAGGGGGCCCTGGCGCCGCGGACCGGCTGAAAAGCCCCAACGGCCCGGTCCCGGTCCGCGGACCGGCGGTTGGGGACCTCTGCCTTATATCTATACCACCTACCCACCCCTTTACCTCTTTAGATTAGACAAAAACAACTCTAGGTAAGACATTAATTCAAGATAAATATTTCAACTTTAAGTACTACAAAAATATTTGTTCAGCTAATAAGGTATTTTCCAAAACATGGGGGGAAATGAGCTGGGTTGGCACAGCAGGTACTGTACTTCAGGCCACTGAAGCTGACTGTAGATCTGTAGATCAGCAGTTCAAATCTCATCACTGGCTCAAGGTTGACTCAGCCTTCCATCCTTCTGAGGTGAGTAAAATGAGGACCCGGATTGTGGGGGCAATATGCTGGCTCTGTTAAAAAGTGCTATTGCTAACATGTTGTAAGCCGCCCTGAGTCTAAGGAGAAGGGTGGCATAAAAATTGAATGAATGAATGAATGAATAAATCTAAGAAATTCACAGGAAGCAATCCTGTTATTAGGGCTACTCAAGATTTCAGAAAATTCTCTACCCTCTAGAACAGGGGTCCCCAAACTTTTTACACAGGGGGCCAGTTCACTGTCCCTCAGACTGTTGGAGGGCCGGACTATTAAAAAAACGTGTGAACAAATCGCTATGCACACTGCACATACATTATTTAAAGTAAAAAACAAAATGGGAACAAATACAATATTTAATATTTATTCTTCCTCTTTCTCTCTCTCTCCCTTTCTCTCTGTTCTTCTGTCTTTCTAGTTCTCTCTCTTTCTCTCTGTCCTCTCTCTCTCTTCCTTTCTCTCTCCCTCTCTATCTTTCCCTCTTTCTCTCCCCCCTCTCTTTCTTTCTCTCTCTCTTCTCTTTCTCTCACTCACTCTCTTTCTCTCTCCCTCTTTCTCTCTACATTTCTTTCTCTTTCTCTCTCCCTCTTTCTCTCTACATTTCTTTCTCTTTCTCTCTCTCCCTTTCTCTGTCCCTCTTTCTTTCTCTCTGTCCCTCTCTTTCTTTTTCTCTGTCCCTCTCTTTCTTTCTCTCTGTCCCTCTTTCTTTCTCTCTGTCCCTCTTTCTTTCTCTCTGTCCCTCTCTATCTTTCTCTCTGTCCCTCTTTCTTTCTCTCTGTCCCTCTCTTTCTTACTCTCTGTCCCTCTTTCTTTCTCTCTGTCCCCCTCTTTCTTACTCTCTGTCCCTCTCTTTCTTACTCTCTGTCCCTCTTTCTTTCTCTCTGTCCCACTCTTTCTTTCTCTCTGTCCCTTTCTTTCTCTCTCATCTCTGTGTGGGGGGGAGGCGGCTGCTTGAAAACCCGACCTCCATCGCCTCCCCCCCACGGCACAAGGCGAGCACACCTCGCCGCTGACACAGGCGGCGGGGACTGCCCTGTCCCCCTGCCCCCCCTGCGCAAAACTACGCAGCCCCAGATCGCTCGCTTCTCCAGCCAGCAAAGCTGACTGTCCGGCTTTGCTGGCTGATGCAGGAAAGGAAAGCGTCACATTTAAAAAGCACGCCACTTTCCGGGACTGCGACGCCGTGGTGGCCTTCAAGCGCGGCCCTTCGCATCGCCCCACCACCCGTTTCTGCAGGAAGAGATCGGGCACTTTACTGGGAGGTGGAGGCGGCTGGGTGCCGGGGAGGGCGAAGGAGTGGACGCGCCTCTCACCTGCAGAGCGGAACGGGGGTGGAGATCAGCGGAGGAGTCTGGTGCTGGGGCCATGCGGGACCGCTCATCCAGGCGCGCGTGGACCGGCAAGCCTGGATGAGCGGTCCCGCATGGCCCCAAGCCCCCAACGCCGGACTCCGCCGCTGATCTCCACCCCCGTTCCGCTCTGCAGCTGAGAGGCGCGTCCACTCCTTCGCCCTCCCCGGCACCCAGCGTCCGGCCCCACGCCGCCTCCACCTCCCGGTAAAGTGCCCGATCTCTTCCTGCAGGAACAGGTGGTGGGGCGCCGCGAAGGGCCGCGCTTGAAGGCCACCACGGCGCCGCAGTCCCAGAAAGTGGCGTGCTTTTTAAATGTGACGCTTTCCTTTCCTGCATCAGCCAGCAAAGCCGGGCAGTCGGCTTTGCTGGCTGGAGAAGCGAGCGATCTGGGGCTGCGTAGTTTTGCGCAGGGGGGACAGGGGGACAGGGCAGTCCCCGCTGCCTGTGTCAGCGGCGAGGTGTACTCGCCTTGTGCCGTGGGGGGGGAGGCGATGGAGGTCAGGGGTTTTCAAGCAGCCGCCTCCCCCCCACACACAAACTTAGCCATGGTGCACTTAGCTGTGACTTTCAGTGGACAGTTTTTCAATTGCCAATCGCCTTTTCATGAATTTCGCGTCCACTCACCGCGGCGGAGGAGGAGGTGGAGAGGCAAGGGGGTGGGGAGGAAAGCGGGCCTGCAATTGGCCAATTTCTTTCTCGCCTTTAGGGAGAGGAACTGTTGCTGCTCTGCCATAGGGCAGCAACAGTTTCTCTCCCTAAAGGCGACAAAGGAAGGGGCCAATTGCACTCCCGCTTTCCTCCCCGCCCCCTTGCCTCTCCACCTTCTCCTCGCTGAGCAGCCGACCGCGGTGAGTTGACAGGAGATTTGGGAGCTTATTTTATCGACCAGTAAAATCTCGTGAGCTTGCCACGGGCCGGTTAAAAGACCTCGTTGGGCCGCATCCGGCCCACGGGCCGTAGTTTGGGGACCGCTGCTCTAGAAATATATATCAAGATACAGTGGAACCCCGACATAGAAACATAGAAACATAGAAGACTGACGGCAGAAAAAGACCCCATGGTCCATCTAGTCTGCCCTTTTACTATTTCCTGTATTTTATCTTACAATGGATATATGTTTATCCCAGGCATGTTTAAATTCGGTTACTGTGGATTTACCAACCATGTCTGCTGGAAGTTTGTTCCAAGGATCTACTACTCTTTCAGTAAAATAATACTTTCTCATGTTGCCTTTGATCTTTCCCCCAACTAACTTCAGATTGTGTCCCCTTGTTCTTGTGTTCACTTTCCTGTTAAAAACACTTCCCTCCTGAACCTTATTTAACCCTTTAACATATTTAAATGTTTCGATCATGTCCCCCTTTTTCCTTCTGTCTTCCAGACTATACAGATTGAGTTCATTAAGTCTTTCCTGATACGTTTTATACTTCAGACCTTCCACCATTCTTGTAGCCCGTCTTTGGACCCGTTCAATTTTGTCAATATCTTTTTGTAGGTGAGGTCTCCAGAACTGAACACAGTACTCCAAATGTGGTCTCACCAGTGCTCTATATAAGGGGATCACAATCTCCCTCTTCCTGCTTGTTATACCTCTAGCTATGCAGCCAAGCATCCTACTTGCCTTTCCTACTGCCCGACCACACTGCTCACCCATTTTGAGACTGTCAGAAATCACTACCCCTAAATCCTTCTCTTCTGAAGTTTTTGCTAACACAGAACTGCCAATGCAATACTCAGATTTAGGATTCCTTTTCCCCAAGTGCATTATTTTACATTTGGAAACATTAAACTGCAGTTTCCATTGCTTTGACCATTTATCTAGTAACGCTAAATCATTTACCATATTACAGACCCCTCCAGGAATATCAACCCTATTGCACACTTTAGAGTCATCGGCAAATAGGCAAACCTTCCCTACCAAACCTTCCCCTATGTCACTCACAAACATATTAAAAAGAATAGGACCCAGAACAGACCCTTGTGGCACACCGCTTGTAACCTGTCACTGCTCAGAATACTCGCCATTAACAATAACTCTCTGATGTCTATGCTTCAGCCAGCTTGAAATCCACTGAACTATCCAGGGATTAAGTCCAATCTTCACTAATTTATCTATCAGCTCTTTATGTGGAACCGTATCAAAGGCTTTGCTGAAGTCCAGATAGGCAATATCCACGGCACCACCTTGATCCAACACCTTTGTGACATAATCAAAGAACTCAATGAGATTAGTCTGACACGATTTGCCTTCAGTAAAGCCATGCTGATTTGGGTCCAATAAGTTATTGTTTTTTAGATGCTGATTTATCCTCTTTTTGAGTAGAGTCTCCATCATTTTAACTACAACTGATGTCAAGCTAACTGGCCTGTAGTTTCCAGCTTCTTCTCTACTGCCCTTCTTGTGGATAGGCACAACACTGGCCATTCTCCAATCCTCAGGAACATCTCCTGTTAACAGGGATTGGTTAAACAAATCAGTCAGGGGGGTAGCAATGACAGATCTGAGTTCTTTAAGAACTCTGGGATGGATGCCATCTGGACCCATTGCCTTATTTATCTTTAATCTTTCAAGTTCTTTTAAGACATCGGCTTCTAAGATCACTGGAGCTGAATCCGTACAGCTGGAAGCAATGCTATATCCCTCTATAGTATTATTTTGTAAGGTGTCTTTTGAGAAAACTGAACAGAAGTAGCTATTGAAATGGTCAGCGATCTCCTTATTCCCATCAATGCATGTATTATTCCCGGTACTAAGCTTTGTGATGCTGCAGTTTTTCTTCTTCCTATCACTAATATATCTGAAGAAGGTTTTATCCCCCTTCTTTACAGATTTTGCTATTTCTTCCTCTTTTGAGGCTTTAGCAGCATATATTATCTGTTTCGCCTCCTTCTGTCTCATTTTATACACCTCTCTATCAGCTATACTTCCAGACTCTTTATACCTCCTATAGGCAGCCTTTTTTTCATTGACTATAGCCCTTACATCATTGCTAAACCATAGCGGTTTCTTCTTCCTTTTACCTTTAGTTACTTGCTTTACATAAAGTCTTGTGGCTTTTAAGATGGCCTTTTTTAATACAGTCCACTGGGTGCTCGCTCCTGCCATTTTATCCCTCCCCTTTAATTCATTATTTAAATATTCCCCCATTGCATTAAAATTTGTTTTTCTGAAATCCAATACTTTGGTTGCAGTATAGGATTGCTCACAATCAGTTTTTACATCAAACCACAAACATAGATGGTCGCTGCAACCTAAATTTTCTCCCACCTTGACCTCTGAAACCCGATTCCCATTTGTAAAAACTAAATCTAGAATATTCTCCCCTCTAGTTGGTGTCTTAACTAGCTGTGCCATAGCTGCTCCTGTAAAGGCCTCTACTATATTCTTACTTTTGCATGTAAGGGCACTGGGGATATTCCAGTCAACATCAGGCATGTTGAAATCACCCATAACCACAATATCTCCCTTTACTGCCATTAGGGTAATCTCATCCACCATCTTGTTGTCATGTTCCTCAGATTGCCCTGGAGGCCTATAGATCACCCCAATTCTAATGACAGAACCGTCTTTATTTTGCATGCAAATCCAGAGGGTCTCCAGATCTTTACATGTATTTTGAATTAGTATTGTTTTTAGACTTTCTTTAACATAAATGGCTACTCCACCTCCCCTTCTCTCTATTCTCTATTCATAAGAGCTGCTCTACTTAAGAGCAACTCGAGATAAGAGCTGGGAGGGGAGAGATATTTTTGTTCTACTTACAAGCCCAAATTCGAGATACAAGCGCCAAGGAGCTGTCTCCTGAAGCCAAACGCTAACTTCCGCGTTCGGCTTCAGGAGACAGCTGCGAAGCGGCGCGCGTGTTTTAAAAGGTTGCAGCCGGCCTGGGGGGCTCGGGGGGGGGTGCTTGCAGCTTTCTTTCTTGCTCTTTTTCTTTCTCTCTTTTACCTTCCCTTCCTCTATTTCTTCTTTTCTTTCTCCTTCCCACCTTCTTCCCTCCCTCCCTCCCTTCACTCATTCCTCTCTTACTCTCCCCTTTCATAAGTTTCCTTGCTTCCTTCCTTCCTCTGTTCCTGTCCCTTCCCCCTTTCTTTCTTTCTTTCTTGCTTTCTTTCTTGCTCTTTTTCTTTCTCTCTTTTACCTTCCCTTCCTCTATTTCTTCTTTTCTTTCTCCTTCCCACCTTCTTCCCTCCCTCCCTCCCTTCACTCATTCCTCTCTTACTCTCCCCTTTCATAAGTTTCCTTGCTTCCTTCCTCTGTTCCTGTCCCTTCCCTCTTTCCTTCCTTCCTTCCCACCCTCCGTCCATTCATTCACCCATTCCTCTCTTGATCGCTTAAAGCCGGTCCCTGGTGCAAAAAGGGTTGGGGACCTCTGTCCTACAGGATTGGGTGGCAGAGAAGTTGAACATATGTAAATTTAAAAGTTTAAGAAAGTTTACAAGTTAAGTGAAAGAAACTTCATTATTCATTTATATGTACATGTACATTTCTTCATTAAAAACATGTCTTTCTGCATAATTTAGACTAACTTTGTGAGTTTTTTGAGGGCTGGAACCAATTAAAATTATTTACATTAATTCCTATGGGGAAAAGTCATTCGAGATAAGAGCTGCTCAACTTAAGAGCCCAGGTCCGGAACGAATTAAACTCGTATCTCGAGGTACCACTGTACTAGGAAAAGCCACATTTGAAATATATTTGAAATATATCCAGCTTTGTTAATATAAACAGACTTTTTTCCTTGTTTTTCTCTTAAGAAAAGTGTATCTGATGGAGGGAGAAAAGTCCCTTAATAAATTGGATTGATATTTTTAAGTATAGAAAACCAAGTATTATTTTTCCATCTCAGCAACTCATACTGCTGAGATGAAGTCTTAACTGCATCCTGCAATTATCTCCATGCCAGATACTTGAATTTACTTTTATATTCTTACAATGACTTAATCTTTGTTATTTGTTACACATCCACACACACACACAATAGACTATTTTGTCATCATACTAAATATATTACCTTATATATTTACATGTACTTGTTTCCTATAAACAAATTCAACACAAATTTTCCTTTGAACTACTCTTGAGTGTGCATCAAATGAGAGAGATGTCTAAGCAAAATAAAGTATCTTCTACTGGTAGTAGTAGCCAAGATACCATAATGCCCTTTGGTGCACATACCACAATGACATTGTGATGTCATCCATAAAAAATGATTCTTCTACAAAATGCATTCCATGATTGGACCTTACAAGATCTTGAATCTTTAATCTCTCAAACCACTGCAGTTTTTATTGTCTAAAATACCACCCAGCAGAATTAGTAAAATGTTAAACTATGGCTGACAATTTTAAAAATAAATATACATTCAAAGAAGTGGTTAGTTAGGGGCATTCGGGCTGAGGTCTAAAGTTATCGGCCCAAATGCTTTAGAATTATTCGCGATTATGTTTTACAAGTATTAATGCAGCTATCCTTAGCAGCGCCGTAATTTTAAACCCACTTTGAAGCTTGTAACTCTATATGAGCGAATCACGACCTGCATTAACACACAACTTCGACCTTCAAAACCACCGACTCGCTCTCGGGGATCCTGCTGACGCAAAATAAAGGCGGTCTGCAGCCACTCGAGTCCTGACAGCCTCATAAAACCTCTATCATAAATAACGGTAAAAATAAAACGAAGGGCACTCTCCTCCTACCCTGAGCCTATACATTAAACGTTAAAATCTCTTTCCTCCGCTAGTCTGCATCGGATGAACGATGTCAATATCTTAAGCTTTAAGGCTCTTTACTGAACTTTCAGGACGCGGCTAAAAGCGAGAGCCTTTTGAGAAAGAGGTGGCGTTTGGTTCGGGCTTTTGCGGGTCCTGTAAAAAGTCTCATAATGAGGAAGGAAGGTTTTTCAGGCCTCGGTGGCTCGTGCACGAAATTAGCTTCCGCCAAGCATGTTTAGGCTCGCGGGCTCGCGCGGGAACAGCCTTCTTCCCCCCCACCCCCGAAACCCTGTGATCGGCTACAAAGATTCCCTTGCTGCAACCTTGTCTTAGAGGACAACATCGACTGTAGCATTGAGCAGGAAAGAATTTGGTAGGTTGGTTATACTTTTGGACGGGGCGGGCGGGCAGGCGGGCGGGCGAAGAATATTTCCTTCCGGCAGATTGCCGCTTGCTGGAAAATGTGAGAGCCTGTGTCAGACTTCGGCAGCTAAAATCGGCATCAACTCTGCCTATGGCGCATTGGATTTATGAGGAATTAAATACTTGTTATGAGGAATTAGATACTTATTGCGATGAAGTATCTACAGTAATAAATATCTACTGGGAACCTGACTAGATGACCCTGGGACCTCTTCCTAGTCCTGCTGCGTATATTTGTGTTTCTATCTAAATATTTGTGTTTCTATCTAAATATTAAGGTGCCATAATGTTTTGGAATTACTTTTACTTCGATATTGGAAGACATCGTAGAGCCCTGGACATATGGTCTCTAATGTGTAATGAAGTAATAGGTTTTAATATCAAGCCACAAAGGCTTTAGTCTTTTTGCTTTCCTAATCAAATTATATACAAATTGTAATGCTCATGATTTTATGATGTTTTGTTTCATGGGAAATTAATTTATGCATCAGAAGGACTTTGCAAGATAGAAAAGGAGGACATCAAGTCTTCAAATCTGGATCCTGTGGCTTGTCTTTTATTTTTGTTTTATTATATAACTCAGTGTTTCCCAACCTTGGCAACTTGAAGATATTTGGACTTCAACTCCCAGAATTCCCCAGCCAGCATTCGATTTACACACCACATTGTCAATTACTCATGTTATTAAAAAAGTGAAAAGTTCAGAAATAGAAATGTAGTGTTTTTTCCCCTTCAATTAACAAACACTATCGTGCTTGATGTGGTAAACATAAAGTTTCTTCTCAAAGGCATGCTCCAGAAAACAGGGAATGTCTGTCTAGATTCACACATAGGAAAACAGGATACAGTAAATCTTGAATGTTACCAACTTAGGCAGTGGACTAGTTTGGCTCCATATGCTGATTAAATACCAATGCTCCATTACAGAACTATTTGATTAGGCTTGATAGACAACCTAGAGCATGATGGTGAACCTTTTTTCCCTCAGATACAACAACGCATGCATGTGCACTATCACACACACGTGCGAGTGCCCACACCCATAATTCAATGCCTGAGGAGGGTGAAAATGGCCTCACTCCCCATTTTCAGTGCATATTAATAATACTTTTTTACAGCCTATCTACTGACTTGGGGATGAGTTTGACAATGCTTGTGTTTTCCTAATGGCAGCTTTCCTTACTTGTGCTTTACTAATGGCCTGACCTAGAGATCTTTACAAAGGATCTGTAAATCTTTTTCTGCACTTTTTGCCTCTTTTCCCTTTTCCCTGGTGTCACAGTAGAAGGAACAGGTTTGTCTGAACTGAGGAGGAAAATAAGTGGGGGGGGGAGTGAAATCTGCCTCTGCCTACCAGCATCCATCAGTATTCATCTGGCTAGTATCCTGTCATTGTGTGAAATAGTTGAGGGGTGTTTTGAAACTCAAAAATATTTGCTACATGAACAAGGAGACAGGAAGGAGGCTTGCTGTGCCTTAGCACAAAGTAAAGAAGTACAGCTGCTTGCTGCTATGAAAGTGAAAGTGAGACTCCTCTCCTGTGCTTGGGTTTTGCATTTGGAACAGATTTATCTTCAGGTGGGGAGGGGGAGTAGAACTCCTTAGTCCCAGAGCATGTTATTAATGTAGGAAATATTAATGCTCCGATGGTCATTTTGAAAAATATTAATGCTCCGATGGTCATTTTGAAAAATCCATTCTTAGTGAGCATCTAAAAGGCAAGAGAGACTTATGTGCCAAATCTCAAGTTTGTAGGCTTTATGGTTCTGGAGATTTCATGATTATAGCGTGAGTGCTTTTATATACAGTGGTACCTCTACTTATGAACTTAATTCGTTCTGTGACCAGGTTCTTAAGTAGAAAAGTTTGTAAGAAGAAGCAATTTTTCCCATAGGAATCAATGTAAAAGCAAATAATGCGTGCGATTGGGGAAACCACAGGGAGGGTGGAGGCCCTGTTTCCTCCCAGAAGATTCCTAGAGAGGCCTCATGGAGGCTTCTCCCCACCTTTTCCGGTCCTATTTCCTCCTGGGAGATTCCTAGAGAGGCCCCACGGAGGCTTCTCCCTGCCTTTTCCGGCCCTGTTTCTTCGCAGGAGATTCCTAGAGAGGCCCCACGGAGGCTTCTCCCTGCCTTTTCCGATTACAGTTTCGGAGGCTAAGATTTGTACGTGGAGAATGGTTCTTGAGAAGTGGCAAAAAAAATCTTGACTACCTGGTTCTTATCTAGAAAGGTTTGTAAGTAGAGGCGTTCTTAAGTAGAGTTACCACTGTATATATAAATTTTGGAGCTACATTTTGCAGAAATAGGTTTCAGATCTGTCTGGACTAATAGAAGTAGAAAATTTACTAGAAAAACTGCCATAGTTTTAACACAGTTTATATAAAGGGGGAGGGCAGGTAAAAAAGTGTATCTTATACAGTACTCCAAAAAATACAGCATGTGATCTGTATTTTAAAAGGCCAAGATAGCAGCAATTGTTTAGCATATTGTATTTCTTTCTGCACATTTGGTGGTCTTTATAGTTTTTTGTAGCCCCAATCTAGTAGCTCTAGTATTATTTGATAGACATATTTTATTATATTTTAGGCAAATAAGTGTTCGGCAGCCTGTGTTCATGCATGACATTATAAACCATGGTTTATAAATTACTAGGGCAAAGCCAAACCACATTATGTTTTAATACATAGTATGGACCAGGACATCAAATTAATACATAGTATTAAGGGTTCAATTTAAGCCAGTTTGTGGGATTGTTGAGGTTTTAATTCTGGAGGTAGGGAAATTTGTTTTCCAAGTCCATTTTCAACCTAAAAAAAATGGCAGTGGGACGACAACAAAACATTGCCCTTCCAGCAAAATTATTATCTTTTCAATTATATCATCTCTACTCTTTGGAGATTGACTGTCATAGTTGACTCACTACACAGCTTGATCACAACCAGAGAACAATAATGGGAGTGGGGAGGGACAGCATTGGATTGTATGGGTGATTGGGGGGGAACTCTGGAATGGAAGTGTGCCATCTGGAGCCAGAGACATTTCCACTCCCAGGTCATCAATGCTGGGAAGGTCCAAAGCTAACAGATTGTTATCAGAACAACCTAGGTACAATTGATTGGTGGACAAAGGATCATGGGAGGATATAGGGAGAGTAATTAATCTTATGCTTTCACATGTGAAATGTTGGTGTTGCCTTTTACACTTCCCTACCCATATGGCTTTTCAGTAAAAGTTCTTTTGGAGAACAAAAATGTTTCTTTTGCTGGCTAGCATATTGGGACAGTTGACATTAAGCCAGTTCTCTCAGTAATAGCCTACTTGGACTCCACCAGAAGGACAACCTTGAGATGTCCTTCCCAAAAGCTATCTCCCAAATAGATCAGGAAGTCCCAATACCTCAAACAATTGAACTTCACCCTTCGCTACCAACCGGGAGGCCAGAACTTCTTAGCAGATGTTCTCTCTCGAATACCACAATATAACAGTGCTGGAGAGGAGGTCATCAACTCCATCATCCCTTTCAAGCAAATAGCATCATCAGTCCTCTCATCATACCAGGAAGCATCATCATCAATGTTGATCAAGGATCTGATGTGGCCATTAAAAGAAGACCTATGGGAGATGAATGGTTCCAGAAACCCAAGAATGAGCTATCATTAAGAAACGGATTGGCATGGATGAGGAGAAAGCTATACATCCCAGCAAACCGGGGAACTTTAATATTGTAACAAAGCCATGATGTGAAAGCGATAGGGCATTCTGGTTTTGTGAAAACCTTCATCTTGTAAAGAGGCAGTTTTGGTGGCCTCAAAGGAAGGACCATTGTCCCATATGTGCTTCGGTGAAGAGGCTACCCAGCAAGCCTTCAGGACTTTTATAGATGGTAGCCAGCCACAACACTCCCTGGAAGGAAATATCTATAGACTTTAGTGTAGAGCTTCTGGAGAGTGCCAGGAACACTGAACTGGGTCATTGGAGGCTTATTTTTCTAAGCAAGCCCACTTTCTGTCTTTCCCTAGGATCCCCTTTGCCTGGACTCTGGTTAAGATGCTTGTACAACAGGTGTACTGGCTTCATAATGTTCTGAAGCACATAATCTCAGATCGGGGTGTAGTTCACTTCAAAATTTTGGTGAGAAATCCTGAGGCTGGTAGATTCCTCCCAGAGCCTTAGCTCTGCTCATCATCCAGATATGAACAGAGTTTGTGAATATTCAAATGCAGTCCTGAAGAGTACCTTCAATGCTATGTGAAGCACCAGCAGCCCAATTGGAATGATCTTCTGCCCTTCACTGAGGTGCACAGAAGCACTGGGTTTACCCCCTTCTGAGTCGCCACTGGGGCAGAATTTGTGCCTGTGCAAGAGTTTTTTCAAGTCTCCTTCATCAACCTCTTTGGCTGAGTACACTAAAAGCTATCTGGCCTATAGTGCACAAAGCACTAGAGGGAGCAAGGGAAGCACAGAAGTGACATACTGACTGTTGTGATTCAGCCTGAGGCTCCTCAGGGAACGGCTGGAACTCTGCCGGATCCATGCTCAGAGGGGGAGGACGATGAACAGGAGGGGGAGGACCAGGCAGAAGAGGAAGAGGAGGAGGGAGAGCAGCCTGAGACCCCCGGGGGGGCCCTCTCCCCAGCGAGTAGCCTGGATTCATTAGATGAAGACGCCCAGGCTATCATAGATATGAGGCAGAGACGGGCAGCCAAAAGAAGGGGCCAATTAGCAAGGTATTTCCATCCCTGAATTGGTAACAGCTGGGTTTGGGTGTGGTTCTCCTCAGCAGGGTTGAAAAGGCAGGCCCGCCCTTACTATATTGTGGAGAGTTATCAATTGGGAGTCCTGTGACCTTGCTTCGATTCTTGGCGTCTCTGATCCTGGCTTGTGGCTTCGAAGGCTGAAGACTTGGGAGAGGCATGGGTTTTATTACCTCCAGTGTTGTTTTTGCCAGCAAGAATCCTGTTTTATTGCCTGGCCATCGTGAAACCTCTGTGAAGCTTCATAACGTTCCTGTCTGTAAGAACAGTTTTTGTTACCTGTGTTTGCTTTCAAATATATAAACTGCCTTTGCTTTTTACCAGTGTGTCTGGACACTCTTTTTAGTTGGTGTTGGCATCTGGGGGGACCCAGACAGAACAGTATAACTCTCCACCAACCACCAGACACCTGGTTCACAGTTTGGAGGGGTGGTTTGTTTGTTTATTCTTCCTGCTCTCTGCTGCTGGTTCCTTGTTTGGCATTTTTTGCTTTTTGGGTTCCTGTTTTTGCCTTTCACCATGGCCGTTTCTGCCGCTGACATGCAGGCTGCAGAAGAGTTGCGAAGGGACATTGCACAGTTGACCCAGACGGTCCTGGTTTTACAACGCCAGGTGGAGGATTTGTCCCAGCCGGCCCCACCCCAGGCGCCCCCTGTGGTACTTCCTCCAGCGCCTTTGCCCAGGAGGAAATGTTTCGTGGCGATGCCGGAAAAGTTCTGGGGGAACCGGCGGCTGTTTTCTGCATTCCAGAGCCAAGTGCAGCTGTTCATAAACGCCCAGATGATGCACTTCCCGGGAGATGACCACAAGGTGGCGTTTCTTTGTAGCTTGTTGCCTGGCCCTGCAGCGTCGTGGGTGGCACCTTACCTGGCTCGGGATGACCCGCTACTTCAGAACTTTGCTGCTTTCTGTGACCAGCTGCGTCACCAATTTGCGGACCCAGTGCAGGAGCAGACGGCCACGTGGGCGCTGAAGCAACTGCGCCAGGGTTCGCGCCCCCTGGCAGACTACATGGCTGACTTTCGGTCTCTGGCTGGGCAAGTCCAGTGGAATGAGGCTGCCCTGATCGAGGCCTTTCAGGATGGACTATCGGACACTATGTTGGATGAACTGGTGCATGAGGTGCTGCCCAGTACTCTGGACGCTTTGGAGCGGCATTGCTTGGCAATAGAGGCCAGGCTGTTGGCCAGGGAAGTCCGTCGAGCGGGACGGTCCAACCCCCGTGCGTCAGGCGCCCCGCCAACACCTGTTCCACGGCGGGGGTTATCGACCGTAGGCACCCCGGCTCCGGCCCCTGCGCCCCGACGCTTTCAACCAGCGCTGCCTCCACGCCTGATGGATCGTGTTGCCGCCGAGGAGCCGATGGACGTGAGTTACGCATGACCCCACCAGACCCCGGAGGAACGGGGGCGTCGGCGGGCGGGCGGGTTGTGTTTTTATTGCGGGGCCCTGGGACATTTTGCTGTGGTTTGTCCCCACAAGAGGCAGAGCACGGTGGCTGCCGCCGTTCCAGTACCCTCCAGCTCTCCCGTGCTTCCAATGGCGTCCCCCGTGCAGTTCCAGGAGACAACCCCTTGTGTCCCTGTCCCTGTCATGAACTCTCTGATGGCGGGGCCTTCGTCTGGATGTCCTCAGTCACCGGAACGGTCGGGAAACGAGGGAGACCCGGCTTGGTGGCAACACTAGGTCGGGCGGGGATCCCACTTTCTCCTGATTCCACAGCTACCGACTCCAGACTGTTTCAACACCTGACACTCGCTGTGACTCTGCATATTGCTCAATGGACTCAGACTTATCCTGCATTGGCCCTCGTGGATTCGGGGGCGACGACGAATTTCTTGGACGAAGCCTTTACCCACCGCCATTCCTTGCCCCTTTGTCCTGTCATTCCGCCGTTAACCGTGGAGACCATTGATGGGTGGGTGTTGCTGGCTGGTCCCATCCATTTCCAGACCCTGCCGATGCGGATGTGCATCGGAACTCATGAGGCCCTGCAGTTTTATGTCACCAAGGGGCTTCATTTTCCTCTCGTGCTGGGGTTGTCGTGGCTGCGCGCGTATGGCCCGCATGTGGTGTGGTCCCAGAACCTGGTAACATTCTCCAGTTTGCAGTGTGTGGACCACCACCGACATGTGTGCGCAGCCCACGGCCCAGTGGTTCCCACGATCCAGTTACCCCATTGCCTCGAGGAGTTCGCCGATGTTTTTAACGAGAAGGAGGTGGATCGGCTACCACCACATCGGACGTACGACTGTGCCATAGACCTGATCCCTGACGCCAAGCTCCCAGCTGGTCGATTGTACTCCATGTCAGAGCCGGAGCTTGTGGCCCTCAAGGAGCTTGTTGAGAAGAATTTAGCCAAGGGATTTATTTGGCCACCCAAGTCCCCTTTGTCTGCCCCTGTTTTGTTCGTGAAAAAGAAAACGGGCGATCTTCACCTCTGCTGTGACTATAGGCGCCTTAACGCCATCACGGTGCAGAATAGGTACTCCTTGCCCTTGATCCCTGAACTCATGGACCGGTTGCGGACGGCAACGGTGTTCACCAAAATTGATTTGCGCAGTGCGTACAATTTGGTCCGGATGCGGGCCGGAGATGAGTGGAAGACAGCATTCGGCACACGTTATGGCCACTTTGAATACACCGTGATGCCCTTTGGCCTCACCAACGCCCAGGCCGTGTTTCAACATCTAATGAATGACGTGTTCCGGGACATGTTGGACCATTTCGTTGTGATTTACCTTTATGACATTTTAGTGTATTGCCCGAACCATGCCTTGCACTTGGACCATTTGCGCCAGGTCCTGTTCTGGTTGCGGGAGCAGCATTTGTATGCCAAGCTGGAGAAGTGCCAATTCTTCCAGACCACCGTTGAATTCCTTGGGCACCTTTTGTCTCCAGGTGGCATTTCCATGGACCCGGGCAAAGTGGCCACACTTCAGTCTTGGCAACCTCCACGACGGGTGAAAGACGTACAACGTCTTTTGGGTTTTGCGAACTACTATCGGGCTTTTATTCCGGGGTATGCCATGTTAACCACGCCCTTGATTTGGTTGTTACAAAAACAAGTCCCGTTTGGTTGGGGGGAGGCGGAACAGCGGGCTTTTGAGGCCCTGAAAGCAGCATTCATGGCGGAACCGCTTCTGCGCCATCCTGATCCCGCGCGGCCGTTTGTGTTGGAAACAGACGCCTCGGATGTAGCGGTTGGCGCAGTGCTCCTCCAAGCCCATCGTCCCGGTGACATGCTGTTTACGTGTGCCTACTTCTCCCGCAAATTGTCTCCCTCGGAGAGAAATTATACTATTTGGGAGAAGGAACTCTTAGCGGTGAAGGCCGCCTTTGAGCATTGGCGGCATTACCTGGAGGGGGCCCGTCACCAGATTGAGGTACGGACGGACCACCGGAACCTCGAGTATCTTCAGACGGCTTGGAAATTGAACCAGAGACAGATCCGCTGGTCCTTCTTTTTCACGCGGTTCAATTTCCGTATCAGGTACACTCCCAGCGCTCAGAACTCTCGAGCGGACACCTTGTCTCGCAAGCCGGAGTACACGCATCCGAAGGAGCCGGCTCCTCTGCAGACGGTTCTACCCCCTGCAGCTTTGGCTGCAACCCAGGATCCAGTGGACTTGCATCGCCGTTTACGGGAGGCGCAGCGGGAGGATGGGTTTGTAGCGCAGAGGGTGCGAGAGTTAACACCCAATTCCCCCTGGACGTTCCAAGACGGTCTGCTTCGGTACCGGGGGCAGCTGTATGTTCCCGCTGGCCCAGTGAGGAGTCTGATTATGGCCCAGTGTCATGACTGTCCAGTGGCGGGGCATTTTGGCCTGTTCAAAACATTAGAGCTGGTCACTCAGACATTCTGGTGGCCACGCATCCAAGATGATGTGCGTTCCTATGTGGCCACCTGTGTCCGGTGTCGTATGGCCAAGGGGGTGACTAGAGCCCCACCAGGATTACTGCAACCTTTGCCCACGCCTGAGAGACCCTGGGGTGCCGTGTCCATTGACTTTGTGACCCATTTGCCTTCCTCAGCTCGCTTCACGGTAGTCATGGTGGTGATGGACATGCTCACCAAGATGGTTCATTTTGTACCTTGCACTAAGGTGCCCACTGCCCAACTCACGGCCCAAATGTTTATCAGCCACGTGTTTAGGTTACATGGGCTTCCGGATCGGGTGGTCTCTGACAGGGGAACACAATTCACAGCCCGGTTCTGGCAGGAATTGATGTCGGCCCTGAATGTGTCTGTGTGCCTCGCATCGACGCAGCACCCCCAGACCGATGGAGGCACAGAAAAGGTCATAGGGATACTGGAGCAATACCTGAGGTATGTAGTGGCGGATCACCAGACTGATTGGTCCAGGTTCCTCCCTGTAGCGGAGTTCGCTTTTAACAACTCCCACCACTCCTCGACCCGACTCACACCCTTTTTCGCCAATTATGGCTTCCATCCTCGCTTCTTTCCCTTGACCCTCCTAGATTCCCCGGTGCCTGCTGCCGAGGACTTCCTCTCGGAGCTGCAGGCGGTCCACAAGATGGTGAAGAGGTACTTGAATAAGACCAAGGAGGACTATAAGAGAGTGGCTGACCGCTCCAGACGGGATGTGCCTCCCTTGGTGGTGGGGGATCAGGTGTGGCTGTCCACGAAATACATAGCCTCTGAATTACCCAGACAGAAATTAGATCCCCGGTTCCTGGGCCCTTTTCCCATTGAAAGGGTGATCAATCCGGTGGCCTACCGGCTCACCTTGCCGGCCAACTTGCAGGTCCACCCTATGTTTCACTGTTCGCTGTTAGTCCCTGTCCCTCCCGATTGTCCGCTCCGTCCCAATGTTCCCATGTTTCCTGCCCCGTGTGTTTGTGACCACCTCCCTGAGCTATGGTACATGCCATTTTGGATTCCCGTTGGGTGGACGCTTGCTTCCAATACAAGGTGCAATGGGTGGAGGGGGACCCTGATGATTGCTCTTGGGTGGAAGCGGCGTTGTTGGACGCTCACGACCTTATTCGGGATTTTCATGCCCGGTTTCTCCAGAAGCCATGTCCTCTCCGCTGGCAGGTGGGGAGGGGCCTTCCGAGGAGGGATGGTGTTGTGATTCAGCCTGAGGTTCCTCAGGGAACGGCTGGAACTCTGCAGGATCCATGCTCAGAGGGGGAGGACGATGAACAGGAGGGGGAGGACCAGGCAGAAGAGGAAGAGGAGGAGGGAGAGCAGCCTGAGACCCACGCGGGGGGGGGGCCTCTCCCCAGCGAGTAGCCTGGATTCATTAGATGAAGACACCCAGGCTATCATAGATATGAGGCAGAGACGGGCAGCCAAAAGAAGGGGCCAATTAGCAAGGTATTTCCATCCCTGAATTGGTAACAGCTGGGTTTGGGTGTGGTTCTCCTCAACAGGGTTGAAAAGGCAGGCCCGCCCTTACTGTATTGTGGAGAGTTATCAATTGGGAGTCCTGTGACCTTGCTTCGATTCTTGGCGTCTCTGATCCTGGCTTGTGGCTTCGAAGGCTGAAGACTTGGGGGAGGCGTGGGTTTTATTACCTCCAGTGTTGTTTTTGCCAGCAAGAATCCTGTTTTATTGCCTGGCCGTCGTGAAACCTCTGTGAAGCTTCATAACGTTCCTGTCTGTAAGAACATTTTTTGTTACCTGTGTTTGCTTTCAAATATATAAACTGCCTTTGCTTTTTACCAGTGTGTCTGGATACTCTTTTTAGTTGGTGTTGGCGTCTGGGGGGACCCAGACAGAACACTGACAAGAAAGAGGGCGTCCCAGAGAGTTTAGGATAGGGGAGGCGGCATACCTGTCTATGAAGTTCCTCTAGGTGGAACAGCCTTGCAAGAAGATGGACCCTAAATACAAAGGTCTTTCCCCCATTACCCAGATTGTAAATCCAGTGACAGTGGAATTAAACAAATGGGGACATTGATTCAAGTAACTGCTTAGTCAAGATGTAAATCTGCTACTGGGTATTTCTACCCCCCCCCCAAAAGATCCTTGTAAGAATAAATGGGAAAAAAATAATCCCATGCAAACTCTCTGAGATTCCTAGAACAACGATGGAACAGTAAAATCCTTATGTCAATAAATTATTCAATGGATATTTATGTATACAAATGCAGCTATTAGCTGTAGTATTTTAATAAGCGGTATAGTAGTAGTGGTAATTATTCATATACAAAGGTAAGTTTTCTTTCATACAGATATATATAAGTTGCAAGGTGTCATTTTGACTGCACCTGGTATGTAGTCTAAAGGAGAAACTTAATATCTGCTTTTTGTTTTGTCTGTTGTCTGTTGCCAGCAAGAATTGCAGTTCTGCATATTAATGAGTGAATGAACCACAAGCAACGGATACTAGGGAGAAAGAAAGGCACTCCATCAACCTATACAGTACCTAGCCACACTTTCCATGTTTCGTAAAGGATTGTGAGGAGATTAGAAATGAGGAGCAGGAGCAATTCTGGAGTCCGCCTAGATGGCTACGCTCGGCTTGTTCAACAGACAATTTTGAATCATCAGGTGAGTATTGTACATTACCGGTTATGATTTGGTACATCTCTCTAGATTTGTTGGCTATATAAATAAATGTACTGTGTCAGATATTTGAGGTTATTTAGAAACCCCCCCCCCAAATGTATGGCATCCAAAGCCAATGAGAACTTTATAGTGTTCAATTAGAAAAATGGGGGACAGGGAGAGTTCATTTGAACCCAACTATTTCCTCTATCACTGTCTTTCCTCTTAATCAAGGCTTTTGTGTTTTTTGTTTTTGCTTTTTAAAGTAAAAGTTTTTGCAGCCTGATCAAAGTTCAAGTCCTCTATTTTTAAAGAAGTATTAAACTTTAGTTTTGTATAGATAGATGTTTGTGACCAAGTGCCAACATACTACAAGAACATTGATCTTATCTTTGGTTAAAATCAGAATCTTTGTAGATTTATGAGTAATTCTACTAATGATTTAAATGGTTTAGAGTGAAAAAGCATGTGCCTAAAAAAGAAATATCGTCTCTACTTATGTGGCTCCATATTTTTGATCTTTATATAGTCTGTACCTGAAAATAAGGCCCACCCCAAAAACAAGCCAAAGCCTAATTTTTTAGTTTGGGCCTATGCTGAAAATAAGCCCAGGGGGTTGAGCGTTGCCAGCACAAGAGGCAGTGAGCATGTGGGGTCTGATGGTGTCCAGCAGCAGCTGCAGCCTGCCAGCCTCTTTGTGCAGTGCAAATATAAACAAGTCCGAGCTTGGAGGCAAAGATGTGGGGATGGAGAAGACAGGTGATCCAGATGTGCTGTGTAGCTGCCTGACTCATAGGAGGCTCACGGGAAGCTTGTGCGATGTCACAGGCACTGGCAGCAAGCGGAGGCATAGCATGGGGGATGGGGGAGGCAGATCCCGACTATTCTGACACAGCTGCTGGACCAAGAAACACAGCACAAGCAACATCTGAACAAACTTTGTTTCAATATTCACAAACTACTAAATATCTGTCTTAGCAGTTGTTTGTAAAGTCAATGAAATAATGAAGCAGTCTTTTTTGGAGCAACAGGTGTTAATTAACCTTCTTAACAGCCAGCAAAAGTCCAAGCAACAAGAGCAAAAAGTCCAAAAAAGAGGTTGTCTAATAACACAATCTTACTATTGTTGGCAGAATGCCCAGGAGCAATTTGCAGGAAACTGGACATCTTCCAAACATGAGCTGAACAGGAGTTTTGAAGTCAAAAGACACAACGGGAATGAATGAAGTTGTTTCCTGCAAATTGATCAGTTCTTTTCCTCACTTAAACAGGCTATGGGAGTGGCCAATTAACCATAAGCCTTACTCCCAAGTAGACGTTCTCCTCAGGAGCCACTCCTGCCTTTAGACAGCTCTGTGTGCATGCACATTGAGGACAGGATCCTCCTCCACTTCTTCATCTTCTGCCCTCATGGCAGTATCTGGAGGTTCTGAAGGCCCTGGCTGAATCTCTGCCTCTGGCACCAAGTCTTCTTCAGTCTCCTCACTTTCAGACTCTGGTACCAGTTGCACAGGCCAAAGGCGAATCACTACACTAGCCTCTCGCTGTCTGAATCAGCTACCAGCTGCATAGAGATGGTGGGGTGGAGTGGGTAGTGCGTTGGGATCACCTCTGCCTCCACCTGGCTCTGCTGTTCATTTTTCATCCAAAGGGAGACCAAGCTTTGCCCGCTTGCAAAGAGGGTGGAGCTAATCACTGCGGAGAGGGGCGGCATACAAATCTGATTAATAAATAAATAAATAAATTTCAAACCATCCCCTTTACAAGCATGCAAAGCTATGAATCTCCGTTATTTCTCCATCTGGGCGAAAAGTGTTTGGTCACCTATGCAGTACTTGGAAATGGAGTAATTTGCAATTAGGACAGTAAAACAACTAATATTTGAAAAGCCAGTATAGCAGAGAAAGCAGTAGGTTAATTTATTCTATTGAATCTGGTTTAAAACTAATGCCCAATATTTATTTATCAGATTTGTATTTATTTTATTAGATCTGTATTTATTTATTTATTTATTTATTTATTTATTTATTTATTTGATTTGTGTGCCACCCTTCTCCTCTGGATGTGATTATTGAGATAGCATTGATTGAGCTTGTTATTACCTTTAGCAGAGTTCAGGCAGGGATAGTGAAACAGCCCTTTTTAAAATCTCTCTGTGGCTTTTGATACTGTTGATCATAATATTCTTCTGGAGTGGGATTAGGAGTAGGAAGCAGGTGTACTAAGGGTTTATCTATTTTCTCTGTATTGAGGCACATTTGCAGGGGAGTTGGAGACTTCTCCTTGGAGACTTGCCGTTGCCCATCATGTTTAGCATCTTCATAAGACCACTTGGTGATGTCATACATTATTGGGAGATCAGCTATGTCTTGGCCAATGACCAGCTAGATGATGTTGGAGAGATCTTGTCTCAATATCTAATATCTAAAGTATGCATTTGGGTGAGAAAGAAACATGGGCTTAAGTTTAACAAGATGGAGCAGCTATGGATATTTCAACTCTCTTAAGTTTGGAGTAGTTCCTTCTTCCCTCCTGAACAGGATTGCACTCCCTCTTCAGGACTGGTAGTCATTTTGGGGTGGCGGGGTTTGACTTATACCTCCTGCTTGAACTGCTATGATCAGAATGTGTTTTGCCCAAATTTATCTCGTGTGTGTAGTGCCATATGTAGACAGGGAAACCCTTTATGTCAGTCATGCTTTGATCACTTCCTAATTAGACTATTATATTGCAATGTGGCATCTATAGACCTGTGCTACTTCCAAGGAAGTTACATTCAGGAGCATGGTAAGGAAATCTTTCTGAAATGGTGACCCAATAGGTCCTGGGTTGTCTAGCAACTTCTAATATTGTATAGTCAAGAGAAAATCTTAGACAAAATGACAGTGTTAGAGTTAATTATCTTGCCTTTATCGTAGTGGATTTGCAGCATACAAATCTAAATAATAAATAAATAAATTTTCCTGCAATCTCATACTTCAACCTGGTGAGGCTTACCAAGCAGCAACTTAGAATGTCTTAATTATATATAAAAGATTTCTGTTCACCAAAGGGAAGTAAATGGGACTTTGTGGTTATTGTCTCAGTATGTTGTGTTTTTCATTTATTCTTTTTTAAAGTAACCCTATAATGTAGCTGGTATTGTTTCCTAACAGACTTTATATATGTTAGTTAATTAAATAGTAGTGTGCCCATAGCCATCTGCCTTCATTATAAAGATTAGATTTGAAAAAAAAATCTTCCTAATTATCAGTTTTACTTCTCAACCACTATGGAACAGTAACTCTATATCCTAAATAGCTTCTTATTTTCCTTCCATTCATTTTTTTACAATTTAGAATCCAGTTACGGGACTACTTTCTGCCAGCACGGAGCAAAAAGATGCTTGGGTCCGAGATAATATATACAGCATTTTGGCTGTCTGGGGCTTAGGGGTGGCCTACAGGAAGAATGCAGACCGGGATGAAGATAAAGCCAAAGCTTATGAATTAGAACAGGTACAGATTGTGATTGCACTTATTTCCTTATATGTGAAATATATTCATAGGTAAATGGTACCCATGCTTTCCTAAAAATATGTCCTTCATTTTAAATACATTACAAAATCTGTTAATTTGGGAGTAAAGTTAAAATTTGAGAACTGAAGAAAAGAAATCTATGAATAAACATAGATTTTAAATAACAACTTTATTTTAAAGCTTTTGGTGTGCCATCTTTTTTTAAAATTTTATATATCTTGATAAGTTTATCATAAATTGACAGCATATCTTTAATATGTCAAAATGTTATCTAAAACAGAGTTTCCTAATCCCCAGGTCGTGACCCATGCAAAATTGGCTGCATGAGTGACTGGCCAGAGTGTGTGCGTGTATACATGCAGCTCAGCTTGCATAAGCGGCAGATTGGTGGATTCCCAGCTGGGCTGTCAAGCTGCAAAGATTAGGAACCGCTGATCTAAGACAAGCTTTTTCTTAAATACTGGAAGAGTTCCAAAACACTGTATATAAATGCATAGATCTAAATATTCAATTTTTTCATGAACATTGATCATGTTATACTGTGGGTATACCTTCTAAAAATTAAATTGGATAGTACAGTAGTGATTTTTCTTTTTCTTCCATAGAATGTTGTAAAACTAATGCGGGGGCTCTTGCAATGTATGATGAGACAGGTAAAAATCAACATGAATCTTTATTAACTTAATTTATAAGTATTGGCATAAAATCTAATTAAAGTGATTGTGAGTTTTGGTGTAAAGAAGAACACTATTTAGTAGCCCTGGAGACCCTCTAAGATTGTGGGGGAAAAACTATTTTTGACAGTGTGATCCCCTCCCCCTTTATGGGATGGGAAAGAGTTATAATCAATGTATTAATTTTCTGTAATATATCTGTTTATAGTACTATTTTAAATGGTTCCGAGGTTCCCCTCCCTGCCTCAAAATCAGACCAAAATTGTTCAGTTCCAGTCAATATGTGTCAACTATACAAATGCAATTTATAGATCACATAAGTAAATAACAAATATGCTTTCTTAGCTACAGTAAATGCTTAGTTCCATCAAGTCGCCTCAACTCTACCCCAAATTAAAAGACTATTATAAGATAAGATAGTTAGATAGACAGACAAGTAGATAAAGGAAAATGGGAAATGATGCCTTGTTTAATTTTAGATTGAAATTAGTTGTTTAGGTAGCTTTTTTCTTTAAGTAAAACTTCATTTTGTTTGCATTGATAAAAACATGAACATGGATTGGTTTAGTAATTGTATCAAACTCAGGTTTGTTTCCATGATATTTTAAGCATGATGTATTAGCCACATTTAGAATAATTTATATCCTTATTTAGCAGCTGAGAATTAAGAATACTACCTAATTCTGCTAATTTCAAATTTTGTATTTTTGCTAGTTATCCCAATGTGATGTAAAATACATCTGATTACAGAGTGACTGAAAGTTAAGCTTTCATCTTTTTTTAAAAAAAAATCCAAGATATTACTGTTGTAGTAATATGCTGCCACACTAGACTGAATGATACCATTCAAAAGTAATATGGTCAATTAAATTAGGGTTTTGATAAATATTTTGAATAAGAATGAAAAAAAAAATGTCTATCTGGTGTAGTGGTTACGTACTGGGCTAGAAATGGGGAGATCTTAAGTTCTACTCTTGCTTTAAGCATAAAGCCAGTTGTTGTCCTTATGTGGTTATTTATTAAATTAATCTGTCTTTGAGCAAGTTACTTTCTCTTAACCCTTTGCAGTGGCAAACCATTTCTTATATTTAGCCAAAAGCCCTGCAAGGACTAATCCAGGCAATTGATAAAAGTAAGAACTGATTCAAAGATGGGCACATCATGTATGCAAAATGCTTTATTAAACTTTTGTTAATTAAAACTCCTGAAATTAAACTCTGCAAAATTTGGGTCCTGAGACAAAATCATAATTATGAAGGTTTATGCTTCAAAAACTGATTTTGGAATGTTGCCTGATTTCCTTAGGTAGATAAGGTTGAAAAGTTCAAGCACACTCAGAGTACTAAGGATTGCCTGCATGCCAAATATAACACGGCCACTTGTGGAACAGTAGTTGCAGATGACAAGTGGGGACATCTACAAGTAGATGCAACCTCTCTTTACCTTCTTTTCCTGGCTCAGATGACAGCATCAGGTAAGCTATGTCATAATAATAGTTACCTTTGGAATTTTCTTTAAAAAGTTCAGTGTTATTATATCAGCTAGTTGTAAACAAAAATTAACTTCAATATTTGACCTATTAATTGTTTTGCAATACTCAATAAGCAGGAGTGGATAAATTGGCATTCATGCCTGTAGTAGCTGTCTAAAATTCTTAGTCTTCATCATCCTTAACAAGGTCATCTATTATGTTGTTTTCTGAAATATTTTAACTGGGTTTAAGTATAAATTGTAAACAGATTTTTTTGTAAAGATTGTATTTTAAGGAAAGCACCTCTATGCCCATGCTTTTTAAAAGAATTGTTTATGTGAGAAATTTCCTATGAGAATGGTAAACTACTGAATGGAGTAAAAACACAAATAGTTCATTTTATTGTATGTGATTTATGTTAAATGTCTTAATAATGGTTCTTTCTTAATCAGGATTGCGTATTATTTTCACACTTGATGAAGTGGCCTTTATACAGAATCTTGTATTTTACATTGAGGCTGCCTATAAAGTTGCTGTAAGTATTTTCATGGGCATTCCAAATCCAGAATTTGTATAATTTGAAATCTCCCTATCAGAAACTTAATAATCCCCTATTGGAGAGTGCTTAGTTACTTTATTCAAGACATCTCTTTAGCCTAGCTCTAGGAAAAGAGAAAGGAACATACAAATCTAATAAATAATAATAATAACATGCTTTGGGTCCTCCTGTCCAAATTTCAGAAATGTAAACTGCCACAAATCTTGTTCCAGTTCTGGAATACAAGGGGTAACTATGTAGCTATGCAATCTTGCATATAGGAAGGGCTTTAAATGCTATTTTTTTCCTCAAACCAAAAGGCAACCGTCAAAGAATTTCAAATAAAGTCCATATAGTCAGCCTACCTAAACCAATCCTTATAGCCTTCCTAAATAGGTTCTTCACTCTCCCCATGTTCATTGTGAAGAGCCTGGTTGAAAAGAGATAATCTGAAGATGTTCATAACCAAGTCCTGTTTCTGCTTCCATCTCTTTTTCATTTCCTTCCTTATTTTACATTATTTTTCCATATTGCCAAATCTTAGTGTTCTTGTCCCACATTGTCTCTTTGTTTTCCTTTTTTTAGTCCAATCATACCATTTTGTCCATGTATTCTAAGTCCTTTTGTCCTTTCAATTCAATAGTTAATTTATCCATTTTGGCACAGTCATATATCTTCTTCATTATTATTCTCCGGGGGCACTTGTGTGTATGCAATCCTGACTGCTGTCACAATGTGCAGTATTAAATATTTAATATTTTTAGGCTATTGTCTTCTAATTATATCTAGTAGAAAAAGGTTAGTGGTATACTCTATCTTTGTTTCTGTTATGTCTGGCAGCTAGTTATCTATTTTCACCCAATACCTTTTTACTTTGGGACACAACCACCACATGAAGACAGTGATGGGCTTCTACGGGAATGGTTAGGGACGCAGTTCTGGTAGCAAAATTTGGAGCTCCACCCCAGAGCACCCAATTTGCAGTGAAAGATGTTGAAACAAAATGCATAAGCCATGCCCACAGTATGGTAGTAAAAAAATTGGTAGCCCATCACTGCATGTGGAAGAAAGTACAGTGATACCTCATCTTACAAACCCCTCATCATACAAACTTTTCGAGATACAAACCTGGGGTTTAAGATTTTTTTGCCTCTTCTTCCAAACTATTTTCACCTTATAAACCCAAGCCGCCGCCACTGGGATGCCCCGCCTCCAGACTTCTGTTGCCAGCGAAGCACCCGTTTTTGCACTGCTGGGATTCCCCTGAGGCTCCCCTACATGAGAAACACCAACTCCGGACTTCCGTGTTTTTGTGATGCTGCAGGGGAATCCCAGCAGGGGAATCCCAGCATCGTAAAAACAGGCGCTTCGCTGGCAACGGAAGTCCGAAGGTGGGGTTTCGAGGACTTCTGTGTTTTTGCGATGCTGCTTCATCTTACAAACTTTTCACCTTACAAACCTCATCCTGGAACCAATTAAGTTCGTAAGACAAGGTATCACTGTACCTTGCTCTGTTTTGCATTTCCAACAGGCCAAATTTAAGCTTGATTATATTTTAGCCAATTTTGTTGGGGCCAAATGCCAGCGGTAGAACATTTTATAGTGATTTTCTTTTTATGCTGCTGATTTTGTTATTGTATAGGTCCCTATTCCAGATTTGCTCCCATTGTGTCTGATGTCCTTTGCCCATGTGATCATTGGCCCCTTAACTATATCCTCGTCTCTATCGAATTCTAACAAATAGTTATATAATATGAAAATATTTTTTTCTTCTGGGCCCATTAATAGTTTGTGCAATTGTTGGGTTTTCATATCAATGCCAATTTCTTCTCTGTCCTTTTTATACCTCAATTGTACTTGAACATAGGGCCACCAATTAATTTTTATGCCTTGTTTTGCCTTTCTGGAATATGGGGAGCCATCATATTTGAGGAGAAATATTTTTCATCTGCTCCTCATGCAAACACTCATGTATGTAATCTTGAACTAGAGCCTATAAAGTGACAGTTTTGAAATTGATTGACTTGGTTGGCAGCCCCATATTGTTTACAATAATCTACATATATTTTGGATCTGTGTTTTTAAAATGTCCTTGCTCTTTTTTTCTTGTTTTGTTCCAGGATTATGGCATGTGGGAACGTGGTGACAAGACAAATCAGGGCATTCCTGAATTGAATGCAAGCTCTGTTGGAATGGCAAAAGTAAGAAAGTTTCTGTTTTTTTTAATTAATTAATTTACAATTATAGCCACGTATGAGATAATTGAAATTTAGAGACCTATATCTGTAGACTTAACAACCTTATTTCTGAGTTATTCACATGCTTATTTCTAATCTTGAAATAAAAAAAGTATTGTAGTAACTGATAGATTTGTTACTGTTTGATAAGGATTTGATTAATTTTCTGGTTGTGAAACAGGGATGGGTTGCTACCCGTGTAGTAGGCGACTGCACACCGGTAACGGCCACCACATTGTGCAATTTGTGCATGACCGTTCCGATGCCAGTCCTATGGGCACTGCCATCTTTTTTCTTTAATTTTTTGTATCTTTTTTGTTTCGGGCACATGTGCAGAAGCAAAATCTCATTCCACATGCACGGAAGCAAAATATTGCTAAAATCTCATGTGCATGTGCATCTCCTTGCAAGATTTTGGCGTGTTTTTGCTTCCTGCGCATGCTGATAACTGAAGCTGGGCAGCCAGTAATAGCAATCCACCCCTGCTGTGAAGGTAAAATATGTGCAAACAAGCCAGTAGATAAGAACCAACTGAATTTTTGGTAGTAGCGAAATCAACAAACTAGATTTTTTCCATCTTTAGCTGCAGGATCAAAATTACAAGATGTATAGAAGTATTACTAATCATAGATTCATTGTAATTCATATTTTTGACCAGGCACAATTTAATGATGATCTCATGCTAATATACCTCAATATAAATTGGATTGTTTTTTATTTAAGTTGCTATTTTCACTATATGATAGTTGTGTTAGTACATATCAACTAGGGATGGTATAAAGATACTAAATTGAGTCACCTTGAAGAAAACAAAATCATTTCTAGATCTACCTGGTTTTGTGAAAATTTGGTTTTTAAAATTAATACTTAAAAATCTATACTTGGAATTGGAAAACACTTAACATGACAAAGCATTAAAAACTGGTTTCATAGTGCTCAGGTCTGTGGATGAAGTGTTTCTTTTGTGTTAATGCAGCTGAGTTGATTGCAAAACATGTGCAACTGCTTTGGAAATTGGTTCTGATGGTCATTATTCTGGTTGCATTAATATTTGAAAATAAATTATTTAAACTCATGCCTTCCTGTTGTAAATATAATGCTTAGCACTGCCTTAATACTTAATTCTTTTTAACAGTTTTTGCATAAACTATTTAATATCTGGTTGTAACTGTATGCTCACTTACATGGGATAAATTCATCCAAATTTAAATTACTTTTACATAAATTATATAGAGATATTCTTTTTTAGAGGGGGGTACCTTTAGTCAGTCATGAGTCCTGAGAACTGCCTGGAGCAGTCTCTAAAGTTTTCTTGGTAAGGTTCTTCAGAAATGCTTTGCATCGCATCACTGAAGGCTTTCAAAAAGAGACCAGACAATCACTTGTCTGAAATGATATAGGGCAGTGATGGCGAACATTTTTGGGTTCACATGCCAAAAGAGGTGTGTGTGGGTGTGCTAGCATGAATGCATGTACCCACACCCTTTCCCCTCCCCCCATGAATTCATAGCTCCCCCCCCCCCCAGCGCGCTGCCCCCTGTGCATGCACACAGGCCTTTCTGAAGCCTGGTAGATGAAAAAAAAATGCCCAAATGGGCAAACTGGAAGTTCGGGAAAACACACTTCTGGTTTGCCATTATGCTGTTTTTTGCACTCCGGAGAGTTCAGGGAAGCTTCCTGAAGCTCCGGAGTGCAAAAAACCAGCATAATAGTAAACCGGAAGTGCATTTTTCCAGACTTCCGGTTTGTCGCTTGGGCAATTATTTTGCCTCTGGGGCTTCAGGGAAGGTTCCCTGAAGCATCTGGAGGGTGAAATGGCCTTTCCCAAGGCTGAAAAATCAGCTGATCAGCGCACGCATGCATGCTGGTGCTGAAGCATAGTAAAGTCTCACGTGCCCTCCAATATGGCTCTACATGCCACCTGTGCCACCTTTCAATTGTATTATTTTATGTTCTATCTTCATTGCTTCTTTTCTAGAACTGAGAGAGAATAAGTGACCCCAGGCTATCTAGCTTTTTATCTAAGGTGGAACTAAAACTTACAGTGCTCCAGTTTCTAGCCTATTGCCTTAAGCACTACACCAAGCAGCCTCAGGGATACAGGATGAGTTAAAACTCCTTAAGTAATAATGAAAATTGACAAATGTTTTTCTGAAGGCTGCTTTGGAAGCAATTGATGAGCTGGACCTGTTTGGAGCTGGAGGAGGACATAAGTCAGTTATTCATGTGCTCCCAGATGAAGTTGAACATTGTCAGGTAAATATGAGTCTTTTTCATAGAATATCCAAGAAACTGTAACAAAGTCCTTTTAAAGCTATTAACCAAACAATATATGAGAAGTCAAGGGATATGAGGGGGGTGGAGGGTGGAGAGGGGGTGATGAGACAAATATGAATTTCCTTTCATGAATTCTGAAATGTTTATATTCTCCAATTTGTCTTCCATACTTTAAAACAGTATCTGGTACGTGACTTGAAGGATTAATTATAATCAGTTTTACATAATCTATTTCTCAGATCTCTTGCCAGTTTCTCATTTAAAAGAGCTATTTTAACAAACCCAAAGAGCTTGGATGAGAATTTTAAAGAGAAAAACAACTCAAGAATCTTGGGCAACACTGAAAAATATCATAAAAGCCCAGTCCAACACAATCCCACTGAAAAATAAAAACAAGAAATCCAAGAAGAAACCAGCATGGTTGCACAAAGATCTCTGATAAACTGAAAGACAAAAAGAATAAATACAAAAAATGGAAAGAGGGACATATAACTAAGGCAGAATACCATCGGGTAGCCCGAGTCTGCAAAGATGAAAGCAGAAAAGTAAAGGCTCAAAAAGAACAAAGATTTGTAACAAAAGTCAAAGATAACAAAAAAATTCTTTCAACAAATAAATAAATAAAAATTCAAGGAAATTGTCGATCACTAAAGAGAGAATATGGCAAGGAAACAACAGGAGAAAAAGCAGAGCTGCTTATCTCATTCTTTGCATCAGTCTTCACAACAAAATAAATTATAATCCAACCTACCCAAAACATAACTGTAAAAGAAAGACTAGAAATAAAAATTAAAATAAGCAAGAGACTGGTAAGGGAACACCTATTCTTTTGATGAATGATCTGGATGACTATAAGTCACCAGGACCTGACGGATTACATTCCAAAGGTCTAAAGGAGCTGGCAGATGTCATATCAGAACCATTGTACCATATCTTTTAAAAATCTTGGCATACCAGAGAACTACAGGGGATTGGAAATGAGATGATTGGTTCCCACCTTCAAAAAAAAGCAGGGGGGGGCACTCAGGAAACTATAGACCGATCAGAATAATAAACAGATAATTAAAAAACAGATCTGTGAACCTCTAGAAAAAATAGTTTTAACTGAAAGTCAGCCCGAGTTTCTTAAAAATATATAATGCCAAACCAATCTTACTTCATTCAAAGTAGCTTTCAAAAATCTTGCAGCACGAGGGAACTACCAGAAGACTGGAAAAGAACTGATGTGATTCCCATCTTCAAAAAAAAAAAAAAAAGGAGGATGAAACTATCCAGGAAACTATAGACTAATCATTCTAACATCAATACCCAGGAAGATACTGGAAAAGATAATCAAAAAACAGATCTGCGAACATCTAGAAACAACGTAATAGTTACAAGTCAGCATGGGTTTGTTAAAATCAGATCACGCCAAACCAATCTTATTTCATTCTTTGACAAACTGACTAAATTAGTAGACTAGTGAGATGCTGTGGACATAATATACTTAGACGTTAGCAAGGCATTTGACAACCTAACTTCTTGGTAAGCTAGAAAAAAGTGGCATAAATAGCATCACTATCAGATGGATTTGTAACTAGCTAACAAAAAGTACTCAACGAGTAGTACTTAATAATAATAATAACAACAACAACAATAATAATAATAATGATAATATAATATTAATAATTTATTAGATTTGTATGCCGCCCCTTAGGCCCAGTACTTTTTTAAAAAAATGGTGGACTTTTTCTTTATTTATACATTTTTTCTTCTTTAAAATACATAAATGCTTAATGAATCAGAAATGGTTATTGTTTGGAACCATTTGTTCATACAAAATATTTATAAACTGGTAATGAGAGTAATAACTATGATCAAAACAGTAATAATTTGCTTATTTATATTAAAATTCTTACATCATTTACTTCTAATATGCAATAGTGATCTTACTGGTAATAACGATACTACTACTACTACTAATAATAATTGTAATATTAATCCTAATGTTTCCTTACATATATAATATAATTTCTTGCATTCTTTTATATATATTATTAATCTTTCATCTTCTAGTTTCCACCTCTTATCCAACCATTGATAGAACATATCCCATGTTTAAAAGTATTCTGTTTCTTCCTTATCCTTTATAATTAATGTTAATCTATCCCTCTCTGCATAGTCTAATATTTTTATAATTATAATTTCATCTGTAGGTGTGTCTTCGTTTTACCAATGTTGTACAAATATAATTTTCCACTGCTATCAAAACATGTATTATTAAATATGTAGTCCCTTTCTTATAATTTTCTGGTAATACACCTAACAGAAATATTATGTGGTAGTAGGAACCAGTTACATTTCCAACATTTTACGGAAGAGCAAGAAACATCATTAGGGGCCTTGAGGCTAAAACATATGAAGAACGGTTACAGAAACTGGGCATGGCTAGTCTAGTAAAGAGAAGGACCAGGGGAGACATGATAGCAGTGTTCAAATATTTGAGGGGCTGTCACAGAGAAGAGAGGGACAATCTATTTTCCAAAGCACCCAAAGGCCAGACAAGAAACATTAGATGGAAAGTAATCAAGGAGAGATTTAACTTAGAAATAAGGAGAAATTTTCTGGCAGTGAGAACAATCAACCAATGGAACAGCTTGCCTCCAAACGTTGTGGGTGCTTCATTACTGAAGGCTTTCAAGAGACTAAACAGCCACTGCCAGAAATGGTATAGGGTCTCCTGCTTGAGTAGGAGGTTGGACTTGATGGTATACAAGGTCGCTTCCTATTCTATTCTATTCTATGGAATGCACAGTTTAGGGCATGTTCTTCAACTTTCAACTTGCAAACATTAGGGGTGCTCAAAAGTTATGACATGCCTTGGGAATTGTAAATATATTTTGGTTACTTTAATATAATTTAGACGTGCTTGGTAAATAACTACATAAATACCATAATGCTTTTACATTTTGTTTATATACATTACAAATTGCACAGGTAATTGAGTGAAGTTTCTGATGAAAATGGTTTTCAGTTGATTGCTAACCGTCCTATGCTGTTGCTTGAGGAATCAGGCATGGATGTATTGGAAGATAATTTATTGGAGACTGTCTTGTTCATTACAATTTAGAATCCAAACTAGCACTATTTTTACATCTGATAATATACTTTGGAATGAAACTAATGGTTTTTGTTTTATTTTTGTTTTGCTGCTTAGTCTATTCTATACTCCATGTTACCAAGGGCATCCACATCAAAAGAGATTGATGCTGGCCTCTTGTCCATTATTTCTTACCCAGCCTTTGCCATAGAAGATATGAACATTGTTAATGCAACGAAAAATGAAATTATCACAAAGTTGCAAGTACGTCTTTAATTTTAAAATAAGTATTTGATTAATTTCTTTTTGAGCAATATATTCAACTTTACTTGTTATGAATGGATAAGGTTTATTCGGTATGATTAAGAATAGTAGTTTATATAAAACCATTCCTGCATCATAAACAATTTATATCTTTACAGGGACGTTATGGCTGCTGTCGTTTCCTTCGAGATGGCTATAAAACACCAAGAGAGGTTGGTTTGCTGAAACTTTCTAAGCTTTACAACTTAAATAATAAATAACAATGTTATGTCAGTTTTACATGGAATGTGCCTAGTTTCTGAATAAACATTAAACCTTGCAATATTATAAAATGCTACATTCAAAACTTGGGGACTCAAGCAAGTCTATATTTGCACAGACAAAGTATTTTTTTTAAAATGATGATGATGATGATGATGATGATGATGATAATGATGATAATGATGATGATGATAATAATAATGATGATGATAATAATAATAATAATAATAATAATAATAATAATAATAATAATAATAATTTATTCGATTTGTATGCCGCCCCTCTCTGAGGAGAGTGCCCTGATTTCATTTCATTTCATTTTTGGTTGAATCCTGTGTGCTTTGAATTTTTCTGATTAAGCCATTGATCTTTTTAGCCTGTTTTATAGTTATCCTCTGAGAGGTACAGTGATACCCCGTCTTACGAACATAATTTATTTATTTATTTATTGGATTTGTATGCCGCCTCTCTCCAGAGACTCGGGGCGGCTAACAGCGACAATAAAACAGTGTACAATAGTAATTTGGTATTGATGATTAAAAATCAATTAATATAAAAACCAAACACACATACATACATACCATGCATAGAATTGTAAAGGCCTAGGGGGAAAGAGGATCTCAACTCCCCCATGCCTGGCGGCAGAGGTGAGTTTTAAGTTGTTTATGAAAGGCAAGGAGGGTGGGGGCAGTTCTAATCTCTGGGGGGAGTTGGTTCCAGAGGGCTGGGGCCGCCACAGAGAAGGCTCTTCCCCTGGGTCCCGCCAGGCGACATTGCTTAGTTGACGGGACCCAGAGAAGATCCACTCTGTGGGACCTAACTGGTCACTGGGATTCATGCAGCAGAATTGGTTCTGGGACAAGGTTCGTAAGGTGAAAAGTTCGTAAGACGAAACAATGTTTCCCATAGGAATCAATGGAAAAGTGCGTGCAAGCCCATTAGGAAAATCCAAAACTTTAAGTTTTTTTAAAAAGCGGTGGGCGGACGAAGTGGAGGAGAACAGAGTGGGGACAGGCGAGCCGAGGAAGCGTCGGGAGAGGGGATTTCTTTCTATCTTTCTCTTTCTTTCTTTCTTTCTTTCTTTCTTTCTTTCTTTCTTTCTTTCTTTCTTTCTTTCTTTCTTTTATAAAAGCTCCGATACTGAGAGTGTGTTTCTAGCGCCTCTTTTTGTGTACGGGCGCCCGCTCCTTTAATTCCAAGAGAGATTGCATAAAGCTCGGTCTCTTTCAGAAGACTTGGCTGAGAACCCTTGGTTTGCTCATTCCCAACGGGTGTTGGGAGCAGATCTTGCCTTCCTCCCACTCCTCCTCCTCCTGGCCCGGCTCTTCCTCCTCCTTCCCAAGTTACCATGTCACACTCTCCCCAAGCTTTTTGCGCACCAGAGCTTTTCAAATCATATTTCGCCTTTGGGTGGCTCCCGTGTGGGGAGCCAACCCCCCTCCTCCCGCAGGTTGGGGCATTGGAGGGATCGTGAGAGGTGGAAAAAAATCCTCTGGGCAAGTTGTGCCGGGAGAGCGTGCGTGTGCTGGACAGGGATCCTCCAAAGTTACCAAAGCCTTGAACGGCAGATCTAGAGGAGGCTAGTGAGGGGAACCCTCCTGGAACCAGTGGCTCCTGGGCAGCCTTGGTGCAGCTCTTGGAGATGGTGGGACAGGCGCTGTTGGCGGAGGGTGGGAGGGCGATCGGCAGGGCGGGCGGGCGGGAAGGTGGCTTGTCCAGGCTCTCTGGTCCATCCAGGAGCTGAAAGTTTCGCCTTTCTCTACACCCAGCTTTGGCTCTTTGCGGCCTTCTGGCAGGAGGGGGCAATGGGCGATGGATGGATGGGTCTCCCACGGACAAATTTTTACAGCGAGATGGGGGAAATCCCCTGGCCCGATACTTCCTCGTCTCACTTCCTAGCGGAGGAAGCGAAGGGCAAGAGGGGAAAGTGGCAGCCAGATGGGGCGGCTGCGGAGAGCTCCTCTGACGCATGGTTCTCTCTCCCCTTCCACACCTTTGACGTCATGGAGACCTCCTTCCTGGAGTCCACGTTTTGGCTGGCCAGGAAGGATGTCTCCGTGATGTCAGAGCTCTGCCCCTGGAATTCCCTATTGGGATTCCCCACCTCAGTTGGAGCCTCCCGACCTGCCGACAGAGCCGCAGATCACAAAAATGAAAGGCAAAAAAAGTTTGTAAGAAGAGGCAAAAATTTTCTGAACCCCGGGTTCGTATCTCGGGTTGTTCGTAAGACGAGGGGTTCGTATCTTGAGGTACCACTGTATTTGGTGTCTACAATTCTGGCATTCTGCAACTTTAATAATATGATTTTGAGGCAATCTTATATATTTCTAATGAATAATTTTAGTCACTTTTATGAGATGGAGTTGTTTACCTTGCATTGTACATACCAGTTGAGTCATGTGAATGGTTCGTATGAAAATGTTAAGGAAATAAATATATTTAGAACTTTAATATGAGAAAAGCATGGAGAATTTAGCCATGGAATTTTTGAGCCAGTCTCACTAATTTAATTAAGATTAATTAATAATTAAGATTAATTTATGTTCATACTAGGATAGATATGCTAAATGTAAGATCCCAAGTTGCCTCTAGACAAAGATGTGAATTGGATCATGACTTTTAGCATATCTAGTTTTTAAAATATTATAATTACATTGTTAATCATAATCAAGAACACAAAATTACCATTTCCATTCCTTCAGTGTTCCAGAAGATGGTTTCCTAGCTTTTCCACAGCATTGCCTTTAGGCATCCAAACTTGCTTCCAGGAACTGAGAACAGCTTTAGGAAAGGGAATGGGAGAGAGATGGGGATAATATAAAAATGATGGAGTAGGGGAAATCACTGAGGCCATTAAGCCTCTTCCCTTCTCAGTACAAGTATTCAAATTGAGGCAACCACTAGGAATGATTGCGTAGCCGCCTCTTGAACACATCTGGGGAAGAAAAGCCACTCTCTAGAAAAGCCACTTTCTAGGACCCCTCTGGCCAGCCAATTCCTGGTTGGCCAGCTGTTTTTTTCTCATATTGATTCGGAACCTGCCTGCCTCTAACTCAAAGCTGTTATCTTCTATCTTGCACTTCAAAGCAATAGTGAACAGGGCAGTGAACAGCAGCAATTCATGGCCCTACTGTAACGCTTCAGTGGTGGTGGGGTGCGTGTGTGCATGCCCATCAGCTTCTTGTGCATGCACAGAGGCCGAAGTGCTCAAATGTTCCATTTTGCCAATTTCTGGAATTTCCTTGCTTCTGCACATGCGCAGAAGCAAGGAAATGCCGAGCAACTGAACAGCAGCAGTCGGCCTGAGCTCCGGAGGCACAGCTTGGCTCTCCTGCACCGTAGCAGGCATCTCTCGGCGTGGTGATGGGACAACTCGCTCGGCCACCCCATCACTGCGTCAAGAGATGCCTGATGCAGCACGAGAGAGCACAGGGGCGCGGCAGAGCTTGGGCCATGCGGCTGTACTCTCCTGCACTGCAGCAGGCATCTCTTAGCGCAGTGATGAGACAACTCGCTTGGCTATCCCACCGCTGCACCGAGTGATGCCTGTTGCAGCACAGGAGAGCACAGCCTACTGTGGAGCTTGGGCCATGTGTCTGTACTCTCCTGTGCCACAACAAGCATCTCTCAGCGTGGCAATGGGACGACTTGCACAGACGTCCCTTTGCTTCTGTGCGTGCATGGCATGTGCACGGCCAGCGGTGATGGAGCCATGCACGCAGCTCCATTTCCACCAGTGGAATGGCATTCCACGCCATCTTCCCTGCTACCCACCACTGGAACAGGGGATGGTAGCAAGTGACACAAAATATATCACAATCAGGGATGGGTTCTACTTACCTTCGCCACTGGTTCACATCATGACATTTTGTGTGCATCCCCTCATGGCAATTCTGTTTCCATACATGCTCAGTAACTATAATCAACCCAAAACATAGCTGAGGAGGTAATCAGCTGTACTTCGGGCGAAGGAATAAAGGTAAATATAAACCTGGAGGTTGGTGGGAGAGACCATTTTCAAGCAGCAGCAGAGGGAAAAACTTCCAGACAGTAAAAAAATTGGGGGAAAAATTCCAGAAATAAAGGTGGCGGTGCCCACAGACCGGTACCAACTGAATCAGATCCATGACACCATTGTGATATCACCATCGGGTTGCCACCGGTTCAGGCGATCTGGTCCAAACTGGAAGGAACTGACCCGGGATTACAATGTTGTGATGGAAACTCCATTCCTGGTATATTTGTATGTGGCATAGCAAGACTTGCATTATGATGTCATATTATCATTTTGAGATGGCCACAGGTAGCTCCCACTTTTCTGAGAACAGGCTTTTATCTATTATTTGATTAATACTGTCATATCTTCCCTTCAGCCTTTTCATTTCAAAGCTAAAACATTTCTTTAATCTCTTTTCCTAGTATTTAACTTTCTGATCATTCTTCATGAATAACAGATATACCGATTCTTTTCTGTTCCTGTTATTTTTAATGTGTCCTGTTTATCTTGTTTATTTCCTATACTCAGTCCTAGAACATAGCCCTTAACTTAAAGTGCTGTAGAATAGAATCCACATAGCAGCACTCTACCTTCCTTCCAAAGTGAGATATTCTTCACAGGGTTTTTATCTCCAGTCTCCACAGAATTAAATTGAAAGCTTCCTTGCTCAGGCTCACTATGCATTGAAATAAGGTTTATTATTTGTTACAAGATACAGTTTATTCTGCATCAGCTGACATTCATTGGACTGTTGAGACTATGTTCCTAGAAATCAAATCTATCCCATTTACACAATTAATTTGCAGGATTATTTTTCTCTCCCTTTATGCACATCATTCTTGCTCTTTCCAGACTTCTTAGAAGGGATAGATGACTAGGCCTCCAGAATTCCCAGTTTCTTGGTGTTCTTCAAAAGCTTGATTATTTTACATATAAATGTGAGGTGAAAATTCCATTGGAAATTTAGAGATCAATAGGATGTTAATATTAAAAGTGGCAGAATATTTCCTGTAATAAAATGAAATGGTAACAATAAAGTTTTCAATTAATATATTCCTAGGATCCAAACAGATTACATTATGATCCTGCTGAGCTCAAGTTATTTGAGAACATAGAATGTGAATGGCCTGTATTCTGGACATATTTTCTAATTGATGGAGTGTTCAATGAAGATAGAATTCAGGTGGGTAAAATAACATATTTTGATCGACTTTAGTGTTTGATATATTGCTGCCAGAGTTTTTCTAGATGAAGGGATAGTAGAAGGATGGGATCTAAATATGTGTGCATTCATGTGCCCGTGTACACACTTAGACATATAACATTTCTGGTCTCTATATGCTGGAAAAGAGTTAATTTAGGTGGTCTAATCTAAAAAAAATCAAGATAAATCCTCTGCAAGCCGCTCCGAATCTCTGGAGAGGGACGGCATACAAATTCCCTAAATAATAATAATAATTTAAAAAAATATTAACACATTAGACAGCAGAAACCTCAGTTTCAATTCTTGACCAGAGTTTCTAAATGCAGCAAGCCTAAATTTCTTACTCTGAAATGCTTCTTATCTGGTTTTGTTGCAAAGCCAGACCCTTTGCTTTCTTAAATCTGTTCTCTGGCTCAACATTGGTGAGGCTTATAAAGTCAAAGCAATCTTCTTTGGCAATCAACAGGTCAACATTCTTACTACTAGAATGTATTCAGGGGAATAAGGTTGTTTTTTCACTGTTTAGTTTTTTTCCTCTTTTTATTTGAATGCAGTTCTTTGTTTATTGGATTATATGTCATATCTCACACTTTTCTTTTCCTTTTGTTCACTTTGTTTCCCTTTTGACTTCTAGAAATTGGAGCCTGTGTTGTAAAAGTCTTTTGTATTTCCAGGTGCAGGAATACAGAGAAGCCTTGGAAGGGATCCTTATTAGAAAAAAGAATGGAATTCTTCTGATGCCAGAACTGTATGCAGTTCCTCTAGATAAGGTCTTCCTACCAAATTGCCTTACTCTGGAAAAAATTGTATATGACATAAAATGTTCTTCCCTGATTGTAGATAGGGTATACATAATCTCTCTATAAATCTGATCCAAAGTTATCTAGTAAACTTTTGTTGGTATAACAGAGATTAAGCCCCATTGCAGTTTGTGGCTTTTGCCCTCAAAATAACTGTTCTCCCCCCTACTGAATATGAGTCAGAATATCATATACTCTCTATAAAATTGGGGAGGGGGGGAAATCTGTGGGTAGATTAACTTTTCCATAGATAGACAAATGCGTTTTACATCTTATGCCAAATAACTTTTACATGTTGTTTCTTTGTTCATTTATTTGAAGCAAATATTACAGTCTTGAAGAATATTTTAAAAGTACTTGTCAACAGAGTGTTGTGCTATAAATCTAGTTTATTACAGGTGTCCAGTCTAAAACCTACTTGCAATTTCCAAATAAACTATTGCTAAAAGAGAAGAGACTTTCTAGATTTTAGTCACTGATCATCTCAACTTGTTAATAAATTCACACAAATCAGTGCTTATTCACGTTTGGTTTTCCAGATGAGTGAGGAGTATGAAAATCCTCACACGGTGGATCGTGTTCCAGCAGGGAAACTTCCTCATCTTTGGGGCCAGTCGTTATATATACTTTCTGCCCTCCTAGCAGAGGTAAGTTCACTTTTATACCATTTGTCTGAGGTTTTTTGAAAAACTCCTTTTCATTCTATTTTTTTCCCCTAAACCTTCTTCCCCTTTTTGTCCTTTTTTGGCTCTCTTTTTAGGCATGTTTATAAATGAGCCAAAATGGCAGGTGTGCCCACATATCCCACCCTTTTCTTCATGCATAAAATATTTACACCTGTCTATTTATCCCTGTTTGCCCCTCTGATTTCAGAGACATCTGCTCCTTCCACAGTCGGCAGACTAGAATATTTGTATAGGTTGGAATTGCTTATTGAGGACTTTTGAAAACAGACCTACATCAAGTTGAGAATTGTACATAGTTTATTGCACACCTGATCTAGTTCTTAATGAATTTGTTATATTTCTGAAATGCCCATGCTAGTTGTTAACACTATTATCACCACTGAAATCTCATTTCTTCCTTCCTTTCATTTTAGGGATTTTTGGCTACTGGTGAAATTGATCCATTAAACAGAAGGTTTTCAACTGCTTTTAAGCCTGATGTGGTTGTTCAAGGTTGGTGATTATCCATGTGAAATTTTTAACTCTGTAGAGAAAGGTGGAGAGGGGAGTGAAATAATAGAAGGCTGTTGCTTCTACCCATGAAGTGTTCTAACAAATGTATAGAAAGATAGTGGCTACTAACAAGCCACGTCACTAAGTCTTAGGTGGTTGCTGAGATAAGTGCTGCTGCAGTTCAGCTATCAAAATGTGTGACAATTATATTTTCCTAATTATCACACTCCCTGTATCTATTGATTCCTCATGGCATCCACATGTTGGGTTTTTAACTGTTCAATTTAGTAGATATTTCAGAACATTGTGGATACAGGTAGTTCTTCACTTAGGACCACAATTAAAATATTTAGAAATCTTTTTATACCCTGCCTCTGCTTTATTGACTTTGTAAAAACAATTCTGCATTGAAGCTGCACAGAATGACAAAAATGGGTATAAGTCTGATAAGAAATGGCCACTAATTGTAGTTTAGTTATAAAACGGCATCCTAAGGATTCAGAAAAAGCATTTCAGACCTTGTACAAGCTGCTGTTCATTAAAGTAGCCTGATCTTGTTCACATTTAGACATGGGATTGAAAAAAGATATTGCTCCTTTAAAAGTTATTATAGTTTTAATGAAATAATTCCTTATGATAACAGCAGCTGCTTGTTTTCAAGCTTGTACAAAAAAAAATCAGACTGTTTTGACATATAGGAGAATCAGAATTATAGTCACAACTACTCAGTCACAGATTTTCCTGTTTGTATGTAGGTGCAGTACCAATGCAAAGGCAAAGGGAGCAGAGCTTCACTCAGTTGTATAATGGAATTGGCTTCTGGAGAATTTTTAAGCCCACTTCTCCAGATGTTCCTATTGCATAATTTTTAATATCTATGTATTTCAAAATTTTGGAAAAGATGAGGTGCTGTGCAGGATTGTGGTTTATGAAGGCCCTCTCCTTGAAACATTAAAGCAGCTGCATTCTTGGTTGCTTAAACAACTTCAGCAAAAGGTATCCCTGACTGTCAGTGCCTGCAGGTGTTTATTTGCATTACAGGCGGTGCTAGACGTGATGGTATCTCGGTACACACATGCACATGTAAAGAACCAGAGACAACCTTATAGAATAGAATAGAATAGAATAGAATAGAATAGAATTTTATTGGCCAAGTGTGATTGGACACACAAGGAATTTGTCTTGGTGCATATGCTGTCAGCGTACATAAAATAAAAAGATACATTTGTCAAGAATCATGTGGTACAACACTTAATGATTGTCATAGGGGTCAAATAAGTAATGAAGACACAATCAATATTAATAAAAATCTTAGGACACAAGTAACAAGTTACAGTCATACAGTCCTAGGTGGGAGGAAAAGTATGATAGGAATGATGAAAAAAACTAGTAGAAATAGAAGTGCAGATTTAGTAAAAAGTTTGACAGTGTTGAGGGAATTATTTGTTTAGTAGAGAGATTGCGTTCGGGGAAAAACTCTTCTTGTTTCTAGTTGTCTTGGTGTGCAGTATAGCAGCTAACAAATAGAGAAGAGGCGCTGTGTCTATTCTAGCATGCTTTATAATAAGGCCATTCAGAATGTTTAATACAAACCCAATAGAGTATCATTCTAGTAGGCAATAATCTCCATTTATTTGAATTACTCCAACACTAATTCAGTGAAAAAGTGTTATTTTCACTGAATATTCTCTTTGATTATACTCTATTCATAGAAAAATAAAAATAATTGTCATTCTTTATTGTGGTTTTTCATTTTGTTTTTTCGATAGTAACTGTTCTAGCAGAAACAAATGAAATTAAGAAACTCTTACGACATCATGGAATTAATGTACAAAGCATTGTTGACCTGAGTCCCACCAGAGTGCAGCCATCTCGGATTCTGAGTAATCTTTATGCTAAACTTGGTAGGTACTATTAAAAAAAATAGCTGAGTAATCTTATTGGACTTTTCCAAAATTGTGCCACTGAGACATTTTAAAATAAAATTTAATGAATATTTTTCAGTAAGCTATTTAAAAAATACTGGCAGTCAGTATTGGTTTATAAAGTGTAGTTTTCAGTGTAAGAAGTACAATTGCACGTTTTTAGGACTTCAAAACCCAATTGTACTCTCATATTAAAGAAATTGTTGCATTATGAGCCATGGTAGTGTACTGTAGTAGTGGGTTCTAAATCCCATCACTACTAGTTCGCACGCATGCTTGGGATGCTTCTGACGACAAAAGAGGCAATGTCGCATGGCAATGCAAGACTCACCTCTTTTCTAGATGGGTTGTGATGTCTCCTCTGATACAATACCTAGATGTTGCTTTGTTATTCTTACAAAAATAGCAACTTCTATGGCTTCTGCTTTATAATTTAACTATCTATTAAAGCATTCCATGGTTTAATACAAAAATGATCTTCCCTTAGGGTAGATGTCAAGCACCCTTTTGTGGTTCCCAAGGCACATTTGGAATGCATGGGGACAATATTGTCAGACCAGTTTCTTTTCAGGATTGGAATGTAGTGAAGACACAATTGGGGTGCTTTACCTCTTACCAAAAAATGGCTGTTTTGCCCCATACTTGACTGGATGTCTCATATGTCATGTTTTCAAAAGTAAAGTGGACTTTGTTTTTTTCTTGTGGAAGATGTTTCACTTCTCATCCAAGAAGCTTTTTCTATTCTGACTGAGAATCTCCATAAGCATATTGAGTGATAGTTTACAGTTATATTGGAAGAGTTCCTTTTGAGTTAAGAAACACACTCTAATTCTATTTCTAGTCCCCGCAGCAGGTGGCAGCATCTACACCACCATGGTTGATTTAAAATGAGGAACTGTTGGACTGATTAACATCTGCAGAAGAGAAAATTTGAGAGATATATGCTGGGCTGGACAAACACTTCTGTACTGTTGTAAAGAAAACTGTTAGGAGTTGAACTCCAGGTGCCTTTACTATATAATATCGCAATTATTCTATACAATTCAACTCTAGGTAATCTCTTGTACCAGTGTTGATTTCAGTTGATAATTTTTAAGCAAATTGGAGAAATTGTAACTCAGTGATTCTCAATCATAGCAATGTATGGATTTCAATTCCCTAGCCAACATGCTAGAAGTTTGAGAGTTGTATCACAGACAGAGCTTTCAAGGTTGAGAAACACTGTTGTAGTTTATGGTTTATGTGTGAACCGAGTTATTATTACTTGTAAAGTAAACCACAATTAAATTATAGCTTAGCATCCATCTTTTTTCTAACAATTCCGGGGTGGCGCAGCAGGTAGAGTGCTGTACTGCAGGCCACTGAAGCTGACTTGTGCATATGAAGGTCAGCGGTTCAAATCTCATCACCGGCTCAAGGTTGACTCAGCCTTCCATCCTTACGAGGTGGGTAAAATGAGGATCCGGATTGTGGGGGCAATAGCCTTGCTCTGTTAAAAAAGTGCTATTGCTAACATGTTGTAAGCCACCCTGAGTCTAAGGAGAAGGGCGGCATAAAAATCAATCAATCAATCAATCAATCAAGCAAGCAAGCAAGCAAACAAACAAACAAACAAACAAACAAACAAACAAATAAATAAATAAATAAATAAATTTCCCAGCTGTGAAGGATACAGCCAAACTTGCTTAAAGTACCAGAATATAGAGATGAAACTTAGGTTGAATTGTATAACAATATACAGAGTCTAAGAGATGGGCAGTTCTAAAATATGAATGTCATCAATACAAGTAGACAATAAATATTAGGTTTTTTTGGTTTGGCTTCATTTAGGGCGTAACAAGAACATGAAGCTGAGTGGGAGGCCTTATCGGCATATTGGTGTCCTGGGAACATCCAAATTATATATCATAAGAAACCAAATATTTACTTTTACTCCTCAGGTAAGTTTGTAACTATCAACAAGAATATTGGCTTAACCTATTGCTTTACTGTAGTTGCTTTTGGAACTGATATTACAAAGGTTGAACTGATAAAAATTTTGTTTCAGCTGTTTAGAACTGTGTAGAGGAGGACAAAGTAGAATTACTGAAAAACTTTAACTTCCCCTTTATAGAATCCTTGTTTTACCAAATAGAACAAGCCTAAAGGGAATAATAAATTAATACTACATAAGTTTTGTTATTTGTTCCTGTGCTGCAGGTTAAAAATTTGAGGAAAGTTTGTGTGCAAGGCTTAGAAATAGGTAATCTTCCTTTCATTTGATGAATAACTTCAATTTTATTTATTAGCACTTATGATATAATCTGGCCTGACAAGTAATTCTTGTTTGTGCAGTAGGTATAAGGCTGTTATCACCATTAACCAAAAAGAATAAAATGCCTGTCCATAATTCTTTTACTTTTTTGCCAAATTTTAATGCATAACTAGGGTGAAGATAAAATAAAGAGTAATAAAATGAAAAAAATTAAATAATTTATACTTTGATGTATCCAGTGAGTATATTTGGGCTAATAAATATGGAAATATATCAATAGTATTTTCTTCTGTTAGTAATTTATGAATGTGACACTTTATAGATTTTCTATATAGTATGTTCTAGTACAATCTTGGCAATTATTTAAAGTTTTATGATCATCTTAGAAATTTCATGAAGTTGTTTACTTAAAACTAATATAACCATCAATAACACTAGGTGAGACAGATAATCCCACCAAGTTCAGGTAATGTGGGCATACCTCATATAATCCTGAACCTTATTTAAAACCCTTAAGTATTTAAAGATCATTGTTTTAAATTTATTCATTTATTTTAGTATGATTGTCAAATTAATTGTAAATGATATGTTCTTTAAAATCAGAATTTTAAGGATTGTTTCAACGTATTATTAATTGGATTGTTTCTGTTTTCTGTATATGCTGTGAGCTGCCCCGAGTCCTCGGAGAGGGGCGGCATACAATTCCAATTAAATCTTAAATCTTAATTTATATTTATGTATATTTATATTTCAGGCCATTTTAGAGATTATTTTAAGTTGGTTACAAGATAATGGGTTTTATGGTAGATATCTCCTAGTTCCATTCCCGAAATGGAATGGGCGACTCTCAAAACTAAACTAATAATTTTGGAATCATGCCTTCCAGGTATGATATCCCACCAGGAGTAGTACATAAGTATTGCTCAAACATTTCTCCATATTTGCTTAAGATTTACCTAGAAGTAGGAAGATTTTGAGGGATTCTGGTCCCAACTTCTAATCCTTATAGATTTACTATTAGACTAAAAACAAGTGGTTCTCAACCTGGGGATTAGGACCCTTTGGGGGCCGAATGACCATTTCACGGGGGTTGCCTAAGACCAGGGCCGCCGAAAGGCCGGTACTACTGGGAGTGGCATCAGGGGCCCAGCCAAATTGAAAAAGGGGGGGCGGCGCCCACCAAAAACTCTCCAACCCCGATTGCGATGGGGAAAAGCGCGCCAAGGAAAGCAAAAAGACCAGAGACACCTCGCCAAACTTCGCCTCTGCGGAGCTTCTCTGACTGCGGCCCGCACCTTCTTCCCACCCCCGCGAGGAAAAAAGGCAGGGAGGCCGGCAGACAGGCAGGGAGCCCCGATGGCAGCCATGGAAGAAAGCACGGGGGTGACTTGGCCCTCCGGAAGCCAAGCCGCGCTGCTGGGGAAGCCGGGAGAGGGCTGAGCCTGGCCGGCTTCTCCGCCGGCCTTGTGTGTCCCCCAAGAATTGCGAGGGCAAGAGAGCAGCGCCTTTCGGCCTCTGGAGGTGCTGGGCCGGGGATTCGGGGGGAGGGGCAGGAACACCACCTGCCGCCTGGAGCCAATGGCTTCTTTTGGGCAGGCGCTGTCTTACTTGCTCGCCTTCCTGCTGCTGGCGCTGGGAGCAGGTAAGTGCGCGCGGGTGGCCGGGTGGGAAGGGCGAGGCGCGAGGGGGAGGCAAGGTCCCTCTTTTCATGCATCCGCTCAGTGAGCCTATCTTTGGAGTTGCCTTTCTCTCTTTCTCTCTCTCTTTCTTTCTTCTCTTGCTCTTTCATTCTTTTTTTCTTTCTCTTTCTTTCTTTCTCTTGCTTTCTCTCCTTCCTTCCCTCCTTCCATTTCTTTCATTCCCTCTCTCTATTTTTATTTCTCTTTCATTCTCTTTCTTTTCTCTTTCTTTCTTTCTTTCTTTCCTTCTTTCTTTTGTTTCTTTTTCTTTCTTTCTCTCTTTCTCTCTTTCTCTTTCTCTTGCTCTTTCATTCTTTTTTCTTTTTCTTTCTTTGTTTCTTTCTCTTTCTTTCTCTCCTTCCTTCCCTCCTTCCATTTCTTTCATTCCCCCTCTCTTTGTTTCTCTTTCATTCTCCTTCTTTCTTTCTTTCTTTCTCTTTCTTTCTTTCCTTCTTTCTTTCTTTTGTTTCTATTTCTTTCTTTCTCTCTTGCTCTTTCATTCTTTTTTTCTTTCTCTTTCTTTCTTTCTTTCTTTCTCTTTCTTTCTCTCCTTCCTTCCGTTCTTCCATTTCTTTCATTCCCCCTCTCTCTTTTTATTTCTCTTTCATTCTCCTTCTTTCTTGCTTTCTTTCTTTCTTTCTTTCTTTCTTTCTTTCTTTTGTTTCTTTTTCTTTCTTTCTCTCTTTCTCTCTTGCTCTTTCATTCTTTTTTTCTTTCTTTCTTTCTTTCTTTCTCTTTCTTTCTTTCTTTCTCTTTCTTTCTCTCCTTCCTTCCCTCCCATTTCTTTCATTCCCCCTCTCTATTTTTATTTCTCTTTCATTCTCTTTCTTTCTTTCCTTCTTTGTTTCCTTCCTTCTTTCTTTCTTTCTTCCATTTCTTTTTCTTTCTTTCTCTCTTTCTCTCTTTCTCTCTTGCTCTTTCATTCTTTTTTCTTTCTCTTGCTTTCTTTCTTTCTCTTTCTTTCTCTCATTCCTTCCCTCCTTCCATTTCTTTCATTCCCCCTCTCTCTTTTTATTTCTCTTTCATTCTCTTTCTTTCTTTCTTTCTCTTTCTTGCTTTCTTTCTTGCTCTTTTGCTTTCTCTCTTTTACCTTCCCTTCCTCTATTTCTTCTTTTCTTTCTCCTTCCTACCTTCTTCCCTCCCTCCCTCCCTTCAGTCCTTCCTCTCTTACTCTCCCCTTTCATAAGTTTCCTTGCTTCCTTCCTCTGTTCCTGTTCCTTCCCCCTTTCTTTCCTTCCTTCCCTCCGTCCCTCCATTTCTTGCTTTCCTTCTCCTTCCTCCCTTCTTTCCTCCCTCACTCACTTCTTTCACTCCTTCCTCTCTTACTCTCCCCTTTCACATTTCCTTGCTTCCTTTGCACCCTTCCTCTGTTCCTGTCCTCTCTTTCCTTCCTTCCTTCCCACCCTCCGTCCATTCATTCACCCATTCCTCTCTTGCTCGCCCCTTTTACCCTTCCTTCCTTCCTTCCTTCCTAGCTTGCCCTCGCCTTTCTTCCCTTCCTTCCAGGTGGGAGTGCCCCCTCAAGACACCTGCCCGACTGCTAGTGCCCGGCTTTTTCTCTCCCCTCGTCCTTTCCAGCTCCTCGCTGGTGGCTGCCGGGTGTGGGATTCCTCTCCCGTCTCCCCTCGCTAGAAAGCACATGGTTTTGTCAACAAGGCCTCTTCCAAGAAGGGAGAAGTGCCAAGGAGCTGTAAATAAGCCATGCTCCACCTGACCGATGCCAGGAGGCTCTTTCTTTCCCTCGCCGCTCCCGCTTCTTTCTTTCTCCTGGATGAGTCCACACAATCGGCTTAACCCAGTTCCTGAAATAGCCTATGGCAGTGCTTCCCAACCTTGACAACTTGAAGATATCTGGACTTCAACTCCCAGAATTCCCCAGCCAGCATTTGCTGGCTGGGGAATTCTGGGAGTTGAAGTCCAGATATCTTCAGGTTGCCAAGGTTGGGAAACACTGGCCTATGGGACCGCCTCGCTTGGCGTAAAGCGGGAAATGATCCCCGGGGGATGGAGTGGCTTGGCGACTTAAAGTAGTTTTACAATAGCGGAGGCCCCAGACACTTAGGCTGTATGGGGCCCCAAAATTCCTGATGGCGGCCCTGCCTAAGACCATGGGAAAAGACAAATTTCCCTGGTGTTAGGAACTAAAGCTTCTATTCTGGTGCCTTGGAACATATTTTTACAATCTGACCAATTAGGCATTTACAGTGGGGATGTCCTCTGACCTTCCTGCCAATCAGCTTAAAGCTGTGTTGGGAGAATTGGCGCTAGACTTATGGAACTGCATTAAGGGTTCGCAGCATTAGAAAAGTTGAGAACCACTGCTATAAACCAAATGTTGATCTTACAGAATAACAGAATTGGAAGAGACCTAGAAGTTCTCCTACTCCTACTATTGATCTTATTGTTGTGGTAACTAGTATTAAAATCATTTTCAGGGAGAATTCCATATAAAATGCAATGGACCAATTGTGAAGTTACCTAATGTTGAATGCTTATAATTAAGCAAATGATGTTTAACTAAACCATCAGTTCCAGTCTGAATTGATGAAAGCTATTACAGAGGCCATAAATATTATAGCTATCAAAGTTACTGCTGAGAAGGAATTTCCTAAACCTTGTCATATAACTCTGATGCTAATATATACTCTGTCCAGCAGTGTTGTCCAACATATTTGGAAGACATCAGATTTAGGATTCCAATTCTAAATGCATGATACTTTTAATTTAAATTTCCTTGTAGTTTACGGATCAGCATCACTTCTACTTGGCTTTAGACAATCGGATGATCGTGGAGATGCTACGAACTGAATTGGCTTATCTAACTTCTTGTTGGAGAATGACTGGAAGACCAACTCTTACTTTCCCAATCACCAGTACAATGCTTGGTCAGTAAGAAAACATATTTTATATTTTTATAAAAGTTTAAACTCATATAGTATGTAATATTAGCATTTTAATATCAAGTGCCCTATTTGATACAAACAGGAAGACACAAAGTAATACATTATTATCTTTGGAAATGTTGGTTTACTATTGAAAATAAATACAATTTTGTTATGGATTGCTGCTAGCCTAGCTTTCTTAAGAAGAAACAGTTTAAAATAATAGAATTCACAGAAATAAAATACTCATTGCAAATTTAGCATAATCCTGTGTAAGGCGACTTGCTGTCTCTTTGACAAAAAACTAGGAAAACAGGGTTTTCGTCATCAAAGCAAAAAGGCAATGTGATTGGCTTCAATAAAGGACTTTGTATTGCTTTAAAATATTCTGTTATCTCTGATGCTGGAAAGGTTTGAAAAAGCATTTGCACATTTACTGATTTTACAACATAATACAACATTTGGATTTTGGCAAGGCTAGAGGAGAGAGTTGAAAGCTTTTTCAGCTGTGCTGACTGAAGCCAGATTAAAACTGATGTGAGCTGGAGGAAAATGTAGGAAGAGTTGCTGTTCTCCCAGCATGTCCTTTAGGGTTCTCCAGCAGTGTTCATCAAAGCCAGATGAGGCTTCTATGCAGGTGATGTGCATATGCGAATACGTACCACCTTTGGTTTACCCAAGAAAATTTCTGCAGTGCTTTGAAGGGTACTTTGTTTTAACAAAGATATCAGGACAAATATATTCCTTCACAGCATGATATCCTTATTCCTAAAAGCAAAGGAAAATTGTCATATTGCTTTAGTTTGTAAACCCTGTTCAGCATCTTTGATGTTTGGGAAAGGCAGCATATTCCACAAGATAATTTAGTACATGCTATGTGAAAACTGTTTATCTTTTAAATCATGTACTAGTCATTTTCATTGGACGGCTTCTAGGTCCAGTATTATGAGTGATGTAGAAAAATGTCACCATTTTCTTATAATGCATAATTATATAATAACTCTTTTTAAGTGTCTTTTGTCTAAATTAAGAGAGTCCCAGCTGTTGCATCTTGTCCTTATACTGTATATTGGCTCCCTGATTATCTTGATTATCTTCTGTGCCTTCCCCAATTCCACAATATAGCTTTTGATAACCAGAAACATACTATCAAATGTCTGGTGGCATCATTTCCAATTAACACACTTTATTAAAAGTTATAGGTTTTTGTGACTGTTGGTCATTTCTGTAGCTCATTTTAATGAAAATTAGTAATTGGAAAGATACTGCCAGATTCCTGATTGTCTTGATACCATAAACTAATACTGTATGGCTGGCCTCCTGTAATATCAGAAACTTATATGGTTATCTAGATGTGGTCAAATATATATATATATATTTATATATCATCATTATAATACCAGTAGATTTATTTTTTATTCCTTTTTGAATGACCAAACTATCCACTATGAACCAAAGATATGCAGTGTAGGCAGGGATGGGCAAGACCTAGAAGGGGGGCAAATGCCGTTCTGGTGGCGGATATGGAGCACGTAGCCTCGCTCTGTTGCCGCTGTGCACGCGCAACCGGAGCAATAACGGTAAAAAATTACCGGATTTTTTTGCTTCTGGCCTGCCCGAGCTCTGGCCACACACCTGCTCTCTCACACCACAGGAGAGAGATGCCTGTGGTGCAGGAGAGCACAGAACAGCCTGCGTGGCCGTAGCTTGAGTCCACCCGGCCTGTTCCCCACACCATGCTCTCAGCGCCCCTGCAGTAGATCATGTACCGGAGCAAGGTAAGGCCCAGGTGGGCCGATTGCAGCACAACGGGCAGCAAAATGGCAAAGTGGGCAATGATGGGGGATCCTGTATGGTGAATAAAATTGCTTTTCTTCATCTGTGAAGGGAAGACTCTAAATGATAGACAATATAGATTAGATATTGCTTAAACCAATTTTTTTTCATTCTGGATTTTCTTTTTAAGTGAATCATAAATGAAACATGTTTTTCCAAAATATATGTAAGTATGTGTTTGTTGGCTTATTTGTTTTAGTTGATGATGGGACTGATATTGATTCTGCAATTCTTGCCACCATAAGAAAGCTTGGAGATGGATATTTTGGAGGAGCAAGGTGAGCTATGTGCATTACAAATGGCTGAGACAGTTTCCTTTTCCTAATTTTGATTAGGAAAAGGAAACTGGACTTTTTTGTCCATTTTTTTCTCTGTTTGGATGTTACTGTACAATTTGTATAAATACTAGATTGTTTGCATTTACATTTTCTACTTTAGTATTCAGTATATTTTAAAATACTTTTAAGTTTCAGAAATTTAGTATAAAAGAAGTTAATTAATAAATTAGACTGCAGGTCTAATATGAAGTTTAGAAATATAAGTTAATGCAAGGACACAAGTTAGATAACTTTACAAAGTGCAAAAAGAAGATGTGATGATTATGATGGGCATCTTTATTTTCCTGAGCATCTGGCTATGGAACAGCATATCATAATGATTGTTTATATATGATATTATGTGATTATTTGTGAAAAACCAATTTATTTATCAATTGTTGAACAGTGTGGTACTTAGGAATCTCTTTTCAACAGTATGCATATATGTATATATGTGATTACCTGCATGTGTCTGTATTTGTATGTGTGCACAGGTGTGTGTGTGTGTGTAACAAATATGTGTTCTTCTTCTTCAATTAATTTTCCAGAGTGAAGTTGGGCAAACTCTCAGACTTTCTGACCACTTCATTCTATACAAACCTAAGCTTCTTGGATCCTGATTGTGACAGCAAACTGTTTGATGATGACAGTGAAGGCTACTCTAGCCCTGAAAGTGGCTATGAATTAGAAGATTATACAGACTTCTGTGATAAGGGTAATGCTGTCTTTTCATTTTATTTGAGCAGTATACAGGGTGCGTTCCAAAAGTAATGCAATTATTTCTTTTAAAGTAATTTATTGAACAGATTTACACAACCACTTAAAATTCTTCAAAGTACTGTCCTTGGGCCTCTACCCATTTTTCCAGCGACTCTCCCATGACCGGTACATACCCTGGAAGGCATCTTCGGGGACCTCTCGCAAGGTCTTCGTCACGGCTGATTGGATCTCTTCTATGGACGAAAAACGCACCTTGCTACAACACGCTACGAATCTGCAAGTTCCTGGCCAAACACCAGGTGCCAACACTGCCCCCCCCCCCCCCCGAGTCCTGATGTCAGCCCAGCAGACTTCTTTTTGATCGCTCAGATTAAGGCAGCCCTGAAAGGAACCCATTTTTCGTCCATAGAAGAGATCCAATCAGCCGTGACGAAGACCTTGCAAGAGGTCCCCAAAGACGCCTTCCAGGGCATGTACCGGTCATGGCAGAGTTGCTGGAAAAAATGTGTAGAGGCTCAATGACAATACTTTTAAGAATTTTAAGTGTTTGTGCAAATCTGTTCAATAAATTACTTTTTTTAAAAAATTGCATTACTTTTGGAACGCACCCTGTATAGACCATTTTTTCATACTTATGACTGTTGCAGCAACCCTGTGACCATGTGATCAAAATTTGGATACTTGGTGACTAATCAAAATTTATGATGATTGTACTATCATAATGGTAATAGGGACACTTGATTACTTTTTGTGACTTTCTGACATTTGATTAACTTTTGGTCATTTGATTCCTTTTTGTGACTTTTTGACAAGCAAAGTCAATGGGAAAGCCAGATTCACTTAACAACTGTGCTACTAACTTAACAATTGCTGTGATTCACGTAACAACTGTAATACTTAACACAGTGATTCTTAACCTTTTTTGAGCCGCGGCACATTTTTTACATTTACAAAACCCTGGGGCACATTGAGTGGGGCGGGGGGGGGGGGGGCTAAAAAAAGTTTGGACAAAAAAATTCTCTCTCTTCCTCCCTTTCGCTCTATTTCTCTCTCCCACTTTATCTCCCTTCCTTCCTCTTTCTTTCTCTCTCTCCATCCCTCTTTCTTTCTCTTCCTTCCTTCCTCTCTTTTTTGCTCTCTTTCTCTCTCCCTCCCTACCTCCCTCTATGTCTTTCTCTCTCTCCTTCCCTCCCTCTCTTTCTCTCTTTCTTTCTCTCCCTTTCTCTCTCTTGCTTTCTTTCTCTTGTTCTCTTTCTCTCTCTCTTGTTCTCTTTCTCTCTCTCTCGCTCTTTCTCACTTTTTCTCTCTCTCCCTTGCTTTCTTTCTCTCTCTGAGCTTTGCGGCACACCTGACCATGTCTCACAGCACACTAGTGTGCCACGGCACACTGGTTGAAAAACACTGACTTAACAAATGTCTTGCTTAGCAATAGAAAATTTGGGTTAAATTTTGATTGTAAGTCAAAGACTACCTGTATCGGGGTGGGTTTGTGGGCACGTGCACAGTATTTAAAAAAAAACATGGTGGCACCTATGGCACCACTGGGAGAAGCAGCTTGGGGGTGTGGCAGGCCTGGGTACCTGCCGGTTCTAGCAACTCAAGCTGCCAAGTTACTACTACTATAGAACCAGTCTGAACCAGGAAGAACCCACCTCTCACCTGTGACAAATTGTAAAATTGGATGGAGGCATAAATGCTTTACTTCAAACAGCTTTTCTTTGAATGTTTCTTGACAGAAAGCCAGGATGAACTGGACCAGTACATAAACAGCATGTTGCAGAGTACTGCTCTGAAATGCTACTTGCCTCCGCTCAGAAAAGGCACAGGGTCATCCTACGTGTTCAGTGCTGCTCATTCTACTAGAGAAATACTATCAATCATGGCCAAGGCTAAGGGACTGGATGTTCCAAGTAAGTTTTTACAACACTTTAAATCTATTCTATTTAACAGATGGAATTCCTGTAAATGCTGACATCTTGCTACTGCAAAAATCTGTCATCTCACATGAAAAATGCTTATTTTAGTAAGATCGGAGCACATTTTACAAAAAAAGAAGATTTATTTTCTATCTGTATAGTTAATAGAACACACATTATCATGGTACATACTTATTGGGAAATTTGCCCAGTTGGTCACAAATTGTTAATAAGAATCCAATAGACAGAAATAAGAATCCAACATAGGGTGAATTCTCTATTCACTGAAGAAGAATACAGATTGTGAATCATGTTATTTTAAATAACAATATAGATAGTCCTCAACTTACAACCACAATTGAGTGTAATATTTCTGTTGTTAAGTGAGATATTTTTAAAGTGAATTTTGCCCCATTTTACAACTTTTCGTGCCTCAGATGTTAAGTGAATTTCTGGGGCTGATAAGTTAAATTCAGTCTGTTGGCAAAAAAGAGCAAGGTACCTTCTTTCACACATGGTGGTTGTGCCCTGGAGTGAAAAAAATACTGGGGAAAAATACATAGTTGACTACAAAAAACAGTAGGGCTAACAGTAGAATTTACCCCAAAACTCTTTTTATTAGGAGTATTCAAAAGGCAATGTGACAAAAACATTAAGTATTTCATCTTGCACATTACAACTGCTGCTAGGATTGCATATGCACAATGTTGGAGAAACCTTAGAATTATCAAGAGCTTGATAATTAAAAGAAATATTTGAATGTGTAGAAATGAACAAATTAACTATAGAACTTAAATGACAAAAAGATTCAGACTATTATGTAATATGGGGAAATGGTATGATTGGATCAATGATAGAAAGATGAAGAGAAGATGTGGGAAGAGGATGTAGAATTGGAAAATATTGTAAGGTAATATAAGCTATATAAACTGTATAAATATATGCACCAAGACAAATTCCTTGTGTGTCCAATCATACTTGGCCAATAAAAATTCTATTCTATAAAAACAATGTTAAAAAAAGGCTGTAGATCTGCTTTAAAAACTACTGTGACATGTAAAATGTGAAAATTTAATAAAGACTAAAAAAAAGAAATAATGTGGACATATGTAAAATTTTATATATTTAGTAGTTAACATTTTGGCTATTATTAAATATGGTGATACGGGAATATTCTCATGTTTGCTGGATTTGAACACAAGAGTTAGCATTTTTTTTCTCTAGGCAGAAGAATGCTGATAATAATAATCTAAATAGACATTACAGTTATGTATAACCAAACTTTGATTCATCTAGTCTTTCCTTTTTATGAAAATCTACTTTAAAAATGACAATATATTCTCCTCTTTCAATAATACAAACTATTCCATAGCAAGCCAGCTTTTCCAGTATTTGGAGTTTGTTTAAACTAATTTGCTTATATCGTGTAACTGATCCTCAGTATCATTTATATTTTGAATTTCAGAAACATTCAGATTTGTATAGTAGCAGCTCTGTAAAGTGGCTTTACATTGTTTTTCCCCCCAGATGTTTCAATGTCCTTGCCTACAAAGGTTTTAAACACTCACCGGAAATCTCTGAACCTAGTTGACTCCCCTCATCCACAAGTAGACCAAGTAAGCAGTTCTATTATTTCCTTTTAGAAAATATTGTACGTACTAGTTATATAAATTACTATAATTCATTTATCAAAGTCAAAGATGCACAATTAGAACAGAGATAGAGTTTTACACAGCAGTTATAAGTTAAAATTTAATGGCTTTAAGAAAGGAAAGGATGGGAAAATGTCTGTTTGATAAACTATGTTCTGATTATATCTTCTTTCTCTGGCTTGACCCAGATGTGGGACCTAACCATATAAAATAGTATAATTTATGATTTATAAGAGATTTTATCTTTAAAAACAAAATGAAACAAAACACCAAGTCATAGTTGGTGTGACTTGAGGATTTTTAAATAGAGAAAGCTATTAGATATCTGAGCATTATAGGAATGCTTCTATATATTTCGTTAAACCAATTTTGTGATATACAATGACTATAAAGGCTGTTGTTGTTGTTATTTTCATTAAACATGAAACTCAATTAACTGAACATTTAAAGATGTGTCATAAATATCATTGACTGGGGCTAATAGTTGATACGGGTTGCTGCTAGCATCCTAGATATCAACTAAGTATAATCTATTATTGTTGTTGTTGTTGTTGTTGTTGTTATTTTGAATAAATTGCTATTTTATTTGGAAAATTAAGGTAAACTACAAACTCTAAAAAAATGTTTCGTTCTATGTTTTGATTAATAGGAATCTAAGACTGCTCTTCATTTACCCAAAGATGCTCATGGTGATTTGGATTGTGAGAAATTAATTGGGCAGTTAACAGAATGCCCTACTTTACATGACCAGGCTGATATATTATATATCTTATATTTAATAAAGTAAGTTGTTTTTATGTTCCATAGGAAGTTCTTTATTATTTATTTTCAAAAATGATTTTCCAGAAAACTAAATATTCAACTGTACTAATTTTTATGTGAGGTTGCCACTTGTTTCTATCCTGCTTGAAATTCTAACCTTGAAATTCCTATTAGTATTGGTTATTTTACTTCCAGCTAACAATGTCCTTGACCTATGACCAATTGCCTTACAAGTTACAATGGACTTATTCAGAGCTACTGCTTACAATCTGTTTTTAGAGTTACAATGGCTGCATAATCAAATGTTGGGTGCTTGGCAACCAGCTCACTTTACTTCCATTTCCAGTAACCTGCAATCACATGACCATGATTTGCAATGTTTTTATATTTACTTCCTGTTTTCAATTTAAAAAATTCCCCTTAGCAAAAACAACCTCATAAAAAACTGTCGGAATTTTGAATCCAGACTTACAATACAATAAATTATGACTGTAATTCCAGGGTCAATTGTAGCATAATTTGAGGACTACCTGTGCCCAGTAATGGGCAGCCAACATTTTTACTGCCACACTGTGGGTTAGGGTTATCTTGTGGGCGTGGCTTAATTGTCATGTGACTGGATAGGAGTGGCTTGCCAGCCATGTGACCAGATGGGAATGGCTTTAACAATCATCATTGTTCAAATGAACTGTTAAGTCCTTGACTTACAACCTTATCAATGTCACTCACTGGGATGACAATTTGCTTCATATTTCAAGCGCTGTCTTTCCTGGGTCGCCCCCCCCACCTCAGGCTGGATAGCTAAGCGAACTAGTGCTGCCAGAAGCATAAATGCTGCCAGCGCTGCTTCCATTCACACCTCCTGCGTGCACCTCACACGGGAGGTGGCTGCGTGAGGCTGGAGGGGAGCAGGGTAGGAGAGAGGGAAGCTCGTCCAAGGCCAGGAAAGAGGAAAGAGGAAAAAAGCAAGGAGCGCAGATGCAGCAGCAGCAGGGGGAAAAAGGAGAGCCGAGCCGAGACCAGTAATCTAGGAAGTGACAGCTGCTGATCAGCTGGAGCCGCACACGCATCTTCATTTCTGCCAGTGGAACTGTGTTCCACCCTGTCCTGTCTGCTACCCACCCCTGCCTGTGCCAATAAACATGTCTGATACATCATCTGGTTTTCATTAGTGGAACAGCTATTTCTTTTTAGAAATTATGCTGTAAGTTCTGCCTCTCCTCTCTGTTCAGGAAAGCACAAACTCTTGAAACTTCACTACAGTATTTCAAAAGGAAACTTTTACTGAAAAGAAAGTGATTGCAAGACAAAAGCAAAGCAGGATCTAAGTGAATTGTTTTAAATTGAGGACTACCTGTACAAAAGAATATTATTTGAATAACACAGCAACAACCAGTAATGTCTGTCTCTCCCTCTCCCCACTCTCCCTCTCTCTCTCCCTCCCTCCCTCTGTCTCTCTCTTCTCTCGATTAGCATCCATTTTCCTAAAACTAATTGAGTCAATAAATAAGGACTATCTGTAGTTCTGTTACTTTCTTTGAATTTTTTAGTTCTTAAATCTAGAATTGCTTTTGGGGGCTTTCAAAAGAAGCGTGGGAATGAAAAAATACTGATTAATTTCTAATTTTATACAGGTTTTCATGTATATATTTCATTAAAAGTTATAGCTTTGAGAGTTGAAATTCAGACTGGAACCTTTACTTATTTCTGGCAATTTAGTCAGGATTGATATACGTTCAGCCCATGGCAGACATGTTCAGCCTGTGGCCCATGGACCGCATGTGGGCCTGGATTCAGCCTCACAAGATCATAAACTTTTAACATTATTATGTGATTTATATACCTTAACCACATTATATATTTTATATGTGACCCAAAACAATTCCTTTTCACTCAATGTGACCACACAAACCAAAATGTTGGACCCCCATGACTTACAATATCCCACTTTCTTTTTAAAAAAATAAATAAGGACATATAATCATCATGATACTTTTTGTTTTATAAGAGGTCTTGACTGGGAAACACAGCTCTATGGCCAGACTGGAGTCACAGTTCAGTGCCTCCTCAATGAACTGTACAGCAAAGCAGGTGTAAACCAAGAATGGGGGCTCATCCGCTATATTTCTGGCATATTAAAAAAGAAAGTGGAAGTCCTGGCTGAGGTATGGATCAAACAAATTGTTTCCATTTCAGTTTCTCTCAACCTTGAAAAGCATTTTTTTTAAAAAAGATTACATGCACTCAAGTCTGAAGAGTATCCCTGTTCAAATGGCCAGAAGTAGTTATTTTCTTTGGGTTTTCTCTGAAACACTTGTCCCTGGATAAAAATAGCTGTTATTCTCCTGGCCTTCCAGAAACCTATGAAACCTGATTATTCTAGAAGGCATGTGCAATTTAAGTACCATAGAGCTTGTAGTGTCAGAAATATTACTATCTTTATAGCATTTACCATAATTATATGTTACGTTGTTGTTATATTTCTGTATGATTTTGTAATTTTACATTGGCTGCAAGTGATTCTTTTGTACACCACTAGTGGTTTATAAATTCATAACCATTATATTTATTCACTCATCTGGATATTAGTATACAGCCGTACCCATTAAGCCAGAGAAATAATATCAGCACTGTTAATACAAGATTTATGTTGTATGACATAAGCTCTGTGCAGGCTGCCTATGAATTCAAATAACTTTCTTAAAATAGCATACTAAGCTGCCTTTTAGATCATTCCGGATGTAAGCTAAAGTATGTTTGAACACTGATTTTCCAGATACAATATCATCTGAGAAGCTCATATTAGTAGAGCGGGTTCTATAATGCTTGCTTCTCACTTGCAGGGGAACAGGTAAGCATGTTCCTCTGCATTCTTCTCCAGTAGTTATAATTGCATAATGGACAAAAACCCTGTATTTGGTTGCTGCCTTTGTTGGACCTCCCTACAAAACATTGAAAGATAATCTTATTGTATTTTTCTATATCAGATTCAGATATAGATGAATGGATTTGGTCTTCCCATTGACATTAGTGATAATAGAATAACTAAATCAATTTTTCAAAATTTAAGTGTAATGCAGTTGCTACTTATTTAATAACTTGAACTTTCTTCTTTGTTTTGTTGTGTGTAAGGCCTGTACAGATCTTTTATCCCACCAGAAGCAACTTACAGTGGGCCTCCCACCAGAGCCTCGTGAAAAAACAATTACAGCGTATGTAAACCTCTATCTTAAACCAGTGTATTATTTTTCATACTTCTCAATAGCTTCATAATAAGATTTTTAGAAAGTATTTTTAGTACTGGTAGTAAAAATATTAATTGGGAAACATGAGTCATGTCTGAGATCATATGGGATCTTAGCCAGTTTGTTAAAATATGTAATGACAAAACTAATCAGCTTTTCATTAGCAACAGCACTGTTGTAGCTTGATCATCAATGAAAAACTTCAATGAATGGAATCAATTTCCTCCCAATTATATGTAACTGAGTACAAAATAAATTATAGAAGGGGAGGATTTTTTTCCAATATATTTTACAGTTTAAAATTTATTAAGCTGTCCTGGTAATCAAGAACAATTATGAATTCACAACAAGTGAGTCATTTGGTAGAGATAGGGAAAGATTCTCATTCTGCAAATTTACTTTTCTCCAATCTTAGACTCCATAAAGACAGGCTTTCTTGTACAAGTCATTTAGAGCAAAAGTTCACCAATCGTTTGGAACCCAGGGACAACTAAATTCATAATTTTAAATCCCACAGACAGTGATGGGTTACCAAAATTTTTACTACCACACTGTGAGTGTGGCTTATGCATTTTGTTTCAACATCTTTCAGTGTAAATTGGGTGCTCTGGGGTGGAGCTCCATTTTCGTTACCCCACTGCGTCCCCCCCCTGTTCGGGCAGTAGCCCACCCCTGATTATCTACTATATAAAGTGTATGTACACACACGTACGCACAGCTCTTCTAAAATTATATACATTCAACCTCATTTACTGTGATAGGAAAAACATACCCCGAGCCCAGAAGGTAAAAAAAGAAAAAAAAATCAATATTTTGCTACCAGTACTGTGTATGTGACAGTACCCATAGGGCCCATCACTGCCCATGGACCACTAATATGATCTGCCTAATGACTGAATGGGTGGGCATGGCTAGGTGGTCATGTGACTGGGTGGGCGTGGCCAACTCAATGTCACTCATGTCATGGGGTGCCTCACCAGCCTCTACTCGCCCCTCCCCTCCCAGTCACTCCTCTCCTGCCCATCCAGGCTCCTTAGGGCACCAACAGGAAGCAGTTGTTGGAGCTAAGCAGCCACCATGAGCATATAGTTGACTTCATGGACAGAAGTGAATATTACTCTGATCCCAAAAGAAAATATAGATCAAACGTTAATTCAAAACTACAAAACAATATCTTTGTTCAATTCATCTTCCAAAATATTTATGACAATAATGGCTGAAAGATTTAAAAGATATTTAAGTAATTTTATACCAGTTGAGCAAAATGTTTTCCTGCCTAAAAGACAAATAAGAAACAATATAAGGACAATATTAGATGTATTTGAGTATTATGAAATTCATAATGAAAAACAAGTGGCATTAATATTCGTAGATGCTCAAAAAGCTTTTGACAATGTGAATTGGGATTTTAGATTGAAACAGATAAATTATATGGAATTTGGTGACAATTTTATAAATGTGTTCAAAGCAATATATACTGAGCAAGAGGCAAGAGTTAAAATAACTCTAAAATAACTGAGGCTAGAGCTTCAATGGGCTGAGGTGGTCAGCCAGTTCTAGACCATAATGCAGTCCCACTGGAACAAGGCCCTCCAGCCCTTTGCCACCAGATGCACTTTCCTCCACCCTTCACCCAAAGTCCCATACCAGGAAGCTAAGCAGACCACAAGTCAGAATTTCTCCCCCCTCTGACGTGCACATAAAGACCCTGAAGGAGGATACTCTCTGCAGCAATACAAACGTTCATTGCCTGTATCTGGCCTAGAGGCCGCAGTTTGAGGATCCCTGATTTAGTGCAATATAAAAAAATGCAAATAATTTTTCTGTGGACCAACCAAAATTTTCCCAGAGACCATCTGTGGTCCATGGACCACCAGTTGGTGACCGCTGATTTAGAGGACAAAAAAGATTACAACCAAGCAACACGGCCTGCCCTCCTAGTTTTCTAATACAAATTACAGTCTGATAATTTGGAAGAATAAATTATAAGGCTAAGCTACTGAAAAGACCTTGAAAAATAGCCATAGATTCACTGACAGATTTTTGCTTATGCTTTTAATTAAATTCAATTTCTGTAGACCTTTACCCCCTGAAAAGCTGACCAAACTAATATATGAAGCCAGTGGCCAGGATATCAGCATTGCAGTCCTTACACAGGTAATTAAAAAAAACTTGCTAATCTTTTAAAGAGATTATTTTATTATTGCCATTGTGTACTGTTTGTGATCGAGATCTCTAAAATCAATTATTCTCTTCCCCAACCCTGGCAGGAAATTATAGTGTACCTGGCCATGTATGTCCGGTCACAACCTAGTCTCTTTGCAGAAATGCTAAGACTTCGCATTGGGCTCATTATTCAAGTGATGGCAACTGAACTTGCTCGCAGCTTGAATTGTTCGGGTAAGGTTACTTTCTCTTTCTTATTACTCTGATATAAATGAGGGGATTCTGAGTATGTTTCAGAGGTGAGAAGGTGGATGGCAATAGCAGATCTGCATATAATGTATAGTGAAAAGGAGTAAAAGATAACGGAGGAAATAGATAAAGAACTTCCAGACAAGGCAGGAGAAAATTGTGGGTAAAGAGATGGGATTCAGCCAGTTTGGACCAGTTCAATCTAAATAATGGTTAAGATTTTGCAGAGTTTGGAGAACCAGCTAATCACACCATTCACTGGCCCTCTCCTCCTGCCCCTCCCCTCCCACTCCTTATCTCACCTTGTCCGCCTTGGACAATGCCTAGAGTCATGCCCACATGGTCCCCGCAGCCCAGCCTACTTGCCTGCCCTCCATGCGGTCCCCACAGTGCAGCCTGCTTACCTGCTTTCCTACACAGACCCTATAGCCAAGCCTGTTTGCCTGCCTGCCTTCCCATGTGGTCACCACACTCCAGTCTGCTTGCCTGCCTTACTCACAGGGAAGGGGGCTGCCACTACCTTCATTGTGGCATATAGAACAAGATGGAACTCCTCTTGCTGTTTCTTCTCTTCCTCCACCCATCCCCCGTAACTGGGCATGGCAGATCTTCCTTACCCTCACTTTGCTACTCGTCCCCTTTTTCAATGCAATTTGGGAGTGTGGTAAGTCGGGTGGAGGAGAAAGGATATTCCTGACTGGGCTGAAAATCTTCTTCCAGGCAGCTCTTGCTCTGCCTTTCAATGTCAGGCATTGAAGACAAGGTTTTTGTAGACAGAAGTGTTCTCCCCACCCACCACTGCTCAGATGCCTTCACTTTTCCCAAATTCCCCAAGCATTTCTTTGTCTACCTGATTTCCAGCTCCATCGCGTTTCTCTCTGTCATGTGCAGGGAAACAAACATTTGTGGGAATAAAAAAAAAGTTCAATAAATCAATTCCAACTTCTCATAAAAAGTAAAGATCTCGTGAAGTTGTAATTGGTTGAGTGAATTACTTTTAGTCCCACAAACTTTTCTTTCCCTGCACACGATGGCAAGAAATGTGATGGAGCTGGAAATCAGGTAGTCAAAGAAATGCTTGGGAGAAGTGTGGACATCTGCGGGGGGAGGGGGAAGCTCTGTGGTGCAGTGCTGAAATGGCGAAATGTATGCTGCTAGTTGCTTGGCAATTTATCTCCTCCACCAGTGTTTATGGAAACTGACTTGCCACAAAGCAAAACATCATCCCTCAGAAAAATCATTTTTAAAATTTATATTCCATCATTATTTTTATAAGTACAGTGATACCTTGCCTTACGAACTTAATTGGTTCTGGGACGAGGTTCATAAGGTGAAAAGTTCGTAAGACGAAACATTGTTTCCCATAGGAATCAATGTAAAAGCAAATAATGCATTCAAACCCATTAGGAAAATCCAAACTTTAAGCTTAAAACTAAAGCGGCAGGTGGACAAAGTGAAGGCTAATGGAGTGGAGACGGACAGTGAGGAGAAACGAGGAATGGAGGTCCTAAGGAAGGCTAATGCAGCCCCAAATCTCTCCCAAAATTGCCCCTCCAAGAGCTTCCTATCTTGCCCAAAATTCCTCCAAAAATTGCCACTCCTAAAGCTTCCTATCTTGCCCAAAATTCCTCCAAAAATCGCCACTTCAAAAGGGTAGAGAACCAGCTGTTAAAATTATTTGAATCCTACCACTGTATAAAGATGAGTAGTAAGCATGTTAAGAAAGTAATACACTCATAGGTAATAGGTCCTTTTTATTTTTGTAAACTAACATTGTTAATTGACAAGATATTTTTGGGATCCCTCGATACTGCCTGTTGTTGCCTTGTGAGCACATGATCCAATGGTGATAACACAGAGAATCAATTTCCCTGGTTAATTTTCTCTATTCCTTCTTCAAAAAATATAATTTCAAGAAAGTTATACAATCTGATGTTTCTATTGCTTGGTTTATATTTGCCTTTATAGTGGTTCTATCATGACTGGAGGAGGAATTCTGGGTTTTTGAAGTGCGCTAATCTTAAAGCTGTCAAGTTTGAAGACACCTGAATTAGGGATTAAGGGTGCAAGGGTATTCCAATTTGACAAGTTTAAGTCTTGTGGACTTCAACTCCCATTCCTGAACTAGCCTGACTGGAGGAGGAATTCTGGAAGTTGAAGTCCACAAGTCTTAAAGCTGTCAAGTTTGAAGTTTGTAAAAAGTGTACATGGTTGTAAAAACTGGTTTTTTATTAAATAATGTATTACTACACTATTTGGTTCAGAATACTTTGTTCCTTGTTTTCCACCTCTAAAATCTAGGTGCATTTTATACTCCGAAAAATATGGTGGTTTTCATTGGTCATATGTGGATGACACCATGTGGCCCAAATTCCATTTTCAGAAGCAATCCAAGAAAAGCTTCAGTACAGAAAATATTTTTATTATATAGCTAAATAAAAGGATGAGCTCTAAGTGTAAAAGTCTTATCTCTTTTGAGATAAGAGTTTGAGTCAAGGGAGGGGGAAGATTAGTACTTTGCCTCATGGGCATAAGATGATATTTTTGATGATGGATAGGAAAATGGTGAAAAAATCGTTAAAATTGCCCTAGCTATTTATTTTTATATAATTCTTATTTATTTTTATTATAATGCTTTACATAATAAAGGATAGACAGCATGTTCATCATACCTTTACTAAGCTGAGCAATAACAACTTTATCCCTGTAAAATTAATTATCTTGATGATATGTTTTCATTCAGTTTACTTGGCCTTGAAATTTAGGGTCTTATTTTTCCCCCCTATAGGTGAAGAGGCCTCTGAGAGTTTAATGAATCTGAGTCCCTTTGATATGAAAAATCTCCTTCATCATATTCTCAGTGGAAAAGAATTTGGAGTCGAAAGGAGCAGTAATATATGCACATACTCGCACAGAGACATGCACACACACACATACACAGCATTCTTGTTTTCTTATTTTTTTAAAAACCTGTTGTGCATTTAAACAGTTTTTTAGTACCTTTCTTTCCTCTCCATCCTTAGTGCGTCCTCTTGATTCTTCTACATCCAGCCCTGCTATATCTATCCATGAAGTGGACCACACTGGAGCAACAAAAACTGAAAGAAGTGGCATTACGAGACTGAAAAGTGAGATGAAACAGGTGAACACGTTTCCTCTTTGCTTAGCTTTAAGCAATAACAGTAGCGCTTAGACTTATATACCATTTCAAAGTCCTGTACAGCCCTCTCTAAGCGGTTTACAGAGTTGGCATATTGCCCCCAACAATCTGAGTGCTCATTTTAGCCATCTTGGAAGGATAGAAGGCTGAGTCAACCTTAAGCTGGTCAGAGTCGAAACTCCAGGGCTTTTGGCAGCATTAGCGTTTTTGGCTTTTAGAGAGCCCTTGGGGGAATGGGGGAGGGCGTTTTTACCCTCCCTGGCTCCAGGGAAGTCTTTGGAGCCTGGGGAGGGAGAAACATGAGCCTACTGGACCCACCAGAAGGTTGGGAAACAGGCCATTTCCAGCCTCCAGAGAGCCTTTCGGGGTGGGGGGGGAAAGCTGTTTTTGCCCTCCCCAGGCATTGAATTACGGGTGTGGACACTCGTTCATGTGCGATAGTGCACGCCCACACTCTTTCAACACCTGAGGAAAAAAAGGTTCACCATCACTGCCTTAGGGTGACCACAATCAAAGGTGGGTTCCTCCTGGTTTGGACCAGTTTGTCCAAACTGGTAACAACCCTCTGGTGACATCATGATAATGTCACAGAACTGGCTCTGTTGGTGCTGGTCCATGAACGCCGCCATCTTTTGGGGAGATTTTTTTTTGGGGGGGGGGATTTTTTTGTTGCGCAGAAGATGAGTTTCCAGCACTGTGCATGTGTCACCATCTTGTTTTGGGGGGGAGGGGGTTTGGAATTTTGGGGGGAATTTTTGGCATTGTGTCCCAACTAAGCTGCCTCCTCCTGCCTACAGCTAATTCACAGTCACGCTAGCCCCCCCCCCATGCCCAGAGCTTTCTGCGGGGGCCCCACCATCCCCACCAGGCTCGCAACCTTATCTTCCTCCCATCACTGATGGCAGAGGAAAAGGCATGCCAGCACCCACAAGGAACAGGCACTTGGAGCAGTTTTGGAGCTTGTTATTGAGGAGGACTGCTGAGTTTTCAAGCCTGGGCTATTGCAATAGCTTTTCACTCCAAGCAGCCCAGGCTTGAAAACATATGGCTGAGCCGAGGAGGACCGAGGAGTGGTCCTTCTCCTTAACAAACTCCAAAACTGCTCCAATCATTGGTTCCTTGTGGGTGCTGAAAGTACCAGTCTTCAACCTGACTGTTTCTCTGTGCCTGGCTTTGGGATGAGTTCTCAAAGTGCTGTGCTGTGAAAGACTCTTTCCCAGCAACAGAATGGGGAAGAGAAAACAGATTGCCAGCGAACACATGGTGGGCTCCATCGTGTGCTCTCCAGGTCAATGGCTGCTGCTTCTTCCCCCTGCTGCTTTTGCCTGGGAGAGACTCTTTCGCAGTACAGCACTTTGTGTAAGTCCCATCCGGAAAACCTGCATTTTCCCAGGGCCCAGAGGGCCACCCCACCCTCCCACTCCGCCGGTTGTTGCCTGGAACTCTTGTTTAACTGCTGCCGCCCCCCCAGCCACCGCCTGAACTTCCCTTTCATGTTTCCCCCAGCCGCCTGACCTGCAAGAGAAGCACACGGGAGATTGCAGCACCGGAGCTCTTCTCATGTGTTTCTCTAGCTGCCTGACCCACAAGAGAAGCACATGGGAAATCCTAGGTGCAGTTTAATCATGAGCAACATTAGCTTGAAGAGGCAGGGAGAAAGACTAATGGCGGGGCAGTTGTGACCTCACCTCAAGCCATGATGCTCAGCTTTGGAAGATGTGGAATGGGGCTTAGCATGCCTTAGGCATTGACTTGGGTGGCTTTGGGCCAACTCAAAAAAAGAGGAGAAGGAGGCAAGGGCAGATGGCGGCGTTCTGAGCCCTATAGTAGCAGCTGTGTCTCCACTAAGGGCCATCCTGTGGAATGATCGGGCTCTGCCAGTTGGCCTTAGGGTCCCTGGAGAGAATATCAAGCAATTTCTCCTTCTCTGGATATTAGCCAAAGGGAAGTAGTAAAATTAGTTTTTATTCCTTTGCTGAATATGCTGTTCCCTTCACACGAGATCACACAGCAGCCAAGAGGGAGAAGGGTGTGTGTATTTCTGTCTGCTCCTGTTTTTGTGTGGCACTCTCCTCAATGATAGTGGCTGCGGCTGCCCCTTCTCACTCTCCCTCCTCATGCAGTCTGCTCTCTGCCCTGGGAAGGCATACTCCTCTGCAGAGCACAGCGGAAAAAGTGCCCCTAACATTTTTCTGCACTGGTACAACTGGCTGCTTTTTGAGATTCCAACTCCTTTGTGGGCAGCTTAGTGCCAGCTGAGGAAGGAGGGGAATGGGGAGGAGCAGCTGCCATAGCTGTCAGATGCAGAGAGGGAAAAGCTCTTCCTCTCCTGCGCAGCACAGCTGGCTAATCACCTCACTGCACAGTGGTGGCATGACAGGAGTCGCCACCTTCTCCACCGTTGTGATCCCGGTGCAGGAGGGTATCCCTTAGGGCAGGGGTGGGCAATTAATTTTGCCATAGGGCCGCATGAGAAATTGAGACGGTTTTAGAGGGCCAGACTAATATAATTAACTCAGTTCTACCCAATACTGTATATAGTATACAAATGCTATCTTTTCATAAACAAACAGTATGTTAAACAATGCAAAGATTTACAATACAATGAAAATATGGAGGATCTAATTACATCATTATTTAATGATGAGATGATGAACTGCAACAGTTAACCTTGGCTAATTCTTCCGATGGGAGTCCCGATTCTCTGCCCGAGTGTCAGAAGAACAGAGCACTAGTAGCTGCTGCAGGGGACAGGGGAGGAATCACGTGGTATCGGTGTACCACTCCTGTACTGCTCACAGTTAGGGGATTTTTTTTCAGCACTGACCACTCTAAAGACCCAGACCCTGGCCTGACCTAAACACCCAGACCCACTCTACAGACCCCTAATTGTTTGCTTTATGGCAACATGGTGCACCACAGTCACTGCGCTGGAGTGTTTGCGTGGTTTCTGTGGTCGGCTGCTCTTGGTAGGAAGTCAGGGTCCGCTCCAGTGCAAGATGAAAGAGCTCACCACATCTGCCAGGACTCCTCTGGTTCCTGCTTTCCTCATGATTCATCAGGAAAGCAGGAACCAGAGGAGTCCCGGCAGATGCGGTGAGCTCTTTCATCCTTGCACTGGAGCGGACCCCAACCTCCACAGACCGATCACAGATAGCGAGCAGGCTGGTCACAGACAGCGGGCGGGCCAGATATGGTCCGTGGGCCGCTCCTTGCCCAGGTCTGCCCTAGGGTGTATGCCTGCACACACAAAATAGATGAGAGAGAGAAAAGGGAAGAGAAATGAGAGAGAGAAAGAGGGAGAAAGAGATAAGAGAGGGAGAAAGATGAGAAAGAGATAAGAGAGGGAGAAAGATGAGAAAGAGGGGGAGGAAGAAAAAGAGAGAGATGAAAGAGATGGGTGAGAGGAGATAAGAGAGATGAGAGAGATAGGGAGAAAGAAAGAGAAAGACAGAGAGATACCTGTTTAAAAGAAAATAGAAAAATGGCTCTTTGAGTGTTTAAGGCTGCAGACTCCTGGGTTAGACAAACATCATGGTTATTAAGTGAACCTTGTGGTCATTAAGTGAACACTGGTAGTTACACAAGTCCATTTCCCCCTATGGAAACCAGAAGGGATTGTTGGGAACTGGCAAAAAACATAGAAAACCTCAGTCATTTGACTGTGTGGGATGTTGTAACTGGTCATAAATATGTGTGTGTGCGAGTACGCACGTGTGTGTGTGTATGGCTGTCAAAACTCCAAAAACGGGTCAAGTAGCTCTGAGGAGGTAAGTCATAAATTTGAACACTTAAGCAATTGCCTATTAAGGAAGGACCACATGTATTTAGTTTGCCTTAAGGGTTCAGAGCAATATGGAATCTAGTTTCCTTTAATCCTTGGTGGGATTGCAAAAAGTCCAGATACAGGAATCCTCGTGGGGGGGACTAGGATTGTGACCATCTAGCCATGTCCACCCAGTCAAATGAGCCACCCTGAGTCCTGTGGGATTGGGCGACATATAAGTTGAATTAATAAAATAATAATAATTAATAAATGACCAGCAAGCCATGCCCACCATCACATGACCAGCAAGCCACACCCAGAAAATAAAACACACCCATAGAATCTGTGGGGGGGAAATAACCCACCCCTGGTCACAACCCAGTAGTAACTTTGAGCACTGCTTAATTTTTGTATATACACTGCTTAAAAAAAAATATAAAGGGAACACTTAAACAACACAATATAACTCCAAGTAAATCAAACTTCTATGAAATCAAACTGCCCAACTAGGAAGCAACACTGATTGACAATTAATTTCACATGCTGTTATACACATTCAACTTTGTACAGAACAAAGTATTCAATGAGAATATTTCATTCATTCAGATCTAGGATGTGTTATTTGAGTGTTCCCTTTATTTTTTTGAGCAGTATATTTTTCCTGGGCTCCCAGAATTGTATATTTGTTTTGGCACCTACCACCACTATACCAATATTGTCATAGGTCTTTATTTTTTATATATGTTTTAATTTATTATTATATCACATTTTTATTATTTTTATAAATAACTGAAGGGGGTGACATACCTCATGCTCTTTCCTCTTCCTATTTCCCCAACAACAATATTTCCCCAACCACGTGTGTAGTGAGTTTGTCTGAGAGGTAGTGACTACCCAAGAGTCACCCAGCCAGCTTTCAGCAGTTTCCTGGTTTCTAGGCTGATATCTTAACCACTAGACCAAATTTATTTACTCAAAGACTTGTGAAATGGATGCGAAAAAATTGAAATAAGGCAATGATACTATACCAATGCCAATGTTGATCATAGTCTCTTCAGACTGATGGGCTTTCTGGAGCATTGCTTAATATTGCATGACTGACTGAAAAAGGGAAATTTGTCATTTACCATTATTTTACAATTGTAAAGAAGAGTGCTTGTGATATATATCTGAAATGATACTGGTAACTTGCAGGTTGTACTCATTGTACTGCCCATATTCATAATTCTAGACTATTTATTACTGTTACCATTATTAATATAATTATTGACAATGTTTCCCCCTTTTTCTAGAGACATAAGAGACTAAGTAGTAATGAACAGGTAAAATGAACCATCATCTATCTATGCACAAGAAGCTGTTAAAACTGCATGCTTTTCTGTGGTATCTCTCAGCTGCATTTGCAAATTCACACAATAAAATATCAAAATAAAAATTAACAAAATTACTAATACATATTTATGAAGCTCATGTGTGATATGAAGCTTTTTTGGCTTGCTCTGATTATGTGGGCTCCATGCTGTTTTCAGAGTCACTAATTCAAGGCTGTTTTCTTGAATCTCTAATATTTTTGTAATTTGTTACTGTAGCTTAGCCGCACCATCATGCTATAGTAGCAATTTTCTCAGTGCCATTTCACTACATTTACACATTTAAACATGTAAAGGGAAAAGATGACTAGAAATAGGTGTATGATTTAGGGCCAATTAACAAGCCAGGATTATCAAGAATTCCTGTTGTCTTTTGACTCTATGAGAAGTAGACATTCAGCCACATGGAGCTCTTGGAGGCTATGTTTGCTACATACTTTTATTACTTCTTTCCTGGCTTGATTGATAGGGGAAATAAATACAACTTAACACCTTTTTTACACTGTTTATTATTATCTCAATTATAGGCATAACTCCCCTCCCGTTCAAGGGAATAAAGAAAATTGTCTTTGGGGTTTTCTCGCCCAATAGTATTATCTACACCAGTGTTTCCCAACCTTGGCAACTTGAAGATATTGGGACTTCAACTCCCAGAATTCTTCAATTATGGGAGTTGAAGTCCAAATATCTTAAAGTTGCCAAGGTTGGGAAACACTGATCTACACTGACAGATTTCAAACAAAGTCTATCCAATCCTACCCAGAGAACTTCAAGAATTGAATTTGATATTTCTTGGCATATTCTGCCTTTGAAGTAAAGGTAGTCCTCGACTTATGATCACAACTTAGCCAAAATTTCTGTTGATAAGCAGCATAGTTAAGTGAGTTTTGCTCCATTTTACAACCCTTCTTGTCACAGTAGTTAAGTGAACCACTGCAGCTGTTAAGTTAGTAACATGGTTGAATCTGGCTTCCCCAGTGATTTTTCTTGTCAGAAAATTGAAAAAGTGATCACATGGCAGAAAGTCTTAAAAGGTGATCGCATGACCCCATGACTATGCAACCATCATAAATATGAAAATATGCCAAGCATCCAGATTTTGATTACATAACCATGGGGATGCTGCTACAATCATAAGCGTGAAAAACAGTCATAAGTAACTTTTTTTCAGTGATGTTATAATTTTTTTTATAACTAAACAATTTTTTCCTACATCCAAATCCAATTGTTTAGATATGATTTATCCCAGTCTAATTGTGATTTTTGAATTGATTAGGAAGCAGTCTTAACCTAGAATTATTTTTCCTGTAACACTATTACTAAATGCTTAAGTAATGCTTTTTTAAAAAAAAAAAAATCAAAATATATTTGCCCAAGTTATATTCCACTTCTCTGCAATGTGTATATATTAACTGAATAATTTTCCATTACAAATCCTCCATTACATGTGGTATTGTCCTCTGAAAAACAGGGAAGCAAGCTACTTAATTTACATTTCATGGCTTCTCTTACATTACAGTATTTAATATATATGCTTGCTTCTATTTTTTACTCTGTCCTCTGTTGCATTTTAATGCAGGCAGCATTATCCTCAAACACTGTTACAGCTTCAATTACTATTATGTTTAAATGAGAAAAATTCATACAGAGCAATAAATTTTGCCTCTGCCAGAGAAATGGCTACAGTTGCTGGTTTTTTGGACTTCCAACCAATTAAAGTTCCTCCAAACAATACCACAATTCCAGAATTGGACTTTCTGATTTTTACACCATTGGCATAATCACTGTCAATATAACATTTTAATTTCAATTCTTCAGAGACCTGTATTTGAAGATCCAAGTTCCCAGTTCCCTTCAAATAGCCGAGAATCTTTTTTATACCCATACAATTGTGTTGATGCAGCAGTAAAGCGACTCAAGCTATGTCTGATCTGGACCACTGTGACAGATATAACAAACTCCCTATTACAGACTGATATATTTCTTGATCAAAGTCTTCACTTTAGTTCTTATCCAAATTGTTGTGAAAATCTGTGTTCATAGGTGTTGGAACCGAATTAAAACCATTCATATTGTATCTCTCCAGCAGTTGTTCAATTTTCCTCCTGTGACTGATAATATAACCACCTTTCTCAATTTTTTGTATCTCGAGATAGTTTTTTATTTCTCCCAAATCAATTTTTTTTCTCTAATTGATTAGCAAATTCCTTTTTCTATGACAGATCTTTTGCAGTGAAACAGCAATCAGTCACAAATGCTAATACAGTAATTGACAATCCCCTTCTTGTAACTCTTCAATATACTGTATGTGCAAACTCTTGAACCCAATGCAAATATCTAAATAATATTTCAATTTCTGGCGAACTGCTTCAGCCCATAGTTGGCCTTATTCAATTTATATATAGTGTTAGACTTTTTGTTTTCATACCCTTGTGCTTGAACCATGCAAATGTCTTCCTCTAATTCTGCATTAAGAAATGCTGTGGTTATATCAAAATGCCAAATTTTATGGCTGTGCCACTGCTCATGCTAGTACCAACTTTATGCTTTCACTCTTAATAGTTGGTGTGAAAAACCTTGTATCACTAATCTTGTTTTATATTATACCTCATTGTTGGTTAGTACTTTCTTTTTGTACACCCAGTTACATCCTAGAGCTTTGCAACCCTGTGCCAAGACCTTGTGCCAACCTTGTGTTCATAGATTTGAACACTTTATGTTCAGCCATGGATTTAGTTTCTTTGTCCATGGTTTCTTTCCACTTTACTTGTTCAATTTTGGTTAGTGCCAATACTTCCTGAAAGTTTCTTGGCTCATACCACACATTACACACCTTAACTTTACTAGCAGGTGTCAGGTGGAATCCCCTTGTTCCATTGCTCTGACCTACATGGCATTGATTGCTCTTGTCTCTGAGCCCTTTCTTGCTTCATATCTGAGTCATCATCTTCTCTTGTTCTTTGTCAGTTTCTCCTCCCTGAATGCTGACACCATCACTGTGAGTTACTGTCACTAAGTACATCATTCCAAAGATTTGCATCAATTCTGTTGATGAATGGAGCTCATACTTACCTATTCACAGCCCTTCTAATGCCAAAACAGACTATGAGACAATTGCTGCCTTTGCCAGAATGATATTAAAAAGGTGCAACATTTGTATTGTGATACTGCTTTCATCTCCCATTTCACACTTGCAGATATCAATGCTTTGTGGCAAATTGGTGGTTTGTTAATATATTTGTGTCCTGGCCTTTTTCCAAAAATCAGAAATAGTATTTTAGATTTGTAGTCAACTTGTATAATAGTTCAATAAAGCTTAACTTCCCAATACTACGATTTGGTTTCATAGACCTTCTCAAATCCCTCTCTAGGAATCTAGTATTTTCATTCTGCACTTAGCCATGAAGCAATGAGAAAACCCAAAACTAGAGTTAAAATATGGGGAAATGAATTCCTCTCTGTGGTTCTGTGAATTCAAAATCCATGAAAAAGATGCCCTGAATTGGTATTTGCAGAGAAAGAAGAGAAAGCAGCTTCTCAGAAATGATTTACCTTTTTTGTACCATTGCACTCCTAGAAGATTCATAGGATTTACGACATGGATAAAACATGTGCATAAATGAATTTTATTTAACCCTTGCATTTTTAGCAAAAGCATCCATTAACTTCAATTTTTGCAATAACCTGGTCTTTGACATTACATTTGCATGTATCTTCTTGGTTTATGGTATACGGCAAGATTTCGATCTTTATTGCAAATTTGCAATTTGCTTCAGATTTTAAAGCTTGTGGATTTCATTTATTATTCGGTACATCAATATTCTCAATCAGTAGTGTCAAACAGAATAGAATATATTTTCATTCAGACACAATGAAAATATTCAGTTTTCTCTAATACTACTGAAAATACAGTAATACAGACAATGGAAAAATGAATGTTTTGAGTTTTATCCTTTTTTAATGCATACTTATTTTATCCATGTTTTGTTGATTTTACCTATTGACTATTTTAATATGTTTTGTATTTCTGTTTTATAGTTCTTCTATGGGGGCCATTCCACATCCAGCAGCATGCACTCATCCAGGTCCATGGTAATTCATCATTCAGAAACTTAAAATCTCTCTTTCCCTTACTGTGGACAGGCATATAGCTATAATTAGCTGGCCTTAATTTCTATAATTTCTTATGTATTAAATATATTGTAATGTTTTTTTCTTCACAGTGAAAATCATAACAAATTATTAATTAGAAATTAAACTTTTATGATGTATTATATACATCATGTGATTGGAATTATATATATATATATATATATATATATATATATATATATATATATATATATATGTAGATTGTTGTGAGTTCGGGTTTTGCCCTGTGTAATATTTTGCATGTTTATGCGACGTTTCGGTGAAATCACATCCACCATCATCAGGCTGAAGTTTCCAAGCACGAAGCTTGGAAACTTCAGCCTGATGATGGTGGATGTGATTTCACCGAAACGTCGCATAAAGGTATGACGGTCTTGGTATATTCGGGTTTCTTCCCATGTAGGATTTGGAAATTTCTGGCGACGTTCCGACGAGGTTTCACTCATCATCTTCAGGCTGGTGTTTCTGTCCTTGTTCTAAGGCGAACACAGTGTTCGCCTTAGAACAAGGACAGAAACACCAGCCTGAAGATGATGAGTGAGACCTTGTCGAAATGTCGCCAGAAATTTCCAAATCCTACACGGGAAGAAACCCAAATATACCAAGACCGTCATATATATATATATATATATATATATATATATACAGTATATATATATATATATACAGTATATATATATATATATATATATATATATATATATATATATATATATATATATGTCACATGTTTAAGCTGAATTTGAAAATTAAGGGAGACTAGGATAGATCTATTTCGGCCTTATTTTGGCCTCATCAGCTAGCCATACCCACTGGGACTTGAACCTGCAACCTTTGCCTTGTAAGGCAGAGAATTATCCTCTAGGCTACAGTATCCAATCCCTTCAGCTCTGTACCAGGGAAGGGTTACATTTTTTGTGTCGAATCACCCTGGTATATTGAGGGAACATCACAGCTCCTTTTTTGCCTCTCGGTCCAACCCAGGGCCATTTCCAAGGCAGTTAATTTTATTGATAGCCGACAATTCTATCTGTATGTGTCACATGTTTAAGCTGAATTTGAATATATATATATATATATATATATATATATATATATATATATATATATATATATATACACACACACACACACACACACACACACATACAGGGAATATACATTTTACACACACCAAAAAAAAACCCCTACAAAAGGGACCAAATTGTATAAAGTAACTGTTTAAATTCCCTATTAATCTGCAAATTTTCTTTAATTAGTAATATTGGTTGTAATGCTATTAAATAAATGAATCCCAGAATATATAACCTAGATTTGTTTTATTAAAATGATTGTGACTCATAATTTGACATATAAACTATGCTTATAAAATTAAACACTAGAAAATGAGTTTCAATTAATTAAATAATATATATATATATTCAGATGATGAGTGGGGATAAACTGACATAATCTCTTTCCCCATACAAAGATGCAATTATTTAAATACTAAAATCAAATAATTAAAAACTATTATAATACCCAATGTCATGAGCACAAAGGCAATCTCAGGTCTAAAACCAAAATATGCATATAATTCATCCTTTTTAAATATGATTTAATACAACTATCATTACATTTCATGATGCCAAATTTCATAATGGTAATCCAGTGTACATGGTCAGTTTGGATCAATCTGAAATTTTACTGATATGGAAAAGACACATTATTTTTCTTTCCCAATTCCTTCCTTTCCATCAGAAAAGATATTTTATTGGAGTAGGCTTTCGCTTAGGTTGAAATATTGATTTCCAATAATTTATTAGTGGAAGAATTTTAGCATTATAGATACAAACATAAAGAATGTATTTGGGATTATAATTGCTTCTATGCTGGCCCTTCCACTGAACCATAGTGATTCTGTGTCAGACTGCTGTCCAGCTATTCCCTAGAAAAGACCGACCTTTGACTTCATAGGTTTTAGAGAAAAGATACTTTTTTACTAGAGATCCTGGGTGCAGCATGGATAAGTCAAGCTCTGAGGAAAACAGTGCGGAAATCATACATTGAAAGCAATTCCCAGTATCCAAAGCCCTCCCCCTTGGGAGAGCAGTCCAATCAGATCTTGTTCTGATGTTTTGGGAATTCAGTGCCTCAGATGCTGGTCTAAACTCCTTTCCCAAGATTGACACCCTTGAAACTCAGCAGATGGCTCGGTTTGGCACTTCTGGTTCCTATTAGTGTAACTCCCCAATTTCCCACAGCATTCTTTGACACCTCAGCAAACTTTCCCTCCCTTCCCCCCCAGTTATGACAGTTATACTAGCAAGATTTAAAGAAAGCAAAGATAAGCAGCTAACAACACACACACCCTTTGCAAAGGCAATAGCCCAAAAAAGAAAAGAGAGGAGAATTTGAAGTATTCATACGAGGTCTAACATTTTAGGGTTTGGGGGATATTTCCTGTGGAAAACATGAAGGGGTTTGTCAGCTCAAACATAGTGTCTGTCAACACAGCCTGGGAAGCAGAAAATATTTCTATGCAATCAAGTATTGGCACCTGCCCTTGTGTTTTTGAGAGTCCAAAATTTCTCTCACCTCAAAATGTTCTTCCCCTTCTATGAAAACATGAAGGAATGATGTGGGAAGAGGTGGCTGATGGGAGGGAGTTACTTCTGGCTTCAGCAAGCTACAATGAAATATGGGGTGAATTCTTTTCAGATTTTTGGACAATTGTATCATGAGTAGTGAATGATTTGATTAATTTGGAATAAACCAATGTACTTAGGGCCCAGTTTTTTGGATTGTTTGGTGCACTGTATATATTTTGTGAAGAAGTATACTCTGTTTCCAGCTTGAACATTCCTTTCATTTGGCATGTTTTCCCACTTCAAAATTCCTTTGGCTTGCCATTTGTAGGCTTCTCGTGCTTCCTCAAGCGCTTTGTTTGCTACTGGCTGTGGTTGTTGTATCTATTCTTGTAATGAGGGGTACTGGGATTTGTCAAAAGGTAGTTCTAAGATTGCTACACAGTCCTGACCTGAAGCTACCTTGAAGGAGGTAAACCCAGTGCTACTATGCACCGAATTATTATATGCCACTTTTGCAAACAGTAAAAGATCAGTCCAATTATCTTGTTGATAATATAGTCTTTGAGATGCAGTTCTGGTACTGAGTTGGCCTGTTTGTACCCAATATTCATTTGGGATGGTGGGAGGAGCTTAAGCCTTGGACATTCCCCATGAGTTTCAAAGATTTGTGCCAAAAGTATGAGGTGAATTGCATCTGTCTATCTGAGATAATTTGATCAGGAACCCCATGAAGTCTGTAAAGATTCTGCACAAATAGCTTAGTCAAAATACAGGCTTATGGGATCTTTGAGCAAGGGATAAAGTAGACTTGTTTTGAGAACAAATCAGTAACAACCCAAATAATGAAGCTCAATAAGAGTGGAACTCTCAGCAGTTCTACTAATAAGTCAATAGAGATATCTTTCTAAGGGACAAGGGGATTTGTCACTGGTTGCAGTAGTCCCATGGGTTTCCCTAGTTGTCTTTTGGCTGACACATACTCTGGGCAACTGCTATATAGTTTTAAATTGTCCTTTTTGAAAAATGGTCACCAGAATTGTTGTTTTCCCAGACTGCCCACTTCCATTCTTTCTCTCTTAATTTTTAGAGGTGTAGGCACGGTGTTAAAGGGTTCCTTGGGAACCCTGGGGGTTTCTTGCAGCAGTTCAGGCCTTGCATTGGGCCAGTGGGTCTTCGAACCACTTGTGCAAGACCCATAATGAATCGGTCAAAGGGCTCCATATACCCTCAAACCTTTAAGATTAAAATCTGTGAAAGAGAGAATCATTTACTGTAGGTCATTTTAATTCTTGGAGGAAAAATAGAGTGGATATTAAACAAAATAAAGATTTTCTTTTCTTTTTGGAATATGATAAAAGTTGTCTAAGTGGTTATTCTGCCTTGAAGTGAATTTTATAGTTTTTGGTTCTTAAAACGATGGTTTTATATATGAACATCCATATATTTAATAGTTGGTATAAGAACATTTTAGCATGTGAACTTTTTCCAAAGTGCCTTTTCCTACAACCTCTAAATGTTTGGGAATTTTGTCTCGTCAGCTTGTTTATTTTCACTGACAGTGTTTAAGATTATTTAACAAAATTGCATTAAGGATTTTACTGTATCTAGAACAGTGCTTCATCAGTTGAAATTATTATTTTCTCCTTATTTCAGTTGTGTTTTAAATATTTAGCAAATTATCATTATACTGTATATTACAAAAACGAACTGAAACTGATCAATTTATCTTAATCTTAATTTTACTCTATTGTGTTTCTCCCAAAAGACAACCCATCTTGAAAAGAAGTCCTATCATGTTTTTGAGCGCATGCAATCAAATTAAGCCCCCCCTAACCCTAATTAGGACCCAGCATACCCTGGGGTGCAGGGGGTTGGGCACGATATACATGTAAAAAATAAGGTAGGGTAGGGATGTGATGGTGGAGCTTCCCTATTTACCAGGCCTCGTACCTGCCTCACCTTCTTCTGCAGCCGCTTCTGTAGCTGCTTGCCACCACTCGCACACATTGCTCTGGCCTCCATTTTGCCTTCAGATGCCTACTGGAAGGCTTCTGCAGCTGATCTATTATCTTCTGCAGAGGGCTTTCCAGAAGGCCTTTGTATCCAATAACAGAGCTCCAGATCAATCCAAACTCTGTTATTGACTGTAGATGCCTTCCGAAGAGCCCTCTGCAACCGATAATAGATGGGTTGCAGATGCCTTCTGACAGGCATCTGAAGGCGAAAGCTTCCGACAAGCATCTAAAGGTGAAGCGGAGGCCAGGGCAATGCCTCGGAGTGGTGGAGAGCAGCACAGGAGAAGTGAGCCAGCAGTGAGCTCCTGCTGGGTGGGGCTGTCTGTGCCATTGCCATGAGATGAGTCAATAATTAGAACCCTCCAAAAAGAAGGCCTAACCATTTTGTGTGGGGGTGGGGGGGTGGAGAGTCAAAAGAAAATAGGATCTGGCCTTCTTTTTGGAGAAACACAGTAATCTTTTCCAACACAGTACCATCAAGATGTATTGGATTAGCATTTCCATCATCCCTATCCCAGCATAGCCAATGACTATGCTCTCTGCTAATAATAAAGATTGCAATCCAAAACATTTGGAGGGGACTAAAGTGAAGAATTTTTAAGTAAAGCAAACTACTTTTCTGTCACCCCTAGGAGATTTAATGCTAGTTTATAATTATTTTGATAGAACTATCAAAATGCTTATTTTGTTTGTTCCTGAAGCATGGATGGCATCTTAAAGAAAATCTTGAAAAAATGCTGTGTCAAAGGGGGCTGCACTAAAAGAGCCTTAGCTGATATTTGAGATATAATGCACATTCTAATAATGAAAACTGAACTTTCTCTTTCTTTTTACCTTTACAAATTCTATTAAACATTTTGAAAAATATTATTGATTTATATTGTTGCTGTTCCTTAGTGAGCTGGCTGGGGAATTCACACTTCTTAAAATTGCTGAAATTGGGAAACACAAATGAGAAAAAATATTAAAAATATTTTTATTATATTATTATTTTTATTATATTCATGTACTGTGTTTCCCTGAAAACAACTGACTCACCTGACTTGGGCGCGTTGCCACCAGCCTCTTTTTTGCTATCAGAGGCCTTCAGGAACTTCTTCATCCGGCAACTCATTCCTGAAGGCCCCTATAGCTGATAACAGAGCTCCAGATCGATTTGGGGCAACACAATAGTTGCTTACCAAGTACATCTAAATTATATTAAAATAATCAAAATATCTTTAGATCCCCCAAGCATGTCAAACTTTTGAGTATCCCTAATGTTTGGAAATTGAAAGTTGAAAAATGTGACATGTCCTACATTAAGCAAGGTTAACTGTCTGGCATCCTTAGAAATTGTAGTTTAAATGTCTACAGCGTCAAGATGCCTGCGTAAAATGCCTGAAGACGTTTAGTTTATCATTCATAATACAAAAAATATAAATTTATAATCAATCTTTATCTAACTAAATGAATGTAATATTTTGTAAATAATATGATGGCATATGTTTATCGTGATATAATTGTTTCATTATTAGAAGCTCATCAGAATTTAACTAAGGAATGGCTACTGAGATCTAAATTACCTCACAGAAGAATCTCTCCCCTGATTCAATAAAAGGATAGACAAAAGGGAAGATTATAGAAACTGATACATGTTTTATTTCAATTTTGCATCCAGTATGAGCCTAGGGCAGCCCTGGGTGTTTTACGGCCTTAGGCCATATACAGCTCTTTGACTATTCCTGTCCAATGTGAAGTCAATAGGAAATCAGAAATCAAACATAAATAAGCATGTTGTAGGGGGTGAGAGAAGAAGCCAAGTCAGGTCTGACTGTGCAGTCGCCGTGCACTCCTTCAGTTGGCTGGCGGTTTCAGGAGGGTGAGGAGAGAAACTGCTCATTTCTCTCCTGGAGCAGCCTGTTGAAGCAGTGGTGTTCATTAATGGAGGGGACCCAGACTTGGCCACCCACAGCACCTCAGTTGAAGTGTGGCAAGTAGGGGAACCACAGTTAGGACATAAGTAAATAAATATTGGTTTGGCCTTCCACAACAGTCCCAGATTCTCTTGTGATTCCTTGGGGAAATTAATTGCCCACCCCGACCTAACAGTTAAGATGTTGGACTTACAGAAATTGTGGATCTTTTCTTAGGCACAGGTACTGCCTAGATGACTTTTTGCCCAACCTACCTCACATTGCTGTAGAGAAAATAGTTGAAGAGAGCATTATGTATGCTGTCTTGAGTTGAACAAAAGTAGGATATAAATCCCAAAAATAAAGAAATAAGCCTCAGCCTTGGTGAGGCAGACAGTTTATCCTGCCTATACAAAGCAATAGCATAATAATGATTTTTAAATGGTTTATGAAAAAAAAGAATTTAAATAATAAGCTGATTCTCTATTTATTTGCTTATATATAGTTAATAAAACTGCGTTAGCTATTATATGTTTCTGATGAACATTTTCCTTACATCAACCACATTGGTTTTCAGGTTTCTGAGTGAGAATGTAGTGGGGGTGGATATGGTAGTTTTAATGAAATGTCCATACCTTTTCATCTAACCAATGGTCTCATTGGATAACTTGATGTGGCTATAAATATTAGATCTATACTGTGGATTTTATTTATTCTATTCTATTCTAATCTAATCTTATTTATTTATTTATTTATTTATTATGCATTCTTTTTTGGGGCATCAGAGTGGTTTTTCTGAGAAACTGGTGTTTATGTTGCCTTATGGGATTAATTTTGTCTTTCCTACAGAGATGCAGTAGCCCATCTTCTCCTACTAGTACGTCATCCCTAACTGGGTCAGTTGGACACTCTATTAGCTGGGGTGACCGGCAAGGGCAGTGGCTTCGCAGGAGACGGCTTGATGGTGCCATTAATAGAGTCCCTGTGGGTTTCTATCAGAAAGTGTGGAAGATCCTTCAGAAGGTAATTGGAAAAAGGCAGAAGGCTGAACAATGATGCTTGATAATATTGCCATGTCGGTTTAATGTGCATTGCTACATTTGGAATTTAGCTACTTGGTTTAAAAAAACCTTAAAGCAATAAGTGAAATCTTTGACTAAACTTACTGAAATATTTTGAAATGGGTTTTTCAAATAGTAAGGACCCTTGACCCTTTATTTTAAAATTCTATTTTCAATATTGTATATTATATATTTTCTAAAAATATTTTGAGAATATTTTTCTGCTTTGAGGTTGCTGTTTTTGTAATTATAGTACATCCTTTCATGAACTAGATCAAGCCAAGCATTTGTAGGGATACTAAATCACAATTTCAAACAGGCTAGTTGTACTTTGATTCCTAGCACTGATTCTCCAAAAATGTAAATTAATGTTAAATGTAAAAAGTTAAGAGTCAGAATTTTATTTTTTTTACAATAAATGGACCTGAAATACACTTCAGCATAATGGAGAACCACTTTACATATGAAATTGTGAAGGATTATCCAATAATTTGTTGGCAGCAGTAAGCTCCTTAAAAGGGCAGATGTCTTACTGAGAACTTAGTAAAACAAATGAAATGATATGCATTTCTTTGTTTGACATTCAAACTTGTCAGGGAAAAATTGCATATTTGGCAGAATAAATTGCAAATTAAAACACTCCTTTTTATTCTGGTTACACTTTCTCCATAGCGGGAGGAGTTAGCAGTCAGGATAGGATGGGTTGTTCTCACCTGTCAGAGGTGAGGACCGAGTCTGATATTTAAAGGTTGGATCTGCCCACTGACCACAGTTTCTGACTCGGTCCTCAGCAGAGCAGTTTGTGGTGAACACAACCCATCCAACTTGCTGGTCCTCCCGATTCAATCTACTCCTTTTTTCTTCTATTCATTTCACTGTAAGTATTCCTTTTGTTACCTTTCTCATTCTGAGACTTCCTGGTGACTGTAGGCTTCGTGGGCTGTGATTCGATGCACTGGCCATTGGCCCAGCCTACCACACAGAAGGTAGGGCCTTCGGCCTCCTCCTCTAGGCTCTGAGTTTCCTCAAGGCCATTCGGGCCTTAATGGTAGTCTCCTCATGCAGCATGCCTTAAGCACATGGTCTGGACTGCCGGCTGATTACAGTTGCACAGCCTACTTTGCCGCTGAAAGTGATCAACTACCCACGTTCTTCAGTGATTCTTGGCTTCCCTAGGCTGGTTACAGATGTTGGGCAGGTCTCCCCAGCCTCGAAAAAGTCTCCCAAGGCAATTCATGCTGTAGGCCATTGGCTGGTTATAGCTGTTGGCTTAGAAAGCAGCCACTCCCTTTGGAGCCTCCAAATCAGGCCGGTTGCTGTTGGCTGGTTACAGCCACTGAGCTCCTTTTTCCTTGCCACCCCACTTACCGAGCCACCCATTATATGTGGCCATATTTGGTGCTGGCTAATCTTTTATAAACAATAATTCCACTCAAATAATCATGATTTTATTATTCATGCAAAAATATCCACTTAATACTCTTTGTGCCATAAAGAATATGTAAAATTTGTTTTATAGACAGGGGGCGGGGGAGAGAGAGAGAGAGTTTTCTGTTCTAAAAACTATGCTTTTCATAGAAAATTCCAGATTCAATGCATTAGTTACATCAGATAGTAGCACTTAGCTAAATTTGATTTGACTCTGTTCCCTCCACAAAAAAAATCTACTCTCACTAGCACTTGAATTACAGACCACCAGAATTTATGGCTTAACTCTTCTAAAAAAAACTGAATTCAGATGCTCATGTAATTAATTACCTTGTAGTCTGGTATGAAAATATTTTATTTGAAAGTTATTTATTTATTTATTTATTACTTAGATTTGTATGCCGCCCCTCTCCGAAGACTCGGGGCGGTTCACAACATGTAGAAACAAATCATAAGCAATCAGACAAATTTAAAATATTTAAATACAGTGGAACCCCGACATACGAAATTAATTGGTTCCGGAAGGAACCTCGTATGTCGAAGAGCTCGTAGGTCGAAGCATTGTTTCCCATAGGAAACAATGGAAAAGTGATTAATGCGTGCAAGCCCGAGGGCTGAGGGGAAAAGACGTCGGCTGAGGGGTGCCCGGTGCTTCGGAGCCGGCATGGGGGGGCTTTCCATGCTGGCTCCGATCTTTTCAGACAAGCGCGCCGATTCTCCGCTCACTCCGGGTGAGCGGCGAATCGGCGCATCTGTTTAAAAAGATCGTAGCCGGCATGGAAAATCCCCCCATGCCAGCTACGAGCTTTTTAGACAAGCGCGCCGATTCTCCGCTCACTCCGGGTGAGCGGCGAATCGGCGCATCTGTTTAAAAAGATCGTAGCCGGCATGGAAAATCCCCCCATGCCAGCTACGAGCTTTTCAGACAAGCGCGCCGATTCTCCGCTCACTCCGGGTGAGCGGCGAATCGGCGCATCTGTTTAAAAAGATCGTAGCCGGCATGGAAAATCCCCCCATGCCAGCTACGAGCTTTTCAGACAAGCGCGCCGATTCTCCGCTCACTCCGGGTGAGCGGCGAATCAGCGAATCTGTTTAAAAAGATCGTAGCCGGCATGGAAAATCCCCCCATGCCAGCTACGAGCTTTTCAGACAAGCGCGCCGATTCTCCGCTCACTCCGGGTGAGCGGCGAATCGGCGCATCTGTTTAAAAAGATCGTAGCCGGCATGGAAAATCCCCCCATGCCAGCTACGAGCTTTTCAGACAAGCGCGCCGATTCTCCGCTTACTCCGGGTGAGCGGCGAATCGGCGCATGTGTTTAAAAAGATCGTAGCCGGCATGGAACATCCCCCCATGCCAGCTACGAGCTTTTCAGACAAGCGCGCCGATTCTCCGCTCACTCCGGGTGAGCGGCGAATCGGCGCATCTGTTTAAAAAGATCGTAGCCGGCATGGAAAATCCCCCCATGCCAGCTACGAGCTTTTCAGACAAGCGCGCCGATTCTCCGCTTACTCCGGGTGAGCGGCGAATCGGCGCATGTGTTTAAAAAGATCGTAGCCGGCATGGAACATCCCCCCATGCCGGCTACGAGCTTTTCAGACAGGCGCGCCGATTCTCCGCTCACTGCTAAAAGCGGAGAATCGGCACGCCTGTCTGAAAAGATCGCCGCCGGTCCGGTGGGGTTTTGCAGCAACCTCCGAGCCCAGGTTGCTCGGAGGTTGCTGCAAAACCCCACCAGACCGGCGGCGATCTTTTCAGACAGGCGCGCTTTCTCGAAAGGGCGGAGAAAGCCCTCTCTCGCAGCCTCCTGGCTGGGAGCACTTTCGCTGCGAGAGAGGGCTTTCTCCGTCCCTTTCGGGAAAGCCCTCTCTCGCAGCGAAAGTGCTCCCAGCCAGGGAGAGCGTTCAGATCCCCCCACCCCCAGCAGGAAGCGTTCAGATCCCCCCACCCCCAGCAGAAGCCAAGGACTCACCAAGCGCTGGATACGAACGGAGAAGAGCCAGGCTGGTTTGCTTTGCAGAGCCGAATAAAGCGTCACGCCCCCCTGACGCTTTTGGCGGCAAAAGAGCCCAGCATCGCTTCGGAAGCCGCCGAAAGCGTCAGAGGGGCGTGACGCTTTATTCGGCTCTGCATCAGCTCGGAAGCAAAGCAAGCCAGGCCGGCTCTTCTCGGCTCGTATCCCGAATGGAAGCTCGTGAGTCGAGCAAAAATTTCTCTACTCTCCCAGCTCGTATCTCGAGTAGCTCGTAAGTAGAGCTGCTCGTATGTCGGGGTTCCACTGTATTTAAAAACCCCATATGCTAACAGACACACACACAGACATACCATGCATAAAATAAACGTGCCCAGGGGGAGATGTTTCAGTTCCCCCATGCCTGACGGCAAAGGTGGGTTTTAAGGAGTTTACGGAAGGCAGGAAGAGTAGGGGCAGTTCTAATCTCCGGGGGGAGTTGGTTCCAGAGGGCCGGTGCCGCCACAGAGAAGGCTCTTCCCCTGGGGCCCGCCAACTGACATTGTTTAGTTGACGGGACCCGGAGAAGGCCCACTCTGTGGGACCTAATCGGTCGCTGGGATTCGTGCGGCAGGAGGCGGTCTCGGAGATATTCTGGTCCGATGCCATGAAGGGCTTTAAAGGTCATAACCAACACTTTGAATTGTGACCGGAAATTGATCGGCAGCCAATGCAGACTGCGGAGTGATGGTGAAACATGGGCATACCTAGGTAGGCCCATGACTGCTCTCGCAGCTGCATTTTGCACGATCTGAAGTTTCCGAACACTTTTCAAAGGTAGTCCCATGTAGAGAGCATTACAGTAGTCGAACCTCGAGGTGATGAGGGCATGAGTGACTGTGAGCAATGAGTCCCGGTCCAGATAGGGCCGCAACTGGTGCACCAGGCGAACCTGGGCAAACGCCCCCCTCGCCACAGCTGAAAGGTGTTGTTCTAATGTGAGCTGTGGATCGAGGAGGACGCCCCAGAGATCGGTGCCCCTTCCTCTCCCACCTCCCGAGCGTCAGGTGGGCCAAACCTATCATTCACACTACTACCAATGAATTCATCCATACCATAACCCCCCCCCACCCATCCAATCATACCAATCATTCCATACTAATACTAAATTAGTATTAAATTTATTGGTGACATTAACTAATACTAGAAATAACTTAAACCAACCTCCATCTTAAATTCCTGTAATTAATTTACATGCTAGTTTATGCTATTGTTTTTATAGTAAAGCAGTGTTATTTTTCTAGTGTCACGGACTTTCTATTGATGGGTATGTCCTTCCATCTTCAACCACAAGGGAGGTAAGAGAAACTGTTTCATTTATCACAGAGACAATAAGGAAGCCTAGAATAGTATGAGGCAAAATGAGAGAATGCCAAATAGTATTGTTGCTAGCAGTTAATAGAAGTGGCTTGCTAATATTGAAAAGTGTGTATGGGTGAGGGATTTGGGGAAACTTTCCATCTGTAACTTTTGTGCGTTTTGAATCACATCTTGCCTTGCTTTCATTGCTATCATTTCAAACTCACTAAAGTACCTCTTCTCTATCTCAATGAAGTTGGAGGTTTTCTTTCTTGGGTTTTGAACTGAGGCAGGCCTGACAGTTGTATCAATTGTTACACATACAGTGATCCCCCGGTTATTGCGTCCCCGACCATTGCGAACAGGGTAATTCGCAATTTTTCAACCCGGAAGTCAAAATACCATCTACGCATGCGTGCCCTTTTTTTCTATGGGCACGCATGCGTAGATGGCAACCGGGAGATCAGCTGCTGGGCGGCTTCCCTGGGTCTTCCCCCTCTTGCTGGCATCAGCGAGGAGTTTCCCCACCGCCCACGCAAACTCCTCGCTGCCGCTCGCCCGCCCTTCGCCTACCCACGCCGTTCGCTCCCCCTCTTGCTGGCGGGAGGGCGAGAAGCCCTCCCCAGCACCCGCTCGCCCGCCCTTCGCCCTGGCCGCTTCTTCCCAGCAGAGAAATTCCAGCCCCCACCTGGTCCCGCCCGATCCTCCTCCCTGAGGCAGCTCGCACTCCCATGGCCGCTTCCTCCACCCTCCATCGCAAGCCCTCGCCACCGCAGCCAACGCGCGCTGCGATCTTCAAGCCCGGCTCCTTTCAGCCCAGCATCCCGGGCCAAGCGGCTGCCTTCCGTGACTGAGCCTGGCTGGCCCGGAAGATCGTAGCGCGCGTTGGCTGCAGCGGCGAGCGAAGCCAAGCTGGCAGCAATGTCGCCGCCGCAACAGCCAACACGCGCTACGATCTTCCGGGCCAGCCAGGCTCAGCGGATCAAGCCCGGCTCCTCTCGGCCCAGCATCCCGGACCAAGCGGCTGCCTTCCGTCACTGAGCCTGGCTGGCCCGGAAGATCATAGCGCGCGTTGGCTGCAGCGGCAAGCGAAGCCAAGCCGGCAGCAATGTCACCGCCGCTGCAGCCAACGTGCGCTACGATCTTCCGGGCCAGCCAGGCTCAGTGACGGAAGGCAGCCGCTTGGCCCGGGATGCTGGGCCGAGAGGAGCCGGGCTTGATCCGCTGAGCCTGGCTGGCCCGGAAGATCGTAGCGCGTGTTGGCTGCAGCGGCGGCGACATTGCTGCCAGCTTGGCTTCGCTCGCCGCTGCAGCCAACGCGCGCAATGATCTTCCGGGCCAGCCAGGCTCAGCGGATCAAGCCCGGCTCCTCTCGGCCCAGCATCCCAGGCCAAGCGGCTGCCTTCCGTCACTGAGCCTGGCTGGCCCGGAAGATCGTAGCGCGCGTTGGCTGCAGCGGCGAGCGAAGCCAAGCTGGCAGCAATGTCACCGCCGCTGCAGCCAACGCGCGCTACGATCTTCCGGGCCAGCCAGGCTCAGCGGATCAAGCCCGGCTCCTCTCGGCCCAGCATCCCGGGCCAAGCGGCTGCCTTCCGTCACTGAGCCTGGCTGGCCCGGAAGATCGTAGCGCGCGTTGGCTGCAGTGGCGAACGAAGCCAAGCAGGCGCGCCGTTCTCCGCTGACTCCTAAAGTGGGGAAGTTCGCCAGGAGTCAGCGGAGAACGGCCCAACTGTTTTAAAACGATCGGAGCTTTCCAATGAATCCCGAAGACAAACGGCAAACTTCCGCGTTTGTCTTCGGGACTCATTGGAAAGCCGCGCGGGTGTTTTAAAACATCCCCGCCGACATGGGGGGCTTGCTAGCACCACCCCCAACCCGGGTTGGGGGTTCGGGGGGTGCTAGCGAGCCCCCCATGTCGGCGGCGACATTTTAAAACAGCCGCGCCGCCCCCCAATCTTCGGCTCCTTGCTAGCGCTGCGGAAGTTTAAAACACCATCTGCACATGCGCAGATGGTGTTTTTACTTCCGCAGCGCTACTTCGCGAAAACCCGCTCGTTGCGGGGGGTCCTGGAACGGAACCCTCGCAACGAGCGGGGGATCACTGTAGTTATGAAGCAAATTTCTTAAGGTAATGTCATAAAACTAAAATGTATTAAGTTTTTATTTTATTTAGTAAGTATAAAAAATTTGCAGTGTGTTTCATCCATAATAATTTGGCATTTCCCATTTTTACTACTGTTATGTTTTTTGCTCTTGAAAAAAAATGTGTTTCTTTCCTTTGCCTGCTACTTCCTGAGAAGAAGAAAAAAAAGAGGCAGGCTGGATAATCCATTGCTAGCTGTATGCTTTGAGGGTTCTTAATTATGGCTTTGTGGCAAATTCTAATTTTAGCAATGAACTATATTTGTCCAGTTTTTAGCAAGAGAAATTGAAAATTGGTTGTTGTCTAGGGTCATAGAAGCAGGTTTGATACTAGTAAAATGCAAACCATTATAACACCAAGGTTAAGGGGAAAATATAGCAGTGAGAATGAACTATTTATTTATTTATTTATTTAATTTATTTATCCGTTCATTTATTTATTTATTTGATTTATATGCCGCCCTCTCTGAGGACTCAGGGCGGCTTACAACATATAAAAACAACATATAAAAACAATACAAAATATCTTAAATTCAATTAAATTCAAAACTAGCTAATCTAAAACCCAAGTTATTTAAAAAATAAATCATTCCCATTCAAACAAATAAACATATATTTCATTCATCAGCCAGGGGGCTAGAATCTAATGGCCCCAACCCTGGCAGCACAGATGAGTCTTCAAACTCTTGCGGAAGACAAGGAGGGTGGGGACGGTACAAATTTCTGGGGGGAGCTGATTCCAGATGTATATTATGTGGATTAAAATACACTATACATAATGAAAATACAAAAAAGGAAAAGATTAAAGAAAAAAGAAGATCCAGTAGTATTCATTTGGAAACAATTCAGAATTAACAATCTTTAAGCTTATGTAGAAACATTGCTTCCTCTAATCATTTTTAGGAGATAAATGTTTTTTTTAAAATACAATACAGTGTTCCCTCGATTTTCATGGGGGATGCATTCTGAGACCGCCCACGAAAGTCAAATTTCCGTGAAGTAGAGATGCAGAAGTAAATACACCATTTTTGGCTATGGATAGTATCACGAGCCATCCCTTAACACTTTAAACCCCTAAATTACCATTTCCCATTTCCTTAACAACTATTTACTCACCATTATTACTGGTATCAACATTGAATAAGACACTTAGTGATCCTGATATTTATAAACATAATTAATTATTAACAATAATTAATTTTTTTGTTATTTATTTGCATGTACTCTGACAGATTTTGAATTTAAATTGCTTGTACTCCCAAAAAAAATGAAGACACATAAATGTGCATGCAGACACATAGAATAGCAATAGCACTTAGACATCTATACTGTACAAATTTACAGTGCTTTACAGCTCTCTCTAAGTGGTTTAGAGTCAGCATATTGCCCCCAACAATACGCTGACTCTAAACCTCATTTTACCCACCTCAAAAGGATGGAATGCTGAGTCAACCTTGTGCCTTGTGAGATCCCAATTGCCAAACTACTGGCAGTCAGTGATCAGTAGCCTTCAGTACTGCATTCCAACCACAGCACTACCACAGCTCTTAATTCAGACAAAAGTTTGGCAATGACATATGAAGTCATCGGGCGGGAAAAACCGTGGTATTGAAAAAAAACTGCGAAGTATTTTTTAATTAATATTTTTTGAAAAAACATGGTATAGGCTATTCGCAAAGTTGAATTGCAACTGCTGCCCGCCAGGACCATCCGAAGCCAGCCCGGCCGCACCTGCCTCCCCCCTCTTGCCCAGCAGGTGATGAAGCGCTTGGGAGGATGTCCGGCTTGGTATCCAGAGTCCCCTCCCCTCGGCACCCCCAAGCTGAGTCAGTGACTCCCCGTTTCTCTGAGCCTCCCCTCAGAAATCCTGAAGCCGGGATGCCACCGCCATAGCTCCGTAACTTCGCCTCACAAATGTCTCACAAACTCTCCACCCACCACCTGCAGGTGAGTGGAGATGTGTGTCTCCCATTCTGTCTGCCGTGATACTCCCGGATCCTCCTTGCCATTCCGTTCTCTAGCAAGCTCCGTTCTCTAGCAAGCCTCTAGATAGATAGATAAATGTGTAGGGGGATGGATGGATAGAGGGATAGATGATTGATAGATAGATAGATAGATAGATAGATAGATAGATAAATAGATCATCTAACTATCATCTATCTATCTATCTATCTATCAATCATCTATCCCTCTATCCATTTATCCATCCATCTATCCATCTACCTATCAATCATCTATCCCTCTATCCATCTATCTCTCTATCAATCTATCTATCTAGAGAACAGAGCTTGCCAGAGAACGGTGCTTGCTAGAGAACGGAATGGTGAGGACAACCCGGGAGTAGCATGGCAGACAGAATGGCAAACGCACATCTCCACTCACCTGCAGGCAGGGGGAAACGCTTGTGAGGTGTTTGTGAGGCGAAGTTACGGGCCGGGAACGGAGCTACAGTGGCAGTATTCTGGCTTCGGGGTTTCTGAGGGGAGGCTCAGAGAAGTGAGGAGCTGCTGACTCAGCTTGGGGGTGTCGAGGGGAGGGGACTCCGGACCCCGAGCTGGACATCCCCCCCAAGCGTTTCATCACCCGCCAGGCAAGAGGGGGGGAGGCAGGTGCGGCCGGGCCGGCTTCGGAGGGTCCTGACAGGTAGCAGTTGCAATTCAACTGGCTGATGGGCAGGAGGGGTGAGGAGGACTCGGAGCAGTTTCTCCCAGATGGAGAAGCTGCACAAGCTCGCCGGGGCTGCTGAGGATCCGGCAGAGGGAGGTGAAGTGGTGGCCGGATTAGGACTCCAGGCCTCAACCTCAACTGGCTGCCGCTTCTTTGGCCGGGGGGACAAAGGGGAGCGCATGGCTGTCCCCACGGGCTCTGGAGGAGGAGGAGGAGGAAGAGGAAGGGGGGCATCTCGCCCAGCCACTGGAAAGCAAAAGGAAAATCCCACGCACTTCAACCAGCAACAGTCGATATTGGCAGTCTGGAGGCGGGGAATCCTGGTGGGGGTGGCAAGCAAATGGGAAATCCCGGTGTGGCGGTCACAAGGCAGGGGAATCCCTGCGGCAGTAAGAGAGTGCAGGTGCAGTAAGAGAGCGCATGCACCCGGGCTTGGGTTCATAAGGGGAAAATTGTTCTTAAGAAGAGGCAAACAAATCTTAAACACCGGGTTCGTATCTCGAAAAGTTTGTAAGTAGAGGCGTTCATAAGTAGAGGTACCACTGTACCTCCAAGGCATATTTTAGAGGATTGGTGATGACAATCCTCTGTTACATATGATCATGATATCAAGCATTATATGTATCTTTGTTATGTCTTGCTTTTGTTGTGTTTTTAAAGCATATATTTAATAAATATTTTTTTTAAAAAGAAAAGAAATGATGGACTTGAAGAAACATAAATATGATAGAAAAGAGGTTGCAAGAGACATTACGTTATCAAAACAGAATTTCTTGGAAAATGCAAACAAACTGGGAAAATAATTGGCTTATTGCATGAGGAAAGTGAAAAAATGGATTAAACAATTAGAAAATGAAGTGGGAGAACTACAACATGATGATGAAGATAAAAAGAAGATTTTGTATGGAGATAATGTAAAGAACTCTCTAAGCAAGAGAAAATTAATGATGAGAAAATACTGTATGTCAAAATTTGGAAAAGGCAGAGTTGCCTATAATTCCAGAAAAATATAAGACAATCCTGGAAGAGAAAGGTACTATGATGGAATTGATTGATACCATTAAGAAAGAAAAAAAATGGAAAAACACTGGGGCCAGATGGCCTACCAGCAGATGTTTATAAGAAATTTGAAGAAGTATTTGGTTTGACAATACTGGAGTTATTTAATTAATTGATTTTAGAAGCTAAAATCCCAGAGACATGAAGAGGTATTTATTACCTTGATACCAAGAGAGGATATGAATCTACAAAAAGTTAAAAATTATAGACCAATTTCATTACTGAATGTGGGTTACAAAATATTTGTATCTATAATAGCGAATAGGTTTAAAACACTTCTCAATGAATTTATTCATGTGGTTTTCTTCTCAAAAGACAGATAAGAGATAATATTTAAACACTATAGAGATTTATTTATTTATTTATTTATTCATTCATTCATTCATTCATTCATTCATTTATTTATTGGATTTGTATGCCGTCCCTCTCCATCAACTCGGATGTTATGAACAACATCCTGAGAAACAAATGGTACTTATGTTCTTGGATGCACAGAAAGCATTTCACAACATAAATTGGCAGTTTATGAATGAACAATTACAGTATATGGACTTTGGGGTGAGATTTCTTGGTTTAATAAATGCAATTTACACTAAGCAAACCACAAGAATTATAATCAATGGAGAAATGACTGATAAAGTTGAAATTACTAAAGAACAAGGCAAGGATGTCCATTATCCCCATTGTTATTTATATTGACTTTAGAAGTACTAAATAGGTCTATAAGAAAGGATAAATAGATTATGGGCCTTAAAATTAGGAGAGTACAAATTACAAGCTTTTGCAGATGATTTTAACGTTCATACTTGAAAATCCACTTATTTCTGGACTAAAGGTTTTGTGTCAAATTGAAAGATATGGAGAAGTGGCTGGGTTGAAAATAAATAAATATAAGACAAAAATGATTGTGGAAAATATGACAGAAAAACAAAAAAAGGGAACTGATAGGATTTTAAATATACAAATAGTAAAAAAGGTGAAATATGTGGGGATCCGGTTATCAGCAAGATGTTTAACACTTAAAGAAGATAATTACTTAAAACTTTAAAAACAGATTGAGAACAACCTTGAAAAATGGAGTAATTTGCAATTATCCTTAATGAGCAGAATCACATTAATTAAGATGAATATTCTACTATGATTACTTTTTTTGTTTTTGACAGTACCAATTAAATTAGATTAAAAATTCTTTAGCGAGATAAACAAAATAATGACAAAATATTTTTGGCAAGGGAAAAGATCGAGGATTGGTTTGAAAATGTTACAAGATGCAAGAATAAGAGATGGTTTTGGTCTCCCTAACTGGGAGATATACTATCAGGCAACAGCAATGACATGGATTAAGGCAGTGTTTCCCAACCTTTTTTGAGCCGCGGCACATTATTCATGTTTTCAAAATTCTGGGGAACACTGAAGGGGTGAGGGGCGGGGGGGCTAAAGAAAAGTTTGGACAAAAAAAATATCTCTTCCTCCATTTCACTCTATTTCTCCCTCCCTCTTTCTCTCTCTTCCTTCCCTTCTTTCTCTCCATCCCTCTTTCTTTCTTTCTTCCTCTCTTTTTTGCTCTCTTTCTCTCTCCCTCCTTCCCTCCCTCTATGTCTTTTCCTCTCCCTCCTTCCCCCCTTTCTTTCTCTCTCTCTCTCTTGCTTTCTTTCCCTCTCTTTCTCTTGCTTTCTTTTTCTCATTCTCCCCTCCTTTTTCTCTCTCTCTCTCTCTTCCTCTCTCGTTCACCATGCCAGCAACAGAGAGAAAAAGAAAGAGCGAGAGAGAGCCGGAGAGAGAGTGGAGTGCGCAGCAGCCATCAGCCTCCTCGCCCTCCCAGACGTCCCCAGCGCCCGGCCTCGCGCCGCCTCCCATTAGCCCGGCCGAAAGCCACACAGTCCCGGACTCCCGGATCGCTTGCTTCTCCAGCCAGCATGGCGCTTTCCTGGGCAGATGGCTTTGCTGACCAGAGAAGCGAGCGATCCGGGAGTCCGGGACTGTGTGGCTTTGCGCCATGAAGAGAAAACGGCAGCAGGGAAAAGTCGGCCGTTTTCTCTTCATGGCGCAAAGCCACACAGTCCCGGACTTCCGGATTGCTCGCCCCAAAGCAGGAGGCGGCGGCGGAGGAGGAGAGTGGGTGGATTGGGCGGGCAATGGGGCAGGGCGGAGAAGCCAGGGGTGCGTTTGGCCAGAGGCACCGTGGGGAGGCAGGGGCAGGGAGGTGCGGCAGTAGGTGCCTCCGGCCAAACGCGCCCCTGGCTTCTCCGCCCTGCCCCATTGCCCGCCCGATCCGCCCACTCTCCTCCGCCACCTCTCGCCGCGGCACACCTGACGGTGTCTCGTGGCACACTAGTGTGCCACGGCACACCGGTTGGGAAACGCTGGATTAAGGAATGTATTTTACTTAGAAATAGAAGGCTCTTAATTCTAGAAAGGTGTTTGTTTGTTTGTTTGTTTGTTTGTTTGTTTATTTATTTATTTATTAGATTTGTATGCCGCCCCTCTCTGTAGACTCGGTAAAAAGACAATATAAAGAAATCTAATATTAAAAGTAATGTAAAAAACCCCAATTTAAGAAACCAATCATACATAGAGACATACCATGCATAAATTTTATAAGCCTAGGGAGAAGGGAATATCTCAATTCCCCCATGCCTGACGACAGAGGTGGGTTTAAGGAGCTTACGAAAGGCAAGGAGGGTGGGGGCAACTCTGATATCTGGGGGGAGTTGGTTCCAGAGGGTTGGGGCCGCCACAGAGAAGGCTCTTCCCCTGGGTCCCGCCAAATGACATTGTTTAGTCAACGGGACCCGGAGAAGGCCAACTCTGTGGGACCTAACTGGTCACTGGGATTCGTGCAGCAGAAGACGGTCCGGAGATATTCTGGTCCGATGCCATGAAGGGCTTTATAGGTCATAACCAACACTTTGAATTGTGACTGGAAACCGATCGGCAACCAATGCAGACTGCGGAGTGTTGGTGTGACATGGGCATATTTAGGAAGGCCCATGATAGCTCTCGCAGCTGCATTCTGCATGATCTGAAGTTTACGAACACTTTTCAAAGGCAGCCCCATGTAGAGAGCGTTACAGTAGTCAAGGGTATGATTTACAAATTGGATAGCACACATTTCTTGGGTATGAAGGACATAAAATACATAGCTACTTCCACAGACATTTTATAAGGAACTCGTTACTCTTAGTTTGGAAAAAGTGAAAGCTAAACACTATTTAAAAATACCTTATTGGCTCTCGGTATTAGAGACTTTGACACACCCAAGTAGAATAGATTGGAACTATATTGACATTTTATTAAAAAGAGTCAAGTTGAAATCCACAACAGAATTAGAAAATCAAGGCATAAAAATGGATTGGTACTTGAGGATGCAACTGCAAGCAATATTTGAAAAAGACATTAAAGCAGAAGGAATAAATTTGGAAAAAAAATTGGACAAGATCATAACAGGAACAGATGCCATCAAAAAGAGAAGTAATAAGAAAAATAATGGATTGTGTTGAAATGAATCGGCTTACAATGAGAATTAAGGAAAAAGAAGACTTGGAGTTCTCCACTGCACTGCTTCAGAGAGTCCAAGGTGGGTTATTATTCAGCCTGATTGGCAGGGACTGAGTTAAAAATTAGCATAATTGTTATGTCCCGCCCACCACTACCCTCCTTAGGTCAGTCTAAAAAACTCAGTCATAGTGTAGGGACGCTGAGTTTCTTCTCTCCTCGAGAGAGTAAATTGTTTGTTAATAAATGCTGGTTTTTGTCTAACTATTTCTCTCTTTTCTATTACAGGATGAAGAGAAAGGGAATTTCTCTGAGAGCCTCTTCCCTCTGGGGTACTGCTCTCCAACTCGACAACCCTGAGGGGCCTCTGCTCTCTGGAGCACTGCCCCAACGACAGGGAAGATGGCCAAGGGGTCCCTGACGTTTGCGCTCATACCCCCCACCCACCCCGCCCCCCCTCGCCGCCGCCGTCGCCATTCGCGCTACCAGTTCCCGATGTTTTCAATGAAGAAATCAGCTGTTCGGCGGTCTCGCATGTGGCCGCTGATTCGTTTCAAGCGGCAAGGAAGCCGCGGCGATGGGAATATGCCCGAAAAGAGGCATCAGCTGTTTGGCGGCGTAGCGAGAGGCCGCCCGATCTTCAAAGCGGCGAGAGGAGCTGCGAAAGCAAATCGCTTGTTTTTCGGAGGGGGCTGCCAGCAGGTCACGGAGATGACCAAGGCAGAATATATAATTTCAAGGGGGTGACCCATGGAGCTGCAGGCAACAGGGCACTATGACGCCTCATTCGCCGGGGGAAAGTTGGCTCCACCCCCTCGGGGGACGCCATTTTTGCAGCAGCAGTGGGACGCTGAGCCAGTGAGTCAGCAAAGGCTAGCACTCGAGGGCAGCCATAGTTTCCTCCAGGAAGGAGAGGGGCGTGGCCATTACACCATTGGAGGACTAGTCTCTCCCAACCACAGGAAGTTGGTGACTACTTCCTCTAAGGGCTGAGATAGCATTTTCTCTATTGTGCATCCAGTCCCTGGTGAATCAATCCCTTTGGTGTTACCGGTACCGTGAGTGTTTATAATTACAATGTCTCAACAACAGACTAATCCTTCTGATCCGGCTGTCCCCTCCACCAGTAAGGGGAAGGATAAGAGCCACAGCTCAAAATCCAAGGGGAAGTCCTCCCAATCTTCAGCGGCCTTGAGGGAGGCTGAGAAAAAGATCAAGGCCCTAGAGGCCCAATTGGAATTAAATAAGCCAAGGCAAGGTCCTAGTCCTTCTGCCACTTCCATTCCACAACATCATCAAAGCCCCTCTGGCTCTGCTGTTCCCTTTGAGGGACCACATCTCTCTGCAGCTGGGGAATTGTCTCCTGACCACCCATTGAGTGCCCCATCTCTATCAGAGGGGATTCAAAGAACAGAATGGCCCAGACCATCTCAATCATGGTCTCAATCTGCGCAGCCGCCGGCAGCCACCTTTACCCCAACTGCAGCGGGCCTCAGAGGACCCATGGACAACTGGCAGGTGATGTCCCCTTTGCTACAGGACATGATAGCGTCGGCATACTCCCAGGGCATCGCAGTGGGTGCCCAGCAACGCCCATCTCCCCTGCCACCTCGGGCCAGCAGATCAGACCCTTGGCAAGCACCTGCTCCTGCTCCCTCCTTACATGATTCCTTTCAGGAGGACTTCGAGCCAGGAGAGATGGCCTCAGATGCAGAGGATGAACTCTCAGGGGATGAGGCCAACTTACCAGAGCAACCTTGTTTAGAACCCTCTTGAATAAGGCCAAGGCCACGCTGCTGCCAGATAACTCATCTAAACCAGCTGGCCAAGAAGTGGGCATCATGCCAGCGGCCAGACTGATTAATGAGCCCCAGAGGGAATCAGAGCATATTCCTGCAGTACCTATCTTTGCAGAAAATATTAAAAGGCCCTGGCAGAACCCATCAGCAGCCCTGGGTCCATCAGCTATTGACAAAAGGTTTTATTCCTTTGACCCAGAGGTGGAGGACCTGCTCCAGTACCCTCCAGTGGACAATCCTGTCACCTCTCTGATGTCCAACGCACTAGTACCTTCAGAGATGGCAGATGGCCTACGCCCAGGGGATAGGAGGGCTGAGAACCTGGTCAAACAAATGCACCAACTTTCGGCCTGGTCTCTGAGGGCTGCTTCGGTGGCCTCCTTCTTCAATAGGGCCTCCATCTTGTGGCTCCAAGATATGCTCTCCAGGCTAGGCCCGGAGGACGCTCGCCTACACCAGGATATTAATAAACTCATTGCCACTGCTAAATTCTCTGCAGATGCCACCCTTGCGTCTGCAAGATTCTCATCTCGAGCACTGGCAACTAATCTCTCTGCCAGAAGATTGGTTTGGCTTCGGTCATGGCAGGCAGATGTGAAATCAAAATGGCGCCTTTCCACTGCACCATATCAGGGTACTAAGCTCTTTGGTGAGTCGTTGGACTCTGTCCTAATCGAGGACAGAGACAAAAGAAAGGTGTTGCCAAGGTCAGCGAGAAGACAAGATAGGCGAGGGGCTCCCTACTTTCGCAGACAGTCCTTTCGGCCGGAGACATCCTCGACTTCATCCCCAGTTGCCCGGACCTATGGACAAGGGACTTATACCCAACCATCTTTTCGATCTGACAGAGGCGGATATGGGGATAGGAACCGCCAGTTTCAGCAATCTCGCAGATCCTATCGAGGCGGCAACAGAGGGGGATTCCGCAAAGAGAAGTGACTCCAGCCACGACCCGCCCATCAGTGGACGCCTGCAATTCTTCACCGAAGTTTGGGGCTCCATCTCCACCGACGTATGGGCCTTAGAGACGGTGAGTCAGGGTCTGCGGATAAACTTTTGGAGGACCCCTCCAGTCAGATTTATACAATGCCCCACCTTGAGTCATCCTCAAAAGAGATCTCTTATTCTTCAAGAGGTCCAACATCTCTTGGACATTGGGGCCATAGAACCGGTCCCGGCAGACCAGAGAGGCAAGGGGTTCTACTCCATAGTGTTCGTGGTCCCCAAATCCTCCAGCGGCTGCCGCCTGATCTTGAACCTCAAACAGCTGAACATTTACATCCGGTATCAGAGGTTCAAGATGCATTCATTACAAACCATCCTGGCCTCCATCCGTCATCAGGATTGGATGACCTCCATCGATCTCAAGGAGGCGTATTTGCATGTTCCGGTTCACCAGCAACACCGACAATTTCTCCGCTTTTGCCTCCAGGACCGGCACTTTCAGTACAAGGCCATGCCCTTTGGCCTGTCCTCAGCACCCAGGGCCTTCACCAAGCTACTGAATGCATTAACAGCCAGTCTCAGGTCACATTCCATACGACTGCTAGCTTATTTAGACGACATAATCGTCCTATCCAGGAGCCCTCAACGAGCCAACTGGGATTTGACCAAAACAATCGACTGCCTTCAAAGGGCAGGATTTACAATCAACCATGACAAGAGCCACTTACACCCAACCAGGTGTCTGCTCCACCTGGGAATGACAATAGATTCTGCCTCAGGCATGGTCTTCCTGTCATCAGAGAGACAGCAGAAGATACGGACACTGATATATTCAATATCACGTCGCACCAGGATCCCCCTGGCACTGCTCTCCCAATTGCTGGGAGTCTTCATCTCATGCATCAATATCGTACCATGGGCTCGGCTGCACGCCCGACCCCTACAGTGGCTTCTTCTTCCATTCCAAAGGACTCGGCTAAGCAATTCCAAGCATCGAGTGCACCTGACCACAGCGGCTCGGCTTTCCCTTCCCTGGTGGACATCACCCGCAATAGCCAGGGGTTCCCCCTTTTTGTTCCATCAGCAGGTGACAATCACCACAGATGCAAGTCTGTCCGGATGGGGAGCGCATTCTGGATCCCAGGTTGCTCAGGGCAGATGGTCAGCCTCAGACCTGACAGACCCCAACATCAACCTCCTGGAACTATGGGCAGTCTTCAGAGCACTGCAGACCTTTTCAAAGACTGTATCAGACTGTCACGTCCTCATACTAACAGACAATGTGGCAACAAGAGCCCACATAAATCACCAGGGGGGCACACGGTCGGACCGCCTAATGCAGGAGGCGCACGCCCTGATGTCTTGGGCAGAACTTCACCTCGCTTCCATCCGTGCAGAACATATTTCGGGAGTGGACAATACGCAGGCGGACTGGCTCAGCCGCACAACAATAGACCCGGGGGAATGGTCCCTGAATCTGGAGACCTTCCAACTCATAGTCCACCGTTACGGTATTCCAGTAGTGGACCTGTTTGCTTCGCATCTCAATCACCAGGTCCCACGGTTTTTCTCCCGGTTCCCAACACCGGGAGCCAAACAGACAAACGCGCTCCTGTCGCCATGGCCGACCGGCCTCCTATATGCCTTCCCTCCGGTCAGTCTAATACACAGAGTGGTAGCCAAGATCATCGCGGAGGGAGCAGACATACTTCTGGTAGCTCCTTTCTGGCCCAGGCGCCCCTGGTTTGCCGACCTGATGGACCTATCGCTGTCTCCCCCATGGAGGATTCCAGGCCATCAGATGACTCTGACACAGGGCTCCATCATTCACCCGGACCCGCAGTGGTGGAAGCTTGCCGTGTGGCGATTGAGAGGAACCGCTTGAAGGAAAGACAGGTTCCGGATAATGTCATCCACACCATACAAGCGGCACAGCGCCCATCAACCACCCGCATATACCAGGCGACCTGGGCAGCGTACAGCACCTTTTGCAGGATGCAAGGGATCTTACCTTCTGCCTCCTCAGTCCTCAACCTACTCAAGTTTCTGCAGAAGGGCCTCGACAAGGGGTTAACTCCTAACACCCTTCGCAGACAAGTAGCTGCTTTGGCCGGACCCACTCTGCCCAATCTCTCACCACCCTTGGGTTAGAGATTTTCTCCGAGGAGCAGCGAACCTGGCACCACCGGTGATTCACCATTTCCCATCCTGGGACCTACCTTTGGTTCTCCAGGCCCTCACGGCTCCACCTTTCGAACCTTTGAGGGAGGTGTCCCTTCGCATTCTTTCGATTAAAGTGGCCTTTTTAGTGGCCATAACCTCCGCACGCAGAGTTTCTGAGCTAGCGGCCCTATCAGTGCGCCCGGACTTATGCATGTTCCACCCAGACAGAGTGACTCTCCGCTTGGACCCTAGCTTCCTGCCTAAAATTAACACCCGTTTTCATAGGTCACAGGATATAGTGCTCCCAGACTTTTGCACCCATGGCTCCCACCCATCGGAGCTCCGTTGGCATAAAGTGGATGTTCGCAGAGCAGTGAAAATATACGTTCACCGTACAACTGCATTTAGGAGATCAGAAGCTCTCTTTGTTTCCTTCCTTCCCAGTTCCATGGGGAGAAAAGTTTCAGCTAGGACTATCAGCAGATGGATCCGCTCCTGTATCATTGAGGCATATAGGGCTAAATCAACTCCATTACCGGACAGAATTACTGCCCACTCAACCAGGAGTGCAGCCACCTCAGCGGCTTGGACCACACAAGCACCAATTGAGGACATCTGTAGGGCAGCCACTTGGGCTGCACCTACAACCTTTATTAGACATTATCGTTTGGACTCGTTTGCTTCTGCTGAGGCAACCTTCGGGAGAAGAGTATTGCAAAGAGTTTGTGTTCCAGTACCCCTGGGCCAGCCTAACCCTCCCTAAGGTGTTGCTTGGGTATATCCCACCTTGGACTCTCTGAAGCAGTGCAGTGGAGAAAGACCGTTGAACTTACCTGAACGGTCTTCTCGCTGCACTGCGAAGAGAATCCAAACCCGCCCGGCTTTTGGCCCAGGTGCACAGTTCAGTTAAATTCTATAGTTAAAATTGTTGAATAAATTAGCTTTGTTTCACTATTCCTTCATTTTTTCTTGACTGACCTAAGGAGGGTAGTGGTGGGCGGGACATAACAATTATGCTAATTTTTAACTCAGTCCCTGCCAATCAGGCTGAATAATAACCCACCTTGGACTCTCTTCGCAGTGCAGCGAGAAGACCGTTCAGGTAAGTTCAACGGTCCTTTTATAAACTTTGGGATAAGTTTTATGATTGGGTTGAAATAAAAAAATAGATAAAAGCATTGAATACAAGCTTAATATAATCAAAATAAACAATGTGAGAAATTAGATAAAGGTGAAATATATATGGGAAATTAAATTGGAGTGGATTGGTTAATACAAAACAAGATTTAAAAGCATGACTAATGGAAGAATTGTGTACTTTTGCTGTGTATTATTTAAACTAGAATTAATTATGTTAGATGGATTGAAATAATTGGATTTTGGACTATGATTGAGCATATTTACTATTTTTATTTTAGAGAAATTTTAAAATATATGTATGCTTATAGAAACTACTTCTACTGTTGTGTAAAATGTGTTTTTAAGCAGGAGAAAAAAACTAAAATATGTTAAAGTATGTAGAACCTTATGAATTCTGCATGAAATTTTATGTTTGGTTAAAGAATATACAGAGATTTAATTATTAAACATAATAAAAGCTGGAGCTTCTGGAAATAATGGGTGCGACTCAACTGATGAAATTAGATAAAGGAGGAAGCATTAGGTAAATGACATATACCTAAAATTAAAATATAATGGAATGAATATAGAGATATAATAAAGGAAAGTTATGATAAATATAGAGGCTATAAATTAGAGTAGCTTTTTCAGACTGTGAAATAATTGAATTAGAAATTTTCCACTCAAGGATTTTGAGGGTGTAACGGGAAGTAGAAAGGAAGAATAGAAAGAGGAGAGAGGAGAAGGGGAGTTAGAGAAGAAAGAAAGAAGGAAGGGAGAGGTAGAAGAGGAGAAGGAAGAAAGGGGAAGGAGAGGAGAGGAGAGGGGAGGGGAGCGAAGGAGTAAGAAAGTAGGAAATGGAGGCAGAATAGCCACCTGAGATAGAAAGAGAGGAGTGGGGAGAGAAAAACTTGGGACAGACTGAACATTATAAGTTAAAATTATTTTGTAATTTAGGTTATGGTTTCTTATAGTTAATATATGCTTACAATTTTATACTGAAGATATATGGATATGTTGTATGGTTGTTATGATGGAGAAAAAAGAAAAATCTTTTTGGGGGGGAAAAAGAAAGGACCCTGCTGAATGCAATGCAATGTCACTGTTCACAATTTTAAATGGTTTCTATATTTTTTCTTCTGTAACTCCATTTTAACTTTTTTTATATCTGTCTAACCTTCCTGACCCACAGATATCTGTTGCCTGTTTCCCAAACAGTGTAGCAATGTAAACCAATAATATTTTAGATGGAGCAGGAATCCACTAAGCAGCAAAAGTAATTTTCAACCATTATCTACCATGGTGCTAGTTTATTTGTACACTTATCTACCATTATCTACCATGGTGCTAGTTTATTTGTACACTTGCAGAAATAGAACTAAAAACAGTGATGTTTTTGCATTGTCCTTCCTTTTGCATTTTTCCTGTCTTGGTAAATATAATTGTGTGATGATAAATTAGGGAAGATTTGAAATTTCTGAAATCAATTTAACAGAACTTGGCAGAATTCAATTTTGTTCTATAAATAGGAATCAAATCTAATAAGCCTAAATGATTTCATGTGACACTTTGTCATTTTTCTGACATAAATTAGATTGCTTGGGTTTGCTTGCAAGGATGAGATGTTACCTGTCACTATTCTGACAGTATTTTGACAAAATCTCAATTTATTTGATTTTGAGGTTGTTTCTCCTTTCTCCTCACTATATAAATGTAAGCCACAAACTAATTTTAGTCCTCTTTTTAAGTATTTCTGATTTTATACAGAAATGCTCCAAAATAAATTTTACTTATTCGTCATAGCCCTTCTCCTGGTATCTTTTTGTATAATAAATCTTGCAATAGAGTCACTTGAATAAGTTTTTATAGAACACATTCTAAATTAAATCCAGTTCTCAATTATCCTGAGACTGCAGGAAAGTTATATATAGCACTCACACCATCTAAAATACGTGAAAGCTGCTAGAATGAAAGTTGCAACTGTATACAGATCTGTGCTCTATGAATGTCAACATTCACCAGATTTCTTCTCAAGAAAGGTAATGTTCGTATCTCTTTCTGTTCACATTGTCCTATTCAACATGAAAAGCACCATATACAGGTGAAACTCAAAACATTAGAATATTGTGCAAAAGTTCATTTATTTCAGTAATACAATTTAAAAGGTGAAACTAACATATGAGAGAGACTCATTACATGCAAAGCAAGATAGTTCAAGCCGTGATTTGTCATAATTGTGGTGATTATGGGATACAGCTCATGAAACCCTAAATTCCTCATCTCAGAAAATTAGAATATTACATGTGATCAACAAAACAAGGATTATACATAGAACAATATCAGACCTCTAAAAAGTATAAGCATGCATATGAGCTCAGTACTTGGTTTGGGCCCCTTTTACAGCAATTACTGCCCCAATGCAGCATGGAAACTATCAGCCTGTGGCACTGCTGAGGTATCATGGAAGACCAGGATGCTTCAATAGCAGCCTTCAGCTCTTCTGCATTGTTCGGTCCCATGTCTCTCATCTTTCTTTTCGAAATGCTCTTAGAATCTCTGGGGTTCAGGTCAGGTGAGTTTGCTGGCCAATCAAGCACAGTAATCCCACAGTCATTGAACCAGGTTTTGGTGCTTTTGGCAGTGTGGGCAGGTTCCAAGTCCAGCTGGAAAATGAAGTCAGCATCCCCATAAAGCTCGTCTGCGGAAGGAAGCATGAAGTGTTCCAAAATCTCCTAATAGACAGCTGCATTGACCCCGGACTTAATGAAGCATAATTGACCAACAACAGCAGATGACATGGTTCCCCAAATCAACACAGACCGTGGAAACTTCACACTGGATTTCAAGCATCTTGCTGTGTATGGCTCTCCATTCTTACTCTACACTCTGGGTCCTTGTTTCCAAATGAAATGCAAAAGATGCTCTCATCAGAAAAGAGGACTTTGGACCACTGAGCAACAGACCAGGTCTGTTTTTCTTTAGCAGAGGTAAGACACTTCTAGTGTTTGTTGTTCCTTGACAAGAGGAATACAACATTTGAAGCCCATGTCCAAGATCTGTCTATGTGTGGGGGCTCTTGATGCACTGATTCCAGCCTCAGTCCTCTTCTTGTGAAAGTCCCCAAAATTGTTGAATGGCCTTTTCCTGACAATCCTATTCAGGTTGCGGTCATCCCTACTCCTTTTGCACCTTTCCCCCCCACACACACTTTTCCTTTCCACATAACTTTCTATTAATGTGCTTTGATGCAGCACTTTGGGAACTCCAACTTCATTTGCAATTACCTTTTGAGGCTTCCCCTCCTTATGGAGGGTGTCAATGATGTTTTTCTGCAGTCAGCAGTCTTTCCCATGATTGTGATTCCTACTGAACCAGACTGAGAGACCATTTAAAGGCCCAGGAACCCTTTGCAGGTGTTATGGCTTAATTGTCTAATTAGAGTAGGACCTTTGAACGTGGATTATTGCACCTTTTCACAATATTCTAATTTTCTGAGACTGTGGATTTGGGGTTTTCATGAACTGTATCCCATAATCATCACAATTATGACAAATCACGGCTTGAACAATATTGCGTTGCATGTAATGAGTCTTTTATTATTTTCACCTTTTATGTTGAATTATTGAAATAAATGAACTTTTGCAAAGTATTTTAATTTTTCAAGTTTCATCTGTACTGTATACTCTTAGGTATCTGCTATCAGTGGAATATATATAACCTTGTCTGGTTCCTGGATTCTAAGGTACTTTCAAGTGCAATTATAGTATCACTGACATTCAAAGATCATTTTAGAAGTTTCAGTGATGTCATTCTTGTCAATCTTATTCTCTTTCTCCCTTTTTTCTACCAATATTGTATTTTCTTATAGATGACTGCTTGTGAAATTAAGTTTGCTGTCCATGTGGAATCAGTGCTGAACCATGTACCCCAGCCTGAATACAGACAGCTATTAGTGGAGGCCATCCTTGTACTGACCCTATTGTCAGAAATAGATGTGAACAGCATTGGGGGTATAATTCATGTGGATCGAATTGTGCACATAGCAAGTGACCTCTTCCTTCAGGAACAGGTAGGTGTAATTTGTTTGTTTGTTTGTTTGTTTGTTTGTTTGTTTTTGATTTGATTTATATGCCGCCCCTGTCCGTATGGAGGATTTCCTCTTACCTAAAGAGACTTTTAAATGTGTGGAATTTGAGAGGATTGTTAGATAGGCGGTCCATAGGAGAGTCCCCATTTATATATACCCTATTTCACTATTCACTGTTAATACCCATTTTGTTGCTCAATCCTGAAGGCAAGATACGGAGAAATGACTTATTGTCAGCTACTTTTCTTATTTGCATTCTCTCAAGCAAGGTATTTATTGAAACAATTAAAAGAACAATTGCCAAATATCCTTAATATTTTGTATATTTTAGAAAGGACTTGATTGTGGCAATCTTTAATATCAACCCTTTCATTAGAGCTACATTTGGGCTCTGCATTATACCAAAAATCCCTGTAGCTTTAACAGTTTGTTTACTCTTGCTTATCTATATTATATAATGGATTTTGTGGCAATCACCTAAGTCGAACAAGTGATAGTACAAAATATTATAGTCAAATCAGACATGCATGATTTGTGATTTTTTTTCTAGTTTCTTTAGAGATAATAGGGCAAGCCTTCCTGACTTTTGTGACTATTTTATTTATGACGGGCTTATTTTAGAGCTTTGTTTGTTTGTTTGTTTTGAGGTTTCCTACTTCAAAATAACAGAATATTGACATCAACTGTTGGCAAGTTCAATCTTGAATAAGCTTTTACAGCTGCAGAATTAAGTCGGGGGGGGGGGGGGCTGTTCATGCTGCCAGTATCTCAGGTTCCCCATTTCTCATATTCAGAAAAAAAGTTGGATTTAATTTTGAATTTAGCTTTTATTCAGTTAAATTATTCTTGCATTCTGGTTCTATGACTGTCTAGTCCATTCACTATTGACTATTGAAAAAATACATTCCTTTCTTAAACAGATCATTGTATTCTGTTTAAACTCCCCCAAAATAAATTTGTTTTTGTGATCTGTTAACCCTGTTTGAATTCTCTTTCTGTAGCAATTTATGGATTGTGGCTTAATTTATTGGCTTTTTCCATCTATGGATGTGATTTCTGAAAAATAATAACAAAACCTCTGTATGCAGATTTATTCATTTATTCTAGATTCATTCTTCAGCCTGAGTTTCACTGACCTTTATTATAATAAAATAATTGTATAATACATGCATTTCTTATCAATCATATACTATTCTCTCTGTTATTCCATCTGATCTACACTAGATTTTTTTCTTTTTATGACCTTGTAATTCTTTAATTTGGGATAGAGTCAGGCGACTGAATGGAGCTTGAACGTTTAGTGGCTGGAGGCCCTTCCTGATGCCTGTGTTGAGTGTGCAGCAGATACTATCTCTTTCTGCCCTGAAAGAGAAATATCTGAGGCTGCCTAGGATTGAATTCTCAACCTTCCAAGTGGGAGGCGATCATCTTCACTTGGCTACCATGCCACTCTCTGCTCTGCACTAGATTATCAGTTTAATTTAAAAATAAATTAAAAACCACTGCTTTAAATACCGGATACTGGAATTGGCACTCCATCATGCAAACCCATGATCAACTAGTTGCAAAAAAAAATGCAAAGCAGGGGTGGCCACATAAGTCAAAAACCTTTTGCCTGCCTAGTGCTGAGCAGTGGGATAAATATAGTTAAGGAAGGAGGCCAGCTATCTTGGGGAGTGCAGGTATATAGCCCCCTTGTTATTTATTCCTTGCTAATGCTTTCAAGAGATCTGGTCACTTGGGAGAGTGTATACACTAGTGGCTGAATCACAGAGAATGGGTGGAAAGAATGTATTTTAATGATTGAAATGCTGAGAGACTTTTATAGGATTTAGGACTCTTTCCTCCCTAAAAGAGGCTGAAATTTGGGTATGTCTTATACTTCAAATGTAGCTTTTTGAAGCTTTTTTTCCAGCCCTAACTAGGTGCTAACGATTTTCCTGGCTTGCTGCATTTTAAAAAAATTCCTACTCCCTTCAAAGCAGTTTTTCCTGCCCTAAGTCTTTGCAGGCTTGCTTTCATTCCTACTCCCTCTGAAAAAGGCTTTTTCAGCCCTAACCAGGGGATAAAATAATGTGTTGAAGCTGAATAGACTAAGGACGCTAGCCTGGTAGGTATATTCCCCCCCTATTTTCCTCCCCCAAAACTAAGGTGCATCTTATACTCAGAAAAATATCATTCTCTCTTGCTATTTTGAAATGCATGACTCACCTTTTGCCTTGCAATGGCTTCCAGCACTTGAGCAAACTCATATTGACTTTGATTGACACCACTCTCAATTGACAACATATTATAGAATTGGAGGGAAAATATGACTGACTCTCATATAATAAATCTACATGTATACAGATCTCAGCAGCTCATTCATGACTGAGGAGCAGCCCCTGATGAATTCCTATTCTGAAAAATAATGCTCTGGGTTATTTGACCATTCTTTAAGTGAGGATTGTTTTGTGTTTATATACTTCTTTCTCTTTACTTTTCTCTCCAGAAATCCCTTGGAGCAGCTGATGGCTTTTTGGAACAAGATGCAGCCACAGGTATCTGCTACTTTTTCTATGACAGTGCTCCAAGTGGTGCCTATGGAACCATGACTTATCTAACAAAAGCAGTAGCTAGTTATCTCCATGAATTTCTTCCAAGCACAGGCTGCCTGATGCAGTAAACTGTCCAAAATGCAAGCATCCGTTGTTAGAGGATTTTTCCTATAATCATAATTTTTTGAAGCCTCAGTGGCTAGGACTTCTGGAAGAAGAGTCCCGCTACATCTGGAGACTGCTGGGAAAGGCTGCCCTGTAGCTCCTCATGCTACCTCAACATTACCTGCATCATTTTACCATGAACATAAGATCTCAGCCTGGGAGCAAGATCAACGGCACACTTCTGTGCAGATCTCCTGCAGAGCATTGTCTGGATCATCTTGGACCTGCAATTAATCATTGTCTTATTGATGCAGGGGGGAAAGAAGCTAAGTTTAATTTTAAAAGGAGAGAAGTAGCTTTCTATCATGCACATGTGCACACACAGGGACACATACAAATCTGCTTCAGGTGTTGAATTTTGTATTGTCAGTTAAATTTAAGCATATCAATGTTAATTTATAATTTTTAATTTTTAACATTATAAATTATAATGTTAAAATTATATATAACATTATTATTGTCATAATAAAATGAGTCCTATTCTGCATTTATGAAGAGGGGGATCACTATTAAAACTAGCATGAATCTAAGCTGAAATTAATGCAGTGCTTCTCAATTATTTTCTGTTACACCCCTCCCCACAGGAAGAAGTAAACATTTTGCGCCCTCCCCCCCCCGATCTAGGCCCCAATGGAATTTTAGTGTTAATATTTATTATTTTACTTATTATAAGCTGCAAGCAAACTATTGGCTGGGGAAGGCTGCTCTATCCACTTACCTGGGAATAAATCACACTGAACTCAGTGGAGCCTGTTTTTCGTTAGGCAGGCATAGGCTATTGTGGTCACTGGCCTGGCCCATAAGCGCCGCCTCTGCCAGGCACTCACAGCAAATGTTGTGGAAGGAGGCGTTAAGCTGCCATTTGAAGATTTCGCTTAGCTGCAGAGGATGCTCCTTTTTGTCCAGCAGCAGGTTCACCATGCTGTTCATAGCTATTGTGGCGCCTGCCGAGAACAGTAAGAACCCACGCAGCCATCCTGCCCCACCTGGCCACCTTCTCTTCTGGGCTCGGAGCAGCGTGCAACTGGGAAAACAATCCCCATCTGGGGGAATTGACCAAGAGGGGCCATGCATGATCCCCGGGGTCACACGTGCCCCCCCCCCCAGCATCGCTCCGTACCTACTATTTGAGAAGCACTGAATTAATGGAAAATATTTCATGGAAAGGAGTAGTATAAAGACGGAAATGGGTATTTAGAGGTTTGGGAGTACTAAAGCAGGGAAATCTAAAAAACAATGCAGTAAAAAAGAAAGCATTTCTAGCCAGCAAACCAATAGATAGAACCTCTGCTCCCATCTGAATCACTGGCTGAACAGCTAATGTATGTTTTACCGGCAGACCATGAGTTCTAGTCAGTGAAGGGATACTACCACACTGTGGGCGTGGCTTATGCAAGATGCCCTGCATTTTCTTTCAACATCTTTCAGTGCAAATTGGGTGCTCTGGGGTGGAGCTCTATTTTTGCTACTCCACTGCATTCCCCCCACTTCCGTCCAGGCAGTAGGCCACCCCTGGTTCTAGTCCTTCCTTAGGAACGAACCCAACTGAGTGACCTTGGGCTGTTCCACTCACACTCAGCCCTAGAAAAGAGACAAAAAATTGAAAACATAGCTCTTCAATCACTACTTGTCCTCTAGTGATTGAAGAGCTATGTTTTCAATTTTTTGTATGGAGAGAGATCTTAAAGATGGTTTAAATTGTTCCTCAGGTAGGTTCCATGTATCTATAGGAAGATTTTAGAATAAGCATCAGAAAAGTCCTTGCCACTTGATGTAAAATTGTTGCAAGCCTTTTATACAGAAAATAAAATCCAGCAACTAAATTACTGCTATATATAATGTTTATTTAACTATTAAGTGTTGCCAAATACGTTTGCCTGTTCCTGCTCTCCAAAACAATATTTGAATCATTTTTTTCAGGATCTTTGTACATTTCCCTCCATTGTGGGAATTTTAAATTTTCGTATATAATAATAGCGAAGAAAAATGTCCAATGAACTAAGTCATAGTACAGCTGTTGAATATACCAATTCATTGTTAGTAATAAGAAATTACTTGTAAGGCTACCACTATTAGCTAAAATACTAGGAACATGTTAAAATAACTGCACTGTTAGTTGTGTATTTTTAAATAGTGTCTCATGTTAATAAAGTTATACTTTAAAGCAAGTTGGTATAAGCAACATTTAGAGTGCTATTCATAATTCAGAATGAAATGTTTTGCTATTTTTATTTATGTTGAAGTTGTAAACAAAACTGAAGCCAACTGAATGGAACTCACTGGCGTTGTTTTTCATTCAATTGTTCAATCAGAATATAGCTGGAAGGGACCTTGGAGGTCTTCTAGTCCTACACCCTGTTATACCATTTCAGATAAGCATTTGGCCAGTCTTTTCTTAAAGACATCCAGTGATGACGCACCTACAACTTCTGAAGCCAAATTAGTCCACTGATAAATTGCCCTCACTGTTAGCAAGTTTCTCCTTATTCTCTCCTTGATTAGTTTCTTATCTTGCCTTCTGGTGCTTTAGAAAATAAGTTGACCCCCTCTTCTTTGTGGCAGCCCCTCAAATACCGGAATACTGTTATCATATCAACCTTAGTCTTTCTTTCTCTAGGCTGGCCATACCCAATTCTTGTAATCGTTCTCCATGTTTTTTTTTCTCCAGCCTCTAAATTATCTCAACTGCTTAGTTGCTTCTCTCTGCACTTTTTCCAAAGTCTCAACAGTAGGAAAGAATATGCATATGAAATAACTACAATTAAAAATGTCTATGCATATTTCAGCTTCAGGATCGACCTATATGCAACAAAATTAATTATTTTAAAAGGAGTTGGAGAAATGCCAAAATAAAATAAAGGATTGCATTCTACATAAATTAGCTTTTTTATTAGCTCTTTGACTATCTTCAGAGCTGAAAATGAAGAGTAATTATTCATGTTTCAAGGACAGAAATATCATTCCTACATTCTGTTGTATATACTCCTGGTCAGTTGGAAAATGTTGAAGAGTTTGCAGATTCTGATTTAGATAGTGTTTATGAATTAGTGGCAGGTCTTGGGTTACAGGTGTTAGAACAGGTGGGAGGCCAGCCACAGGACATTGCTATGAGCCCAGACTCCAGTGAAGAAGAGACAGATAATACATGGTTAAATCCGCATTTCAGGAGGGTACAGAGACGCAGGGAACAAGTGTTAGGGAAGAGATATTAAGGGGAGGAACGGGTTAATCACTGAAGTGCTTTATTTGTCACGTCCGGGTGCCAGTGGGGAAGAAGGCCAGAGTTCTCAATGTTGTAAATTTATCATGGACGTGTGCCGGTAAGCTAGTTTATTATCTGCTATTTAACAGCTGTTTTTTATTGCTTTGAACTATGCTGCCTAGACATAAATCTTAAGATAAGGGAGGAGGTCTGGAGGAATGCTTTTGTGTGCTCTAATCGTTAAAATATGAGAAGAAAGAATTTGACTGCCTGTAATGCATTTTGAATACAGAGGAGAGGAGAAATAAAGATGGAGTTGTTGTTTATAAAACTCTGCATTCAGTAAGTGTTATTTCCAATTTAACCAAAGTTCTAACCAGAATCCAGAACACATTCTTTGTAACTATAGTATTCAACAGCATTTCCCCACTGAAGATCTAACAATGACCCTCCACCCACATGCCTTCAGAATTTAGTCTCTTCCCTTCCTCTTCTCTCTTCTCCCTTCTCCTCTTCTTTATAGCAGGATCCAACTTCTCTATGGCACTTTCCTCCATTCATTCATTTATTTAGACAGTTTTTGAAAGTTACTTCTTTCGGGAAGAATTATAACAGTTCAAGAGCAAAATATATTTTACTTGTGGTGCATGAGAACCACAACATAAAAGCAGCCAAGGAAAAACAAGGTTTAAGGGAAATATTTCCAGGAAGCCAAATTGAACAATGCATTGATTCTATTGCTGAGTACAAAGTGCCAAGATAATTGGGGTTTGTAGATCTCTCTTTAGTGAATTCATCTCAGTATCTTGCAGGGGCTGGAGAAACTCTTCAGTGAGGAACTGATGCCATGTTTACATCGGGGGGTTTTTACTCAGAAAAAAAGTCATACTATAAGCTGTATCATATTTTTCAGACTAAAAGTGGGTAGGGGGAAATGTAGAAAAAGGAAAAAATTATATAATTAGAATATAATATAATAGAATTTTATTGGCCAAGTGTGATTGGACATACAAGGAATTTGTCTTGAAATATGCTCTCAGTGTACATAAAGGAAAATATAGGTTTGTCAAGAACTGAAAGGTACGACACTTAATTATAGTCTGAGTACAAAGAAGCAATCAAATTTTATTAGGAATCAGTCAATATGAATTGTAAGGGTGCAAGCAACAAAGTTACAATCATACAGCCATTTGTGGGAAGCGATGGGTGATGGGAATGATGAGAAGATTAATAGTGGTGCAGACTTAGTAAATAGCTTGACAGTGTTGAAGGAATTATTTGTTTAACAGAGTGATGGTATTACAATTGAAATATGAAATTTATTGTATAAACATGATCATTTGATAGATTTAAAAGTTTATTAACCAAAATTATACAGAATCATCTATAATCTTCCATCACTTTTTGCCTGAGGGCTTCCTATTGTTGATGGCACTATAGATATGTTTAGAGGCCTATACTTGGATACAGCTAATATTATATTTGTAATTTCTGACATGCCAAACTAGTAAACAGCTATAGTAAAAAAAACCTGCTTATACTTGTAGAATTACTAATTTTTCATGCCTCTTGTCCTCAATATTCTATAATTAGTGATATTTTTTGGAATATAAGATGCACCTTTTTACCCCCAAAAAAGAGGTTGAAAACTTGGGTGCGTCTTATATACCAAATGTAGCCCCACCCAGCTACCCCCCACTCTTCAGCGTCTGCCTCCCAGCAATTTACCTCCTTACAACAAACAGTGCAGTGCCTGATTATCACAAGTAACTGATATCGGCCTCCCAACCAGCAGCTGATTGAAGCTGCAGGCAGGCCCATGTTCTAAAAGAAAAATGAAACTAAAGCTGCAAGGAGGCAAATTGCTGGCAGGGAGAGGCAGAGGAATTTAATTTTCTTGTGCTAATCAGATTGCTGAAACTGGATGTAAGTCAATAACTATAAATGTCTATAGAATATTCAAATTATTAGACTTATTTTTCAAAGACTGATTTATTATTGTTCTAGACAAAATGAAGAAACTTTTTAAAATAAATGCTTGATCTGAAGAGGTCCAGTGGCATTGTGTCTTTTTTTAAATAGCAGAGGATAATGTATACTTCCAGAAAGCCACATCAATTTTAACAGCATCTGTACAAGTATAATCTGAAATGTAGCAGTGTCCTGTTTAACATTAAGATAAGGCAGCAGAGTTAAACTTAGTCGTGTTTGGAGTAGATCTATTTAAATAATTGGGAGGAGTTAGTGTGACTACATTTAATATTAATATACTGCCATAATGTACACTTCTCCAATTCTTTGCCATTTCTATAGGTCAGGCACACAACAAACAGTGTATGACATCTGTGCTGTTTGCTGGGAGACAGATTTAGATTCCCCCATCCCTTGTTTTCCTCTCCTAAAACTAACGTGCATCTTATATTCTGAAAAATACAGTAAAATAGGTTCTGGCTATTCTATAACATATAGTTGTTTCTCAATTTCACATGTCATAAGAACACACAAGGAATGAGTATGAAGATGATACAATGATAAAAGTATGAAGATGATACGTCAGTTTATGACTCATCAGAGAAGTATACAGGTAAGATGTTCATGATTCTTGTCTCTTGCTAAGCATATCTCAACAGTATGAGTAATGCTTGTGCTAAGAATTATGGAAGATGAAAATTAATATATCTTGAAGATGCTAACTTAGGAAAAACAATAAATATCTGCAATTTATATAAGAAAAATGTGTTTATGGAGAGTTTTAAAAGAATAAAATTAAAATATGACATTATTTAAATCACTTAAATTATTCCTTAAGTCATCTCAACCATCCTATATTTTTTTTCTCATTAACAAATTTGTCATGTTTTATAAAACATAAATATATAAAGAAGAAGGGCTTTCTCTTTCTTCAAGAAATCTGATAATTGTAACTAAATTTATGTACCATATGGAAAGCCTCCAGAAATTCATTGAAGTCAATACTACCATCTTTATTAAAATCCATGTTGCGAGCTAAACTGTCAATGGATTCATCACTCACATCATTCTTCACATGTGCATTAAAGAGTTTCCATGTTTGGCGGAATTCATCAGCAGAAATAAGGCCTAAACAAAGGGAAAACTGGTGTTACAAAAAGCATTGCAAATTTTCATACAGGATCTATATACTGTATGTTAGTTCTACATGAGAATGCAATTAGAATTGAGTCTGAAGAAAACAATGTAGAACTTGAAACTACATATAAGCAACATTGGACACGTCAAGGTGATTCAAATGTATTTGACACCCTAATGCTAATTTGTAACACACAGACAGCAGTGTTCTCTCTAATCTTTTTTGGGGGTGGGCGGAAAAGTATAGTGTCTGAGCAGCAGTCCCTTTGGGACTGGGCGGCACAGAAATAATAATAAAATTTCCCTCTCGGCTTCTGGGCAGGTTTGGAAAACTCTGAGTTGTTGATGATTTTTAAGTGAGCGATTGCTCACTGCTCAGCTTAGAGGGAACTATGACAGACAGTACTTAAAACCAAAGACTATGTCTCCGTAACAACAGCCTGCCAATCGAACAATTCAAAATCAGATCATAACTCAGAAGTAGCCGAATAAACAACACCCATACTCATTTGCATCACATAAAAAAGTATTTAATGGCTAGTGTTCTGACAGACATGCACAATTTAAAGTGCACAGATGATGTCTCCTCAAATGGTGATGAAATGTTTGCAATCAAATTATAAAGCTCAAAGCTCAAGCCAACAACCCAAAACCAAATGTACATGTACAGATTAGGTGAAACATGGCTCAAAAACAGTAACTATGAGAGGGACCTTGGAGTCCTAGTGGACAATCACTTAAATAAGAATCAGTAATGTGGAACAACAGCTAAAAAAACCTAATACAATCCTTGGTTGTATAAACTGAGGCATAGAATCAAAATCATGTGAAGTATTAGTACCGCTTTATGAAGCTTTGGTAAGACCACACCTGCAATACTGCATCAAGTTTTGATCACCACATTACAAAAAAAATGATGAAACTTTGGAAAAAGTGCAAAGAAGAGAAACTAAGACGATTAAAGGTCTTGAGACTAAAACATATGAAGAATAGTTGCAGGATTTGGGTTCGGCTAGACTAGAGAAAAGAAAGAGACATAATAGCAATAGCACTTAGATTTATATACCACTTTACAGTGCTTTATAGCTCTCCCTAAGCAGTTTACAGACTTAGCATATTGTCCCCAACAATTTGAGTCCTCATTTGATACACCTTGGAAGGATGGAAGGCTGAGTCGACCTTGAGCCTGGTGGTGTTTGAACTGCCAAATTGCAGGCAACTGGGAGTCAGCAGAAGTAGCTGCCGTGCTGCACTCTCACCACTGCACCACTGAGGCTCATAGCAGTATGAGACTGATAACAGTATTCCAGTATTTGAGGGGCTGCCACAAAGAGGAGGGGACCAATTTATTTTCCAAAGCATTAGAGGGCAGGACAAGAAACAGTTGATGGAAACTAAACAAGGAGAAGGAGAAACTTCCTAACAGTGAGGACAAGAGACTGAAATGATATACTTGAGTAGGAGGCTGAAGACCTTCAAGGTCCCTTCCAGCTCTATTCTGATTATGATTCTGATCCTATGGCATTATTTTTGGGAAGCTAAAGTTTTAACATACCAGAATGGTCTTGGTCAATCATATTAAAGATAATCTCCAAGTCAGCTTTGTATCTACACAGAGTTTCAACCAAATATGGTTGAACCTAAAATATGATAAAGAGAGAGTGAGAGAATGAGACAGATTAGAAATTATACAATACCCAGTCCATGACTGAAATCACAATACAGATAGTCCTCAAGTTACGAATGTAATGCAGCCTGCCCACTGCATTAATAACCTAAGGATTCATGGGAGTGAATTTCGTACTACAGTATGAATGCAATCACTCTTCCTTTTGCTCATGCATTCGATAATCGAATATGACGCTTGTTAAGTGCACAGGAGGTATTTCAGGGTGGGGAAGGTCTATGGGAGCCTACTGATGGAACAAGCCATGTGCCTAAGACCACTCAAGGCACTCCCAACCCACTAAAATACCTCATGCTCCCCAAATTTCTTTGCCCACCCAACTTGCTGCAGTGGGTCACCTACCTTGTGAAAATCTAGCAAGCAGTCTCCTCTCCAGTTTTGTGTGCCCCTTGCTGGCCGAAATGAAGCTTCTGAGGGCTGTCGAGAGGCCTCCTCCAGCACCGGTGTTGGGCTGCCCCCAGTATGTCTGAGATTGCCGATCCATTAGCAGAAATGGTGATGCATGTGCATCTGTGCATCCCTGCCATGATGCCGCACACCCTGTGCAAGAATTTCCTTCCGCACATGCACAGAAGCAAAGAAATCGTGAGAATCTCATGCGTGCGAACATCCTCGTGCGAGATCTTGGCAATTTTCATCGATTTCTTTGCTCCCACACATGCGAAGAAGCAAATTCTTGCACGGGAGTGCGTGTGCCTGCCACCGCCCACATGTGCGCCTGCACTGGCCTCCGGGACTGATCCGGTAGGGAAAGGTAAATGCAGCCCTTCACTATCCAGCACCTTGCTGGCCAGATGCGCCCCTCAGAAGCTCCATTTTGGTCAGCAAGGTGCTGGGTGAGGCCTTAGATGGCCAAATGGGGGTTCTTAGAGGTAGATGTGCCCCTCAGAAGTTCCATTTCGGTCCCTCAGAAGTTCCATTTCCGTTTCCACATCAGGCCTCTGGATGGTGAAACAAGGCTTCTGAGGGGTGAATTGCCTCTCAGAAGCTCCATTTCAGTCTGCAGGCCAGGCAAGGCCCCTGGCCAGGCGGTGAGGTCTCTGGATGACTGACCAGAGCTTCTGAGGGGCAGAAGCTCTGTGACAGCTGGGTGAGGCCTCTGAATGGCCAAACAGGGCTTCTGAGAGGCACATCCACCCCTCAGAAACTCCATTTCAGCCAGCAAGATTTCAGGCAAGGCATTTGGATGGCCGAATGGGGCTTCTGAGGGTGGATGTATCCCTCAGAAGCTACATTTTATTTATTTGTTTGTTTGTTTGTTTATTGGATTTATTTATTGGATTTATTTATTAGATTTAGATTAGATTTGTATGCCACCCCTCTCCGCAGACTCAGGGCGGATTTATTTATTTGATTTATATACCACCCCTCTTTGAGGACTTTGGCCAACAAGGTTTCAGACAAGGTTTTTAGAAGGCCAAATGGGGCTTCTGGGGGCAGATGTGTCCCTCAGAAGCTCTATTTTGACCTGTGGGCTAGATGAGGCCTCTGGACAGTGGAACAGGGCTTCTGATGAGCAGATGTTGAATGGGGCATCCCTTTCGGTGCTGGATGAGGTCTCTGGACAGCTGAAAGAGCTTTTGATTGGCGGACCTGCCTTTCAGAAGCTCTATTTTGATTAGAAACATGAAAGAAAAATATCAAAGAGCCTCTGCAGTTGTTTATAAGGGTGAACAACTGCCATGGTGCTGCAAGATTCGAAGTTTCAGGCCTTGTTCAGAAACATGAGTGGGTGCTGATCATGTAACTGCAAACATTCACTAAGGGAATGCTCATAACCCAAGGATTACCTGTACTGCAAACTATTTTACATCTTGAAAAAATATATCTTAAAATACAATTTGTTCCATAGAAATCCAACATCCAGAATCCAAATTCTAAAGGATTTTAATTTAAAATTTAATTGAAAGGAAGATATGCATTATACTAAGAAAACTTCCAAATTTAACTTTTAATGTACTATCTCCTCCAAACGTTTATCTAATGGTTACTTTGCTGTTTTTTTATCCTACATATTTAAAAAGAAAATTCTCTTAAGAAAGAGTCTAATGTATACACTAAGAAGCATATCTTCCTATGTATACAATAAGAAGCACATTGCACAATTGTATCAACATGTTTCTAAATAAAATTAATAGTACAGTGTATTATACAAACCACATTAACAATGCTGTTAATTCAGCCATTTCCTAAATTAAGGCGTACAACCCAGAAAATAAATTCACAAACAGAAACAGCTGGAAAGGTATAAAAAGGCCATATATTGGTCAAAAATGTTCATAGCATAAAATGGTTAAAGGTAAGAAGAACATTATCAGAAACTGGACAGCAGTCCATAGCTAATGACCTTTTCAGGACGGAATCCAAGAACTCATTAAAAGTCTTTTGAAGGGTCTATTAATCACTTTAACTCACAGCATCTTGGCAGAAGTCCCGGATGGGCAGATTGTAAATATTTAAAGCTGTCTTGAAGCAAACATGCTCTCTAAAACACCAGGTGCTCACCTTGTTTGAATGTTGTCACTCGCACTGATTCCTCCTGAGACCTCATATAGCCAGAAGGCCTGACCAAGTGTTCTATAGAGCTATTCACAACTAAACCTCTTTCTCTTCAAATAATCCTGCCTGCTCATAGTTCTGCACACCCTTGTGTCTATAAGTGGCTCTTCGTCATCTCCTGAGTCACTCAATAACACCTCCGGAAGTGCCACAGTCTCTGGTTGGCTTTCAGCCTCTAACTCCACATCTTCTCCACTCTGAGACTCGGGTGCCAGGTACACTGGCCTAGGATACCAAAATACACCCATCTCTTGATCCTCGAAATCTGTGATCAGCTGAGCAGAACAGGGACAGGCCACAATACAAAACAAGACCAGTTTTTATCAGTATGAGAAGCATATATGTTTCTGTTTCCTTTTTAAAATTGCATATGCATAAATATATAGGATATGATCACAGTAATTATATTTAATATATATAGAGAGAGATATTAAAATAAATATAATTAAATTTAAATGAAATAATAACATTTTTTTCTTCTGTCTCTGCATGTGATTTTGTCCTGCCCTGTCTCTCTTTGGAATGTCCAGCCTATTATTCAAAATAAAGGTCAGACCGTCTGAAAAAAAAGTTGATCATCCTTTTCCCAAATCACCTCACCTCTTTGATTGGTAGTATGATTTCTAAACTGTCAAAGCATGAAAGATATTCCACACTTCCATCTGGAGCCAGGCAAACTAGTCGAGAACGGAGAGTTCTCCAGGGTAGGTCAAGATGCAGAACTGATTCCATGGCAGAAGCCCATTGGCTAACAGAAATCCTTCCTGTTAAAAAATAAAAGGTATTCTATGTTTCAATGGAAGCCCCCTATAAGAGAATGTGATGTGTATTTATCAAGTCACAATCCACTCCAATTTCAATTAAAACACTTGCATGAGGTATTGTGGCATTGAGATTTCAATAAATTAAATTACAGTGTTTCTTTTTAATTAAAAAAACCCTGGCCAAGCATAGTGGCTAGCTTCTAAATGTGGTCTAATTCCTGGAATTCCTCAGCCAGACATGTTCGCTGGGGAATTCTGGGAGTTGAAGTCCATATATATCAAACTGGCTAAGGTCGAGAATCACTGTTCTAAAGACTGGTCCACCAGATCTTCCCTCCGCGTGCGCGCACACACACACACAAATTCCACCAGCTTCACTAGATCTTACGAAGTACACTATGTAGCAGCGGTCCCCAAACTACGGCCCATGGGCCGCATGCGGCCCGCTGAGGCCATTTATCCAGCCCACGGGTGAGTGACAGGAGCACAGGTACATACTTTTCTTTTAATTAAATTATCTCTTTAATGTTCCTTCAAAAAGTACACCAATTATATTTCTAACTTATTAATCATTATGCCAAAGTGCTTTCTTCTTTCTTTATATATTTTTCTATAAACCAAGAAAACCTTGTATAGCCAATCAGATGTTAACAAAAGAAAATTAAAAACAAAACATAAACATATATGAATTTCAGATTTCTTTCCCCCCCCCCTCTAAATAGTATGTTCCCATTTTGTTTTATACTTTAAAATAAGGTATGTGCAGTGTGCGTAGGGATTTGTTCATAGGTTTTTTTAATAGTCCGGCCCTCCAACAGTTCGAGGGACAATGAACTGGCCCCTTGTGTAAAAAGCTTGGGGACCCCTGCTATGTAGAATAGGGAATAGAGGAGCTTGACCAACTTACAGATTGCAGGTATCCTATTCGCACCACATCTCATCACATCATTGAAACTTTACGAGGAACCAGTTACATTTCAGCACTTTTTAATTTGCTTTTGCTTTTTTTTGCTTTTTAACATGAAACATCAGAAATTTCTCAAATGGATGAAAAGTGCAAATTTCAGCTTATGTGTATCCATGTAGTTGTGTGTGTGTGGGGGGGGAGAGGATTTAAAGGGGAAAATAGAAAATTAAAGTCTGTCAAAGACAAGGTTATTTCCACCCTAAGAGTCTTTTTGACATGCTGATGAGACTAATCAATCAATAAACTATCTTTCCTTAAAAGTCTTGAAAAAAAGTGGCTGGTTTCTAACAGGGATAAGATTAAAGTTGGGAAGAAGAAGAAGAAAAATTAGACACTATGAGCTCACAATTACTCCTCTTAGAATCATAGCTTATCTTTATTGTCTCTCTGCTTTTCTCCATCCTCTATTGATCATATTCCCCAACAACTTCTAACTGGGAAACTTGGAGGCTATAGAAGAAGGAGAGGAAACAAACCTTGCCATAGGCAAAGCCTTAAACTTCTGCTTTTGAAATGGGAGCCTGGGAATAATAACAGAATCAATTGCATCCTATGTATTCTACATGTGAATAATTTGTAATTGATGATTCTATATATTAAATGTAACAATTGCAACCATGGCAGGAAAACAGCACTTAAAAATATGTAAACATGGATATATAATTTCATAATCTGAAGCATTGGAAAAAACAATATTATTTCATATATCATTGTCTTCTCTATTGCTTCGGACTGTGAAACCTGCAGAGAGCCCTGCTCCCTGCAAATATTGCTTTTTTTTGTTGATACCAATTGGTGTTCTATACATCTGTGAGTTCGTTAATAAGTTTATTAAGTTCATTAATATGTTCACATAATTGGGCTTTGCAAATAATCACCCATTTATTGGACAATCTATATTTATGACGGTATTTGCATGCATTCCTGATTATCCAATACTGACCCATGAGGATACTAATACAATGACAATTTTCATTTAAAACTAAAGACAAGCGCATTTTTTTATAAAAAAAAGCTTATCTGAAGGCAGTATGGCACCAAAATTGGAGCATAGAAGAACCTACTGTATTTTTGGAGTATAATACACACCTTTTTGCCCCCCAAAAGAGGGTGAAAATATGGGTGCTTCTTGTACACCAAATGTAGACCCACACACCCAGCCACCCCCACTCTTTGGCCTCTGCCTCCCAGCAATTTACCTCTTGCAGAAAACAGGGAAGAGCCTGTTAAGCCAAGCAACTCATTATCAGCTTCCCAACACTCAGCTATTTGAGGCTGCAGACAGGCCAGCCAGTGCTAAACTGAAACTGAAACTAGTTGCATGTAGGCAAATTGAGAGGGAGAGGAAGGTAGAATTTTATTTTCTTGTGCTAATCATTTGCTGAATCTGGATTCAAGGAGGTAGGTCAATAACTATAGAATGTTCAAATTAGGTTTATTTTTTAAGACTGCCTTATTATAGTTTTAGACAACTTAACAAAATGAAAAAAGCTTTTTATAATAAATGCTTGATCTGAAGAGGCCCAGTACTATTGTATCTTCTTTTAAATACAGTGGTATCTCTACTTAAGAACGCCTCTACTTAAGAACTTTTCTAGATAAGAACCGGGTGTTCAAGATTTTTTTTTGCCTCTTCTTAAGAACCATTTTCTACTTAAAAACACGAGCCTGGAAAAATTTCACAGGAAATTTGAGAGTGGCACGAAGGCCCAGCCAGTTTCCTGCCATTTCCCCTTTAATCCCGGCCATCTCGGGCTTTTCTGGGCTGCCAGAGGAGCCTTTTGATGGCACTTAAGGAGGCTTTGGCAGTCCAGAGCGAACGGAGCATTTTCCTTTCTCTGGGCGCTTGGAGAGGGAATAAACCACTTTGCTGTGATGACTCCATCGCACTGCCTCCCACACACCCGGTGTGAGGTTGCCTCCTGGAGCATCTGGGCATGGAAAGGCAAAAGGGGGCGCTTCACCCTGGCTGAATCAACCTGGCTTCAGCCAAACTGAGTAGTCACCACAGTGAAGGAAAGGTGCCAGCTACAAAGCGAGCGAGTGAGAGAAGAGGGGAGTCCTTCAGCATGGGAAGGAAGAGGAAGCAGGTAGCAGCAGCAGCAGCTGCAGACTTTCAGTCAAAGGAGCGGGAGGTTTCCCCCGCTTGCCCACCTAGGTTTCTCTCTCTGGCATAGTGTATGAGAGGCGCGTGCTCCTCCTCGCTGCCTCAGAGTCCCTCTTTTTTTTTTAAGCCTTAAAGTTTTGGATTTTGTTGATTCCCTTCACCTTACCTTCTTCCTTTGGCAGCGACTGTCCTCCTCTTCCTCCTCCTCTTCCTCCCACCCAAATTCTGAGCTTTTATTTCTTTCCTAATGGGTTTGCACGCATTATTTGCTTTTGCATTGATGTGAAAAATTGTTTCTACTTACAAACCTTTCTACTTGAGAACTGGTCACAGAACTAATTAAGTTCTTAAGTAGAGGTACCACTGTAATAGAGAATAATGTATACTTCCAGAAAGCCACATCAGTTTTAACAGCCCTGTAGTCTGAAATTTTACTGTGTCCTGTTTAGTACTAAGATAAAGCAGCTGAATTAAATCCTGACTTAGTCATGTTTGGAGTAGATCTATTTAAATAATTGGGAGGAGTTAGTGTGATTACATTTAAGAAAACTTTCTGGCATTAATATACTGCCATTGCTATTTCTATGGATCAGGCATACATGCACAGAAATATATAGCAAACATTGTATATCATCTGTGCTGTTTGCTGTTTGGCAAATTGCTGGGAGGCAGAGGCCTTTTTTTCTTGTTTTCATCCCACAAAACTAAGGTGCATCTTATACTCCGGTGCATCTTATACTCCGCTGTATTTTATACTCTGAAAAATATGGTATATGTTCAATAGAAATGTGGTAGCTCCTCCTGCAAATATATTTGGCAATACCATGCTTCCAGGATGCCTCTTTTGCATGATCACCATTCCTTCCTTATAGAAAAATTAGACTTTAACTAAAGCTGTTAATTATCAGAGAGGCTTTTTTTCCTATATAGTAATTGGCAGTCTCAAGAGGGCTGCCCCATATGCCTTTTCTTTTTCTTTTTTCTCATATGGAGATAATTAATTTATCTTTGATCTTTTCCCCATCTGCAATTACAAAGTAGAATGAAGCAACTTTCCTTTGGTAGTACTATGCCAGGAGCAGCCAAGGACAGGATTTGCAAGGTCAAGGTGGCAGTTCCAACCTTTTTTTCCTTTTTCTCTTTTACATGCATCATTATATGTTAAAAATGGGCACAGCATGAATCTTTCAAACATGGGCAACATCTTGATTCTTTGTACTCCCTTTCAAGGATATCTCCCGTCATGAATGTAAAAATGAAAGAAGGTAAACTGGTATATACAGCAAGATCTTTCTTTTAGTGGGAGAAGCATCATTAATTCAAGTACAGTACTTCTGAATTTTGAGGATCTTCAACCTACCTAAATTACCTAAGATTTCACTTTTACTTTATGATAGTCAATCCACATAATTCGGACAGAAGATGGGAGGATATGTCTGTAATTTATTGATTTCTCATAATTTTCTAGGGGCAGCTGTTATTTCAGGTTCACTCTGAGTCTCTTAGTACTGTATTTACTAGGCTTCATGACTCCTTTTTTTAAAAAAGGCAGGCAGGCTCTAAAGCAAAGACCAGACTAGTCTAAAATTATACGTTTTTGTAGCAGTACTTTGAAGCCCCAGAAAGATCATGCTTGGGTGGAAGAGAGCACTCTGGAGGATTATTTCAATGCTTGTTTAGGACTGGATTTATTTATTTATTTATTTATTTATTGCATTTATATGCCACTCACTCCAAACAGACTCTGAGCGGCTAACAACATACTGTATATGTTTCTCCCTGCAAGGGAAATCAGACTAAGTACCACTATCAGTGCCATGTATGTCAGTACTACTTTTATTGTAACAGGATCTTGCTTTTCTCCCCTCTCCTTTATCTTCATGAAAACTAAAGAGAAGCTTGTCTGAGAGTTTTTCTCAATTTTCTTTCTTGGTCCAGGCTTAGTTCCCTGTTGTCTGTTGCCTGGATAATGTTGGGGTTAGCTCTGGCCCAGCTCTTGCCCCAAGGAATGTGCAGGTGGATGTGGAGGAAACATCCACATGCCGCAGGCCTGTTTTGCTCCTGATGGAATCTGCCGATGAAGCGTCCTCTGACCAAGGAAGCGTGAGTGACAGGGAAGAGGGGAGTTTGGCAGATAGCCCAGGAGGAGATCAATCATCTGTATCATCCTTGGATTCTGAACAAGAATTAATGACACATCCACGCATGCATAGAGTGATGTATAGGAGACAACAACTGAAGGATTATTACAAGAGAAAATGAGGTCATCTGTGGTTGGGTGGGGCTGCTGTAATTAGTGCTACAGATAAAAAGAACAACGTGCTGGTTTAACCTTGTGGCCGTTTATCTGATTCATTGTTTCGTCTAGATCGTGGTTTTTGTGCTGTTCAAGATTGTGTGTTGACTCTCTGGACTTTAGAATTGGACTCAATTTCCCAGTTATTGTGTGAGCAATTGGATTGCATTTAACCTGTGCCTTATGTTTACCAGAAAATCCCTTTGGCATTTAAAAAGGGAGCTGTTTCTGTTTTTCTGTTTATAAAAACTTTTGGGTTTTCCTTTTATCATGTGGTGTGCGTCTTCCTGGACTAATTACCCTGTAATTATGGGCGGTTAAAACACACCAGCAGAACAGATAATAGCTCTTCTTCCTGTCTTGCACAGACAATTCATCCATAGATATATTTATCTACAACAAATCATGTGATCGTCAGCTTTTGATCAGGTAACTCAGCTGTTTTGTCAGTATATCTTGGCCCCAAAATATTTTCTAGTTCTTTTGACGGAGTGTCATCTACCTCTCATCTAATTTTATGCAGATTATTATTAGAACGCAAGACTGGAAATAACCATTGAAGTCATTAGATAGAGTCCTCTACTCAGGGATCCAAATTAATGTTGCCTAGGCACACAGGTCTCTCTCTAGGCCTGTCCTAAATACATCCAATGAATAGAAGACCACTACTTTTCCAGAGAATTGGTTTTATGCCATTGAATTGCTCTTACTTAAAAGGAGTTTTTCTTAACATTCAATTGAAATCTGACTTTCTGTAACTTACATTCATTATTTCAAGATTCTACACTCTGGAACAAGAGAGAACAAGTCTTAAAGTTCTCTATAATAATACTTCAAGTATTTGAAGACTACTATTATATTCAGTTACCCTTTTTAAAAAACTAAATATCCTTCCATTCTTTTTTATGGGACTTGGTTTTCAGTCGATTTCCTTGCTATCATGCTTTGAATATGTTCCAATGTCTCTGCATCCCACTTAAAGGGTGATTCCCCAGAACTGTCAGAATAAATTACTTCCCTTGGTTTGATAAATATACTTATGTTAAAACAGCCAATAGTATACTCAGTTCTACTGCTAGGCATTGACTGTTCTTTAATGGTCTGAAAAGGACATCTCACACTGGAAACATCTTAAAAAAACAAGAATTACAGAGTTAGAAAAGATTACATGAATTATTTTGATAAGCCTGCACTATTTTTGGGCCAGCCATATCCAATGTTCTAAATAATTTTATATCTCCCATAAATTGTATCTTTACACAATCCAGTTCATTTATGATAGCATTTGTCCCATACAAATCTACAATTTATTATTTCTGTTCTTGTTATACAATTTGCTACCTTTTTGTATGTTTCTTCCTGTAACATGAAATATACAAATTACTTGTACATAAAAACACAATACTGACAAACAAAATGAAATACTTTTTCAAATCACATTACCTGTGCATATTGGATCATACTGGGTAAAAGCAGCAATGAGGTCTGATTTGTGAGTATAAAGTTTCTCTCGCAAACCCTTTAAAGCAGAAAGCTCAATAGCAGTCACTCTACAAAGAAAATCATTAAACTAGGCAATTAGAACAACAAAATCTCTTTACGGGTTCATGTCAGAGTACAGAATTTTATGAGTTCTTAAATTTCCTTATGGAGAACAAAGAAAATAATTCAACATAATGGTAAACTTAAGTAATGCTGCAGTTAGAAAATTGAAAAAAAAACAAACTTGCATTTAGGAAAACAACTCCATGAATAGCAATATAATCTCAATAGTTCTTATAGTCAGAGTTTTATATCAACAATTTAGATTTCCCCCCTTTTAGTTATAAGCAAAAAAAGGGTGGAAAAAGTGAGGAAATCTAAGCAAAATGTAGTACTGTACTTATGTGGTGCCTTCCAACTGACAGAGATTGATGTGTTGATGGCTGGCCATTGGTTATTGTTTCTTTGTGCTGCCAAGTCCTCAGCTCCTAAGTACCTGATAATCTAGTGGTAAAGTAGCACTCCTGTTGACTGACAAGGGGCCCATTTCCCAAGCTAGGAAATTCCCCAGGAAATTCCCAGAATTTTCATTGTTAAGTAAGGTAGTTGTTAAATTAATCTTGCCCAATCGAATGACCTTTTTTGCCACAGATTGAAAATAGTGATCACATGAGCACAAGATGTTGCAACTGTTGTAAATGCATGCTGGTTGCGAAGTGCCTGTACTTTGATCCCATGGCCATTGTAAGTGTGAGGAACAGTTGTAAGTCATTTTTTTCAGTATCACTGCAACTTCAAACAGTCATTAAATGTACCTGTAGTTTGTTAGTAAAGACAGAAGCCATAGAGATTTTCCTCTTAACTAAGGCAGAATATCAGCAAATAGCGAGAATCTGCAAAGATGAAGTCAGGAAAGCAAGGGCTCAGGATGAACAAAGACTTGCAACAAAAGTCAAAGATAATAAAAAAGTTATTCCAACATATAAATAACAAAAAAAATATCAAGAAAACAGTCAATCCACTAAAGAGAGAAGATGGCAAAGAAATAATAGATAGCAGAGAGAAAGCAGAGCTGATTAACTCATTCTTTATGCAAAAAAACCCCAAACCCCTACAGCCCAACCTACCAAAAAGATAACTGTAAAAGAAAAAAAGTTAAACTTTTGTAGAAACAAAAGTTAAAATAAGCAAAAAAAAAAAAAGGTAAGAGAACACCAGTTTGAACTTGATTAATATAAATCACTGTGACCTAATGGATCATATCCCAGATTTCTAAAGGAGCTGGCAGATGTCATCTCAAAACCATTCTACCATGTCTTTCAAAAATCTTGGAGCGCCAGGGAACTATCAGAGGATTGGAAAAGAACTGATGTGATTCCCATCTATAAAAAGATGTTGAGACTCTAGAAAGAGTGCAGAGAAGAGCAACAAAGATGATTAGGGGACTAGAGGCTAAAACTAGTGGTTCCCAGCCTTTTTTTGGCCATGCCCCACTTAAGCATCTCTAAAATCCTGAGGTCTTCCTCCCACCACATGACATATTATTCAAAAAGTGAAGTACTCACACAGAGGAAGCCTTAAAGGACATTAACTAGGTTTAAACAATGTTCCAATGGCCCCCATTAAAAATGAAAATCCCCTCTATGAGGCATGGGCCCCACATTGGAAACCAGGGGGCTAAAACATAAGAACAGTTATAGGAACTGGGAGAGAAGGACCAGGGGAGACAATATTTCTAATATTTGAGGGGCTGCCACAGAGAGGAAAGGGTGAACCTATTTTCCAAGGCACCTAAAGGCAAGACAAGGAATAATGGATGGAAATTTATGAAGGAGAGTTTCAATGTAGAAATAAGGAGAAATTTTCTTACAGTGAGAACAATCTCACTGCAAGCTGTCCTAAGTCCTTGGAGAAGGGCTGCATGTAAGTTCGATAAATAAATAAAATAAAATAAATAAAATAAATTAGATAAATAAATAAAATAAATAAATAAAATAAAATAATAAAATATAAAATAAAATATAAAATATAAAATATAAAATATAAAATATAAAATATAAAATATAAAATATAAAATATAAAATATAAAATATAAAATATAAAATATAAAATATAAAATATAAAATATAAAATATAAAATATAAAATATAATAAAATAAAAATTAAAAATTAAAAAAACAAGCAATAGAACAGAAATTGTGAGTGTTTCATCACTAGAAGCTTTCAAGAAGATATTGGACAGTCATCTGTCAAAAATGGTATAAGGTCCATTGCTTTGGCAGGAGGTTGGTCTTGATGTCTTACAAGGTTCCTTTCAACTCTGTTATTCTGTTCTGTTACCAATTAATTGCTTCCCTCCCAGTGAGAAATATAGGAGTATTATTCCATCGTTTCTTCTGAAGTTCTTTCAGTGTAATGTTATTTTAAAAGTACTGTTATTTCATTGTATCTAACCTGTTGAGTTACAAATGTCAATAGAACATATTTGGAGAAGCAGAATGCTACTCATAAACAGTGCAGTATAAACAGTATTCTATTAACACTCCTATTTTTAGGTAGCTTGTTTTGCTGTCTCCTACTTCAGTGTGCATTACACCACCATTTAGTCAACAACTTTGCTTAACAACTTTGCTTAATCATTGCTTAACAATCACTTATTCAACAACCACCCATACTTACACTGGCACTGACCAAATTGTACTGATCCCAATCCCCAAAATAATAGTACCACCATGGTCTTGAGATGAAGGACCATGAAAATGCATGCACTTAGCATCCTTACAACCACAGGGCCATCTCAACTCCCCCCACCCACATATCTCCCCCCAATCTCTGTCCTTTTGGACACCCTGCACAGTAGCATTTCTCAACATCAGTGGCCTTGGGGCTGAAGATGAGGCCAGAACCTTTTGAGGCCTTCCAAAGCATTGCAATAATAATGTGGAATTTGGAGAAGAACCATTGTACCTACCTGAACGGTCTTCTCGATGCACTGGAAGAGAGTCCAACTCAGTCCCTATCAATAAGACTTGAGTATTACCTATGTTGGACTCTCCTTCCCAGTGCAGTGGAGAATGGTGGGTACAGAGTATTTGTAAGATTTCAGAAGGCCTCCAAAAGATTTTCAAAGCACTGCAACAATGGCATGCATGGTGTTAAGTGACTTTGGGAAGAATGCATGGTACAGCCAGCAGCTACTTCATATATGGCTAGACTGGGCGTGTTGGGCTCACTAATAGTAGGAGGAAAATGGCAAAGGTCAGCTGGGCACAGCAGAGGTTGCAGGGCACAGGTTGGCAGGTGAAGTTGAGGCTTTATGCTAGTAATATAGCATTATGCTTATAAAAAGTTATTTGAATCAGCAAAATGCAGTCATTTGTGAAGCTTCTGATTTATTTTGTTACGTACAATGCAACTAATTCTCTCCATGAACAGAGGTGAGTCTGTACGTTTGCATCCAGTCAATATACTGTCCACAAAATATGTATGGTGTGAACAGAAAATCCTAAATAATGTTTTTAAGCAAAGAATGCTCCACTAGTAGTTACACTATAATATATAACAATGGTTAGTTTAACTTCCCAATATGCATGTTTTTAAACAATAGACATGCTTTTTTTAGTTTTACCTCTGATGAAGTGTCTGCTTACGTGTAGATTTGCTGACTTGATACTGAACAAAATGAGGAATCAAATCTGGATTTAGTTTGATGTAGGCACCGCGATTGCTTCCTTCTTCATAGTAGTTTGAGGCAGAAAAAATAGTGATGACCTGTTTAAAAAAGAAAACAGTTATCATTTAAAATACAGTATGCTTAGAATCAGACTAGTTACAGGTGAACAAATAGTAGAATTAAACAAGCATTATGTTATAATTCTATATACTATGAGCAATATATAAGTAGCTTTTTCCACTGTTGGAAAACCAATGAAAAAGAAACTTATGTAGCTGTGGTTCTGTGTTTTTAAAAAGTGAGGGCAGGGAATCAAGTTCTGAGCACATATTTTAATGTGTTTTGATGCACACTTGAAGAGCCATGATAGCTCACTCTTACAGATGTAGAATGGAATAATTATAAATATCTATTTCCTTGTATATATAATTTAATTTATTTGACTTACCGTATTTTGAGCTGTATGAGACGCAACTTTTCACCTCAAAAAAGTATGTCAAAAACTGGGTGCATCTTATACACCGAATGTTGTGGGGGGGAGTTGGATGGCAATCAGCAGCGGTGGCAGCAGCCTTTCTGTAGTCCTGCAGTGGTGGCTTTTCACACGGTTTGGTGGCTGGCTGCCACCGTGGCCACCAAAACATGGGAAAGCTGTGGAGAAAGAGCTGCTGCCACCGCCATTCAGCTGCTGCTGCCAAACTATGTGAGAATCCGCCACCGCCAGACTATGGGAAGGCTGCTGCCGCCGCTGTTGACCACCAGAGCACATGAGAAGCCACCACCACCGGACTAGGGAAGGCTGCTGCCACTGTTGCTGATCACTGAGATAGACCGGCTCCTCTCAGAGGTCAGCGACAGTGGTAGTGGCTTTCCTGCAGTCCATCAGTGGCAGAAGATCTTCAAAGAGAGTTGAGAAACATCCATGAACTGGAGGACAAGACAAGCCGAGCCTTCCCCGTTTCCACCAGCGGGAAAGAGAGGGGGGAAGTTTGCCTTTTCCTACCGCAGCAAAAAGAACTCTTTCCTGCCCAGCAGAGCTTTCAGGGACTGCTAGGTTAAGAGTTGAAACCGGGCGGGATTCCCTGATCATCATCTGCCAGACTTTGGCTTGGAAAACCTCCTTTGCTGAGAGTTGTCCCGAGAGGGACACTGGAGACCTGGGTCTCCAACACGCCCATTGATGTGCCTGGAGGGGCCCTTGTTACCCACCATTTCCAAAATGGCGGTGGCCTCGGCACCAGTGAAGTCAACGGTGCCAGTCAAACTGAGCAAATCAAGCTGCACACCCACACACCAGAAAAGACATGCTGAGGTGGGGTGAGGGGGAAGGGGAAAGGAATTGCCCTTCTGTTCATTCTGCACTGAAGGGATCAGAGCAACATCCACACTTTTTTTTCCTTCTACAGACCACTGCTGGCCGCTACCCCATGGGCTCAGAGCCCCCTGAGCTTCTCCCGTCTCAGCTCCGGGGACCAAGCCTACCCCTGCTGGTCCTCTGGCCACTTTCTCCCCTTGATGGGTTTGCCGCCCCGAGTCTACAGAGAGGGGCGGCATACAAATCTAATAAATAAATAAATTGCCACAACCTCTGGAGCTGCAGCCGCCACGTTGCACAGGGAGCCCCTGCCCGCCATCCTGCAGTCCCCCTGGGAGGAAGCCGAGACAGAGACAGAGAGAGGCAAAGAGAAAGACAGAGACGGAGGCAGAGAGATGAGAGGTAAAGAGGGGGGCGAAGTGAGAGGGGGAGGGAATGTGAGAGAGAAAAGGAGAAAGAGGAAAATGAGAAAATGATGGAGGGAAAGAACAAGGGAGAGGAAGAAGAAACAAATGAGAGAGAGAAGGGGAGAGAAGGAAAAAGAGAGGGAGAGGAAAGAGAAAAACAGAAATTAAAGGGAGAGAGTGAGAGAGAAATGAGAGCAAAAAGGGGAGAAAAAGAGAGAAATGAGAAAATGATGGAGGCAAAGAATGAGAGGAAAGGGAGAGAAACAAAAGAGAGAGAGAAGAGAGATATGGAAGGGATTTTGTATGTTTTGAAGGAAGGACAAAAAACCCCAAGAACATACCAGGAAATTAAGTTATCCAAACTTCTGGCAGCCATGATGTTTCCCAATGCATGGGAGAGGATAGAAGGACAAATAGTTATAGTATTTTTCTACAGAAGCAGAAAACTGACATAACTATTTGGTGACATTGCTATTTGCTATAGTATGATTAAGGACAATGATTGCCATATCAATACTGAGCTGGAGCTGTTTTTCTAGTATAATAGTTATAGTTATAGTTTATTAGATTTGTATGCCGCCCCTCTCGGAAGACTGGTTCAATAATCTGGTCCAATCATTTGGGGAAATTTGAACTTTAAAGTACCAATTACCTTTCCATTATGACTGATCTCATAACCTTCCTGTTTGCACTGGTGAGATCTGATGAGCAATTTCAAATTATAACGCTGCAGCAATCTGGCAGTAATATCTGGACCAAAGTAACAACCTCCTCCTCGAATTTTATTTGGTGAACAGCCATTTTGATGCTTAGGATCACTCCAGAGAATATCCATCACCTTTCCATGGAAATTAATGAACATAAGATAATTCTATTATATACCAGTATTTGAAATAAACACTCATGTATTTACTAATTCCCATGTGCAATATGTACGATAGTGAAACTTATGGTACCGATGAACTAAATTAGAATAGTAAGAAAGTTAAATCACAATGCAGAAATTAATATAACTGCAATCTGGTTTTTATCATTGCAGTCCAGGGTTGAGACCCATTTTGACATACTCTATCTTCTAGTAGTTGATTCCATCATCTGGTGTTAAATAAAGTGCTTAGAGGGAACTTCTCCAAATGGGTGACAATTATGGGCACCCAATTACGATATACAGTGGTACCTCATCATACGAACTTAATTGGTTCCAGGAGGAGGTTCGTAAGGTGAAAAATTTGTAAGATGAAACAATGTTTCCCATAGGAATCAATGTAAAAGCAAATAATGCGTGCAAATCCTTCAGGAAAATCCCAAACTTTAGAAGGGAGGTGAACAGAGGGCAGGGAGGAGCAGCTAAAGGGGGCGGGTGGAAGAAGCAAGGCTAGGCTAAAGGGTGAGTAGGAAGGAAGAAAGGCAAGGGGGTGCCCCTCCCTTTTCTTTCTTCAAAAGACACCGTTTCAGTGCCTTTGCAAGCACGTTGTTCTCTGCAAAATCTTTCCTCCTCCAAGCCGCCCCTCCCTTTTCTTTGTTAAAAAGACACCCTCTCAGTGCCTTTGCAAGCACCTTGTTCTCTGCAAAATCTTTCCTCCTCCAAGCCGCCCCTCCCTTTTCTTTCTTAAAAAGACACCCTCTCAGTGCCTTTGCAAGCACCTTGTTCTCTGCAAAATCTTTCCTCCTCCAAGCCGCCCCTCCCTTTTCTTTCTTCAAAAAAGCGGGAAAAAAGAAACCCCTTAATCCCAGCAGCAGCTGCTTGGGTTCATAAGGTGAAATAGTTCGGAAGAAGAGGCAAAAAAATCTTAAACACCGGGTTCGTATCTTGAAAAGTTCGTTAGAAGAGGCGTTTGTAAGAGGAGGTACCACTGTATTAATAAGAATATTGGGCCTTTTTACCATCACAAAAATGGAATTTCTACAAGATGGGCTGCAACTATTACCCCACATTTTCTATTAGCTTGCAAGAATTAGATATAAACAAATAAGACGAATTTGGAGTAGCAAATTTCTAGTATAAATTATTTATTCAGCTTGTAGTTGGTTACTCAATTAAAGCTTTATTTTCTATCTTTACAAAAGTTGTTTCCAGTTTGAACATCCTTATAATTATATTTTGGAAAAAGAGACTATATATAAAGCTTCGGCATACTTGTTCCTTTTCCTTTGCTGTTAATTCTGGAGATGCATTTGTGGTAGTCAAGTTGTAAGGCTTAAGACACTGCACATTCTGAAATGAGCTAGAATTGGTTATGTCATCATGAGTGCCATCAAGATTACTTTTGATATCACCCACTTCCTTGGCGTATTGTCTTCTCTCATAGGATGCTGATGTAGACTTTATTACATTTTTCTTGGACATGTCTTGCCCAGAATTGCACTTTTTTCTTTCTGTGAGATTGATACTGGTTTTGACAAGATTTGTTCTCTGTGGCTCATAGATTGCTTCCATATTTGACTTCACTGGCCTTAGCAAAGATTTCAGCTATGAAGATAAAATTTATGATCATTATCCTCAGAGCAAAAACATTGAGAAATATGGATATGCAAATGCTGCTTGGTCAAGAACATATTAGTCTGTCAGTGTATGCTGGGCACCCATTCCAAGTGTAAGTGGAGACACAAAGAAAAAAAAGCATACTTAAAGGGTATGTATTTATGTACGTATGTACTGTATGCATGTATGTATGTACGAGTGTTATCCAAAAAGTAAGGTTACAAGGCACATAGCTCTTGTGGAGAATATTTGTGGGGCAAGTTGGTATTACTATTGTGTAGCAGGAAGCCAGTGGAAGAGAACGAGCAGTGCCAGTAACTGGCGTGGTGAAGGTTAGAGATGAGTGCCCTCATTCTGTTTCCCTCCAAGTGCGAAGTGCACGCTGTAATACGCTATCTGAATGCTAAGGGCATGAATGCTGCTGTGATGTGTGCTCAAGATTTGTGCGCGATGGGTGCCCAACATTTTTCTCGCTGATTGCTGAGTTTTGAATTTTTTGGCTGAAGGAAAGTGGGTATGACTCCACTGCATTGATTGGCGTTTGCTCTCTGGAGTATGGTGATAAGCCATAGTTTCATCTCCTGTCACTATACAGTGGAGAAAAGCCTCGCCTTTAATCTCGAAATGCTCAAGAAATTCTCAGACACCAATGACTGTCAATTTTATGCGCTTCAGTATTTATTTATTTATTTAATTTAATTTTATTGGATTTGTATGCCGCCCCTCTCCGAGGACTCGGGGCGGCTCACAGCATGTACAAAAACAAAACAATTATATGAATCCAATTAATAATACATTAAAACAATCATTAAATTCTAATTAAAAGAAAATGTATCAAACCAATCATTCAACAATCATACTAAAAACATTCATTGGTCAAGGGTACTTCGCCCTTGGAGGAAAACGGAATGAGTATGTTCATCTCTAATCTTCACCACAACACCAGTTGATGATCTACTGACTACTGGCACTGCTCATTCTCTTTCGCTGGCTTCCTGCTATACAATAGTAAATACTAACTTCCACCACAAACGTTCTCTGCGAGAGCTACATAACTTGTAACCTTACTTTCTGGATAAGCCTCCTATGTATGTCAGTCATATATAAGAGACTATGAGGGCAAACCTTTGGAATGTACCTCTTATTGTTTGACACTGAAATGTCAAAGAATTGTACTCCATAGAATTACTTGCTGTTGGTTTTTCAGCAATATTTCTTTCAAAGTTGTTTTGTCATGTTGAATCTAAACAGTTGGAAAGCACCATCTATCTCTATCTCTCTATCTCTATCTCTATCTCTATCTCTATCTCTATCTCTATCTCTATATATCTATATATATTCCCCTTTCTGAAGAACTTGGTTAAGGTAATACTTGATATGTGTATGTACAGTATACATACAAACAGTATATAGATATGTATAGAGCAGTGATGGCTAACCTTTTTTCCTTCGGATGCCAAAAGACCCCACTGCGCGAGTGCCCACACCCATAATTCAAAGCCCTCTGGAGGGTGGAAATGGCCTGTTTCCCAACTTCTAGTGGGCCCAGTAGGCTCCTGTTTCATCCTCTCCAGGCTCCAAAGGCTTCCCTGGAGCTAGGGGAGAGTAAAAATGCCCACCCCCACCCCCTGGAGGCGCTCTGGAACCCAAAAACACCTTCCCAGAGGCTCTGTGCCAGCTAGAAATTAGCACACACATGCAGGTTGGAGCAGAGCTAGGGCAAAGGCTTGCGTGCCAGCATATATGGCTCCACATGCCACCGGTGGCACCCATGCCATAGGTTCACCAACATTGGTATAGAGTATGTACATAAATGTTGTGTATAGATATCTAGATATATATGTATATTTAGTAGATTTTAGTAGATTTTAGTAGAATTTTACTTCTTGTGAGCAAGACTTGGAACTAAAACCAGTAAAACAACAAAGTACTTTTTATGTGTATAATTCCTACCTTATTCCTGTGGAATGAATTCAGGAAATTTAAATCTGTCGTATCCGATATTCCACCATGTAAAATAAGAACTTGATTGTCAATAATAGTAGCAACAGGAAGCCAGCTGTAAACATCTTCTAGAAGATGTAAAATTGGTTTCCCATATATCTGTCAAATGAAATTCTGGGTTAGACATTCTTGAACTGTTCTTTAAAACCTATGGACAGCTTCATTTTGGCTTTACAATAAAACAAGAACAAATGAAGGCAAGTATTTTTAGGACACCACTTGACTAATAATTGATAATGGCATGGTAATGTATATAAAACAGTACAATCTGTTCTGTTGCTTTGTTAATTTGATGGCCTTTATGAGATAAAATACTAACCTTATACTTCTTCATAATTTCTTTTGTGAAACCATATCTGAAATGAAAATAATTGTTGAAATACATGTTAGAATGTATTTTGTATTGTAACAGCTACAGAATTATTCAGCCAGTGCATGGCAGTGATTACTTTGCACTATGGTTACAATCTATGGTTGTTTATGTTCTGAGGAGAGTTTCCTGCGAAACCTCCAAGCAGCAAGGCTCATGACTGCATTTTATTTGATCTGTATGGTTATGCAACCATTAGGGCTTGTCAATTTTTTCAACTTTTAATTTCCAATATTAGGGATGCTCAAAAGTTATGACATGCCTTGGAGATTGTAAATATATTTTGGTTACTTTAATATAATTTAGATGTGCTTGGTAAGTAACTACATAAATATCATAACTTTTAGCATGTTGTTTGCTTCATTACCATCCACTACTACTAATATATATCGCTATATAATAATCTTCTGCTACAATTTATGTAGAATAAAATTAATGAGTACTTTTATACATACAATTAATAACTGTGTAAAGAACAGGTCACCAACCAGTAGTCCACGAACAACTGGTAGTCCGCAAGAAAATACTGGTGGTCTATGGGTAAGTCTTGGTAAACAGCATCCAGTCTGGGGAGCAACTGGAGTTTGCTGTCCATTGTGGAAGCATTGTTCTTAGGGTCCTGGCCAGGCCACCTTTTGGGAGCGGCTGGAGAATTGGTCTAGGCGCAACTTCAGGCTGGCCAGATGGAACCAGATCTCTGCTTGGGGTCCCAGCAGTAGTGAAATCCATTTTTTTTACTACCGACTCTGTGGGTGTGGTTTGGTGGGCTTGGTGGGTGTGATTTGGTGGGCGTGGCAGGGGAAGGATACTGCAAAATCTCCATTCCACCCCTCTGGAGCCAGCCAGATGTAGTATTTGCCAGTTCTCCAAACAACTCAAAATTCCCGCTACTGATACTGAAAGTGTCAGAACCTGCTGGATTTCACCCCTGGATCCCAGTCTTCACGCTTGCCATGTTGCCACCTACTGTGCTCCTGTCCCCCATGGTTGCCAAGATGGGAGTGTCCCGGAAACTGCCCTCCCCAAACCACTCCCACAGCATGTCCATGGTGCTGCGGTTGAGTAACTCTACTTGCCATCCTCATCCCACCAAGCATCTCTCCCACCATTTGTGTAATGGAGCCACTATGCAAGGGGGCATTGGCACTCTTGGCCCAGAAGCCTCTGTGACAATGGAACTAAGCCACCACTCCCACTGTCTGGCCCCTAAGCCCGCCTGGGCATCTGCCGGCTGCACCCCTGCATGTGCCTCCTGCTCCTTTGGCCTCACAGAAGGCTGAACACTCTCCTCTAATATCTCTGGTTTTGGTTCCACCTCCTCCACCATGGGCTCCCACTCTAATACCTCAGATACTGTTCCTTCTGCCATCACCTAGTTATAGGCACCTCCACCAGGGAACTGGAGGAAAAGCAAATGCAGCACTGACTTTCTCTCAGCCAGTCTAGGTCTGAACTGGCAGGAACAAAAGTGAACCAGGATAGAAATGTGGCAAAACTCTATTTACTTTCCAAACATGTTTATTTTTACGTCAAAGGACTGCCCTTTGCTTGCAGCGCCGCTGCGTCATCCTTTTTCGTAAAATAATGTTTATTTTTACATGAAGACCTCCCTTTGAAGGAGCTGGGGAATCCCTCCCATGAAGAGATTCCGGGGGCAGAGCCTTGATGTCACTGGCAGGTTGCTAAGGACGCCAAGGTGATCAATTCCTGGATTCCATGGAATCCAGGAAGTGATCACCTTGGCGTCCTTAGCAACCTGCCGGTGACGTCAAAGCTCCGAATGCTGAACGAGACCCCGAACTTTGCCCGAAGTTTCAAAAAATTTCAGGTTCAGGTTCGGCATACCGAACACCGCAAAATTCAGTACAGACCCGAATTGTGCGGGTTCGGTTCGCCCATCACTAATGTTGACCAGTGTAGTTATATCTTAAAAAATAATATATTCATATACTTTTTCTGATTTAAATTAGAAATTATGTAACAATCTGGCATTAAGCTCAAGTACCATATTTTTGGAGTATAAGACGCACCCTTTTCCTCCCTAAAAGAGGCTGATAATTAGGGTGCGTTTTATACTCTGAATGTAGCTTTTTTTTCAGCCCTAGCTAGCTGCTAACAATGTTTCCAGCTCCTACACACTTGAAACCTGTTTCATTGTTACTCTCTCCAAAGAACATTTCCCAAGCCCTAAGTCTTTGCAGAGGTTTTTTTTCATTGCTCTAACTTGCTCTGAGTAAGTTTCTTACCAGCCCTAACCAGGTGCTAACAATGTTCCCAGCTTTTACTGGCTTGCAAGCTCTTTCATTGTTATTGTTATTGTATAATAAACATTATTATAAACATTATTGTTTATATTATTATATATATATATATTGTTTATATTATTATAATTATTAACATTATTATTATTATTATTGTATAATAAACATTATTATAAACATTATTGTATAATAATGTTTTCCAAACCCTATCTTTGCTTTACTTGCTCCAGATGTTTCTTTCCAGCCCTAATCAGGTGCTCTTAATGTTCCCAAGCTTTTTCATTGTTACTCTCTGCAAAGAATGTTTTCCAAGTCCTAAGTCTTTGCAGGTTTTTTTCCCCGATTGGTCTAACTTGCTTCAAATATTTCTTTCCATCCCTAACCAGGTGCTAATGATGTTCCCAGCTCTTACCGGCTTGCAAGCTCTTTCATTGTTGCTCTCTGCAAAGAAGAATGTTTTCCAAGCCCTTTGCAGGGTTTCTTCCATTGCTCTACATGCTTAGACTGTTTCTTTCCATGTGCTAATGATGTTCCCAGCTCTTATTGGCTTGCAAGCTCTTTCATTGTTACTCTCTCAGAATAAAAAAAATTAAGCTCTTAACCAGGAGATAAAATAATGTTCTGAAGCTGACCAGACTAAGGACGCTAGCCATAGGAATACCTGATAAGCACATTCTTTTTCCTATTTTCCTCCCAAAAAACTAAGGTGCATCTTATACTCCGGTGCGTCTTATGCTCTGAAAAATACGGTACTTTTTAAAGTGCTCAAAGTTCAAACTCCACTTAAAATGCCTCTGAAAAATTTTATTCCTGCTTCTTTTTAATCTAAAACACATGATAACAATGTGAGACCATATTTATTCTGATAGTGGGGTGTTTCATCAGAAATGTTTAAACATATCTGATACTACTCATAATGACAATAAAAAGATAAAATATTGTGACATTACAGGTAGTCTGGGGTTATAACAGCAATTGAAACTAGCATTTCTATTGCTAAACAATATGGACATAAAATGTAATGTCATGATTGTTTTTAAATATTGGATTTTTAGATTGTAATTTTAAATTTAATTAGATTTGCCATTGTACTGTATTGTTATATTATATGCTGTTAGCTGCCCTCGGAGTCCTCGGAGAAGGGCGGCATACAAATCAAATGAATGAATGAATGAATGAATGAATGAATGAATGAATGAATGAATGAATGAATGAATGAATAAATAAATAATTAGACCACATCGCGAAGCAATGGCAATTGCCGCAGTGCTGGTTGTTGCTATCACTCCAGGACCATCAAGTTTGTTAAGCAAGGACCTCATATGATCATGATTTGGAAAGAAGAGGCAGGGTGGTATGGAGCATAAGCAGGTACTATGAAGTGAGTAGGTATTGAGGACAGGTGTTACAAAATGCAGGAAGGTGAGAGTGCTGTGGGCACTACAGAGTCTTGATAGGTGCTGCTGCTGGTGAATGCCATACACTATCAATGGGCAGATACTGCAACAGGTGCAATGGGGTATGGGGAGTGGGTGGATACTAGCGAGCGTGGCAGGCAGGTGAAAAAGCAATGAGAATGGAAGTGACTTGAAACTTCTTGCCAGCTTCCCTGCAGGGAATATTGCAACGGGTGATCGCATGACAGTGGAATACTGCAACCATCCTAAGTGCAAGCTGGTGTTAAACATCTGAAACAGGGATGCCAAATTGCTTACAATTTCATGGATGAGTTGTAAGTTCCCTTTGTTTGGTGTCATCATAACTTTTAACACTCACTGAGCAAATTATTGTAATTGCATTGCAGACAGCATCTGCCACCATTGTGCTAAGGAGTGGACTTCATATCAGCAGGAACTTTTTGTCACCCACACGCATACACTGATGCATAGGCATGATCTATGGTCCAAAATGGGTGGGGATCGATGGCCCTTGTTGACTAAGGAATTCTGGGAGTTGAAGTCCACAAGTCATTAAAAGGCCATTGTTCCCCATCCCTGGTCTAAAATAATGCTTGAGGAAAGTATAAGAAGATACAGTTTCAAATACCAACACAACAAGAAAATCAGGTGTTGGAGTAACATTTTGCAGAAGCTAGCCCACCCAAATAGCCACAACAGCTAACCAACCAGCCTCAGACCAGGATATCAGGAACCGCCCCGAGTCTTTGGAGAGGGGCGGCATACAAATTTAATAAACTATAAACTATAACCTTTATCTTGAAGATAATTGAAGAACGTACTGCAAAGTTTCTTAGGAAAAAATTTACTTCTTTCGTGGCAAACCTACACTAACTATTTACACTGTAATTCTCTAGTAGTTAATATACAAAGTACTCACAATTCTCTACCTACTATTCTCAGTTACAATATTTAGCTACAATTTTTCAGCCACCACAAGTCACCTTATTTATATGCCACTCTAAACCATACTAAACCACAATATCTTCAAGCCAAGCCACCCACCACACCTATGCAAAGGTGCATTATGTACTTTTGTCAGCCAATCAGGTTACATTATAATTTGCATATTCACCATGAGTAGGCAGTTTTACATTGTTAAAGTTATACAATTCTTCTCTCTGCAATTTGGAATATTCTCTCAGGTAGGCCTGATCCTGACATCAGAGTCAAATACAATGTCAAGCTTTCAGTAAGAAAATGTATTTAAGACTTAAGCTAGAGAAAGAATAAAAATGGCCATACCTAAGATTCATTAGGTGGTCCTCATGATTCCCTCTGTTCAGATGTAAATGGTTAGGATAAACAAGGAGAAATGCAAATAGGATTATAAGTATTTCCATGGAATTCTTCCCTCTGTCAACAAAATCACCGTTAAAAACATAAGGGTTTTCTTCTGAAGGAAGGCCATTCTACAAAAGAGAAAAAAAAAACCCGCAGAGTTGTTAACATTGCAATGTAATATTATAGAAATATCTGTGCAACATTACAGGAATACTGTATAATATTCTTTCATAGCAACACTTTTCCAATTCTGCCACAGGTCATATTAGCAGGAAGTGCTATATGAAGTCATCAATCATGAAGGCATTATATACTTATCTAACTTTTAAGATTCTATGTCAATATAATGGATCATTCAATATTTTTATATCCACATATCCCTCCAAAGAGCACTCAAGAGAACTCAAGAAAAATGATAACACAAAATACTCCATTATAATTTTTAAAAACATATCATCTGAAGACATATAAATAGAAAAGAAATAAACAGCCATCACTAGCCTACTTCAGCACACAGATCAACCTCTGTATAAGGGCAATACAATCCTAGCTGAGCCAATGTTGGCAAGTAATTCTACTATAAAGCAGTGTTAAAGTATGTTTTATAGTTTACTGCCCATGTTGTCAGTACGGTGAAATTACTAAGACAATAATTTATTACATTTAGAATGTGCTTTATCAACAAGAAATTGAAGACATTTTAAAAAATTCTTTTCTCCAATGCATTCCTTGCTTGTGAAGCATTTTAATTTTATATAAATTATATAAATACAGTATAATATAATAATATTTTGTGAGAGATATGTACTTCCATTCTCACATGCATGTTAGCTCTCACGTGCTCATGTAAGTAGAATACATTTGTAGTATTAAAAGCCATAAGCTTCTCAGAACACACTCGTTGGAACAGTGAACTAAATGTGTCCTCAATAGCAAATGAAAGACATTCTGAAAATATATGCAAGTTACATTCATCCAGGCTGGGAAATCTGTTGCCTGGGGTTTTGTAATATTAGCTTTTAAAGCATCTTTAAATCTGACATTAAATATAAATTGCAAATGCAAAACATCCTGTTGTGGCCCATTCGCGTCCTGTGCAATTAGCAATGGATCCAGAGGACTCAGAGACCGTGAAGGTGCAGTACAAGTGATCTGTGTTCCTGGCACCCGAGTCTGAGAGCAAAGAGGATGTGGTGTCAGAGGCTGCAGAGCAACCAGAGCCTTCTGCACCTCCTGAAATGAGTGACTTGGGAGAAGAGGAGGAGCCTCTTCTTGATGCTAGAACTCGCAGGGCCTATAGGAGGCAAGAATGGTTACTCATGGAGGCTGAAAATGGGTTTTGCGAAGGCAGTGCTGGTGGCAGCAGTGGTGAGTGGTGATGGTGGCGATGGGCAGTGGTGATCCCTGCAGCTTGGAATAGCTGATCAGTGGTATTTCAGGAGGCCGATCCAAGTACCCAATCAGCTCCTCATGCTAAATCAGGCTGTGCTGAAGATGACCAGGCTGTTTGCTGCTAGGAAGCAAATTGCTGGGAGGCAGAGGAAGAGACAGGGGGGAAAGTGTGTCTTACACACCCAAAAAAAAAAAGTATGTCTCTTTCTCAAAAAAAGCATCTATTCAAATACTCTGAGATATTTTCTTAATTTAAGAAAATGCTTCATATCTAAACTTCAAATTGCTTTTCTTTTCAAGGCAAAAACTCATCTAAGTTATTTCAACTTCCGTCTACACTTTGTAAAGAATCCCAGAGTCCTTGTTTTTAAGTTTCATATCTATATCTTCCAATATCCTTTAGTAGTACTTCCAATCAGCCTCCAATTATAGATAACAGAGTGCCAGTGGAAAGATGCCCAAATCTTAATAATTGATACCATAAAGTGCTGATCATCTGAATGTAGGTCACTTGAACTAAACACTATCTTAAAAACTCAACATTTTAATTACTTACTTTGTAGAATATCAGCAAAAGATCATCCAATTTTCCATGTAAATCACCTAGAAAGGAAACAGTTTTAGTGCTGCATATACGTATAAAGCTTTCGGATGAAGCTTATCAACAGCCAAAATTAGAAATTATAACTCTCCAATATTTAAGAAATATGTAAAGGGAAAAAATGTAGGCACTCAAGTGTACTTTAATAGGTTTTGCATTGGCAACCAAAAGAGAAAGAACCAACATAAAGAAACTCACTACATGAATATTTCAATGCCAATTCAGAGAGCTAAAAAGGATTGCTGGAAGTAGGATGTGGCTTGAGCTTCAATAAAAATGCTGTTCACCTGTCACTAATCCGATTTTGGCCATAGAAACTGTTGTATCCTGAAATGGCTACCTTGTAACGCTGTAAATAGTTTGTTCCTCTTTTCCAGCGCTGTCTGAGCCCAAGCAGGAAGTCGCTCCTGATTGGCTCAGACGCGGCCGGCTCTCGCTTTGGCGGGAACCGCAAAAGTATAAAAGAAGCGGTTTCTCCCTGCAGAGCCAGTCGGTACTCGCTGAACTGTCACTTTACCTTGCTGAGCTGTCACTTGTTCTCTGAGCTGAATAAAAGTACCGATTGCTCAAAACCCTGTCTCTGGGTCTACTTCACTGGCGACGAACGAACGGAAGAACTTCGCGTGCAAAATGGACAAAATCCAGATCGGCCAGGCTCCAGAACTCTTCGATTCCGAGAAAATGACATGGGACGAGTACATGGCCACCTTCGAGATATTCCTCGAGGCGGCGGGAATGCAGGACGCCGGAGCCGATCGCAGACGGGCTATTTTTCTCAACTACTGCGGCGCAGAGATCCGTAGACTTGCCCAAACTCTCACCGAGCCAGAACAAGCAAGAGCCACAGCGTGGGACGTCCTTCAACAGAAACTAGCGAGCCATTTTAAACCAACCAGACCAGCCATGGTTTACCGGCATCAATTTCACATGATGGCTCAGAGAGAAACCAAGTCAATCAGCCAATTCACAACGCGGCTTCGAACGGTACTTGCTCAATGCAAGTTTCAAGACCCGGAAGCTCGCCTTACCGACGCCTTGGTTTTCGGCATGAAGAGCAACTCGGTGAGAAACAAACTCCTCACCGAAGAAGAGCCGACGCTACAAACCGTAATTAAATTAGCACAAACCGCGGAAGCAGCCGACGCAGCGGCAAGAGAATTAAAGGAGCACGGAAGGCGAGAAATCATTGCCAAAATCAACGCCGAGTCTCCCAGCGCCGAGGGAACAGACGACCTCAGCCAGCCGACTAGAAACGGGGACAACTGCCTCCTCCTGCAAGACCAGCCGAGACATCCTAGAGCTACTCACCCAGCCCCCTGCGCGGGCTGCCGGGGAAATCACCAGCGCCATCGATGCCCCTTCCAAGACGCTACTTGCCACCGTTGCAACCGGAGAGGCCACATCGCCATCGCATGCAGAGCAACGGCACCAGAAGAAACGTTTGCCACACAACAATACCAGCGACCTCAAAACCAACCCCCCCAATCGCGAGAAAGGAGACCGTTCCGCAGCTCGGGTCAAAGGAACTACTCAAGCGCTAACCGTGACTACAATAGAGGTAACTCTAAATTTTCCGTGAATAACACGGCAACCAAAAAGGGGGCTAAAATTGTTATCTCATTGTTACTAAATAACCAGCCTTGCTCAATGGAGCTGGATACGGGCTCGAGATATACCATCATGCCCTGGGAAAAATTTAAACTATACATGCCTAATGTGTCTAAGGCTGACTTAACTCAAACCTCATTGGTGATCAGAGACTTCCAAGGGGGGGTAATCTCGGTCCTGGGAACAGCAAATGTACCTATTGCCTTTAAGAATGTGAAATGTACCCTTCCCATGCTTATTGTGACGGGGGCCAAACACTCCCTGCTGGGTCTAGCGTGGATGGAACCGTTGGGGATCGAAATTTCGGGTGTGTGTAATGTAAACTGTGATAATATGCCTAACTTTGTGAAAGAGTTCCCTGAAGTGTTCAGCCCCACCTTGGGATTGTATAAGGGACCCCCTATATCTTTCTCTATCGACCCCAAGGTCCCACCGGTCAGACTGAAACCTCGCAGGGTTCCCCTTCCGCTTCTCCCCAAGCTAGACATGCAGCTGGACAAACTCATTAGTCAAGGTATTTTGGTCCCTGTGGAACAGGGGCCATGGGAAACTCCCATAGTGACACCATTGAAGCCAGATGGCTCTTTAAGAGTTTGCGCTGATTACAAATCAACCTTGAATAAGGCACTCCAACACCACCCCTACCCCATCCCGGTCGTGCAACAACTCTTACACTCCCTGGGGGAGGGAAAAAGGTTCGCAAAGATCGACCTAGCCCAGGCTTACCAGCAGCTTCCGGTCGATGAACAAACAGCAAACGCCCAAACGATTGTAACACACAGGGGGGCTTTCAAATGCACGAGGTTACAGTTTGGGGTAAGCATAGCCCCAGGAATATTCCAGAGCATCATGGAACGCCTATTGTCAGGGGTAAATGGGGCAATTCCATATTTTGATGACATCTTAATTGCAGGGGAAAACCAGGGACAAGTGAACAAAAGAATAAGGGAAGTACTTAAGAGGCTACAGGACAAAGGGTTACGAATCAAGCCTGATAAATGTGTCTGGGGAACTGACAGTGTTGAATTCCTTGGGTATAAAATAGATAAGGAAGGTATCCACCCCACAACAGAGAAGCTGAGAGCAATTAGAGAAGCCCCAGAGCCACAAGATAAGAATGAGTTGCAGGCATTTTTGGGCCTCCTTAATTTTTATTCCGTTTTTTTAAAGCAGAAGGCAACAGTAGCAGAGCCTCTCCATCGTTTACTCCAGAAGGAAGCCCGCTGGTCATGGGGGAAAACTGAACGTGAAGCTTTTTCTCAAATAAAAAATTTAATAACTTCTAAAAGTGTAGTAGTCCAATATAGTGCTTCACTACCCATTAGGCTCACGTGCGACGCTTCGCCGTACGGCATAGGAGGAGTCTTAGCTCACGTTCTACCGAATAAGACAGAGGCCCCAATAGCATTCTTTTCAAGAACCATGACCAGCACAGAGAGGAATTATAGCCAGTTAGACAAGGAGGCTCTAGCATTAGTGGCAGGGGTAAAGAAGTTTCACAATTACATTTTTGGGAGAAGCTTTGAGCTAGTCACTGACCACAAACCCCTACTAGGCCTGCTAGCCCCCAACAAGCCCACTCCACCTTTTATGTCTCCAAGACTAATCAGATGGGCCCTTTTCCTCTCAGGGTATCAGTATGAGCTCACCCACAAGGGGGGGAAGGAAATCAATCATGCAGACGGCCTCAGCAGATGCCCCATAGCAGACTTGGTAGAAGACCCTGTTCCTGCCACAGATGTGCTAATGATAGAACTCGAGGAAAACCCACTAACCACAGCAAAAGAGGTAGCTGCACACACGCAGCAAGACCAAATCCTTAAACAAGTGGTGAACTGTGTTCTAAAGGGATGGCAAAATGATATTGTTAAACCTGAATTGTGTGATTTTAAGAACAAAAGGCTTGAATTATCATATGTAAAAGGTTGTTTGCTGTGGGGGGATAGAGTGATCATCCCCAAACGCCTAAGGGAAAAGGTACTCAAAATGTTACACGTGGGCCATCCTGGGATTGTCAGGATGAAGAGCCTAGCAAGGGGGCATTTATGGTGGCCAGGGCTTGATGCTGATATTGAAAGTTGGGTTTCCAAGTGTGACCCGTGCCAAGAGTCTAGGCCCAGTCCCCCCAAAACAACTCCGGCTGAGTGGGAACAGCCTGCTGGCCCTTGGTCTAGGATCCACATTGATTTTGCTGGCCCAGTGGGGTCTCAGTACTTCCTAATAGTGGTTGATGCTTTCTCCAAATGGTTGGAAATAATAGCAATGAACAACATAACCACAAGTGCCACTATCAAGGTATTGAGCAGACTGTTTGCATCCCATGGTTGCCCTGATCTATTAGTGTCTGACAATGGACCACAACTAACAGCCAGGCAATTCGAATTATTCCTAGATGGCCTAGGGGTCAGACATGCCCTCATCTCGCCTTACTCGCCCTGGGCTAACGGGTTGGCAGAACGTTACGTAAGGGTGGCAAAGGAGGCATTGCACAGGTCAGGCCCTGGAGATGTGCAACAGAACTTGGACCAATTCTTATTAACCCAGCACATTACCCCTAACTCGCACACACATGTAAGCCCTGCAGAGTTATTGATGGGGAGAAAGTTGAGGTCACCATTAGACAGGTTAAATCCAAGGTTCTGTGTGAATAATAACCAAATGTGCATGAAACCAGAAAGAGAAATGTATTTGGGTCAAAATGTATATGTAAAATGCTTTGATGGAAATGTAAACTGGATGAAGGGAATTATTGTTAAGCAAAACGCACCCAAAACTTATATTGTTAAACTGGAGGATGGTCGTTTGTGGAAACGACACATAGACCACATTCGGAAACGAACTGAAAACCAATTGCAACAACCCGCTGACTCGGACTCTCCCCCTTCAACAGACTTTTGTACATTGCCCGAACTAAGAAACACGCAAAGAGACTTATCGGGCCAGGGGGAACCATCCAGCGACGCCGAGCCATCCTCGTCCTCCGAGGCCTTCGTTGGGCCCGCCAGGCCAAGTCCGCCGCACCGGGAGAGCAGCGGCGAGCCATCCTCCACAGTCAGTGGCGAAGGAGAAAATGGACTGCGCAGGTCAGCGCGAGAGCCTCGAAGGCCTCACCGATTGGACGACTTCGTCACGTGGCTTTCTTGATGGATGAGTCCAACTATGAGGGGAGGGGTGTTGTATCCTGAAATGGCTACCTTGTAACGCTGTAAATAGTTTGTTCCTCTTTTCCAGCGCTGTCTGAGCCCAAGCAGGAAGTCGCTCCTGATTGGCTCAGACGCGGCCGGCTCTCGCTTTGGCGGGAACCGCAAAAGTATAAAAGAAGCGGTTTCTCCCTGCAGAGCCAGTCGGTACTCGCTGAACTGTCACTTTACCTTGCTGAGCTGTCACTTGTTCTCTGAGCTGAATAAAAGTACCGATTGCTCAAAACCCTGTCTCTGGGTCTACTTCAGAAACTATTATTTGTTTGAAGATCAGGTCATAATCTATCTCAGATAGTATTATAATTGTGCAAATGAGGACACCCGTTAGAGGAAGTTCATATGCATTAGCAAGGACAAGCTTGCTTGCAAGGACAATTGTAATTTCATCCTATTTAAGAGGCTCAATTTTTTTAAAAATACTGTCTATTGTATTTTCTTATGTACAGCAGTAATTGACTGGAACTCCCTGAATTATATAAAAAATAAATATGGTAGAAGCTTTCTTATTTGGCTTTGTACTGAGCGGATTAAAAGCTGATTTAAAACAATTGAAAAAAGCAAATGAAAAGTTATTTTTTTATTAAAATGTATAAAATTTAAGACTAAGATGTGGACTCTTTGTCTGTTGCAAATTGACCATAAATTGTAATCAGTAGGGACAATGTATTAATGCTCCTTTGGAGACAGAAACCCACCTCTTAGGCAAGAGCACTATCAGTAAGAAAGAAACATCCACCCAAGGTGAAAATTAAAAATAAACATGAAAAGATACAGTAGTTGGTGTTAGACAGGAAATGTCAAGATGACCCTTTAAATAGTCAATAACCAAGGGGGAGTTGGGTGGGCTTCTGAGGTGTGGCATGCACTGTGTAGGGGTATAAAATGTATAAATGGAAGACTGCTGTTTGTGCTCTTTTAACTCAATCCATTTGAGAAGGGTCTAAGAGGCTCTGCTTGCAATCACTTTTTCCATTTTTCTTCAATAAAACTTTGATTTGTGAACCAGACTTGCTTTTGTATTGTGAGTATACAATTGGGGGGAGGGGGTATACAATTGTTAGTCTTACATCTCACAATCTGGGTGCACAAAGTGGGGCTTAAGGGCTTTAAGGGGGTATTTTCATAGTGATTTTGAGGGCACACCTGTTAATTTCAACTGCCTAGAATTAGCTGAGATTTGGCTTCCAATTGTGGGCCCTGAGCCAAACCAAATGTACAATTCTGGTCCGTGGAATCAAGGGAGAAAAGAGAGAGAGAATCAAGGACTAAAAGGGTCAGGCCCAGGTAACCCAGTGCACAAGCCCAGGTAAGAAAACTTTTTGCCCTGAAGGAGGGAAACTCATAATTGTACCTGGGAGGCTTCTGCAATAACGACAGTGTGTGTGTGTGTTGGAATGTGTTCTGGGAACACTGGTAAGTCCAGAGTGAATGAGGACTTGAAAGTTTGTGTTTCCTTACTCCTTAGAGGGAGAAGGCCAGCCCAAAGGGAAGCGAGCAGGTGCTGGAAATTTTGAGTGGCCATTAAACCATGAACCTCAGGGAACCATAATCAGAGAAACTCTCAAGAGGGTGGGCAATTGTTGTAGTTGTTGCTGAAAAGCAAAAGAAAAGAAAATAGCTATAACATTAACTAACCAGGAGGTAGAAATACCTTCCAGTAATCCATTAGGACAATTATTAAGTCAATGGAATTATGAGAATTTGGAAATGTGGACTTGTAAGATAACAAAAGGCAGGATAATAATTCTGTATTTAAAGAAATGGCCTCATTATGTAATCAGTCTACCCAATTGTCATTGGGATTGGCTGGGAGAGCCAAATAAATATTGGATAGGTAAATTAAAATAATATATCCTTAAAAGGCCTACCCTAAGCAATGAAATACCATACACAAACTATGGTATTTTATCAATTGGGAAGAACTAGTTCTACCAGAAGAAGATAGATTTTTTTAAATGAAGGAAGAAAAAACAGCTTTAGACCCTCCCCCTCTTCAAGTACCACCAAATGTTCCAGTCTTACAGGACGATCAAGGAGCAGTAGGGGAGGCAGAAGAGCAACCCATAGCAGAAAGAATTAGAGAAAGAGAAAGACAGAGATAAAGAAGAGGAAAAGGGGGAAAAATTATACCCATTGCAGCAAGGCATAAATGCACAAGGACAGATGGTAATGGGTTATGTAAAAAATTAATCAGTAATAAATAATGAAAATGAAAATGAAAATAATAATAATAACAACAACAACAACAACAACAACACAGCAGATATACAGGAGAAGACTGAAGAAACCACATATAGTTGCTGACTAGAGAAATGTAATTATTATTATTCAGATTCAAATGTCTGTATTAACAGTTCTTTAACATTTAACTTTCTGAACATGAATGGAACATTGAACATAAACTGTTTTGAATATGGCTTCTTCTGCCTACTTCTTGCTGCTAGAGATCTGGCAGCACTTACTCTCACATAGCCGAGCCACATTTGGCTTAAGGGAGGAAGCAGTTGAGACCCTCAGTAGGGCTTGAAGATGCTCATCAGTAAGTCTGGACCTGTACTTGGATTTATTGAAGTTCAAGGTAGAGAAGAGCTTTTCGCACAGGTATGTGCTCCCCAAAAGACACATGGTCCACTTGAACATTTGGGAAAGCTCAGGGAAGCTTGGGGAGGGCAATTCTCTCAAAAATTGCCCGAGCTTGTCTGCTTTTCCACTCACCTCCCTGAACTTGGCTTTGAGTTCAGAGTTGTACTGCAGGTCAATGAGCTCCATTTGAAGCTGAGGAGGGGCATCTTGTACATCAAAGGGGAAGGGGTCCGCAAAAATTTGAAATGTGGCTCTGTGCATCTTGAAGTCTGCAAATCTGTGATCAAATTCCTCCTGTAGCTTCAAAATGACATCCACATACTCCTCACCACTGACTGGTGTGCCTGCATCCATGAGTGCCTTGCATGCTGAAAAATGGCAAAGGTTTGTCTGAGAAAGTTGGGCTTTCCATAACATAAGTTTTGTAGAGAATGCTCTCATGTTGTCATAGGCAGCACTGACAAGTTGCCCATGGCCTCTTGTTCAGTACATTAAGCTCATGTGTGATATCAACAAAAAAAAGCTAGGTTCATAAGCCATTTTGGATCACTTAGCACAGGAACAGCAACCCCATCTTTCTCCATGAAGGTTTTAACTTCCGCTCTCAACTCAAAAAATCTCTTCAATATGTTTCCCCTGCTGAGCCAACGTACCTCGGTGAAGTAGAGCACATCCCCATATTCTGACTCCATTTCCTCTAAAAAAGCACAAATCCTTCTGTGCTTTAAGCCCCTGGATCTGATACTCCTCAGCATGTCTAGTTGTGTAATGATGTTTCAAATTGTATTCTTTGTGCACCACAACTTTCTCTGGGCAAATAAGACACGTCGGGATGCCCCTGTGCTCAACAAAGAAATATTGCACTTCCCACTTTTCCTGAAATTGTGCTCATCGCCAACCTTTCTCTTCACTGCAGGCTTTGAAAAAGACATGTTCAGGGCTGTGTAATATATAATTCCACTTGGTGTTACTGTTTCAGTGTTTTAGCGGCTAAATTTTAGTCGATGCATCTTTTCCACTTTTTTCTGTCTCACTGTGTAGCAATTTCCACAGCCGCCACCACTTCTGATCCTGAGGTAATGGCACAAGTTCGCAATAAGCCCGGCTGATGTCCCGCCTGAGAGCAATATACCCCATTGTGATTGGTAGGTTCATTCAGCTCCTCACACAACACTGAAAAGTGCCATTCGTATCAAACTCGGGCTGCACTAACATTAAACTTTGATATTGAGGTGGGGGCCACAAAATATTGTCCCGAGGGCCGCAGTTGGCCCACGGGCCATGAGTTTGAGACCCCTGACTTAGGCAGACTTAGAGATCAGATGAGGAAATATGGAGGAATGAAGGAAGATAGTAAAGATTTCAGACAATTATTGAAGAGTCAGTTCATGATAGGAGCTTATGAGGATATACAAAGAAAGATACAGAAGTGAAAGGATGGGGAGAAAAAAGTATAATGGATTTGTTAGCAGAGGCTCAGAAAGTGCTTGTAAATCGAGATGTGCAGGAGTGGTGGGAAGATAAGAAAGTGTTGTTATCAGCAGTGGGAGATATGATAGACAGAAACCAAGGGGATCAGAAAGGACAGAGAAGGGAATTTGGGAATCGAGGACAATGGAGAGAAAGAAGAAGAGGAATGATGGGGCAAAGCAGCAGGTGTTTTAATTGTGGGAAGGAAATTTTGCAAGGAATTGTATGAAGCTGGAGAGAGAGAATGAATAAGAACAGAAAGTTTACAGGCTGATTGATGAAGATGAAGAGTAGGGGAGTCCTTGATATTAAGGTTCCATCAAGAGCCCTTGATAAACATTCAAATGGGACCTGAACAGCAGTAATGGATGTTTTCAATTGACACCAGAGTCTCTAGGAGCGTAATGGAGAACCTATGGCTTGTGTGCCACTGGAGGACATATGAGACTTTGCCCTGTGTCAGCTCCAGTATGCATGATTTTTGGCCTTGGAAAAGGCCGGTTCACCCCTTGGATGCTTCAGGGAAAAATATCTCCCAACGGACAAACCGGAAGGTCAGAAAAACAAACCTCCGGTTTGCCGTTGTGCTGGTTTTTGCACTTTGGAGGATTCAGGGAAGCTTTCTGAAGCCCTGGAGTACAAAAAATAAAAATAGCAAACTGGAAGTGCATTTTCCTGAACTTCCAGTGTGCCTGTTTGGGCACTTTTTTCACATAGCAGGCTTCAATAAAAACTGTACACATGCACGGGGGCAGTACGGGGTGTGTGCGTGCATGCAGAAAGGGTGAGGAAAGGGATGTGGGCACATGCACGTATGCTAGCACATCCACACACACCCTTTTGGCATGAGAACCAAAAAAGGTTCGCCATTACTGCTTTAGGACGTCACTTACAGATATACCCCAAGGCTGCCAATTAATTAATAGTACAATAAGAATCTCGGGGGTAGCCAGACAATCATCTAAGGTTCCTCAAATAGAAAAAATAACAGATCTGAGAAACATCAATAGGATAATTGTATCTTGACACCCTGTGGTCCCTACACATTATTGAGCAGAATCCCACCATGGCATCAAGTATTTAGTGTAATTGGTTTAAAAGATGCTTTGGAGGCTTTTCCTCTTGATCCTGAGTCCCAGGATGTGTTCGCACTTGAGTGGGAAGACCTGGATACAGGAAGAAAAAGTCAATTCCGATGGACGGTATTGTCCCAAGGGTATACTGAAAGTCCTAACTTACTTGGCCAAATCCTAGAACAAATTCTGGAAAAAATTGAGAAACATCTAAGATTATCCTTGATACAATATGTAGGTGACTTGTTGCTCTCAGGGGAAAAGAAGCAGGACATAGAGCAGCGGTCCCCAAACTACGGCCTGCGGGACACATGTGTCCCACTGAGGCCATTTATCCGGCCCGCGGCAGTGCATGAGATTTTACATGGAGCTGGGCATTGGAGTTGGGGGTGGGTAGCGCCAAAAGTGCAGAGGCCGGCTAAAGTTTTTCTTTTTTTGAATGGCGAAGGTTTTTCTTATTCTGAATGTTGCATGCGTGTGCTCGCGCGGTCCCCATCCCCTTGTGGGCTGGCAGGGGGATGGGGGCGGAGAGGCCACAACCGAGAGGCTCAGCACCCACCCATCCACAGCGGGCGGGGGTGGCTGTGGCTCCCTTTCCTTCTCCCGCCGGCAGCCATCGCCGCAGGTTCCTCAGGTGGGAACTGCCACTCCCTCAGGGCAGCCCAGCCAAGTGGCCGTAGAAAGTGCAGAGATTATTGCACTTTCTATGGCCGCCTGGCTGGGCTGCCCGGAGGGAAGTGGCAGATCCCGCCCGAGGAACTGACGGCAACTGCTGCCGGCTTGGCTGGAGGCGATGGCAGTAGACATAGGTGGTGGGTGAAAGAAAGAGCCGCGGCCGCCTCCGGCCGCTGCAAATGTGTTGGTGCCGAGCCTCTCCACTCCATGCCAGGTGGGCTGCCAGGGGGATGGGGCGGAGAGGCCACAACCGAGAGGCTCGGCACCCACCCATCTGCGGCGGGCGGGGGCGGCCGCGGCTCCCTTTCCTTCTCCCGCCGGCAGCCATCACCACAGGTTCCTTGGGTGGGAACTGCCACTCCCTCTGGGCAGCCCAGCCAGGTGGCGGTAGAAAGTGCAACTCCTGCCCAAGAACCCTGCGGCAATGGCCGCCGACTTGGTGGGAGGTGCCGGCAGTAGACATAGGCAGTGGGACAAGGGAGTCGTGGCTGCCCCCACCCATGCCCGCTGCGGATGTGCCAGTGCCAAGCCTCCCCGCTCCCAGCCTCTGCAGAGAAGAGAGAAAGAGAGAACAAGAGGGAGAGAGAGAAAGAGTGAGAGAGAGAGATATTAACAGACAGAGCGAGATAGAAAGAAAGAGGGAGAGAGAAAGTGAGAAAAAGAGAGAGAGTAAGAGAGGGGGAGAGAGAAATAGAGATAGCAAGAGAGAGATAACAAGAGAGAGAAAGAAAGCAAGAGAGAGAAAGAGTGAGAGATAGAGAGGGAGAGGGAGAAAAGCAAGAGTGAGAGGAACAGAGAGAAAGAAAGAGAGAGAGAGAGAGGTAGCAAGTGAGAAAAAAAACAAGAGAGAAAGAGAGAGAGAGAGAAAGCAAGAGAGAGTGACAGAGAGAGAGAGAGAAAGGGAGAGATAGAGAGGGGGAGAGGGAGAGATAGAGTGAGTGTGAGAAAGAAATCGAGAGAGAGAGAGAAAGCAAAGGAGAGAAAGAAAGTGAGAGGGAGAGAGAGAAAGAAAGAGGGAAAGATAGAGAGGGAGAGAGAAAGAGAGAGAGAGAGAGAGAAAGTGAGTGAGAGAGAGAGAGAGAGAAAAGGAGAGGAAGGAAGAGAGAGAGAGAGAGAGAGAAAGAAAGAGAAAACTCGGCAAGGAGTTGGGGACTTGCTCCACTTCGCCTCCTCCTCCTCCCTCAAGGCGGTGTTAAGAAAACCGCAGGGGTTTTTTTATAGTCCGGCCCTCCAAAAGTCTGAGGGACAGTGAACTGACCCCCTGAGTAAAAATTTTGGCGACCCCTGACATAGAGAAAGGAACTAACAGTTTGCTAAATTATTTAGCATCTCGAGGACTGAGATCATCTAAAAATAAACCCCAGTATGTGGAAAGGGAAGTGAAATATTTAGGGCATTTGATCAGAAAAGGCAGCAGAAAAATCTCCCCTTCTAGAATAGAGAGTATAATAACACAATTGTGTCATAAGATAAAAAGGTTCTCAGAATTTTTTTAGGATTAATAGGGTACTTCAGACAGTGCATTGTAAATTATGCAGAAACAATCAAATTATTATACTCAAAGCTGATAGACTCTGAACCATGGGTAATCAAATGGGAAAGGGAAATTTCAAGAATCAGAAGAGAAAATTAAAAGGGCATCCGTTCTAGTGTTACCAGACTTTAAAAAAGAAAACCTTTAACCTTTTTGTTGTTGTAGAAAATGGTATAGACAAAAGTGGCAAAAATCTAAAGAATCTTTAGGGGGCAGATAACTAACTCTTTGGTGTCATCTAGTGTTCATCTGGAATTCTGCAGGCCAGATTTGGTACCCTCAAATTAGTAATCAGAATCATTTCTTGAAGAGTGGAGAAGGTTATAGTTGAAATTAATTATTTACCACACAAAATAAAATTTTACAGATGGAAAAGCAGCTCTTTTCATAAAAATTTGCCTGGTTGGATCACTAATTCATTCAGTAACATCTGACAGAAAAAAGGTGGGGGAAGTGTTTGGTTTACTTAAAATATGTTCTGAAGTCTGAGTCACCAGTCCTTTTTTGGAATAATAAAGAAAAGTTGGGAAGGATTTGTACTGGGAAGAAGAAGCAATCATATCAAAGGCAGTGACAGCTAAAAATGTTGCACAGTCCTCCCAATTCAAGAGATATTTTTGATTCTGTATCATCCTGATACCATCTTTCACTTTTAAAAATGTTGTTAGCTTACCACAGATGGTTACTTCTTTGGCATAAGAAGTTGAGAGATGAGTGATGTTTGGCATTTGTTGAAGGACTTTCCTGGTCTCATGAAACAGTTGAAGCACATATCGAGCATGTAGCTGCTGCAAAGCATCATATACAAAGACAAAAACAGCATGTTATGGCATCCATTCACTAAAGCAAAGTGAGAACGATGTTTTGTGTCTCAGAAAAATTATCATTTATAGGAGATTTACTGGCTCTGCTTGCTCAAAGAACAAGTGGCCAAGATTTTTAATGCTCTCTAAAGATCACTGAACTGTATTTGGGCAATACCTGGGTGAAATGCTTCCAGTTCGCTTGTGCCTTTTGGTCATTGGAGAGCCAGTCTGCTTATGCACTGCGCAAAGCATTCTATGCATGCGCAGAGGGTAAAAGAACCCAAATGGGCAGCATCTGGGTGGGTGAGCGGAGTCTTTCAATGCCTTCATGACCAGTTGTCCAATGACCGATAGGCACGAGTAAACCAAGATCGAGCATTTTACCCCTGAGCAATACTGATTGCAATCAGAGTATTACACCATTTAAAAAATGAAATGCTAAATAGTCTCAGTGTGTTTGTCAAGGTATCTAAAGCCCATGATTTAGATTTAGAGCCAACCAAGGAAATGAAAAAATAAAATAGAATCCAGAAATTATGATGTACTACATTAGAGGTGGGGAGCTGTGGCTCCTTTATGACGTGTGGAGTTCAACTCCCAAAATTCCTGAGCCAGCATGGCTGGTTCAGGAATTCTGGGAGTTAAAGTCCATAAGTCATAAAGGGGCCATAGTTCCCCGCTCCTGTATTAGAGCCTTCTTTGGTTTGACCCTATCTACATCTATTTCTTTGAAGAGTATCATAAGGGATACTTCATTATCTCATTTTGTTATTTTCATGATACTTTGTAAAATGAAGCACTAAATTACAGGTAGTTCTCAACTTACAACAGTTCATTTAGTAACCATTCAAAGTTACAACACCACTGAAAAAAATTACTTATAAACATTTTCCACAGTTATGCCTTTGCAGCATGCCCATGATCATGTGATCAAAATTTGGACGCTTGTCCACTGCTTCATATTTATGACTGCTACTGTGTCCCAGAATCATGTGATTCCCTTTTGTGACCTTCAATCAAGCAAAGTCAATGGGGAAGGCAGATTAACTTAACAACTGAGTGATTAACTTAATAACTGCAGGGATTCATTTAACAACTGTGGCAAGAAAACGGAGGTAAGAAATGGGGCAAAACACATTTAACAAATATCTCACAACAACATAAATCTTGGGCTCCATTGTGGTTGTATGTCAAGGACTACCTGTATTAAATCACTGGTCTTAACTTGCCTGTTCATCTTTGAAAGCCTGAAGAAGTACTTCGGTATCAGCAACAGTGAGAGGAAAACAAAGATGAGGCCCATGATAAGAGGTCGGTATTTCTATTATTCTTTCATACTTCATCATGGCATGATCTGAAATTGATATGACATAATCACTACTAGTAGAAAAAAAGTGGGAGCGGATTTCTATAAAGGAAGCAGAAAATGCAGCTAATAAATATCTGGTTATTAATTGTGTTCACAGATATTGGCTTGGATATAGCATTTACTCCTACTCTGAGCAGACTCTAGGCTAGGACAGACAATGAGAGTTGGAGGAAAAGGGGTGCCATCTTAACTAAGAACTTCTGCGGCTGTAGTATTGTACTGCTTTGCATGTTGGACTAAACTGCACTTAAGAGTGGAGCTGCAAAGTTCTCTTTTTCAATCTTAAAAGTTTCTGGTTTTGCAAGAGCAGTTGCTAGATGTAATTAATGCTGCTTTCAATAAATTATGTTCGTTGTTTTTAATCACGTCATCATATCCAACTCTTGAATAACATAGATTCAATTATATATATATATATAATTAGGTGCTGCTGCTACCTGCTTCCTCTTCCTTCTTATACTGAAGGGCTCCCCTCTTCTCTCGCTTGCTTGCTTGGTAGCTGGTGCCTTTCCTTCACTGTTGTGACTTCTCAGTTTGGCTGAAGCCGGGTTGATCTGGCTGGGGCGAAGCACCCCCTTTTGCCGTTCTGTGCCAAGACGCTCCAGGAGGCAACCTCGCACCGGGTGTATGGGAGGCAGCGCAAGGGAGTCACCTCGGTGAAGTGGTTTATTCTGTCTCCAAGCGCCCAGAGAATGGAAAATGCTCCGTTCGTTCTCAGCTGCCCAGAGCGAAGGGAGCATTTCTTTTCTCTGGGTGTTGGCAGAGGTTTATTCCCTCTCCAAGCGCCTAGAGAAAGGAAAATGCTTTGTTCACTCTGGACTGCCAAAGCCTCCTTAAGCACCACCGAAAGGCTCCTCTGGTAGCCCAGAAAAGCCCGAGATGGCTGGGATTAAAGGGGAAATGGCAGGAAACTGGCCGGCCCTTCGTGCTGATCTCAAATTTCCTGGGAATTTTTTCCGGGGTTCTTAAGTAGAAAATGGTTCTTAAGAAGAGGCAAAAAAATCTTGAACACCCGGTTCTTATCTAGAAAAGTTCTTAAGTAGAGGCATTCTTAAGTAAAGGTACCACTCTGTATGTGTGTGTGTGTGTGTGTGTGGTTGATTTTCTGTATAAATTTATGTCGAATTAACAAGGTTGAAATAGATCTATACTAGGCCCCCTTCCTTTTCCCTTATCAGCAAAAATATGTAACCATATATCTACAGTATATCATCTATATCTATATCCATATCTATCTATCTCTATCTATCTATCTATCTATCTATCTATCTATCTATCTATCTATCTATCTTATGGATAGAATTTAAAAAAATATTTGTTTATAGCATGTTCAGAGCTATATATCAGTGTTTCTCAACCTTGGCAACTTTAAGATATGTGAGCTTCATTTTTAAGCTTTAATGGCTTGGGTAATCTGGTTGCTGAAGTCCTCCTTCACCAGGGTCTGCAACCTTAAACACTCAAAGAGCCATTTGGATCCATTTCCCACAGAAAAGAAAACATTGGGAGCCACAAAACCTGGGTAGGTATGGCCAACTCAATCTCACTCACTCCTATCCAATCACATGACCCACTAACCATGCCTACCCAGCCAGTCATTAGGGCAGACAACTGGTTGTTAAAAAACACCAGGAGCCACAAAACTCTTTTAACATCCATATATCTCTCTCCCTCGCTCTCTCTCTCTTTCTTTCTTTCTTTCTTTCTTTCTTTCTCTCTCTCCCTCCCTCCCTCTCTCTGTATCTCTGCCTCTCTCCCCCTCTGTATTTCTCTCTCCCTGCCTCCCTCCCTCCCTCTCCCCACCTCTATCTCCCCTCTCTGTATATCTCTCTGTGTGTATCTCTCTCTATGTCTCTCCCCCCTCTCTCCCCTTCTCCCCCCTTGAAGTGTCTGCCAGTAAAGCTTAGTAACAGCTGGCTGCTTAGAGCCGTGCGATAGGCGTCTCTATCCAGGGTGCTGATTGGACGCGTATACCCAGATACATTGTTAAGCGGGAAAGTTACTAGTTGTGGATTGGTTTCTGCCTCAGGCAGCCTGCTGTATAAAAGGCTGGATTCTGTGTTAAGTCTTAAGCCTGTACCTGCCTCCTCTGGCATGAATAAACTGCATTTACCTGATGTATAACTAAGGCCTCAGTTATTATACCCCTCTTCCTCTCTGTCTGCGCCTCTGTCTCTGTTACGTACTGAGGTACGTTCCTAAATTCATACCATTTGCTGATTGGCCAAGCCGCGAGTGGTAGTTTTGAATGGCTGTCAGAAGCCGGCCACTTCCAAAGCAAGCTCTTAAAAGTGGCTTGCCTAGAGCCAACTAGCATTCTGCACTTGCTACAGCTGAGATCCAAATAAAGCCTTTACTCTTGCTTTGCCTCCGATCTCCTTTTGTTATGCAAATCTAACAGTATCTCTCTCTCTCTGTGTCTCTCTCTCCCCACCTCTCCCCCCACCTCTTTGTATCTCTCATTCTGTTTTTTTCTGTATGTCTCTCCCCGCTCTCTCTGTATGTCTCTCTCCCTCTCCCTCCTCTTTGATTCTGATACGAAGCATCAAGCAGGCCATGAGGCACTCTCGCAATGCCTTGCGCAGCACAGTGAACTTTACAATGGGGAGATGAGGTCCCCTCCTCCTTCTGGAGCCCATTACAACATGGAGCCACAATGTGACTCTGTTCTACTTGCCCTTAGTAACAGGATGAAACTTACAGCTCCAAGCCCAAAGCAGCAGGAGGCAAAGGCCACCTTGAGCACAAATGTGGCATGAGGGCAAGTACAGGGCCACTTTACTCCTGCACTAAGGCTCCAGAGACCCTCCTTCCCCTCCTCCCGCTCCCCCTCCTTCTCCTCTTGTGATGCCCTTGCCGGTTGTGGCATGGCTGGGAGGATGCAAAAGAGTGGGAAGACAATCCTCAAGCAAGTGGCCAGGTTCAGTGAAAAGGTGCACACAGGGTGGGTGGCTGCTTGCTTGAGGAGGGTCTCCCCACTTGTGTGCACCCTCCCAGCCCAGAGATCACAAGAGGAGAAAGAAGAGGAAGGGAAGCCTCCACTGTGGCTTATGCTCATTCTTCAGTCAGCCCGGATTTCCAAAAAGTTGCCAAGAAGCAAGAAAAGAAGTAGCAAAGAGCCCCAAGGAGAGCTTGCCAGCTTTCTGAGAGAGAAGAGACACAGAGACAGATACAGAGATACACACACACACACACACACACACACACACACACAAACAAGTCTGCGGAGAGGGGCGGCATACAAATCTAAATAATAAATAAATAAATAAATAAATAAATGTGGCTTTAATTGAAAAGTGTCGTCCAGGCGGTGAAAGTTCCCCAGGCAAGTTTTAAAGTGGCAACTGGGCCCTCTAGGCCCATTCCCCTTTCTGTCATCCCGTCCTCCTGGATCCCATACCCACCCTGCCAGCCTCATGATAGCAAGGCCAGAGTCAGTCACAGCTGGGTCAGGCCAGAGTCACAGGGTGGAGAATAGGTTGTGCGTCTCCCTAAGCGACCAAGACATGCCCAGCACCAACAAGGGTTGGGAGAAGCTCCAGGAAGAATGAGATGCCAGAGAAACAGCCCCTGCTTACCTTCTCAGGCTAGGCAAAGAGTGACTGGGAGGAGAGGACAAGGAGTGAGGTCAGTCAATGATAGAATCACCCGAAAGGGAGCCATAGCGGAGGCCCCCAAAAGCCACATTTGGCTCCTGAGCCAGAGGTTGCAGACCCCCAACTTGTACACTACAGTTACCAAGGTTGAGAAACCTTGCAAAGACTCACAATTGTGCAGCCAGGTTTTTCTTTGTCCCCCCTCCATTTTTTTTCCTGGGAGCCCTCAATTGTGGAAACTGCAAAAAAGGAGTATCCACATGATCAGTATTTCTTCTTCCACTAGAGAGCACCTATTTTTGTTGCAAGTGGACAAATCTCACAAACTAAACTTCCTAAAACTATAAATATTAGTCTACAAAGAGAGGCGGTATACAAATCTAATAAATTATTAAATTATTATTATTATGAATGAGCCACAATTTTCAGCATCCCTCTGTTAGCCTTATTAGCTGTGACTGGGGGGAGTTGCAGTTTAAATTTTCGTGAGCCTGTTCCCTTTTGAATGAAAAGATAATAACCAGTTTACATAGAAAAACTCATTAATAATTAAAGAGAAAAAATATTTAAAACCAGAATTACAAACAGTGCCAAATATAAATTTTCACAGGAACATTTTCTTAGGAACACACTTTGGCATATTCAAAATTAGGTAATCATGAAAATATTTTAACATGAATCTGAAAATAAAATATTTGTTATTTTCTATTTACTATTGATTCTAAGATTAATGAAGCCTTTTATAAGAGCTAGAGTTCTTGATATCAATATTAAAACTATATTGAGCAGGAAAGCAAATGTTCTAATTCTTCTTCTATACCACTGTGGTTATGAACAATCAATTCTTACTTTAATTGACCATTTAATTGGAAAAGCAAATGCACTTATCCAATTCTTAGATTTTTACTCTTGGAAAATATAAAAAACCTTTCATTTGCATGTGTGGATCCTGAAGTGTCTCTGAAGATAATCACAAAAAATAATACTGGTACCTATAGATTTGTCCATTGTTGACTTGTCATTGTTTTCTAAGAAAAATATGCCAGTGTAATTTATTAAAAACCATTTATTTTTCTAAAATCCTCACCTGGTTCTGTCTTATTGGTCTGAGTGAAATGGTCCAGCATAAATGTGAAGAATTTGGAGAGCTGAGTAAGAAAACATCTGTTAGTTGCTAATCAAAATCACTGATTTATTACACATATCTGAGGGATCCACATACTAAACAGAGGTAAGGAACTATGTCCCTTATATGACTTGTGGATTTCAACTCCCAGAATTCCTGAGCCAGTCATGCTTGTGGTGAGTTGAAGACCATAAGTTATAAAATGGGCATAGTTTCTTATTCCTGTACTAGAATGCTTAAACAAAATATCAATCCTCATACTTGGTTTTAATGCTGTTCCTTGCATGCATGAAAACTTTCCAGCTCAAAAGACAGAAATATAAACATCTTTTATTCTGTGCACAAAAACTGCTCTACTTCTCTATAACTCCTCCCCATTCCTGTTTAGTGCACAGAGCAGATGTTAGATCAGGAGGAAGCAATTCTTGGTCCTTTCACTACAGCACCCACACCACCTAATTTCCTGTGGCCCTTGGCCCCATTTCAAAACTTTCCCCAGGCAGTCATCTCAGATGTATCGAAAGAATACACTGTACAGGTAGTCCTATACTTACGACCACAATAGAGCCCCAAATTTTTGTTGCTAAGTGGGATAGTTGTTAAGTGATTTTTACTCCATTTTTCAACCTTTCCTACAACAGTTATTAAGTGAATATCTGCAGGTGTTAAGTTAGTAACATGGTTATTAAGTGAATCTGGCTTCCCCATTAACTTTCTTTGTCATAAGGTTGCAAAAGGATGACCCCGAGACACTGCAACTGTCATAAATACAAGTCAGTTCCCAAGTGCCTAAATGTTGATCATGTGACCATGGGGATGCTGTAATGGTATTGTTGTGATTCCGTCTGAGGCCCCTCAGGGAACGGCTGATCCTCTGCCGGCTTCCTGCTCAGAGGGGGAGGATGAGGAACAGGAGGTTCAGGCAGACGGGGAGGAGGAATCTCAGGCTGAGGGAGAGGGAGGACAGCCAGAGTCCCCCGAGGGGGAGCTCTCCCCAGCAAGCAGCCTGGATTCCTTAGATGAAAATGCACAAGCAATCATCGATCTCCGGCAGAGAAGAGCAACACAACGAAGGGGACAATTAGCCAGGTACTTTCAGCACTAAAGAGGCAACAGCTGGGTTTGGGTGTGGTGCTCTCTGGAAAGGCTGAAAAGGCAGACCCACCTTTCCTGGCTTGTGGAGTATTATCTTTGGGAGTCCTGGGACCTGGCTGTGATCTTTGGCGTCTTGGAATTCTGGTTTGTGACTTTGAATACTGAAACCTTGGGGGAAAAAGGTGTGGGTCTTATTCTCTACAGTGGTGGGTGTGCCAGCAAGAAGTCTGCTGTATTGTCTGGCCATCAGGACTCTGCTGTGAAGTCTCATAGCCTGCCTGTTGGGAAGAACAGGTTTTTCTCTGTGTTTATTTTTCAAACTATAAAGTGCTTTTGCTTTTACCAGCGTGTCTGGCTGCTTTTTCCAGTTGGTGTTGAAGTCTGGGGGCACCCAGAAAGAACAGGTATTAACTATGAAAAATGGTCTTGTCACATTTTTAAGTGTGTTGCAACTTCAAATGGTCACTAAATAGCACTTAGCAATAGCACTTAGACATATACATCTCTTCACAGTGCTTTTACAGCCCTCTCTGTGGTTTACAGAGCCAGCATATTGCCTCCAACAATTTGGGCCCTCATTTTACCAATCTCGGAAGGATAAAAGCAAAGTTCAAGAGATATCCCCCCCCCTTTTTTTTGGCCTTTTTCTTTCTTCCTCCTATGTCCTAAAGAAAGCACATATTGCTGCCAGAGTATAGAATGAACAACAATGTAGGTTAAAGAGCAAGATTAGAACTAGAGAGATCTAAATACAAGTCTTCACAATAGTCCAGTCACAACACCCAAGTATTTGTAAAGTAAAAAACTGGTGGCATGTACCATATGCCAAAAGATAAGTGAGCATGTCCAAAGACAGTGTGTGTCCTGTCCAAGACATTCAACAAATTTGTTCATATTTTAAACAGTCTTAAGATTTTACAGAGCAATTCTAAGCATATCGTAGATACAGTTTAACATTCTGCCATGTGCTCAAAATTGTGCTCAAAAATGTTCCATTATTTAAGTACTGTAACATATAATATATGAGAACAAACATTTGCACTAAATTTTTACAACACTGAAAGAGCTGAACATCCCAAGTCCATAACTTCAGCATTATCCACTAGAGCTGGAAAAAGACCTTCCTGAAATCTTGCAAACCATCCACAATACAGTGCTATATGTGTCAATGTCATAACTTGATTTAAGGTCAACTCCAAGGCCCTTAACATTTGCATTCCAGATTTCATTAAATACCAGAAGAATCTGGGTCCAATGTGCATTTAAAGTTAGTTTTTAGGAAGAGGCATATGTTTTGAAATATATGAATAGCATTGTTTAAAATCTACTTCCAAAAAGGCTGGCATATAATAATACAGTAGAAAATTTATAAACTTTCTATTGTATTATTATTGTCCTCAGATACCAGTTCACAAGCCAACAAAATAACATTATTTTGCAAACCTTAAACAATATAAAAATATTTAGGCAAAGTTTGACTTCTGAGCTTGCTGCTTGCTTCATTATCAAACTAGTAACATCTGCCTAAATCTACAACCCAAGCTACAAATATTCTCTACAATTTCTAATGTGTAAATACAGATAATCTCTGAGTTACATATGTAATGGAGCTTGCCAATTATGTACACAACTCATAAAAGTGAATCGTCATATTATAAGGGTTGATGTCTTGGCAGGAATGGATGGAAAATAACGGAGCTCTGCTGGGCTCATTGAAATACAGCTGGCAACTGCTTGCTAGGAGACCCTACAGAGTCAAGCTGCCCTGAAGCACAAGTGAAGAAAGGAGAGGTGCTTCATTGATCACAAGGAAACCACAATTTCCTCTCCCGAACAGCAGCAGGGATGACAACCATCTTGGTCTGTCACAATCTGGGACAACCAATACACTAAAATCTTATACTGGAGCAGTGTGTGGACAGAGCAGTGAAACTGGGTGAGATAACTTCCAACTTTTACCCCAAAGATTTAACCCAAGTTAAAAAAAAATTAAAAACCCCCAACCAATATCCAGATAGTAAGAAAGCAGCAATTGGATTTATGAAGAAGGATTAAAGACTAAAAATTAAAGACAAAGACTAAAGATTAAAGACCTACACACAAAATAAATATTTAAAGGATGTTTTAAAACATATTAAAGCTTGGGACCGCATCGGTAGGAACCCACCACTGCTTTGAAGTCTGCTACAGGCAAGTTTATCCAGGACTGAACACAGCAGATGGCATGCTGGGTGCAGCATTACTCTGAGTCATATTCTAGAGAAAATGTGGTAACTGATGAGGCTTTGAATGGCATTGAATGCCTGCCTGTCTTGGAGGAGCTTGACAGTGGGCCAAACTTAAGGGTGTCTTTGGAGAGGGGCAGCATACAAATATAATAATAATAATAATAATAATAATAATAATAATAATAACAACAACAACAACAACAACAATAATAATAATAATAACATTAACAACAACAACAACAACAACTAAACACAGCTCTGGACTTCGTTGCCTCAGGCAAGGCACCCGGGAAAAATAATATCCCTGCCAAAGTATTGAAGTGCTGCAAAGAGATCATCCCTACAGAATTGCATGAACTCTTCTGTCTCTGTTGGAGGGAAGATGGAGTATCGCAGGACATGAAGGATGCAAATATCATCACACTATATAAGAACAAAGGTGGCAGGGGCGACTGTAATAACTACTGAGGCATCTCTCTTCTTAGTATGGTAGGAAAGCTGTTTGCCCATGTTGTATTGAAGACACTCCAGCTGCTTGCAGAGAGAGTCTATTCAGAATCAGTGTGGATTCCAAGCTAATAGGTCCTCTACCAATATCGTATTTTCTCTTAGACAGCTGCAGGAGAAATGTATAGAACAAAGATAGCAACTCTTTGTAGCATTTATAGATCTTATGAAAGCTTTTGACTTGGTTAGTAGGGATGGTCTTTATAAAATCCTCTCAAAGATCGGCTGTCCACCCCAGCTCCTCAACATCATCAGGTCCTTTCATGAGGAAATGAAGGGCATGGTAGTTTTTGATGGTTTAACATCAGATTCCTTTGACATTTGAAGTGGATTGAAACAGGGCTGCATCCTTGCACCAATTCTATTTGGGATCTTTTTTGCTGTCATGCTGAAGTATGCTTTTGGAACTGTAACAGAGGGAGTCTATCTCCAAATCAGACAGAAAACTCCTTAGACTATCTAGATTGAGAGCAAAGTATAAAGTCCTGGAACCAGAAAAATCCAGGGAGCAGGCATGGGACAGAATGGATCTGCTCTTAGTGTAGAAGACTGGATTGTCACTCTTGGATTGGCCTTTTTAGCCACACTAGGTGGTGTTCTAGGAACTCTTTCCACAGCATGATACCACAGTCTTTCAAGACTGAAAGTTGCCAATGTAATGGAAGAACCCCAATAAGTGTATGTGGGGGGATAAGTACAAATTGAGAAAAAAATATTATACATATTAATACATAAAATATATCTTAATTATAATGAGCATGTTAAGGCTAAAAGTTGGAAGATAAAAACTATGTATATGTAATTGTATTATTATTGTTGTTAGCACTGTGTAAAAATGTATTGACCCAGTCATTTTACTGTCCACAAAATAGGCTGATTGTAAAGGAAAATTGTAAATAAAACATATACCAAAAAAAAAGAGTGAATCATGTAAAAGTAAAAATCGTGAAAAGTATTTGTAAGTTGACCAGACTCTAGAACCGTGATGGTGAACCTATGGCATGCGTGGCAGCCATGTGAGCCATTGCCTCAGCTCAGGTCCATCGTGCAGGCATGTGTGCCTCCCTCAGCCAGCTGGTTTTCATGTCTCTGCTGCTTATCCACAGGAGGTGGGGTGCATGTGGAAGATTGTGCACATCTGGGAGGAATTGTGTGTGCATGGGCAAGATGGGGGCATGCTGGGGCCATACAGGCATGCATGGGGATGGGGAAGCACTAGGTCCCGTGTGCATATGCGTGGGGGGGGAGTGGCCCACGTAGGGGGGGGGTTTTGCACACACATTGCATTATGGATGCTCACACAAGCACGCTTTTGGCACGCAACAACAAAAAGGTTAGCCTTCACTGCTCTAGGAGCAAAATGCACAGCAGGATGGGAAGGGGGAAGCAGTATTGTGGGAAGTGGGAGGAATAGGGTGAATGTTGCACTGTCTCTGTGGTCATTTATAAGGGTGAATGACTGCTGTGGTGCTGCAATATTTGTAATTTCAGGACTTTGTCATAAACACTTGAGGGGTGTTATCGCATATCTTCAAATAGTCACTAAGTGAACTGTCATAATTTGAGGATTATCTGTACACACAAAACTAAAAGATGTAGGAACTATGGACAACTTCCTCCGAAAACATGGTATACTTGATTTAATTGTTTGTGGCAAAGAAATGTTGTGAAATACAAACCTGCATCTGTGCTTGTTCATCTGCGTATTCAATTGATTGGAAAATAGTCAGGGAATATCGGCGTCTCATTTCTAGACGGGCCATATAAGATCGATACCATCTTTGAATAAGGATAGCTGCTTTAATAGCTGTCAAAACATGATATGTCCCCAAAATAAGATTAATTGGCCACAACTAATTAATTATGCAGATTTTTGGCTCAAGTTATAAAATGAAAGAAATTCATAGAGGCCTGTATTTCATATTTGTTTCTCTTACATGCTTTCTTGTAAAATACAGAAGTGTAATCATTAAGGTTATAAATATCACTGCATCTCAAACACAATGGTAATGTTGTTGTAATTTGTAGGTAATGTTTGAGATCCTGTGACTTTTTGTATCATTGTAAAAAGTAGATACACAGATTGGCAGATAGTACTCAATATCTATTCAGTACTATCTGCCAATCTGTGTATCTACTAGATACATGATTAACATAGAATATTAAGGCTTTTATTGATCTGACTTTTTGTAAATGAATACTTCTAATTTTTCAAACCCAAAGACGTAACATAAACAATGTGTACTATGTTTTAAAAGGTGTTAACTATAGAAATACCTAGCTAAATATACTGTAAGTAACATTAAATTCAGTCCTAGCAAAACTAAAAGTTGCTACTGTGTAGAACAAAAATTAAGGGGCATACAGATGTTATCATATTAAACAAGTTGAAACCTGCCCTATACTATGAAAGACTTGGCAGAGGTATGTGTTATCCTTGGAGCATTATTCTTATCATTGCTCATAATTTCATTACTCCAATTCTTATTCAAATAGAAATACTGCTTTGTTAAATCAATACTCATGGGATCTTATCAATGATGCCCACCAAAGCACTTTCCAAGAGCAATTGCACATATGCAATATGCCTGAAGGAGCAAACTGAAAGATTCAGAAGACAGCAAGTACCTAAGGCACTGCAAAGAATTCATATACCGTAAATATCTGGCGTTGAAGGGAAATATTGTAAACACATATGATATTATCTGAAATATCTATGTTAGAGAATGAATGTATAAACTATTTGAATGTGACTCATACCTTGCATTCAACTCTTCCAATACTGAGTGACTAGTATACCTTCCTCTTTCTAAAATATATTAGTTTCATGATCCTTTTACTTTTTTATCCATTGATTTTGTTATTTTCTTTGGATTTTATTTTCTGTCTTAACTGTGCTCAAGTCAGATATTTCATTTCTCAGTTGAGTTGTTACAATCACTATTTCATTCTAATATGCTCTATAAGCCCCACTTTACCATAAGTCACCTGGATGAAAACCAGGGGTGGGTTCCACATACCGTCACCAACAGTTCACATCACGAAGTTTTGCATGCATTCCCTCATGCAATTCTGCTTCTGAGCATGCTCAGTAGATATAAGGAGCCTGAAATACAGCTGAGGAGTTGATCAGCTGTGCTTTGGGTGAAGGAATAAAGGTAAGTATAAACATGGGAATGGGCAGGAGGGCCCTTTTTCAAGCAGCAGCAGAGGAAAAAACTTCCAAATAGTAAAAAATTGGGGGGGGGAATCCCCCCCAAAAGATGGTAGCACCCACAGACCAGCACTGACCAAATCAGATCTGTGATGCCATCATGATGTCGCCAGTGGGTCACTACCAGTTCGGGCGATCCAGTATGAACTGGAAGGAACCCACCCCTGATAAAAACCATTAACAAGTTATCATACAGTCTGTAATTTCATTGAGAGGACTTTTCAGCTTTACTGTTCACCTTAAATTTTTATTTATTTATTTGGAACTTACATTGCTACCTACTCGCACATGGCGACTCAATCAATGTTCCCTCTAATTTTTTTTCGATGTGGGCAGAAAAGTATAGTGTCTAAGCAGCAGTCCCTTTGGGACTGGGCGGCATAGAAGAATAAGTAAGTAAGTTAGTAAGTAAGTAAGTAAGTAAGTAAGTAAGTAAGTAAGTAAGTAAGTAAGTAAGTAAATAAGAAAAAATCCCTTCTTTTTTATTAAAAGAAATTAATAATAAAACAAAACCAAAATCTATTATTATTAAAACTAAAACAACCAGCAAAAACAAAAACATAACTATTAATAAAAACAGGTGAGGGCTGGTTTTCCCCCCTCTCTTATTATTTAAGTGCTTTTACCATATGCTTTAAATCAAGTGTCTTCCTCTCTCTCACTCTCTCTCACTCTCTTCCTTCCTCTCTTCTCTTTCTTTCTTTCTCTCTCTTTCTCTCTCTCTCTCCCTCTTGCACTCTCTCTCTGTTTTTCTCATTTTCTCTCTCCCTCTCTCCTTTCTATCTCGCTTTGTCTGTTGTTCTCTCTCTCTCTTGTTCTCTTTCTCTCTCTTTTCTTTCTCTCTCTCTTGCTTTCTCTCTCACACTCTTCCTCTCTTGTTTTCTTTCTCTCTCTCTTGCTTTCTCTCTCTTTCACACTTTCTCTCTTGTTTTCTGTCTTTCTCTCACTCTTTCTCTCTTGTTTTTTTTCTCTCTCTCTTGCTTTCTTTCTCTCACATACACACTTTCTCTCTCTTGTTCTCTCTCTCTTGCTATCTCTCCCTCTCACCCCCCCTCTTTCTCTCTCTCTCTCTCTCTTTCTCACTTTCTCTCTATCTCGCTCTGTCTGTTGCTCTCTCTCTCTCTCTCTCTCTCTTTCTCTCTGTTGTTCTCTCTTTCTCTCTCTTCCTTTCTTCTCTGCGGAGGCCGGCAAAGGTTTTTCTTATTTTAAATGTTCTGGGTGGGCTGGCAGGGGGATGGGAAGCACGCACGCATGCATGCCCAACATTCCAAATCCTGCCTCCGTTGTAAGAAGAACACCTACCCCGCCCCTCCTGTAGCCCTTTCGCTGACAGCCTGGGACAAAAGCGCTTTCAGCGAAGGGACTGCAAGAGGGGCTGGGTGGGCATTAGCGGCCAGATGAGGAGGACGAGAAGCCGCTGCAGCCACCCCCAATCCCCCCCTGGGCGCCTTCCAAAGGTCCCTGGAAAAAGGCAGGGGGTAGCAATGAGGCACGAGGACAAACAGGCAGCTTGGTGGAGGGGAAGCGCTGAGGGGCTCTCCTCCTTCCTCACCCCCACGCTTCTCTCCTGCCTTGGCTTTTGCTTTGCCCTGCGATTTCCCTGCAGTTCAAAAGGAGGCAAGAAGCGGCCTGGATGAAATTGTGGGGAAATCGTGGGGCGAAGCGAAAGCCAGGGCGGACTCGCAAAGGCGGGCTCGGGCTGCATGAGGAGAAAGAGGCGGAGGGAAAGAAGGCGATGGCGGCAGGACCCGCAGTTCGGTGGGCGTCTCCTTGCGGGATGGAACCCTCTCTCTTTCTCATGGTGCCACCCCATCCTGTGGCTACTCCCCCCATGGCTGCACGGTCCCGGGCCTAAATCCTGACTGTTGAGGGCCTAGATCAGTGGCCCCCCAAATTATGGCCCAGGGGCCGCATGTGGCCTACTGAGGCCATTTATCTGGCCTGCGGGTGGGTCTGTCGGCCTGGAGAAACCCCTGTGGGCTCTCAGCCCCGCCCGGCTTCTCTGGTTGTGTCCAGTGACCATTCCAATGTCCCTTGTAAGGTGTGCTACCACGCACACAAAAACAACCCCCTGTGCAGTCTTTTCCAAGGCCGCACTAGGGAGCTGGGCATTGGAGTTGGGGCAAGGAGCGACAAGGAAAGTGCGGGGAAGTCTTGCACCAGTGAAGGTTTGCACGTGCCTATGCGTGCAAGCTCCCCATTCCACTGCTAGCCTGCCATGCACCGGGGGGGGGGAAGGCTGAGCACTCCACCACGAACTTCAAAGAGGCTCAGTGGCTCCCTCTCCTTCCCCACCGCCTGTGTCTATTGCTGGTGCCTCCCGCCAAGGTGGGGATTGCACCCAGAGGAGGTGGTGAATCTCTGTGCCCGCTCGCTGAGTCACCTCCGTATCCGAAGCCGGAGTGACAGTGGTGAGAACGTCCCCCTCAATCTCATCTCACCCGAGGTAAAGGAAGGCCTGCTGAAAGCTGAACCAGGCACAACACACACACATACATGCACACACCTGCCTCCTCCTCCTCTTTGAGTTGCCAGCTCCCGTTTTCTGAATGGGGATTGAATTGGAGTCCGGGATCGGAGGGGGTAGAGACTTGTCAGGTGAGTTCTCCATGGGGAGAGAAGAGGGAGGGTGAAAGAGGGAAAAGATAGAGAGAGAAGTGGGTAGAAAGCAAGAGAGAAAAAGAGAGGGCAAGAGAGAGAGAGAAAGCAAGAGAGAGAAAAAGAAAGAAAGAGAGAGAGAGAAAGAGAGAGAGAGAGAAAGAAAGAAAGAGAGAGAAAGAGAGTGAGTGAGAGAAAGAAAGCAAGAGAGAGAGAAAAGGAGAGGAAGGAGGGAGGGAGGGAAGGAAGGAATGAGAAATGGAGGGAACAAGGAAGGAAGGAAGAATGAAATGAATGGAGGGGCGGAGGAAGGAAGGTCTTTTTTGGGGTGTGTAAATTTTTTAAAAAATTTCTCTCAACATACATTCAAACAATACAGTGTACCATCTAATTTTCCATGAATAATATGCGGTATTTTGTTAGTAATTAATATCAATCATCAAAAAAGTTGCAAACTTTTTTTCCTAAAGTTGTCATCCAGGTACATACTTTTCTTTTAATTAAATTCCCTCCTTAATGTTCCTTCAAAAAGTACAACACCAATTATATTTCTAACGTATTAACTATTATGACAAAGTGCTTCCTTCTTTCTTTATACATTTTTCTATAAACCAAGAAAACCTTGTATAACCAATCAGATGTTAACAAAAGAAAATTAAAAACAAAACATAAACTTTTGTGAATTTCAGGCTTTCCTCCCCCTCTAAATAGTACATTCCCATTTTGTTTTTTACTTTAAAATAAGGTATGTGCAGTGTGCATAGGGATTTGTTCATAGTTTTTTTTATAGTCCGGCCCTCCAACAGTCCAAGGGACCGTAAACTGGCCCCCTGTGTAAAAAGTTTGGGGACCCCTGGCCTAGATAATCGGCTTCTTCCAAGGACCGCTGGAGTTGGAGCGCCACCACCTTCTCAACAACCTTCCCCATAAAGGGGAGGTTGGAGACTGGACGGTTATTAAGCACGGCTGGGTCCAGGGAAGGCTTCTTGAGGAGGGGGTGCACCAGTGCCTCCTTGTGGGGAGCCAGGAAGGATCCCCTCCCCAAAGAAGCATTAACAATCTCCTGACAATCTTAAGGCAATTTCCTGACAATCTCAAGGCAGCTTACTGGAAATAAAAACACTATATAAAAGATTAAAATTAAATAAGATTTCTTAAATTAAATTAAAACAATATTTCTTCAGAGCTATATGGAAGTACTAAAATTGAAGATATCCAATCAATGAAAACATTCAAATTAATGTTATTGTTATAATGGCTATAAAGAATATCAAATCTTCATCCCTCCCTCTCTTGTATAACATTTGGGGTCCATTTGAGTAAACGTTTGTACATACCCTAAGTTCCCACAAAATACTTTTGCAGTGGCTTTTCATGCATGCTTTTCCTTCATACAGGCAACAGACATCCTTGGAATGTCTAGATCAGGCAATCACACAAAATCCTCATGTATACTTTTAGCATGAGAAGAGGTACCATTGAAGTCTTCGCTTTTTTCCTCTCCCTTTCCAATAGCTTTAGAGTCATCAGTTGTAAATATGGAACCCTTTTTCATTGTACTAGTGAGTATATTTGCAAAACATTTTCTTTTGGAATAGTGAAGCTATATTATTATAATACATTTATTTTGTTATATAAATAAAACAAATGCAATTCCAATATAAAGTATTGAGGAATATGAAACTGAATAAAAATTCAGTAAAATCCAGCAGCTTATTGTTTACAAACCTGCTCTTCTTTTTTCCTTTGTACATATCTTATTTTCTATTTTTATTATATTATTATATATAATAGTGGTTATGTAGTGCTTGCTGTGTGCTTACTGAAAGATGCAGAATATAAATTAAGCATGTTACAGGAAGTTAATGAATTTTCACTGCTGTTCTTACAGTTACCATTTTTCTAGGTTTGGGGGTTTTTTGAGAAGGGGGTAATTACTTCTAATTTTATTATACTTTTAAAAATCTCTATTTCCTTCTTAGATACCTGAACTCTTAAGGGAAACAGCTAAGCTGTTTAAAATTAGTAATATAAATTACTGAAAAGGGCAAATGAAAGAAGATAAGATTATTGTATGCAATCCAATTCTACCAGAACCTATTCAAAGGTTTGGCAAAACTTAACTCCCAGGTACGAAAAAAACCATGATGAGGAAGATTGATATACAGAACTGAACCTTTAAACCAGCGGTGGGCTACAAGCTGGAACACTAAATTGCGCTTGCCGCGGCGGCTCGTAAGTTCTTGTGGGACCAGCGTGATTTTGCTGCTGCACCTGTGAAGGAAGCAAAATCGTGCATGGAGCCACAGGTACGCATGTGTTTCGGCGAGGGGTTTTTTTGCTTCCTCACATGGGCGCACCTGCGGCTCCATACACGATTTTGCTTCATGCACAGGTGTAGCAGTAAAATCGCGCTGGTTCCGCAAGAACGTACGAGCCACGGTGGCGAGTGCAATTTAGCGTTCTGGCTCGTAACCCACCACTGCTTTAAACAAACTTCAGGACTTCAAGTAAAAGCTTCTGATTCTTGATCTTAATGTGCCTTCCATGCCAATGATTCCCAACCTTTTATATCTCATATGGTAATGAATGTTTTTAATTATATTACAACTTTTAAGTTTTTTAATTACATTAATTGGATCCAGATGTGTTCTTATGTTGTCTTTCATATGTTGTGAGCTGCCCCAAGTCCTCAGAGGGGAGCGGCATACAAATCCAATAAATAAATAAATAAATAAATATCCCACCTATTACTTTGTATAAATGCTGGATCACACGCAAAATAATAAGGAATGAAAACAGAGAGATGGGTCTACCTAGATACATATTTACCCACATACATGCACAAACAGAATATAAAATATGTAAATGACAAAGCACATGCAAATCGTACAACCACAAATTTACAGATTAAGAAACAGTGCAATAGGATTTCTTGTTATCATAGAATGATTGCATTGCACAAGCACATTTTTACCTTGTTTTGATTTACTTGTTGGGCTTTTTGTACCAGAAGTGCCACATCCCATGACTCAGTAAAGGCTGGATTGCTGTTTTAAATTGTCCTTATTCTGGATGAATTCTTTAGCTGATAGCGATTCAACTGCAACCCTTTATATTAATCACAATATGCTGTAATGAATCAGTTCTTTATTTTCCCTAATAAAAAAGAATGCAATGAACATTGCTTTTCTATTGTCAGATGCTAAGGCAAAATACAACATAATTACCTGAGTCATCCCTACATCAGTGAAAGTAGGAGGGTTCACTGTTCTGTAGCTATTGTCCTGTCAGCTTAATGTGGATGATTCTCTTTACATCCCAGGATCAGAGTCAGTTATTGAGAAAAAAGTTCAATGCAATTATATTGTATTCAATACAATTATATACATGTGGGCAATGGATTGTTTTCTTAATTATTTTTTTCATCTCTCCCCAAAATGGAGCATTTTAGTAAGATCATTAATGGATAAATGTGACCAAGGCACAGAAAAGCAGGAATGAGCAACCTGTGATCCCAGAGTCATATGGACCTCCGAGTCCTATTTTTCTCCTCTCAGAGACCCTTGACTTTTTAAATGCTGAAATTTGATAGCAGTTTCCTACCATTTTGTAATGCAGGAATTTCACAGTTTTGGGGAAAAGCTCCAGTAATGTCAGATATGCCTATACTATTTGCTGATAATATTTGCCATCTGTTTTATAAGATTCATATACCTCCCTCCCCTATATTAACCTTTTCTCACAGTTGGAAAGAAACACTTCATCAATATCAGATTTAGGCAGTGTGGGATTGAAATAATTTAACAACCGATTCTCTGCCCTAATGACTGGCTGGTTGGCCAGTGGTGGGATTCAATTTTTTTGCTACCAGTTCTCTGGGTGCGGTTTGGTGGTCATGGCTTGGTGGTCATGTGGGTGGATAGTCATGGGTGGGTGGCCAAGTGGGTGGGTGTGGCCAACTCAATGTTACTCCCACCCAGTCACATGATCAATCTCGCACCCAGTCACATGATCAATCTCCCTTCCCACCACACCTACCCAGGTTTTGTGGGTCCCGGTGTTTTCTGTGAGAAATGGATCATGTGACTGGGTGAGCATGGCCAACTTAACTGGTCTAAGAAATTCCTAGGGAATTTCTCCTTAGTCCAACTCACAATAAAATAGCACTGTTCCAATATTAAGAATAGAATAGAGTAACAGTGTTGGAAAGGACTTTGGAGGTCTTGTAGTCCAACTCCGTGCTTAAGCAGGAATCCCTACACCACTTCAGACAAATGATTATCTAACATCTTCTTTAAAACTTCCAGTGTTGGAGCATTTACAACTTCCGGAGGCAAATTAATTGTTCTGTCAGGAAATTTAAGGGACTCCTACAAAAATGAAGGAACCAATATATTTTCCAAAGCACTAAAAGGCACAAGAAGAAACAATGGATCAAAACTAACCAACAAAAGAAGCAACCTAGGACTAAGGAGACATTTCCTAAGAGTGAAATCAATCAACCAGTGCAGTAGTTTGCCTTCAGAAGTTGTGGGTGCTCCATCACTAGAGGCTTTCAAAAAGAGTGAGGAAAGTACACCCCACAAGGACAGTGCCAGGAACCACTAAAACAATGCAAAAAACTTAATACAGCCATTCCCCTTTTTAAAAAAAGTCAACTCCAAAACAAATGCAGCAGCTGAGAGGGAAACTAAGAGCAGCTGCTCAGGCTACCAAAAACCATTAACCCTTCCAACTCTATTATTAGATCTTCTCTGTGTTCTAAAGAGGGTTGTAGAGACCCAGCACCAATCAAAACTCATTTTGTGAAGCAACTGATCAACACTGACAGGGTAAGTCACTAGTATATGTAAATAAGAGTAAACTCCACTCTCTTCTAGTAGTGATGTTGTTACCTTGTTTGTTTAATTTTGTCAAGAACAAATTGGTAGTATAGAAAGATATAACAATGTTTATATACATGATACTAGTAAGAAACATTAGGACAGGGGATGGAAGGGACGCTGGTGCACTTATGCACGCCCCTTACTGACCTCTTAGGAACTGGGAGAGGTCAACAGTCTAAGGGTAAAGTTTGGGGGTTAGGTGATTATACTACAGAGTCAGGTAGTGAGTTCCATGCATTAACTACTGCGTTACTAAAGACGTATTTCCTGCAGTCGAGTTTGGAGCTTTAAATTTGTACTAACAGGCTGGTCCTCTTAGTAACAGAGCAACTACATTTTCGGTAAATGGAAGTTTGAAAAGCACTGCAGGTTATACAGCAATGATATTAGTAATATACAATTCACATTTGAATGACCTCCAACTAAATATATACATATTTATATTATACTCAAAAAATATTCAAAACTGACATCAAGATTATCAACATTTAATTACATTTTTCTGATTATTGTATCAATTTACTTGACAGAAATTAGAGCAACCTGACAATTAGCATCTACAAATCTTACAAAAATGATCGTGATTTTTACAAAAATCTTATTTGATCTTAACAGTTCTAAGTATGCCAACAAATGAACTTACATTCAATGATAGCAAGGAATAGGTAATATGTGCATCACACTGTAACTTATAAAGGAAGTAAATCATTCAAACATGTCATGATTAATACAAATCACATTTCATAACATTTGCACAAAGGTGGCATAAGCTGTGATTACATGTTGGTAGTATCAATATGATTTCTGCTGATTGTGCAACATTTCTACTAATTAAAATCAGTGGTGTAAGCAAGAATGTTTAAAAGCAATTGTTTGTTGACTTTTGAATTTAAATGTATAAAAAAGAAATGGAAAGAAATGTTGTGTATATTACCTTAAAAATAATGCTTAGCTGCCCTTTCAGTCTCAACTAGCAATAAGGTTGCTCAGCAACTGAGGATTTCTAGGTCAATCACTACAATGTGCTTATGAAACAGCACCTTTAAAATTTAAATACAATTTAAATTTCAATAAATACCTAAATACAATTAATAATTTAAAATTCTCTCCATCATTTTCTCTCTGGATATTATATTATTATGCAATGTTTTAAAAATAACTTCAGTTGGGTTTAGCTACCTATTTTTAGCTAATCAATTATTTTCTAATCAATTTTTAACAAAAATAATTTCTAGTTATGCTTGTGTGTGTGTACACAGTATGCATGTTTGTATACATAAGGGTATGGCTAGCTGATGAGAGTAAAATAGCTTGAAATAGATCTATACTAGTCTCCTTTCTTTTTCATTATCAGCAAAAATATGTTATATACTTAAACACAGACACACACAGAGTATACCCAAATATGGGAGGGAGCACAGAGCTTCCTTCTTGCCTATCAGCCCCTACAGTCTTCGGAGAGAGGCGGCATATAAATCCAATAAATAAATAAATAATAAATATTTGACAAGAGTCAAATCCTGGTAAGGGTATGGCTAGCTGAAGAGAGCAAAAGAGCTCAAAATAGATCTATACTAGTATCCCTTCCTTTTCATTATCAGCAAAAATATGTTGCACACACTCAAACACACGCGCGTGCATGCATGTATGTATATGTAAATAATTAAAAGTTGGAAAAATATAACTGTATTCCTGATGGCATTCTATAGCCATTTCTAATTTAATATTCAATAGTAATAGTACATAGTCAATGGAGGGCTACCAAAATTTTTACTACCACACTGTGGGCGTGGCTTATGTTTGTTTGTTTATGTTTATTTAGATTTGTATGCCGCCCCTCTCCGCAGACTCGGGGCGGCTCACAACAGAATAACAGAAAACAGTTTCAACAAATCTAAATTCCTACTAAAAACATTTTTAAAACCCCATTTTCTAAGCACACATACATACACACATACCATTCATAAATTGTGTATGCCCGGGGGAGATGTCTCAGTTCCCCCATGCCTGACGACACAGGTGGGTCTTAAGGAGTTTACGAAAGGCAAGGAGAGTAGGGGCAGTTCTAATCTCCGGGGGGAGTTGGTTCCAGAGGGTCGGGGCCACCACAGAGAAGGCTCTTCCCCTGGGGCCCGCCAACCGACATTGTTTAGTTGACGGGACCCGGAGAAGGCCCACTCTGTGGGACCTAATCGGTCGCTGGGATTCGTGCGGCAGCAGGCGGTCTCGGAGATATTCTGGTCCAGTGCCATGAAGGGCTTTAAAGGTCATAACCAACACTTTGAATTGTGACCGGAAGTTGATCGGCAACCAATGCAGGCTGCGGAGTGTTGGTGAAACATGGGCATACCTAGGTAGGCCCATGACTGCTCTCGCAGCTGCATTCTGCACGATCTGAAGTTTCCGAACACTTTTCAAAGGTAGCCCCATGTAGAGAGCATTACAGTAGTCGAACCTCGAGGTGATGAGGGCATGAGTGACTGTGAGCAGTGAGTCCCGGTCCAAATAGGGCCGCAACTGGTGCACCAGGCGAACCTGGGCAAACGCCCCCCTCGCCACAGCTGAAAGATGTTTCTCTAATGTGAGCTGTGGATCGAGGAGGACGCCCAAGTTGCGGACCCTCTCTGAGGGGGTCAAAAGTTCCCCCCCCCCAGGGTAATGGAAGGACAGATGGAATTGTCCTTGGGAGGCAAAACCCACAGCCACTCCGTCTTATCCGGGTTGAGTTTGAGTCTGTTGACACCCATCCAGGCCCCAACAGCCTCCAGACACCGGCACATCACTTCCACTGCTTCGTTGACTGGACATGGGGTGGAGATGTAAAGCTGGGTATCATCAGCATACTGATGATACCTCACCCCATGCCTTTGGATGATCTCACCCAGCGGTTTCATGTAGATATTAAATAGCAGGGGGGAGAGGACCGACCCCTGAGGCACCCCACAAGGGAGAGACCTCGGAGTCGACCTCTGAACCCCCACTAACACCGACTGCGACCGACCGGAGAGGTAGGAGGAGAACCACTGGAGAACAGTGCTTCCCACTCCCAACCCCTCCAGCCGGTGCAGAAGGATACCATGGTCGATGGTATCGAAAGCTGCTGAGAGGTCAAGAAGCACCAGGACAGAGGATAAACCCCTGTCCCGGGCCCGCCAGAGATCATCCATCAACGCGACCAAAGCAGTTTCCGTGCTGTAACCGGCTCTGAAACCCGACTGCTGGGAACCTAGATAATCGGCTTCTTCCAAGGATCGTTGGAGCTGGAGTGCCACCACCTTCTCGACAACCTTCCCCATAAAGGGAAGGTTAGAGACTGGACGGTAGTTATAAAGAACGGCTGGGTCCAGGGAAGGCTTCTTGAGGAGGGGGCGCACGAGCGCCTCTTTATAGGATGATGGAAAGGATCCCCTCCCCAAGGAAGCGTTGATAATCTCCTGGACCCAGCTCCGTGTCACCTCCCTGCTGGCCGAAACCAGCCAGGAGGGACACGGATCCAGTAAACACCCTGCATTTTCTTTCAACATGGGTGATCTGGGGTGGAGCTCCATTTTCACTACCCCTCTGCGTTCCCTCCCCCCCATTTGAGCAGTAGCCCACCCCTGTACATAGTACATAGTATACCTTAATAATGTCTGATGCAGTAGTCATAGTTGCCTTATCCTAGTATGGTCTTTCAAAGGGTAGTCAAACATACAAATGAATACTCATACAAATGAAACTTGAAAAATTAGAATATTGTACAAAAGTTCATTTATTTCAGTAATGCAACTTACATGCAAATCAAGATGGTTCAGGCTTTGATTTGTCATAACTGTGATGGGGTACAGCTCATGAAAACTCAAAATTATACTGTTATACTGTTTTACTGCTGTTGTTAGCCGCCCCGAGGGGCGGCATACAAATCCAATAGATAGATAGATAGATAGATAGATAGATAGATAGATAGATAGATAGATAGATAGATAGATAGATAGATAAAATCCAAAATCTCAGAAAATTAGAATATTACATGCAATCAATAACAAGAATTTTACATAGAACAATATCGGACCTCTGAAAAGTATAAACATGCATATGTCCTCAGTAATTGTTTTGGGCCCCTTTTGCAGCAATTACTGCCTCAATGTGGCATGGCATGGAAGCTATCAGCTGAGGGGTTATGGAAGACCAGGATGCTTCAATAGTGGTCTTCAGCTCTTCTGCATTGTTTGGCCTCTTGTCTCTCATCTTTCTCTTGGCAATGCCCCATAGATTTTCTATGATGTTCAGGACAGGTGAGTTTGCTGGCCAATCAAGCACAGTAATCCCACAGTCATTGAACCAGGTTTTGTTGCTTTTGGCAGTGTGGGCAGATACCTAGTCCTGCTGAAAAACGATCATCCCCATAAAGCTTGTCTGCTGAAGAAAGCATGAAGTGTTCCAAAATCTCCTGTAGATGGCTGCGTTGACCCTGGACTTAATGAAGCCCAGTGGATCAACACCAGCAAATGACAAGGCTGCGTAGAGGAGCCGGGCATGGGAGTTGGGGGCGGGGAACAACAAGGACAGTGCGGAGGCCGGTGAAGGTTTTTCTTGTTTTGAATGTCGTGTGCGCATGCGCGTGGCTCCCCATCCCCCTGCCAGCTAACCTGATTATTGCCGCCGCCTCTGCCTCCACTCAGGGAGCCACTGTGGTCGGCGTGCCTTTTCCTCTCACTCAGCTCGACCATGGTGGCTCCCTGGGGAGAGGGGCAGGGGGGGCAGAGAAGCCAGATTCGCTTAACGACTGGGTTTCTAACCGATCCATGCCCAGGCATGAAAATGTGTGCTCAGACATTAAACTTTTCCACCCACACCGAAAAAAAATTAAAGGGAACATTGAGATTGAGAGGCCATTTAAAGGCTCAGAAATTCTTTGCAGATGTTATGAGTTAATTAGCTGATTAGAATGGGATACCTTGAGCCTGGAATATTGCACCTTTGAACAATATTCTAATTTTCTCAGATTGTAGATTTGGGGTTTTCATAAGAATCATCACAATTATGACAAATCACGGCTTGAACTACCTTGTTTTACATGTGTGTGTGTGTGTGTGTGTCACATGTTTTTGCAGAATTTTGAAAATTAAAGACTATGATAGATCTATTTTGACCTTGTTGTGGCCTCATCAGCTAGCCACACCCTCACACTGGGATTTGAACTTGCAACCTTTGCTTTGTAAGGCAGAGAATTAATCTCTAGGCTACAGTATCTAATCCCTTCAGCTTTGTACCAGGGAAGGGCTATGTTTTTTCTGTCGAATCACACTGGTATATGTGTGTGTGCGCGCGTGTACATATACATATACATATACATATACATATACATATACATATACATATACACATGCACATGCACACGCACACACACACATACACACACATACACACACACACACACACACACACACACATATATATTCTGTCAGATCACCCTGGTATATTGAAGGAGCGTTATAGCTTCCTTTTTGCCTCTAGGCCCAACCCAGGACCATTTCCAAGTCAATTAATTTTGTTCATAGCCGACCAACTATATTCTGAATGTGTTACATGTTTTTGCTGAATTTTTTTTAAAATTAAGGGAAACTAGGATAGCACTATTTTGGCCTTGTTCTGGCCTCATCAGCTAGCCATACCCTTACTGGGATTTGATCTTGCAGCGCCTTGTAAGGCAGAGAATTAACCTCTAGGCCACAGGATCTGATCCCTTCAGCTTTGTACCAGGGAAGGGTTATATGTTTTTTTCTGTCGGATCACCCTGGTATATTGAAGGAGCATCACAGCTTCTTTTTTGCCTCTAGGCCCAACCCAGGGCCATAAATGAAGAGGCAACAGCCATTGCGATCTCTGGAACATTTTAAAATTTATTAAAAACTACTAAAATTAACTAAGCTTTCCTTAGTCTTCTACTAACATTATCAGAGTGTTAAATTCCCCATTGAAGACAGTTGATTTTATATGATGCTGCTCACTTTGCTCATTGCCTGTGTCATAGGCCTACACCCTTCCTTCCCTCCTGTAATTAGCTTAGCCATTGCTAGCTTAGTCATGTGGGTTGCTGTTCCTTCTTTATCTTTTTCGTACTGCCTCTTTCTCTCCCCAGGAGGTAGAGTAGGTTATGAGTTAAGGTCCTAGGGTAGTAGGGTCCCAGGAATTGCCTAATAAACCTACTCTACCACCTGGGGAGAGAAAGAGGACATACTGGATCCACCTCATTTGCAATTACTCAAATACCATGAGTTTAGAAATGTGTAAAGATATTAACTGTGAAGTTGATTAGAGTTTATTTATTTTATTTATTTATTGGATTTGTATGCCACCCCTCTCTGTAGACTCCAGAGGGGACAAAACTTAGAATGAGGCTGAATGTCACAGGTGAAATCCTGTTTTAAAAAAATATGAGATACACAAAAAACAGTGAGATTTAATCCTATCCTCTAGGTGCCATCTTGACTTTTTTTGACTATGCCTACAGGAGCCTCTGAGAGCAAGCATAATGAAATTTGAAATAAAAGCAAATTAAATGCAAATCTGGAGGTACATTATTCTTATATTAATATTTTAAAATATTAGCATTCAAACTGAATTTTATCTTGAAGCAAGTAAAACATATGCCACTGATTTGGGGAAGAAATTACTTAACAATTATTATTTTAATGACTGTCATCTTTTCCCAAGAAAATCTAGAATTAAAATTCAGTAAAGCTTGCTTGGTTTTTAAAAACAGCTTGATGTGTAAGACATGAAAAACCAACCATTTGCCTTGATAGAATTATTTGAAGGATCCAAAAATCCATTCAATAATAGTTCTAGAATCCTAGGGTGTGGAACGAGAATCAAAATTATCAGATTTCAAACAAAGAAAATGAAAGAGGCAGTACTGTATTGCAAGCCAGATCTCCTCTGAGTAGCACAATCAGATGCAACAGAGAAAAAGGTGTGTCTTTTAATGATGGCAAACAAGAGGGCATTCTGATAGGTGTACTGTACTTTCTTTCACAACTTCTGCTCTGTGCTATTAGTTGCAGCATCTGTTACTATTCCTTCTTCTGCAAAACAACCATGAAATATACAGCATTCTGGGGGCCCAAGCAAGCAGGTAAATCTCTGCATATGTAGCTGAATATACAAGCTAATAGCACCCAGAAATACAAATGAATCTCAAATTTGGGGTGATTAACAAGTGCATTTTAAGATCCTATTAAAAGCAACAATAATTACCTTTCACACCACCAATATCATTATCAATCACAATTTATCTTGATCCAGATCATATCCCAGAAACATTTATTTAGACAAATTCCAGCTGCACCAAGAGAATTAGGACTGGTGTGTAGCATCATAGTTTGTTGGACTGTATATTTCTTTTTTCAACATAGGCTGATTTGTTTTGACAAAACCCATCCAGGCAAAAGCAAACATTAACCATAGTTGCCCTCCCCCACAAATCACCCAGAAATTACCTGTTTCTTTCAATGCATGAAGAGCTTTGTAAACAAATCTTGTTTCCAGGCAGAGTGCATGGACTACAGCATGAAATCAATGGACCCTTCAATTGCCTCCTCAGGAGTGTACCCTTTATCCCTTTTTGCATTTATAAATATAGATCTCACATCCAGATTTCACATAGTAGAAGCGAACATGTAAACAGCTCCTCCCTCTCATCCAGACTGGGGATAAAGGACTCGTACTGATAGGAAAAGCAGATCAGACAGCCAGACACACTAATGTACCTCTGCTGTTATCAAGCTTCCTGAATCTCAGAGAAAAAGACCTACTTCCTAGTAGACTGAAGTATGAAATGGGGCTTAATTATGTAAAGAAACACATTAGCAAAGTAATGAACGGAGAAAGTGTATTTTCAAGAAGAGAGATAATGCACTTTGCTTGATGCAAGTAAGAATAGGAAAGTATCTGAAAGCCCTTTGAAATAGAAAGAAAATAAACAGGAAACCATAGCTTTGGAAAGCTTTAGTGCTAGAAGGAAAATAATTAGGATTGCTTCAATTTGATATAGTAATGAAAGAGCTATGGAGTATCCCATTTTGCTGCATCTTTGTCACAATATTGGTTTGATTCTAAACAGTAAATAGCTTGGATGTAAGTATGTTTGAGTCAATAATTTGCTACTTTGCTTATCCCAAATAGCCTTGGCAATCATCTGATTTTAAGACAGATGATATTCCTGGGAAGGGGAAGCAATAGAAAAAACCTGTGTTTGTGGCTTTAAAACCATTTTAGAATAAGGATACAAAGTAAACTCTCTAATTAGATGAAAGAAATGTCCATCTGGATTCAGCTCCAAGTTGGGAGAAAAACACCGGAAACTTCCTGAAGAAGTTGGGAAGTTTTCACTCCAATCTGACAGGGAAGTAAAGTAGGAAAATCTGGTTGGTTCCCTGATGGATTGGCTCCCTCTTTAAACCCCTTGCCTTTTGTGTATTTGGTTACTCCCTGTAACCCAGTGATGGCAAACCTATGACATGGGTGCCACAGGTGGCACACGGAGCTATATCTGCTGGCACCCAAGCCATTGCTCTAGCTCAGCTCCAATGTGCATGTGTGTACCAGCCATCTGATTTTTGGCTCACACAGAGGTTCTGGGAGGGCATTTTTGGCTTCCACAGAGCCTCCGGAGTGGGGGATGGGGGAGGGCGTTTATAACCTCCCCTGGCTCCAGGGAAGCCTCTGGAGCCTGGGGAGAACGAAACACAAACCTACTGGGCCCACCAGAAGTTGGGAAACAGACCATTTCTGGCCTTCAGTGGGCCTCCAGGACAGGAGCTGTTTTCAACCTCCTGAGGCATTGAATTATGGGTGTGGGCACTCGCGCATGCACGATGGTGTGCACACACGCTCTTTCGGCACCCGAGGAAAAAAAGGTTTGCAATCTGTAACCTAATAAAGAGCTGAAGTCATTCCACCAGTCTCCTATCTCTTCAGTATCAGAGCTCAACAGAAAGCTTGTTTATTTCAATCAGATAGCTAAGCAAATGGAATTCAGTAGATGTGTATTGATGTACTCTTCTTCCCTCCCTTCTACCCCATGTTTACTTCAAAAGAAGTTAGAATGAACAAATTACTTTTTGAGCTAACTGATCCGAGTCTTTGGAGAGTGGCGGCATATAAATCCAATCAATCAATAAAGAAATTCACTATTATATTTATGAATGTATAAACTTCTTTAGACAACTAATTAGGGTAGAAAAGCAAAGCTGCAGCTTGTATAACATTAACAAAATAAAGATCTAAAGCAAAATAAAAATAGGACCATTTGATTTCTATTCTTTACATAAAGTATTCTGTACTTATTTAAACATAATATATTAAACATATTAAACACCTCTGTCGTCAGGCATGGGGAAATTGAAATTTCCCTTCCCCCTAGGCTTATAGAATTTATATATGGTATGCTAGTATGTATGAGTGGTTCTTTAAATTGGGGTTTTTTAGATTGTCTTTTAATATTAGATTTGTTTACATTGTCTTTTTATATTGTTGTTAGCCGCCCCGAGTCTTCGGAGAGGGGCAGCATACAAATCTAATTAATAATAATAATAATAATAATAATAATAATAATAATAATAATAATAATATTTCTGTGCTGCCACAATCAAATATTCTCACCAGTTTTTTTATTGAAAATACAATTTATTTTTTAATTGAAAATATAATTTAAAACATTTGTTCTAAAAAATAAAAATTCAACAGTGCAAACAACAATAACAATAAACACAATGACATCAAATTGAGGAATGCTCTCCACAGCAGCTCATCCTTCAAAGTTTTTGAAAATCAATAGAACTGGCCTTTTCAATACTGGGAGTCCTTTCCATAGTGTTGGCATTGCTATAGAAAAAGAATGATCCCAGAGAATCTCCCCAAAATGTGGGATTTGTAGTAGTTTTTCCACAGGGCTTACTGATTGGAATAGCAATCATGTAGGTATGTGGTTGCCAAGTCCTAAAATGCTTTACTAGTCAAAAAAATATGTTTGTATTTTATTATGATGATCGTGATTTATCACTCGTTGCTTGTATGTGCAACTGGGAGCTTTATGCATTGAAGACAAATTCCCTGTGTGTCCAATCACACTTGGCCAATAAAAGATTTGTAATTAAGGGCAGCTTAAATCGGACCAATAAACTTATTGGCAACCAATGCAGAATTTGCACAACCTGTTCTATGTACTCCCAGCTTGGAAAGCCTCAAAATATAGATGCTGATGATGAAATTTTTGAACACTATTTAAGAACGGTATTGTCTCAGATAAGTTCATAACTGCTAGCAACGCTATGCAGAATACTTGGGAAAAATTAAACAATTACAGTACAAATTTGGAAGCCTTTAAGAAATAGCAATAAGAGTAGTTATGTTCAGTTTCTTCCATGTGCAGGTTCCATAGTGTAGTGGTTATCACGTCTGCTTTACACGCAGGTCCTGGGTTCGAGCCCCAGTGGAACCACTCAATTTTTTTCCACAACTTACAAATACAAACTCGCTTCAAATTTCTGAGCTAGTACTATATTCACAATTTGCACAAAATCCATTTCTAAGTAAGCTATTAATGCGTAGCACCATCTGACATTTTCTGCAAAAGCGTTCTGCATCACGTTCTGCTCACGGCGCCACCCTTCGGGGATCTAATATTTATCAATCTCCAGGGTGTTTTTTCAGCACCATCCATTGTCCTGGATCCTGAAATCTTATAATTAAAGCGGTTACGGTAATGGATCAATGCGGGGTTTAGCCCTCTAGAAATCTTGTAATCTAGCACCGCCTTTCCTTAAATATTTGCGATCGAAGCCACGAATAATCGCTCTCAAAACCTGTGTACAAACCAGTCAGTAGTATGAGTTCTACATATGCTCACCAATACATTTAACTAGGATTTATTGCCTTTTTATTCCGGCTGGCTCAAGGGTAGGCAAAGTCGGCTCTTCTATGACATGTGGACTTCAACTCCCAGAATCCCTGAGCTAGCATGATTGGCTGAGGAATTCTGGGAGCTGAAGTCCGCAAGTAATAGAAGAACCAACTTTGCCTACCCCTGGCTCATTGCCTCGAAGCTCGAGGGCTATTGATTTATGGCCAAACCCCACCCCCCCATTCTCAGCTTCTGCTCCCAAGAAGAGCCGAAGTAATAAAACATATAAGATCTTTTTTTGCACAATTCGCGTTTTCAGGCAGATGTTTTACAAAGATTGCCGGGGAAAATACACGAGTTGAAGAAAGGCCTGAGGGCGGAACGAGCCCCGCGTTGATCGGCAGCCGTCTTCCCGCCTTCTGCCCAGGTTTTGCCTCTGTGTGGGGTGGCACTCGTAACGGGCGACTTTGTAATCAACCAGCTCATCGCTCTGTGCTTATGGCGGAAGAGAAGGAGGCGGCGGAAGTGGCTTAAGACAGAACCCTGGCAGAACCGGACGGTATCTGCTGGCAAAAGGGTCAGCGGGGTGGGGCACGAGCAGCCGCTCCTGCTCCTCCCCAGCGCGCGAGAAAGAAGCTGCAGTTTGCCACGCGGGAGCGAGGATTGCGATAGCTTCCTCGCGCGCCCGCCCACGCGCTTCGCTCGGGCTCCGAGGGAAAGTGCGGGGACTGGGAGGGGGCCGCGTCGCCTTTTGTGGCTCCTCGATTCATTCCTCTGAGGGAAAGAAGGTGGCCCTGTGCGCAGGCGCGAAAATAGGCCTTTCCTATTGAAGGATTGACGTAAAAACAGAAATAGGACAATTGTGTGTGGTGTTTTTTTTTAAAAAAGGAGAAACCGTAGAAATAAATATAAATGTGAACACGTTCTTTTTTAAGCTTGATATATTTTTTGTTGCGTTATGTTTGGTTATTTTGAAAACTGGATAAAAATAAAATAATTTTAAAAAAGAGAAAATAGGCCTTTCCACAAGGAATACAGTATTTCAAATGCGGGGGTGGAGGTGGGGAATGGGTTTCTGCAAGTCACTACATGATTGACTCTGAAGGAGGCTACAACAGGGGCAGATTGCTGTTGCCTGCCACTACCGGTGCGCTGCCGGAGTAGCTTGGGTCATCTTGCATGTGTGCGCGTGCATCCTCAGCGTGACGTGTGCTTGCCCCTGTGGCTCTGACTGCTAATGGAGTCCGGCGCAATTTTGCTACCTGCCCAGGTGCAGTAGCATAATTGCGCTGGACTCCGCTAGCATCAGAGCACATGTCACCGTTCCACCTTAGCGGCCCACCTCTGGCATGTGCACATGTGCAGGAAGCAAAAACACTTGAAATCTCACTAGGATTTGAAATCTCACAGATTCAGACAGCACAGAAATTTTTAGGAATTTCAGCGTTGTCTGAAGCATTTCAAAAACCAATGCAGATTAACAGCATCGGGAAATCCTCTCTTTGTGTCCATAAAGATTCCCCCTGTCAAAATTGAAGGGGGGGCTTTTAAAAGCCCAGATTCTAATAACGGAGTCAATGACACGGATGTTCCCTCTCCTCTCTCTAAAACACAACAACAAAGCGTTCAGTGTGCTAAGAACAGCTCTTTTTTTTTTTTTTAAAGTAAAACAAAATTCTGCATTGTTATAAAACCTGGTAAAAAATAGTATTTCAAACTGTACAGTCATCAGAAGCACACAGTTATCAAAAGATATCTTTCTGTCAAAGAACTTGGAGTACAGTGTTCCCTCGTTTACCATTACATTCCAGGACCACCTGCGATAAACGAAAATCCGCAAAATAGGGATGCTATATTTTTTAAAGTATTTATATACTATTTTAAGGCTTCATAAACCCTCCCCCACACTTTTGCACTATATAAACCTTTCTCGTTCCCTTAATAACCATTCCCACACTATTCTGTGCATGTATTGTACCTTTACACTCACTGTAAAATGTTTTGAATTCCTAAAACTACAGGATGAAACGATGTCCCACATGAAATGGCCGAGTGTAGGAGCAGACTCAGAGATGGGGAAGTTGTGCACAGACAAAAAGTAAACAACATGCTACTATACTGAGCCAATCAGACTCTGGGATACAAAGCAGCACTCTCTGGTTGGTCACTTCTCCGTCAATTAACCAATCATGTGTTGTTTACAATCTCATGTAGGCAAGTAGCGTCTCAAGTGGGCGAGTTCCGCAGAAAACCCGCAAAGTAGTGAAAATCCACAATATATTTTTTCCATTAATATTTTTTAAAACCTGAAATGGACTGAGTCCACAAAAGGTGAACTGTGAAGTGGGGAGGGAACACTGTACTCATATCCAATGATCCAAATGCTAGAATCCACAGTAACAACATTGCCAAGAAAGTACTAAGAGTTGTTAACCTAATCCTACGTAGCTTCTTCTCTGGCAACATTGCACTGCTGACCAGAGCTTACAAAACATTTGTTCAACCAATTCTAGAATACAGTTCACCCATCTGGAAGCCGTCTGGAAGCCGCATTGCATATCAGACATTAATACAATCGAGAGAGTCCAGAAATATTTCACTCCTCCACTCACAACCAAATACCTTAGTCCATCAGATTTGAAATACTGAGATTAGACAATTTACAACTACGTTGCCTCCGAACTGATCTAAATGTAGTTCATAAAATCATATACCAAAATGTCCTTCCTGTTAATGACTACTTCACTTTCAACCGCAGCAATACACGACATAACAGATACAAACTAAATGTAAACCACTCTAAACTCAACTACAGAAAATATGACTTTAGCAATAGAATGATCAATGCCTGGAATACACTACCTGACTGTGGTTTCTTCCTCAAATGCCAAAAACTTTAACTTTAGATTGTCCACAGTTGACCTCTCTTTGTTTCTAAGAGGTCTGTAAGGGGTGTGCATAAGCGCAGCATTGTGCCTACCTTCCCTGTCCTGCTGTCTTATTGTCCTCTTTTATTGTTACTTTTTACTTATGTTTATACAAACTACTACTATCCTATACATGTTTGACAAATAAATAAATAAAATAAAGAATGCATACAGAAGCAAGATTTTGGTGGGTTTTTGCTTTGTGCAAGTGCACGAAGCAAAAGATTAAAGAAAAAAGGTGGTGGTACCCAAAGGACTGGCATGGGAGCGGTCATGTTCAAATTGTGCAATCTGGAGCCCGCTACTGGTGCACAGTCACCTACCACACCAGTAGCAATCCATCACTGGGATACAGTTCTGTCCTTTATAGGAGAGAATACTAGTCGAAAGCCTTGGTGCTCTCTGTTATTTGCTTTAGGCAATAACCTCATCAATGCTATGATAATGTGCAATAGTGCATTGGTAATGTTACCTAGTCGGGTAACAAAATGTTTGTAAGCAAGCAACCAGGCTCAGAGAACACCAAGGACTCCACAGTTCAAACCCAAACTACAGATATTCTCTTCTATTGAAAAGATACCCTCTGTTGTAGAGAAGTTTGGAGATCATCCCATCAAGTGCTGACCAAATGGACAGAGTTGCTAGGTTTCCTAATCTCTGGCAACAGCTCACAATTCCCTAAAGGACATTCTGGTGCTCTCTGATCCTTTTCATCTACCTGATCCCTTGTCTTTCTATTCATCTCTCAGATTTTCCAAACAGTGATTATATCCCCCCCCCCCCAATCCATCTCTTGTTTGCCTCCTGTGCCCTAAACAGTTTCTCCTTGTAGGTAATTATTGCAAAGGAGCAATTAACTATCATAGTCCTAGGAATTGACTGACTCATTCTTCTTGGCATTCTGAAGCTGTTTCTTGAGTAAGCATACATTGCTGTGATAAACAGTTTTTGAATGAGCAGATCCGATTGCTTGGTTAGCTTTATTTCACTTTAAATGCATTCACATTTTCCTCCCTGAAATACAGTAATACCTCATCTTACGAACTTAATTGGTTCCAGGGCCAGGTTCGTAAGGTGAAAAGTTCGTAAGATGAAACAATGTTTCCCATAGGAATCAATGGAAAAGCCAATAATGCTTGCAAGCCGATTAGGAAAATCCAAAACATTAAGGCTTAAAAAAAAAAAGCTGCCGGCAGACGAAGCTGAGGCGAACGGAGTGGGGGGAGGGAAACCCATGGAGATCCAGAGGGGAGAATGGGGCAGGACAGAGTGGAGAAAAACGGAGGAAACCCATGGAGATCCAGAGGGGAGAATGGGGCAGGACAGAGTGGAGAAAAACGGAGGAAACCCATGGAGATCCAGAGGGGAGAATGGGGCAGGACAGAGTGGAGAAAAACGGAGGAAACCCATGGAGATCCAGAGGGGAGAATGGGGCAGGACAGGGTGGGAAAAAACGGGAGGAACTCAAGTCTGGAGGTGGGGCATCCCAGCGGCCGGTGGCAGGTTCGTAAGGTGAAAAAAGTTCGTAAGAAGAGGCAAAAAAATTCCGAACCCTGGGTTCGTATCTTGAAAAGTTCGTATGACGAGGGATTCGTATCATGAGGTACCACTGTACTGTATTTAGATTGGAATTTTTTGTATGTAAATAATGATACAATTGAATACCCTGATAAGTTGATATTCAGATGCTAAAGTTTTCTTAAATATTTGTTTTTGGCTTGGTATAAGATATACATAGCCTCTGTGACTTGTAAACCATGTCTTAATATATGTCAACTGCAATATATAATAAAAACTATTAAATTAATTGTTTCATTTTTTAATGAGAAATAAATATTTGAATGCCATTCATGCAACTTAACTCACACCATTCCAAGGAGTCTTGCGGGGGAGAGGGGGGACAAAATAAGTTTGTTTTAAGCAAGGACAACTTTATTAAGTGGTTGACTCATGATTCAGTAGAAATGACATGGAGCTCCATTCTGTTAAACCAGTAGTAATAACATTTTGTAATGGAAGATTCCTAAAACCATTATCTCTTGGGTTTCCGATTCAGTGCCAGAGGATCATAGGAATCACTGACCGTGTGAGTGTGAAATACATGGTTACAGCCTTAACATGAATAAGGTGCTCAGTAGAGGATAATTGACTGAAAGGACTGAAGTGATATGCAGAATAACACCAGGCTCTTTGAGCATAACACAGATCATAGTTTAATGAAACAAATTATTGGCAGGAAATTATTAGCTATATACAGAAGCAGTCTATATACTCTTTTCTAGGCTGATGGAGAGCTGGTACATAATGTCTGAATAAAAGGTTAGGGCAAGAATTCAGCTTCACTTTAGTGTCCATTTAATCATTTGATAACACCACCAAAGTAGTGCTTTCTTCTGGAATTTTTTACAGCTTCCACTCTAGTTTCCATTCTAGATTTTAACCTTAGGTTTCCTAGTGATTTCCCATTCAAGTACTAGCTGCTTCATCTTGGTGTAGCTGTTGTAACATCAAATGGATGCTCTTGCCATTTGAAGACACATCTTTTCTTAAAGTATATTAACTGCTAACCTGTTCCAGAATGTATCAGTTTTTCATGTATTTTTATATGAATTGATTGGATTTCTCCACCATGGTTGTTTCACTTGTTTCTTTTTATCATATACATAGCAGTGTTCATTTAGGAAAGACATCAAGAAAAATTAAAATAAAGCTAAAAAAAGATAAGTCTGGTTATTATTGGTGGGTGTTTTTTCTTTTTGCAATAGATGAATACAATACATGTGTGTCTATGTTTAGATCATTTTAAAGAGCATTGCCCTTGGAGATTCCTTCAAAAATGAACTTGGCTTACCATAGTCAATTAAATCTCTAAGAGATAACATGGATAAGGTGCTTAATGGAGCTATGTTTAAGTTAATCTTCCTCCTGTTCAGAAAGCTATACCATTCACTGAGCAGGTACTGCTGGAAGGTGAAATCAAGCAAAGATGTATTTCCAGCTAAGAAATGTGGCTCTGTTTCTTTTCTTCTTTGAAGGTAAGCAGTACAAAATGTATTCTATTATATAGTGTTATTTTTACTTGTCATTGATTGTAATTTATACTGTTTGTAATCCATGATCCTTTTCAGTTCCTAGATTAGACACAAAGTTTTACATTTTTCATTGCTAAACCAGAAGACTTTTTCTTAGACCCTGGGATTCTAATTTTTAAGTGTGTTTTAAAAAATAACTATATATGACCAGATGTTGTTTTTTTTAATGGAAATGATGGAAAAATAAGGATGTTGGTAAAATATATGATTCAAAGAATTGCTGAGATTGAATAAAAATCTTACATTTTCAAGAAATACCTTTATAGTAATATTTTTCATCTTATCAGAACTACTTAGCTTTGAAAGCAAGGTATACCTTTTGAAGAATATGACTCATTTCAGATTATATATAGAATCTATCACCACAAAAGGCTAGTGACAGATTGTGTCAAGTCAGTGTTAATTGTTAGTTAACACCAAAGTAAATATTCTGGTGGTTCTCAATCTGACCTTTTAGGTCTTCCATTAATGCCTCCATTATTGAAAGTAAGCCCATCCACCTTAATGCTGATTATCATATTTTCTACCTTTTCAGCATTATAGATTTCCCAGAAAATCTAGGTCTTTGCATCATGTGTCCAGAATACCATAATATGAGCTGTTTGTGTATGCCCAAATGAGAATTCTGGATTGTTTGTTCAGTGATCCATTTATTCATATTCATGGCTATCAATGGTATTTTCAGAAGTTTTCCCAAACACCAGTGTTCAAAATGTCAAAATACTTTCTATGCAATTCTTCAAAGTTCAACTTTTATTTCCATGGAATGTCATAGGAAAAGAAAAAAGGCCATCACAGTTCTGATCTTTCTACTATAGATAAGTTACAGTGTGAATATTTTTTTCCTCAAGCCCTTACTACCAAGTGCCTATTTGTGATTTATTTCTTATTTGCTGGATTCTATATTTTTGGTAATCCTAAAAGACTGAAGATATCTATCGTGTTTCCCTGAAAATAAGACATCCCCTGAAAATAAGCCGTCTTCCGAAAATAAACCCTCCAAAATAAGCTTTTCTCCAAAAATAAGCCCCAAAATATTTAAATTCATGTGCAGCTGGTCCCCGCCATTTCCTCTGCTTAGAGTAGGGAGACAGACCTGGAAATCAGGTAAGAAAGCAAGAGGAGCAATGTCTTGCTCCACATGGCCCAAAATAATAAGATTTCCAAAAATGAGGCCAAGTGCTTATTTTGGGGGTTCAAAAAAATATAAAACACGCTTTATTTTGGGGGAAACATGTTACACTTAAATATTTTTATTGTCAGTTCAAAAGTTGGTTGTTGTATCTGTTGACATTATTTTTCTCTTTCTACTTAATATTTAATAATTAGTTTATTGTCAGCAGCAAACACCCAGTGCTCCCACCACCAATTTAAAGACATCACCTGCCCCACCCCAACTCAACCCTTCCACCGACATCACGTAACACAATCCACAGTTCATTAGTCCCCAGGGAGCTATGTGCATGCTCCTCATCATTCCCCAGCAGCACCACGAAGCAACTGGAACAGAGGCACCCCCCACGAATGCCAGTAGTGATTTATGGAAGCTGGTGATGAGAGCCTCCCCCTGTCTGAATGGCAGCTCAGCCATTTTGGAGCTGACATGCGGCCCTCCTACCACGATGTTACCTGGAAAGAAAAGGGTAGATAGTAAAATAGCCAACTATGTGATTACGCCCCAGGTTGTTGTCGGTGAAACCAGGAAATGAGACTATCATTATTATGTACTGACAATGAATCCTTGATGCTTCTGTCAATGGGTATCCTTTCCACAGAATGAGATACTGCAGTCAGCCTTGGATCATCAAGGACCTCCTCCACCTTGTACTAAAGGCACATTTATGGGACCAGGTGTCCTACTGAATGTCCTACTGAATTTTTAAATACAAACCTCTCAAAAATTGTTTTCTTTGCAAAAACAACATTATCTCCATCAGTTTCTTACACGGACCAAGCATTTAAAAGTGGTAGTGGGAAATTTGTACTTTCAGACTTGCAAGATTCTGTCAATGTGGCCTTGCAATAAAGTAGAATTAGTGCTTCATGTTGCATTTCCTGTCTGATTTACTTGAGAGGGCTATCAACCACTTTCTGGGGATTTGCCATTGATCAATGTAATAACCATGCAGATCATTTTAAAGCGCAAATTTCTTATTAATTATAGTTGGAAAATAAGGTGGATACTGGCACATAGCCTCATGTGATTTTTTAAAATGTTATTTTAAAAAGCATCACCCAAATGTTTCTTTCCAAAATCTACATTTCTATTACCTCTGTATATTTTGCATAGGACTCCTCATGCACCTCCATTGGTTGCTGCAAAGAATTGTGTCTAACAGGTTCTGGCAGAAATGTTTAGCTATGACAGGGTTTTCCCAAGGCGTAAGTTTATCATTTCATCCTTCTATCAATGCACAGTTGAGAGGGCCATTGTGATGTGGAACAGTACATCCAGTGCTATGTGAAACACCAACAGTTTAATTGGGCAGGTAGCTTAATTTGGGGAGGTAGCTCATAATAATGTGGTCCATAGTAGGACCAGATATACTCCATTCCATGTTGTTACAGGGGTCAACTTCTTCCTTATACCGGAATGACAACAGCCAACTCTGGAAGACCTTGGGGTGCATGAATGGGTCTCAAACTTGAGAAGAGTATGGGAAACCATCAGGGAGGCTCTGAAAAAGGCTGGGGAAAAGTATAAAGCCCAGGCTGATAAAAGGAGGAGGCCATATAAAACATTTCCTCTGGTCATCTTCTGATGTTTGACTGTACTATACATTTCAACATGAATACTTTCAATCTTAATATCTGAATATCTCCTTGAATCTTTAAGAACTTTTCAAATACATTAGAAATGCTGCTATTGTTTTTTTGTTGTTGTTAAATTTGTTTGTTTTACATATACATATCAATGCATGAACAGTGTGGGACTATGGTGTCATTCATCCTGATACAAATAAAACTAGTAAAATTAATAATAATTAATAATTACATTCAAACAATTTATATATTTCCAATAATAATAATAATAATGATAATAATAATAATAATAATAATACACATTTATATTGTTATAGTCTATCATTTGATAATAGACAATGACTTAATATAAATGTGTATTATTATTAGAAATATATACTAATATCCCCCTTTCTCTTGATACTATCTCTTTCCTAACATTTAATCATGTCACCCTTTTATTGAAAGACGTTTTCTTTCAATCCTACCTAACTTCTAATCATATCACCATTCTAAGAAAAAAGGAAAAGAAAGAAAAGAGAGAAGCAAATCAGAACAACAACAAAAATATAACTCCTTTCCTTTCTATCCATCGTCTCTTGCCCATTTCAGACTTTAGTTGCTATGGTTTTTTTTTACTTGCCTTCCATATTCCTCTCTTAGATTTTTATCTCTGTCTTGGCTATTCAATCCAAATATTTCCCCTATTACTACCCTCTTTCATTGCCAAGCAATATTATTATTATTATTATTATTATTATTATTATTATTATTATTTTGTTATTGTTATTGTTATTATTATTATCTCTTCCTTCTTTTGTTCTTCAGTTCAATCTTTTTCTCCATTTCTTCATTTAGCTCCTCCCTTTTTCAGCATCTTGATCCTTACTCATCATCCCTCATATAGTATTTTCCATTTTTTCCATAATCTCCTTAAATCCTTTCTCCATGATATCCTTAGTGCTTTGGAAAATCTTTTTTTATTATTATTTTTTTCTTTTGGAAATTTTTTTATTTACAATTGTGGATACAGAAAAATAACAATACAAAGACAATACTAACATACAAAAAGAGAATATAAAAAAAAGAAAAAAAGGAAAAAAAGGAAAACAATTCTTCAAAACACATAATAAAATGTAGGCAACTACAAGGTGAGTTCAAGACCAGTCTGCATAATCTTCAGAACTTTGTATATTGTCTTTAGCCTGGTTGTAGATAATTTCCAAAATCAGTAAGTCTTGTAGATAACAAAAAATAGAAACAAAACATATATATATATAACATGGAAAACAAATAGTAGTCTTACTTAATAATTCATAACTTTATCTTATTTGGTCTATTAAGTTTCCACCAGGTATGATTTTTAACATAATTAGGTGTTTACAATGTACTTAGCGAGTATTATTTCTATTTTCTAACCAGTGATAGAGTGGCGCTCAAGGCGGCAAGATGCACATATCATGCCGCCTTGATTGCATCAGCAGAATCCCACCCGGCCGCTCTATTTAGGGTGACCCGCTCCCTCCTTAACCAGGGGGGAGTTGGGGAGCCCTTGCAGAGTAGTGCCGAGGATTTTAACGCATTTTTCGCTGATAAAATCGCTCAGACCCAAGCGGACCTCGACTCCAATTGGAAAACAGAGTCGACTCACAATGAGTCAGTCGAGGTGACTGAGGCCATTACTTGTCCACCTGTCTGGGAAGAGTTTGATCTGGTGACACCTGATGAAGTGGACAAGGCCATTGGAGCTGTGAGTTCCGCCACCTGCTTACTGGATCCGTGTCCCTCCTGGCTGGTTTCGGCCAGCAGGGAGGTGACACGGAGCTGGGTCGAGGAGATTGTCAACGCTTCCTTGGGGAGGGGGTCCTTTCCATCACCCTATAAGGAGGCGCTTGTGCGCCCCCTCCTCAAGAAGCCTTCCCTAGATCCAGCCATACTTAATAACTATTGTCCAGTCTCCAACATTCCCTTTATGGGGAAGGTTGTTGAGAAGGTGGTGGCGCTCCAGCTCCAGCGGTCCTTGGAAGAGGCCAATTATCTAGGTCCCCAGCAGTCGGGTTTCAGGCCCAGTTACAGCACGGAAACTGCTTTGGTCGCGTTGATGGATGATCTCTGGTGGGCCCGGGACAGGGGTTTATCCTCTGTCCAGGTGCTCCTTGACCTTTCAGCGGCTTTTGATGCCATCGACCATGGTATCCTTCTGCGCCGGCTGGAGGGGTTGGGAGTGGGAGGCACTGTTCTTCAGTGGTTCTCCTCCTACCTTTCTGGTCGGTCACAGTCGGTGTTAGTGGGGGGTCAGAGGTCGACCCCGAGGTCGACCTCGAGGTCTCTCCCTTGTGGGGTGCCTCAGGGGTCAGTCCTCTCCCCCCTGCTATTTAATATCTACATGAAACCACTGGTGAGATCATCCAAGGGCATGGGGTGAGGTATCACCAGTACGCTGATGATACCCAGCTTTACATCTCCACCCCATGTCCAGTCAATGAAGCAGTGGAAGCGATGTGCCGGTGTCTGGAGGCTGTTGGGGCCTGGATGGGTATCAACAGACTCAAACTCAACCCTGATAAGACGGAGTGGCTGTGGGTTTTGCCTCCCAAGGACAATTCCATCTGCCCGTCCATCACCCTAGGGGGGGAAACTACTGACCCCCTCAGAGAGGGTCCGCAACTTGGGCATCCTCTTCGATCCACAGCTCACATTAGAGAAACATCTTTTGGCTGTGGCGAGGGGGGCATTTGCCCAGGTTCGCCTGGTGCACCAGTTGCGGCCCTATTTGGACCGGGAGTCACTGCTCACAGTCACTCATGCCCTCATCACCTCGAGGCTCGACTACTGTAATGCTCTCTACATGGGGCTACCTTGGAAAAGTGTTTGGAAACTTCAGGTCATGCAGAATGCAGCTGCAAAAGCAATCATGGGCTTTCCCAAATATGCCCATGTTACACCAACACTCCGCAGTCTGCACTGGTTGCCGATCAGTTTCCGGTCACAATTCAAAATGTTGGTTATGACCTATAAAGCCCTTCATGGCACCGGACCAGACTATCTCAGGGACCGCCTTCTGCTGCAGGAATCCCAGCGACCAGTTAGGTCCCACAGAGTGGGTCTTCTCCGGGTCCCGTCAACTAAACAATGTCGCTTGGCGGGACCCAGGGGAAGAGCCTTCTCTGTGGCGGCCACGACCCTCTGGAACCAACTCCCCCCAGAGATTAGAATTGCTCCCACCCTCCTTGCCTTTCATAAGCTTCTTAAAACCCACCTCTGCCGCCAGGCATGGGGGAATTAAGATACTCTTTTCCCCTAGGCCTTTACAATTTTATGCATGGTATGTCTGTATGTATGTTGGTTTTACAATAAGGGTTTTTAACTGTTTATATTGGATTGTCATATGCTGTTTACTACTGTTGTTAGCCGCGGCCTACAAATCCAATAAAATCAAAATCAAATCAAATCAAATTCCAACAATCATAAAATCGTGTTTCCTCTTCGCTTGTTATTTCTAGGGTCAATTTAGGCATTTCTGTGCATTGAATAATTTTTTCTAGTAGTAATTCTTCTTGTGGGATTTCTTCTTTTTTCCAAGTTTGGGCAAAGGCTAGTCTAGCCGCAGTGGTGATATGAATAATCAGATAAATGTAATTTTGATTAAAGTGTTGGCGAATGATACCTAATAAAAAGCATTGTGGTGATTTTTCAAGGTTTACCTCTAAAATTTCATCAATCCATGTCCCAATTTTTTTCCAGTGCTTTGGAAAATCAATGGCATCATCTTCCATTCTACTCATTTATTCCTTTTTAAGCATCTTATTTTGTTTTTTAAAAATCCAACTTTTGTCCAGTAGTCCAAGAATCATTTTGAGAGTTACCCTTCAAGAAGTACACTAATCACAGTTCTTCATATCCCATAGGCATTCAATCAGTTCCATTTGAATAGTCCCAGGAGTTTTCTGGTGCCTCTTTACATCCTCTTTACAGATTCAATCTTCTAATATAACAGTCAGAGGTCACTTTAATTAAATAACTCTCTTGTTCTCATATTTGAGTTTCCAGTAGTCATGGGGTAGTTAGATATAACCCATTAAATATTTTCAAAATCTTTCATACAATTATTCCCAGACTTGTATGTTTTCCTTTCATCAGTAGCAGGTGCTCTGAGCTAAAATAAGCAATCTTATTTTAATCTTTCAATCATAATTTTAATAATAGTTCAATTGTAAAAGCAGGATAATTTTAAAGCCTATAATTCTAGAATTTTAAAATGTCTTCCCAATTTAAGAGTCCATTTTTCTGTATTTTAAAATGTTTATTGTTTTTCTCTCTTTAAGTCTTTCCCTTTTGGTCTAGTATTTTTCTCAGTAAAAATTTAAAAAAAACTATTAAAAAAATAGTTCTGAGCAAATAGTTCTATATTAGTCCTTGTGGTTAGATTTTAAGTGAAAATGAATTCTCTCCCCCAATTCCAGTTCTGTTCACCTACTTCGCTCCAGCACCAGTCTTGGTTGTTTCTCGGTTGTCCCAGCTTCATGGCAACCATCGTTAGGCTGCCTCTTCTCCTTGCCATGGCTGAGATAGAAAAAGAATGTGGGTCAGGCAAGACAGCTGCAACTCTCTGCAACTTCACAGGGTGACCCTCTTTGCTTCACTGCTCTTACAGGCCAGCTTTGGCTCCTCTTGGAGCCTATCAATGGGGCAGTGATAGGCTACCAAAATTTTTGCTACCACACTGTGAGCATGGTTTATGCATTTTGTTTCAACATCTTTCAGTGGAAATTTATTTACTTATTTACTTATTTACTAGATTTCTATGCTGCTCTTCTCAAAGTGACTCAGGGCGGCGTACAACAATTGGGTGTTCTGGGGTGAGCTCCATTTTCGCTAACCCGCTGCGTTCCCCCCTGCCCGGGCAGTAGCCCACTCCAGATTATCTACTATATAAAGTGTATGTACATGCGCAGACAGCTCTTCTAAAATTATACACATTCAACCTCATTTATTGTGATAGGAAAAACCTACCCAGAGCCCAGAAGGGAAAAAAGAAAAAAACATCAAAAGTTTGCTACTGGTACTGTGTACCTGACCAAAATTTTGCTACCAGTACTGCATTCCTGTTCCCATAGGAGCCCAACACTGCAATGGGGAGAACTCAGCAGGAGAGTGTGAAGACCTGCTCCTCATGTCCAATCGCGCAGTGACATCAACCAGAAGTCTGAAATGCTGCCATTATTGAAGGCATTCAGGAATCTAATAAGGAAACATATCGGAAATAATGACACAAGGGTCACAACTTGTCTAGTCTGTCATAAAAGAAAAACCAAGACAAAGGCCCACAAGCCAACATATAATAGCCACAATATATTGGTATTGATATTCTGGTTGCATGATTCTCTAGTTAATGTACTTTACCCAGGGTTTACAAATAGATCAGTAATTCCTAATACTGTATAATACATAGCATGATTGTTGCCCCCATGTATCCAGGTTTGATAGTTTACCAAAATTAAATTTGTAGCAGAACTCTGCCCTTTCAATTAACATTCACACTGTAATTGTAGATCACAAATCCTTTTATTTTCTCGGCAACTGCCACATCTGCTCATTGAAGACTATATCATCAATACAATGTGATTTATTTCCAGACTGTTTTTTCCTATTGGGTTTCCCCTTTCCATCTGTTATTTGGCACTTCTATTTAGCAGACAGACAAATGTTTTCTTTGGCTGTTTAAATAGGGATACCAGTACTGGACTGTTAAAATTCAGAAATGATAGTATCTAAATAGAAAATATATAATATTAATTTATTAACCAATATTACTTAGACTTATGTAACCAATTATAAAGTATCTTCATAAACCAGCGAATAATTATGTACCTGGAAGGGAGTATGGGAATAGAAGGGAAAATGCCAGTTTGGAAGAGAAAATTGTCATAGAAAGATAAATTCCCATGTCCTAGAAAGGTTGTGCTGATCTGCTTTCATCATAGGTTTTTTTTAAAATTATTATTATTATTATTATTATTATTATTATTATTATTATTATTATTATTATTATTTCAATACAACACAGCAAACAAGATCACTATGCTGGATTTCGTATTTCATCATCATTAGCCTTTGAAGAAAGGGACAGAGAATAAGCCAGAACTCAAGCCAGGGCAGGAAAAATGTACTCTTTATAGAACATTTCAAAGTTTACATTATACCTCAGTCTTTCAATGTTATATAACAGAGATACTGCTCTCATACTTATTTTAAATGACTTATGATGCTGTTTAGGCTGATTATATTTTATTGTTCTGGGGAGTATCTTTTAAGTGTTTTGTGGGTTGCATTGTCAACAAACAATACTGGCCTGTTTCATGTTCCCTTTTGGAAACAGCCTTTTGAGAAAGTGTTTGGCACAATACTTAGTGCCAAATGAATGACTATATGATTTATCCTTGTACTTGTTCCCAGTTTCCATCCCTCCCTATCCAGTGCTTTGACTGTTTGTTTTTTTTGCTGTTTTTTCACTTCTGCGGCAAAATTGCACCTATTAGTCATGCTGCCATTGTCACTTGCAGAGGTAAGTCTTTTGCATTTTTTGCCTGCTATATAAGCAACTTTGGAATTTAATTCTGTGTGGATTTTTCCACCTCACTGAAAAATATGTAGTATTCTGTATTTTAATGGAATGAATTTCATACGGGATGGATCAAATTGCAGTATAAATGAGGTTATTTGTATAATTTTATGTATAAGAAAATGATGGAAATGAAACAATCAATATCCTTTTGGCATTGATATGATTTATGCAGTGACATCATAGTCCGAGTGATCTATTTGTATAATCTGTCTAATGATGTCATCATGCAAAATGCAAACATGATGTAACTTATCCTTCACCCAATCAGTCTTAAACCAAAATTCCCCTCTATTGTGATTTATAATTTTGAAATTACAGTTACAGCAGCATATATTTTTTAAAAGAGTTTATTTTTTTGGAAAGACTGTATTTACAAAACTGATTTGCAGGGGTCTCCTCCCCCCACAAAAAACCCCCATATCAAGCATCTGCTTTTTCACATTCCCTTCCATCCCTGCCACAATTTAGGGACTGGTTCTTTGCTAGAGAGGCGAGTCATGTGACTTTCTGCCTTTCTCTGTTCTTTGTTACTGTGCCATCAGGGTGCAGGCGCTAATTCCACAGGGCTAATTTTTACAAAATGACATGCTTGGCTTTTATGTTTTGTGCTTTTCCTTGTGTTTAGAATCTGCTCGCCTACTCATACTAACTGCTGTGTATTCTGCTGCTTTCCAGTGGTTTTTTACTTAACAAGCAAAAAGGAGAAGCTTTGAGGGAACTTTACCACTTCCTATCCCGCACAGCTAATAAAAAATGCTAAACAACAGTCATCAATCCATTTAAATAGCATATCTAAGAATGTTTCAGAGGTTATGTTAAATCACCTATTACAACAAGATATCATAGAAGAAACAGTTAAAACCTCAATGATTGCCTGGGGTCAAAATTTCGGATACACAATACATTTAAACGAATAAGAAAAAATTTGGACAGTAAATTATAAATACACAATGGTAACCACACAGAAAGAGAACCAATATAAAATGTTCTACAGATGGCATTTGCCACTGGGCAGGCTTGCCAAAATATATCCAAATATGTCCCCCGTATGCTAGAAATGTAGGGAAAAACCTGGAACCTACTACCATGTTTGGTGGACGTGTGAAATTACTAAAAGGTATTGGTTAAAAATTTTAAAAAATCATAGATAAAATTACTGCCCTAAATATCCAATTGAAACCTGAGCTATTCCTATTAGACAAAATATCAAAAAGGAAGACTTTTATATTATAATACATGTCTTAACTGCAGCGAGGACCTTATATGCGCAATATTGGAAGCAAGAAAGAACCCCAAATACTTTAAATCTTCTAACTAAAATAATTTCTCTCCTTTATCCCTCACCTTCTCTTTCTCCCCCCCCCCCTTTTTCCTCTTTCCCTTCTCTCTCTCTATTACCTCTATGATTAGCTTATGTTATGTTATATGTTTCGAATGTACATATCTTTATCCCGTGGACTGTTGATTTATTTTATGTTATTTTCTGTGTTTTTATTATTTCATAGCTTAATAAAGATTATTTTATTTTAAAAAAAGAATGTTTCAGAAAGATAGTTACAAACAGATACAGAGGTCAACCCAGGTTAAGAAACCAATGTAAGGAATTATCCTGAGCTCCACAATTTTGTCAGTATTTTCTTTTCATTATTGATAGGTCTGGACAACTAACATAATCTTAATTTTCTAATGTATTATAAGAAAATATACAAATCACTAAGCAATGATTTGGTTGGCCCTTCTCTGTAGGAAATCTTTATATTTAAATCAATAATTTTAAAACCTGGCAACTTTAAGATAGGTGAACTTCAACTTCCAGAATTCTCCAGCCAACATGCTGGGAGTTAAAGTACACCTATCTTAAAGTTGCCAAGTTTGAAAAATATTGATCTAAACATTCTGAACAAAATGGTGAACTCGGGTTACAGATTAATTTTATCTGGCTGTGTCATTCTGAGGTCATTTCTTAGGTTTTCATTTCTTTTGCCTGATAGACTGCATTCTTTCTACCTTGAGTTTTTGGCAATATGAAGCTAAATTGAAATAGGGCAACATTCAATACATTTTGATTCCTTTTTTACTTAGGATTTTGTAGAAAGGAGATCTTAGTTTAGTGTCCAAAATTAAATAGGCAAAATAGACTGCTCTAGGTACATAATCTCTAATTTTAGCAGGAGAAATTGATAGAGGAGAGAATGAGAGGGGAAAAAGAGAGAAACAAATGAGAGAGCGAGAAGGGAGAGGAAGAGAGAAATGAGGGAGAGCAGGAGGGAGAGAAAGAGAGGGAAAAGTGGGAAACAAATGAGACAGAAGGGGGAGAGAAAGGAAGGAAGAAAAAGAAAGATGGTAGAGGGAAAAGAAAAAGAGAAAGGGAAAAATTGAAAGAGGGAGGGAGAAAGAGAGAGAGATACCAATTTCCCACAGAAAACACCGGGAGCCACAAAACCTGGGTAGGTGTGGCTGGGGGGGGGGAATCATGTGACTGGGTGGGAGTGCCATTGAATTGGCCATGCTAAGCCAGGTTCTCAGTGTCTTCTTTTCTGTGGAAAACGGGTCCAAATGGCTGTTTTGAGTGTTTAAGGTTGCAGACCTCTCTTCTAACCTAATGGGACAGTTGACACAGGTGCTTATTCTTTCCTCTATTTGTACTTCATAGCATAAACACATTTCAAAACAAAACAAAACTATAAAATAGATGCAAAGATAACAGTAGAGGATAGGTTTTAAGCATAAGGACTAAATTTAAATTCTCCCGAAGGACAAAACAGGAGTAATAATATATTACCTTTCTTCTATTATTTTATTTTATTTATTTATTTTGTCCAATACACAATGAGAGTTTTTAGTGGGTATATATATATATTTGCCGAGAGGCAAATAAGGAGCTGTGATGTTCCTTCAATACACCAGGGTGATTCGACACAAAAATATGTAACCCTTCCCTGGTGCAGAGCTGAAGGGATTGGATACTGTAGCCTAGAGGATAATTCCTCTAGGAGAGAGGGGCGGCATACAAATCTAAATAATAAATAAATAAATTCTCTGCCTTACAAGGCAAAGGTTGCAGGTTCAAGTCCCAGTGGGTGATGAGGCCAAAATAAGGCCGAAATAGATCTATCCTAGTCTCCCTTAATTTTCAAATTCAGCAAAAAAACCTGTGACATATATATATATATATATATGTTTTTTATGTCGGATCACCCTGGTATATTGAAGGAACGTCACAGCTCCTTTTTGCCTCCTTTTTGCCTCAATATACCAGGGTGATCCGACACAAAAAAACATATAGCCCCTCCCTGGTACAGAGCTGGAGGGATCAAGTCTGATGGCTCAACTGTTAATTCTCTGCCTTACAAGGCAGAAGCTGCCAGATCGAATCCCAGTAAGGAAGGGTGTGGCTAGCTGATGAGGCCAGAACAAGGCTGAAATGGTACCATCCTAGTCTCCCTTAATTTTAAAAATTTCAGCAAAAAACATTTGATACATACATACATACATACATACATACATACATACATATATATATATATATATATATATATATATATGTCACATGTTTAAGCTGAATTTGAAAATTAAGGGAGACTAGGATAGATCTATTTCGGCCTTATTTTGGCCTCATCAGCTAGCCATACCCACTGGGACTTGAACCTGCAACCTTTGCCTTGTAAGGCAGAGAATTATCCTCTAGGCTACAGTATCCAATCCCTTCAGCTCTGTACCAGGGAAGGGTTACATTTTGTGTCGAATCACCCTGGTATATTGAAGGAACATCACAGCTCCTTTTATTGCCTCTCGGCCCAACCCAGGGCCATTTCCAAGGCAGTTAATTTTATTGATAGCCGACAATTCTATCTGTATGTGTCACATGTTTAAGCTGAATTTGAAAATTAAGGGAGACTAGGATAGATCTATTCCGGCCTTATTTTGGCCTCATCAGCTAGCCATACCCACTGGGACTTGAACCTGCAACCTTTGCCTTGTAAGGCAGAGAATTATCCTCTAGGCTACAGTATCCAATCCCTTCAGCTCTGTACCAGGGAAGGGTTACATTTTGTGTCGAATCACCCTGGTATATTGAAGGAACATCACAGCTCCTTTTATTGCCTCTCGGCCCAACCCAGGGCCATTTCCAAGGCAGTTAATTTTATTGATAGCCGACAATTCTATCTGTATGTGTCACATGTTTAAGCTGAATTTGAAAATTAAGGGAGACTAGGATAGATCTATTTCGGCCTTATTTTGGCCTCATCAGCTAGCCATACCCACTGGGACTTGAACCTGCAACCTTTGCCTTGTAAGGCAGAGAATTATCCTCTAGGCTACAGTATCCAATCCCTTCAGCTCTGTACCAGGGAAGGGTTACATTTTGTGTCGAATCACCCTGGTATATTGAAGGAACATCACAGCTCCTTTTATTGCCTCTCGGCCCAACCCAGGGCCATTTCCAAGGCAGTTAATTTTATTGATAGCCGACAATTCTATCTGTATGTGTCACATGTTTAAGCTGAATTTGAAAATTAAGGGAGACTAGGATAGATCTATTTCGGCCTTATTTTGGCCTCATCAGCTAGCCATACCCACTGGGACTTGAACCTGCAACCTTTGCCTTGTAAGGCAGAGAATTATCCTCTAGGCTACAGTATCCAATCCCTTCAGCTCTGTACCAGGGAAGGGTTACATTTTGTGTCGAATCACCCTGGTATATTGAAGGAACATCACAGCTCCTTTTATTGCCTCTCGGCCCAACCCAGGGCCATTTCCAAGGCAGTTAATTTTATTGATAGCCGACAATTCTATCTGTATGTGTCACATGTTTAAGCTGAATTTGAAAATTAAGGGAGACTAGGATAGATCTATTCCGGCCTTATTTTGGCCTCATCAGCTAGCCATACCCACTGGGACTTGAACCTGCAACCTTTGCCTTGTAAGGCAGAGAATTATCCTCTAGGCTACAGTATCCAATCCCTTCAGCTCTGTACCAGGGAAGGGTTACATTTTGTGTCGAATCACCCTGGTATATTGAAGGAATATATATATATATTCGTAGATTTTCACAGGTACAGGTATGACGGTCTTTTTTAGGAAGTAAGCACAAAGACCATCTAGTCTGACTGATAGAGAAGGTTTAAGGTCATGTAATGCTTTTTCAACTCGGTCTTCAGTGAAGTCTACTTGGGTTAGGTTGTTCAGGGAGTTTGAGGTGCGATTGATGAAATTGGGGGATGAGCCATTGCTGTTAACAAAGACAGAGCCAAAGAAAAAGTTGAGGAGGTTGGCTTTGGATGAATCATCGTGATATTCTTTGTTGTTGGGTCCTTTGAGAGGTGGGATGGGTCTAGAGTCTTTGAGTTTATTGTTGTCGAAGTTGTAGAAAGCTCTATTAGATTTGGTGCATAGGAGGTTTTTCTCTTGTTTGCTGTAGTAGTTAAGGCATTCTGCTTTTATTTGATTGCAAATGCTTTTATATCGGCTTTTGAAGTTGGAAATGTGACCTTTTTTGTTTTTCCTCCAGAGATATTTTTTTCTTGTTTGTAATTTTCTTATTGAGCTGGGAAGGTTATTTTTTTTTGTTTATGGTACATGTTAGAGGTACATGAAGTCTGATGATAATTTTCATTTCGAGTAGGAATGTGTTGTAGAGGTCACCAGCAGCGTTTCCTGTAAGCTGTGTGCGTGCATGCACGCGCACCCCAAAATACCCCCCCCGCCACCCTTTTCCATGGGCGCGCGCTCCCCATACCCCTGCCAGCCTGCGGGGGGGGGGTTGCGGGGGCGGGGAAGTGCCGGCAGTAGGAGAAAAGGGAGCCACGGCCGCCCCTTCCTCCCCATAGTGCCTCCAGCCCCCTCGCGCCCCTGGCCTCTTGGCCCTGCCCCCCACCCGCCCGATCCGCCCCCCTCTCCTCCTCCGCCACCTCCTGCCTTGGGGCACGATTTCTCTCTCTTTCTCTCCCCCCCTTTTGCGGCGGTGGTGGTTGCGGCTTCTCCTCGGGATGAAAGCGCTCCCAGCCAGGGGGCTGCGAGAGAGGGCTTTCTCCATGGGCTTCAGGAATGCCTGCCCCTCCCCTCTCGCATCCCCTTTGCTGGGAGCGCTTTCATCCCGGACTTCCAGCAAGGGGGCTGCAGTAGAGGCAGGGCAGGCATTCCTGAAGCGCTCGGAGAAAGAGCTCTCGCAGCCCCCTCACTGACAGAGAGAGGAGGAGAGAGAAAGTAACTGAGAAAGAGAGAAAGAGAGAGAAAGGGGGAGAGAGATAGCAAGAGAGAGAAGAGAAAGAAAGAAAGAGAGATAGAAAGAAAGAGGGAGAGAGAAAGAAAGCAATAGAAAGAGAGAAAGAAAATGAGAGAGAGAGAAAGAGAGAGAGAGAGTGAGCAAGAGGGGGGAAGGGATAGAAAGAGAAGGACAGAGAAAGTGAGAAAAAGAGAGAGAAAGAGGGGGAGAGAGAAAGAGAGAGAAATGACTCTTGATTTAAAGCATATGGTAAAAAGCACCCAAATAATAACAGAGGAAAAAAACCCCAGCCGTTTGTGTGTGTGTGTGAACTCTTGAACCATTTCCAATAGCTCACCTGTTATTGGAAATGGTTCAAGAGTTCACACACACACACACACACAAACACACAAGGGGGGAGGAGACAGGGATGGAAAAAGAGGAGAAGATAGTCATAAAATAGATTTTGGTTTTGTTTTATTATTAATTTCTTTTTTTAAAAAAAGAAGGGAATTTATTTATTTGTTTGTTAGTTTGTTTGTTAGTTTGTTTGTCTGTCTGTCTGTCTGTCTATCTATCTATCTATCTATCTATCTATCTATCTATCTATCTATTTATTAGATTTGTATGCCGGCCCTTTCCGTGGACTCTATACTTCTATGCCGCCCAGTCCCAAAGGGACTGTTGCTCAGACACTATACTTTTCCGCCCACACTGAAAAAAAAATTAGAGGGAACATTGGTCACCAGTAGTGTAGCATTTAGAGAATAGAGTTTTCCAGTTTAATGTTGAGAGGTGGGCTTCAATGAGTTCGTAGTTCGCTTTTTTGAAATTGAATTTTGGTGTTGTATTATTTTGGTGGATCATAGTGTGGCTTAGGTTGAGACTGAAGTTTATCATGCTGTGGTTGCTGTTGGAAAATGGTTCTGTTATTTGTAAGCCATATATTGCACTTTTGCTGTTGCAGAAGATGAGATCCAGACACTTATCAAGTCTGGTATTGTTAGTTACTAGTTGGTTGAGTCCCAGATAGGTGACGGTATTATATATAGTAGAATGGATGGTTTCCGTGCTGCACTCATTTAAGGACCAGTTAATGTGTGTTAGGTTGAGGTCTCTGAGGAAGATAATGGGGTATGGGCAGTTGGTTGCCGACATTAGTAATGTGGATAATTTGTTAGCATGTTCGATGTTGTAGTCTGGGGCTCTGTAGCAGAGTAAGAAGTGAGTATGAGGAATACATATGAGGAATACCTGAATATTCCTCATACTAATAATCTAAATTATTTAATACAAAATGTAACACTTGAACACATACACTGACAGACATACAAATACATACATAATATAATACATAATTGGCTATAGAGTTCACTAAATTGGTATGGGAATGCAGATAATGTGCCATTTGTTTCATCACCGGTCTTCAATTTATTCTCAGACTTCAGCGTTGTTATGCTGAAGTCACCTTTATGCGATGTAAATGGCTTAGTAGAGTTAGAATTAATAAAAGGTGTAATATTCACCTATTGTAATGATATATGGGCATAACCTTGGGAAACAGAGCAAAGAGACATAGCCACGGAAAAAGGCAAACAGTCAGCTTAGAATTTGAGCAGAGCAAGAGGCTCAAAATAGATCCTCGCTAGGTTTGGCTTAAAGGTGATGGAAGGGAGAAATGTTCTCTCAGATGGCAGAAGTCTTTTAATGTAGTCTTACAAGAAAGTAGAATTAGCTCATCCAGCACTGTTTCCTGTCTAGTTTACCTCATAAGGTTGACATTAGTCTTGCAAGTCTGAAAGTACATCTCTTACTCAGTCTCCTTTACAGCCTAAGAAACTCTGTATATGTATGCGTCCTTCTACCTCTTGGCCCATTACATTCCAGCTGCAGGCTACTTGCCTTTTATCTGAAGGTTGACTCAGTCTTCCATCCTTCCATGGTCTGTAAAATATGGACCCAGATTATTGGGGACAATATGCCGACTCTGTAAAACTGCTTAGAGAGGTCTGTCAATCACTATGAAGTGGTATATAAATCTAAGCACTATTGCTGTTGCTATCTGACCATTTGCTTGGTGGGTCTAAGACAGTGTTTCCCAACCTTGACAACTTAAAGATATCTGGACTTCAACTCCCAGAATTCCCCAGCCAGCATTCACTGGCTGGGGAATTCTGGGAGTTGAAGTCCAAATATCTTCAAGTTGCCAAAGTTGGGAAACACTGGTCAAAGAGAACTCACCATGTCCGACTGGCTATGCGGCAAGAGTTACACTAATACCAAAGAAATAATGGAATAGAATAATTAAAGAAAGGATGCTAAAGGAGGGACAAAATGAAATGTGAATGACAAAAATTAAAACAAAGTTTTAATTATTTTAAATAATTAAATTGAATTGTTGAATTGTCCTACAGCAAGTTGTCCTGTGTGTTGTGGCCTGTGGAGCTGACAGCAGAGTCAGACAACGAGGAGGCTGGGGAGCAGGTTCGATGCAATAGGCAGGGATCCATCCCAGGCCATCTGGGAAATCTGTTCTTACTCCAGAGCATCCAAAGACTGACATGATCAAAGCAGAGGAACAGGGGGAGCCTATTCTCAATGCATGCGAACAGTTACAGAGGAGGACTACTTGGCAATAAGGCTTGGGGATAATTGGCCACTCCCTTAGGTTATACAGTATAAGTGGAGCAAATGGAAGTTCTCATTGCAGGAAGCAACTTTGTTCAACTCATGTTATTTCAGTTCGGACTCCATGTTTCCATTTGGCCTTGCCAAGTTTCTTGCTAATTGGTCTTTGGCAGCTTGTCAAGGAAGATAAAAGTTTGTGTGCTTATCTGCCTTTCCCCCAAAGACTGTTGTTGGACTTCTTATCATTGTTTGGGACTTATTATGGCTGGGAATGATAATAATTCACAGCCATTAAAATAAAAGAGGTTTTGGGGATGCCGTTTGCACTGTATTATTTGATCAGGAGGCCTTGGTCAGAACAGTGGCAAGTTGGCCCTAGTGAGTTGGCTGCCGTGAATTGCCGGTGGTGGGTTGCCTGCGCCAAGTTGTCCCATTCCATTTCTTGGCTGCATCTTTTCACTCTGTCTCCCAAGATCATGTCAACATACAACTGTCTGTCTGTTTAGTTGTCTTTTTTCTCCCGTCAAGTGTACATGTGTGTGATTTCAGCTATTTTTTCTGCCATCTTTCCCTTTTATTATACTAAGATAATATACTGTGCTGGCTCAACTAAAGCAATTTAATGAGTTGTTGGCTCAAATGAGATGTAAAACTAGAAAAAAAATACTCTAAGTTGAATTGTCCATCCTTTTGGCTTGACCAGGACTTAAAATGCCTCATATCTCTCTGTTGTGCTCAAGCATGATTCTCTGTGTGTGCATATAGTGATAAATGGCATTGATGAATATGAAGAGTGCAGTGCTACCCTATGCAAATGTTTTTGATTATACCTTTGAAAGGTGCCATTTAAACAGAGTTGAAATAGTCCAATGGGAATTTAGGAAGTAAGAAAGAATCTGCTTATTGTTTCTATATATGCGTAGTTAATAAATTATTCTGCACTGTTTTAGGATGACAATCTAGAGCACTGGCATAGCAAAGCCTGTAAATGTGATTGTCAAAGAAATCCAAACCCAGTGTGGTCCACTGAAACAGACAGTCCAGATTGCATGCCAGGTAAGTAACATCTTTTTATTATTACAATTCAAAATCAGCCTATTCAGTTTAATATTGTTTATATTGGGATACAGTACCCATAATTACACAGGTATACAAAAAATATTTTCTGTAATCATAGCAGTTGACCTTGTACTTTTTTGAATCATTTTTTGTTCTGATTTCAAAAATGTATATAGTTTTTCTGTAGCAGGTATAATTTCCACGGAGCAGCTTCATTATTATAATGTATAGGAAATATACTGGTGACATTAAGAAAACAGTGATCTACATATCAGAAAAAATGCTTGACCTTATAAAACAGTTTTTATTGAACCAAAATAATTTCACATGCAAAATAGAAATGAGCAAAAATTAAAAGTGCTTGACATTAGACTGTCGATTTTTCAGGGTTGTCCCTATATAACATCCAACAGTAATCTGCCACCATGAAGTCATTCCAAAAACCCTAGTAGTGGTGTTCCATTACTTTAATGTCCTGGTGAAACCACCCATCTTGTTCATTGCTTACATCCCCAAGATTTGGAGGGAAGAAATTTAAATGTGAATGCAAAAAGTGTATTTTCAGAGACATGCGACATCCAAGACATTTAGCAGTTCCTCAACACCTTCAACATATTCTGGAGATTTATTTTTTCCTAAGAAGTTTTCAAAGATTCACTTGAAGCTTTTCTAAGCTCTCAATTCATTATCATTTAGAGTTCCTTCAAACACATCATATCTCATAAACTCTCTATTGTGAGGACCAATAAATACCCCTTCCTTCAGTTTTTCTGGTGAAATGCTGGAGAATTTCTGTGAAAAGAATTTTCACAAAATATTGTCACTTCTTGTGTTTATGGGACAATTGAAATACAGTAGACATTATGTTCAATGTGATTGAGGACAAAGGATCATCTATGCTGCAGGTAGACACAATGTACAACATAATCCTTTAGTTGCTCCAACAAAAATCTTTCTTCCTTCACTACATATAAAATTGGGAAGAAATATTTTTTTGGGGAGCAACTAAAGGATTATGTTGTACATTGTGTCTACCTGCAGCATAGATGTTACTTTGTCCTCAATCACATTGAACATAATGTCTACTGTATTTCAACTGTCCCATAAACACAAGAAGTGACAATATTTTTTGAAAAGTCTTTGCTTTCCCTTTAGCAGACCAATCACTTTCAAATCTCCACTGATATTCCATTGATGATTATTATACTGTATAGCATTCAAAACAATTGACAGATTTTTATAACTTTCCTTTAAACGGCATGAGTGAGCAATAGGGAGTGATGGTATCATATTTCCATTATGAAGCAACATTGCTTTCAAACTTCTCTGTGATGAGTCAATAAACAATCACCAATCTGCAACAAAATACTCTTTATTCAGTTCTTCAAAGAGGCCATTCATTCATATTATTGAATAGTGGCGCTTGGCCCTGTCTCCCATGGTCATTCCCCATATCATTACAAAATCATCTATGCAGGCTAGAATTTAAGGCAGTTGTAGTCTACTTCATCTGGAGGAGACCATGTTTAGGAATGCTGCTCCTGACAAAGAGCAGCTCATTAATTTATAAAATGCATAGCATTATTACAGAATTTTTCATTTATTTATTTGTACCCTGCTGTTTACAAATAACTCAAGGCAGTGAATAGAGTAATACCTCGTCTTACAAACTTAATTGGTTCCGGGACGAGGTTTGTAAGGTGAAAGGTTTGTAAAACGAAACAATTTTTCCCATAGGAATCAATGGAAAAGCGATTAATGCATGCAAGCCCAAAACTCACCCCAGCCAAAGCGCCCATTTTTGCGCTGCTGGGATTCCCCTGAGGCTCCCCTCCATGGGAAACCCCACCTCTGGACTTCCGTGTTTTTGTGATGCTGCTGGGGAATCCCAGCAGGGGAATCCTAGCAGTGCAAAAACGGGTGTTTTGCTGGCAATGGAAGTCCGGAGGTGGGGTTTCCCAGCGAGGGGAGCCTCAGCGAAATTGCAGCACCGTAAAAACACAGAAGTCTTTGAAATCCCACCTCCGGACTTCCGTGTTTTTGTGATGCTGTGATTTTGCTGAGGCTGCCCTCGCTGGGAAACCCCCTTCCAGACTTCCGTTGCCAGTGAAACGCCTGTTTTTGCACTGCTGGGATTGCCCTGCAACATCGCAAAAACACAGAATTCTGGAGATGGTGTTTCCCATGGAGGGGAGCCTCAGGGGAATCACAGCAGCACAAAAACGGGCGCTTCACTGGCAACAGAAGTCCAGAGGCAGCAGCTTGGGTTTGTAAGGTGAAAAATAGTTTGGAAGAACAGGCAAAAAAATCTTAAACCCTGGGTTTGTATCTTGAAAAGTTTGTATGGCCAGGGGTTTGTAAGATGAGGTATCACTGTATATCCAATAGATCAGTGTTTCCCAACCTTTTTTGAGCCGCAGCACATTATTCACATTTTCAAAATCCTGGGGAACATTGAGGGGGGGGGGGGCGCAAAAAAGTTTGGACAAAAAAAATCTCTCTTTCTCCCTTTCACTCTATTTCTCTCTCCCTCCCTCTTTCTCTCTCTCTCCATCCCTTTCTTTCTCCCTTCCTTCCTCTCTCTTTTGCTCTTTCTCTCTCCCTCCTTCCCCCCTCTTGCTGTCTTTCTTTCTTTCTTTCCTTTCTTTCTCTCTCTCATTCTGTCTCTCTTGCTATCTCTTTCTTTCTCTCTTCCTTCCTCTCTTTTGCTCTTTCTCTCTCCCTCCTTCCCCCCTCTTGCTGTCTCTTTCTTTCTTTCTTTCTTTCTCTTTCTCTCTCTCTCTCATTCTGTCTCTCTTGCTATCTTTTTCTTTCTCTCTTCCTTCCTTCCTCTCTCTTTGTCTCTCTTTCTCTCTCCCTCCTTCCCCCCTCTTGCTGTCTCTTTCTTTCTTTCTCTTTCTCTCTCTCTCTCATTCTGTCTCTCTTGCTATCTCTTTCTCTCTCTTCCTTTCTTTCTCTCTCTTGTTCTCTCTCTTCCTTCTCTGCGGAGGCTGGCAAAGCTTTTCCGGGTAGGCTGGCCGGGGGACAGGGCGCGCGCGCGCAAGCACCCCCGACGTTCCAAAGAACCTTCTCCGACCTCCGCTGTGAGAAGGTTTTCTCCGAGCGCTCGCCGGAGGAGCTGGAGAAAGGGGCAGATCGAGCGGGAGGGCGGGCGGGCGTCAGCAGCGAGAAGCCGGGGGCGCGAGGGGAACTGAGGCACTGGGGGGTGGGGGCAGCCGCGGCGCCGGCCTCCGCACTTTCATCGCTCCCCACCCCAAACTCCAACGCCCAGCTCCTTGCGCGGCACTGGAAAAGGGTGCTGCATTGCCGGCTTCTACCTAGTGCTGCCAGGGAATCTCCAGCTGGGCAGGGCTCTCCTTAAGCTCTCCTTTTTCCCTAGGAGCTTGGCGGCACACCTGGCTGTGTCTTGCGGCACACTAGTGTGCCGCGGCACACCGGTTGGGAAATGCTGCAATAGATCTTCCTCCCCCTATTTTCCATAAAACAACAAACCTGTGAAGTGATTTTGAACTGAGTTGATATTGATATTTTATAGGAATAACATAGAAAAACCACATACAGTACATTGAAAATGTAGAAATAACATAATAATAAAAATGCTTCTATAACAGAAATTTTAAGCGTATTTTTGGAATCAGCACATCAAACTACAGTTCTTTAACTTCTTTATTTGCAAAGTATTTCTTCCATTAAATGCAGTAGAGTTTCTTAAAGTGTCAATTAAGAATAACTCAAAACAAAGAGAACCTGTAGTATTGGGGATGGGGAGACACTTAATAAGAGGAGAAAATCTTTCTCATCTGAATTTACTATAAAGTAAATAGTAGCAGCATTAATTAATGTACTTGATTTGAAAGTCCCCAGACATCTGTTTGATAATTCTTCTAGTGTACTGCAATTTCCTACAACAGAAGGCTACCTCTTAAGTATATTACAACTGGGTTATCTAAAGATTAGAGTTACTAAAATTAAACTTGCTTTGCTTGCAAATACTGTAGGCCTGCCACAATGGGGGTGTTTTAACTCATTTTAATCTTTGTTGTTTTAATACTTCTATACATGTGATTGTTGCAAATTCTTTGCAACTTCTATTATCCAGATAGCTTCAGAAACCACAATTATAGGTACAATATTCAAACAGGGACTGCATTTTTGAAAAAGACAAAACAGAAAACCAGAAGTTACATCCTGTACAGGAGCTCTTATGAAATGAGAGGAAACATTTGTTTAAATTCTATTGATATTAATTCTGTGAATCAAACAAGAAGAGTAAATTGATGTTGATTCATTTGTAAAGACTTTGCATTTACAATGTACAACTCCAGGCTGTTCTTCCCAGTTATCAAATGATTGAACTTAAATACCTCTGAAGGAAATTAGCATCCACCCCTCTCCTAGAAAAATGAAATATCCTAGAACCTAGGAAATCTTGAAAAAGAGAAACATATTCTAAAGACAGGCTTCATGCAGCTCCCTGCCCCCACTTCAGTTCCAGGTTGATGGGATTAAGACCTTCATGTCCTAAGGGTGGACATGATAGGATTAGCCCTCTAACCATCTCACCACATGGCACCTAGGAAGATTGCATCAGCCAGCAAGGCTCAAGCAAACTTGGACTCAGGACTGCCTACAGAGTTGCCCCCGCATGTCCCCATGGGAATCTGACAGCAAATCAGAGTGCATTTTTTGCACAGGAGTGGGAGGCCCCAGAGTGGGGCCCAAGAGGGCAAAAGAACCAAGGGACTCTCAACACATCTGCCTTTTCTTCTTCTTCTTCACCCATCATCTGGAAGCATGTGATCCACTTTTTCTGTTCAGGAGCTCAAGCCTTCTGCTCCTGTCCACAATTAAAGACTTCCAGGTGGGAGCCCGATCGCGCCGGAGGAGCGGAGGCTGAGCTCCGGCACCGCTGTCCTCCTTTCCAGTCTGCAGGACGCGGTTTCGCGTTGTGCCGACTCCGGAGGGGTCGGCACAGGACAGGGGGTCTCCTGGACACCCTGGGACGGATCGCCACGGTCCCGGGGTTAAGGGATAGCCCCGCAGCTGTGGATATGGAGAGCTGCGCCCAGGCGGCTGCCGGGTCGCAGCCATAGCGATCGCCGAAAGCGGAAGGTCAAAAATAAGAAGAAGAAGTCTACAAAAAATAGATCAGCAGACAAAGGAGTCTTACAGCACCACACGAGATTCTCTTGGTATCATCATAAGTTTGGGAAAAAGAAGATTTTTAACCCTAAGGCGAATACAGTAAAAGAAGAAAACTGTAAGTGATATCCATCCGCGGTGGAGAAGATCAGCCGGAACTACTTGCCTTTGTTACAACTGAGTATAACTTTCACTTTTTTTTTTTGCTACTTTAAGATTATAGTGTGGTGTGTCTACTTTCCCTTTTCTTCTTATATTTTTTCTTGTTACAATTTTTTCTCTTCTAAAACTAAAGTTTGACTTGGAAATCATGGAGTGAATGAAGTAAAATATATTAATCAATTGAGCATTGTGGAACTAATGAACTGAACTAATTCAATTTATGTTTTTTTTCTTTTCAATGGAATTTTTCTGAAGCTATAAATATTTTAAACGAATTTTGGAGTATACATCTTATTTTCCTATTTTTAAAACTTTTGATATTATTTTTATTCTATTATAAATCTTTCCTTGGACTTGCTGGGACTATTTTTTGTCTGATTTTAGAGGCGTAAGGATATTTTTTGTATTTTTACTTTTTTTACTCTCGTTGTTCTCTCTCTTTTTAAATATATAGTATAGAAACTTGGACTATCTCATTGGTATTTGAATTTAGAAAATATTCTGGACATTGATTTTGGACCTATTTTTCTCTTTTTTCCCTTTTTCTCTGGATAATTTTATTAGAGCATAAGTTAGGCCTACTATTTCTTTTTGGGTTTTTTTTTCTTTTTTGGACTCATTAGAAATTTTTGAACCCTTTTTCCTTTAGAGTTTTTGATATCTCTCTCTTTTTTAACAAAAAGTCTGTTTATTAATTGGATTAATTTTTATTTTATTTTATTATTTCATTTTATTTTATTTTTGCACTCCTACACATATAAGTATATTTTTTAAATAATTTTAAATATATTTTTCTATTTTTTTTTATATATAGAATATTTATTTCTCCTCTCCCTTTTCTGTCTTCTTAAAAGAAATTCTATCTAGGTATTGATTTTACTTTCTATTTACCCCTCTTTGAAGAAACCCTCTCTATCCTTCTTTCCTTTTATTTTTCTCCTTTTTTCTTCTCCTCTTTTTCTCTTCCCCCTTTTTTTCTCTTCTATATTTTTTTTCTTTTTTTAATTATTATTAAATAGATATGTGCTAGAATATTGGTTTCTTCCTTTCCCCTACCTGACCCCCACTTAAGGAATCTAGGAACTCACCAAAATATTTTTTTCTTTCTTTACCTTTACCCCTTTATTTTCTTTTTCTTTTTTACTTTCCTTTTAATTAAACTCAACAATAAATTATAGCATTAATTGAATTAAATCAATATATTTAATCTTTCTTTTTTCCTTTTACTGCTTCATTTTTCTATTAAGATACATAAGATCCAGATTAAAATATTTTTTTTAACACAAAATAATTAACAGTAAATTTTGGACTATGAAAGGTTCCCACAGGGCACAGAGTGTGACTTCAGTGACTACAATAACAACGCGAAAACAACCAACTACTCCTGCTCCAACTTCAACACCTAGGACTTCTCCAACTTCATCACCGTTACAACAAATGACCATACCCACAATGTTAGCTAAAGAGAAAGAAAAAGACAAGCCTACGATGGACCCTGGTCTTCAGATTATCCAAGAAGCATTAGCTGATATCAAGGCATTACAAACCGAGGCAAAAACTCAAAGCAACACAGACAAAGAGGAAATGAAAACTTACTTACAGGAACTGAGGCAAGAGATGAAGGAGATGAAAGACGAAATTAAAAAAGAAATTGCAGAACTTCGAACTGAATTAACTGAAGTAAAAGGAAATGTTGCCGAAATGGATGGAAATATAAAAGTTATTCAACAAAAATTACAAGACAGCGAAAAGAGAATACAAGTGACAGAAGGGAAAATTCAAGATGTGGGACAGAGAGTAGAAGAATATGAGGACCGTAACTACGCTGCCCGTAGAGACTTTGACATAGCAATAACCAATTTAGAACTTCACTCTGCTCAACATGGACTGAGGTTTCAAAACATCGAAGAAGAAAAAGACGAAGATCTTCCCGCAAAAATGGCAGAAGTTATGGGAGCCATTTTGCAGTTGGACCCAACAGACCTGGTAAAAGAGATCGACGAAGTCTACTGAGTTCAGACTGGATATGTTAGGCGCCACAATTTACCCAGAGAAGTCCACATCAAGTTCACAAGAAGAATTGTCAAAGATACGATATTGAGATACACAAAAAACGAGTCTTTCCAACGTAATGGAAAATAAATTGCGATTCTGAAACAAGTTCCGAGGAGAGTCCGAGAGGCTAGAAGACAATATTATTTTCTTACAAGTATTTTAATCAGAAAGAGCATTCCTTTCAGATGGCTGATACCAGAAGGTTTGACCCTAACATGGCAATCAACGAGAGTGAAAATAGAAAGTGTAGAACAAGCACGATCTTTCCTTGCACGAAGTGGACTGGACAGTACTGCGCAAATTCAGATCCAATCAGAGCTTGGCGACGAAGTGATGGGGGCCACAGGTGGTGGAGGGGAAGAAGCGTTGGTGGTAAGGCAGAAACAACTACAGATCTCACAAGACTTAATTTTAGATACCCGACTTCGAGAACCAAAAGAACCCAAAAGGTACTATAAATAAAGATGACACATGATCTGAAAATATTTTCAGTTAATGTAAATGGATTAAATAACCCAAGGAAGAGAAACCAAGTATTAACTAAACTTATGAAACAAAAAGCCCAGATAAGCATCCTAAAAGAAGTTCATATCAAAAAATCAAAAAGAAGTCTCCTTAAGAATCCCAAATTGGGAAAATTATACACAAGTTTGGCAAACCAAAAGAAAAGAGGTGTAGCAATGTATATTGATGATTTAATTGAATCTAAAGAAATATATAATGATGGTGATGGAAGGATCTTGATAGTACAATTAGATTTAGAAATAAAACCTTTAACAATTGTCTCAATTTATGCACCAAATGATAATCAAAAACAATTCTATAAAGACCTACATGAAAAAATCAATGAGTTATCAATTGAAAATATGATAATAATAGGAGACTTTAATGCAATATCAGATGACCAAATGGATTATAATGGGAAAAGAAAAGAAAAGAAAAAAAAGGTAATATTACCGGCATCATTTTGGAAAATGAGAACAGAATTGGCATTAAAAGACGTATGGCGAGAACAGCATTTAAAAGATAAACAGTATACTTTTTATTCCAATCCACATAAGACTTGGTCTAGAATTGATATGGCATGGGCTCCTACTCAAATAATGGAACAAATAAGTGAAATAGAAATAGAAACAAATACTTGGGCTGATCATAACCCTCTATTCATATATTGGAAAGGTAAAAGGATAATAAAGAATTGGTCAATGAATAGAATTATAATAAAAGATCCTAAATATAAGAAATGGGTAGAGAAGGAGTTAAAGATTTTCTTAAAAATAAATAAAAATGCAGATACTACCCCTCAAAATTTATGGGACACAACCAAAGCATATATACGTGGATTAACAATAGCATTCACAGCAAAAAAGAATAAAGAAAAGAAAGAATACCAAGAAACATTAGTAGAAGAATTAAGAAAATTAGAAATTTTAATGCAAAAAGACGATAAGGACGACAAATTAAAAAATCAGAGAGAATTAATAAGACATAAATTGAGATTAATAGAACAAGAATCAATTGCAGAAAAGATAAAAAGAGCAAAACAAGATTATTTTGAATATGCAAATAAACCTGGAAGATGGCTGGCATACAAACTTAGAAAAGAGAGAGAAAATAAAATTATAAAAAATCTGATGGATTCAAAAGGTACTATAAAACATAGAATAGAAGACAAAAAGGAAATAGCTTCGGAATTCTATAAACAATTATATAAGAAAGAAGAGATAAGCGAGGATTTAATTTTTAAATATTTGGAACAAATAAAACTTCCAGTTTTAACGGAAGCCCAACAGCAAAGATTAAATAGACCCGTTACAGATATAGAATTAAAACAATCTATAAAGAATCAAAAAAATAATAAAGCGACCGGTCCAGACGCAATACCAGCTGAATTTTACAAACTAGATTTAGAAATATTCTTTTCCAACATGCTTGAGATATATAATCAAATATTGACAACAGGTAAATTACCAAAAACCTGGTCAGAAACTTTAATAACCTTAATACATAAGGCGGATACCAAGAAAGAAAAAATTGAAAATTATAGACCTATCTCATTGTTGAACGTAGACTATAAAATTTTTATATCAATATTTGCCAATAGACTTAAAAGTATTATAAACAACATGATACACAGTGACCAAAATGGGTTTTTACCAGGAAGACAAATTAAAAATAATTTAAGAATAATTGTTAACACTTTGGAATACTACGAACAACACCCTGAAAAGCAAATGGCACTTGTATTTTTAGATGCTCAAAAAGCATTTGACAACATGGACTGGAATTTTATGAAAATACAATTAAATAAGATGGAAGTAGGAACAAAGTTTTTTAACATAATAGACGCTATATATTCTGAACAAACTGCTAAAATTATAATAAATAGTGAACAAACAGAAAAAGTAGTTATACAAAGAGGAGTAAGACAAGGTTGCCCAATATCACCATTGTTGTTTATTTTGACTTTAGAAGTATTGCTGATAAAAATAAGAGCAGATCAGAAAATAAAAGGATTGAAAATCAGAAAAGAAGTTTATAAAACACAAGCATTTGCAGATGACGTAGTCTTTATTTTAGATGACCCAATAGAATCTATCCTAAATTTAATAAATGTGATTGAAGAATATGGGAAAGTTGCAGGATTGAAAATAAATAAGGAAAAGACACAGATACTAACAAAAAATATGACTGAAATACAGAGAAAACACTTAGGAGACTTATCAAACATGAAGATCACGAAAAAAGTGAAATACTTAGGGATATGGATGACCTCCAAAGCCCTATCTTTAAAAAACGACAATTACTTAAAATTATTAAGTCAGATTAAAAAAGATTTAGAAATATGGAGTAATTTACAATTATCATTCGTAGGAAGAATCTCCACAGTTAAAATGAATATCCTTCCAAAAATACTATTCCTTTTTCAAGTGATTCCGATAAATCCAGGAGCGAATTGCCGAATTGAATAAGATAATAAGAAAATTTATTTGGCAAGGTAAAAAATCAAGAATAAAACAAAATTCATTAGAAGACCGTAAGGAGAGAGGGGGCCTGGGGCTTCCAAATTGGAAACTATATTATCATGCCATGGCTCTGACATGGATAAAAGAATGGCTTACACTAGAAAATCAAAGATTGCTTAACCTAGAAGGCCACGACTTGATGGTCGGGTGGCATGCATTTGTTTGGTATGATAAGTTAAGAACCCACTCATATTTTAAAAATAATGTTATTAGAAAGGCATTGATAGAAGTGTGGAATGAAATAAAGAAAAATCATTTTTTAGTAATGCCAGAATGGGTTTCACCCCTTGAAGCCATAGTACACCCAAATCTTAAAGGAAAAGGTAAGATAGTGATTTGTTAAATAATCAATTAAATTAAAATTAAGAACAAAACAAGAGTTATACGAGTTAGGTATAGACTTAGATTGGTGGCATTATATGCAGATTAGTTCTAGATATCAAATAGACGTAAAGACTTACATTTTTAAAAAAGAAAATAATGTACTGGGCAAATTATTATTCCAAAATCAAACAAAGACAATTGGAAATGTTTATAAATATTTACTAAATCATAGAACGATAGGTTGGATATTGAAAGATAATATGATCAGTTGGTGCAAAAATTTTGGCAAAGAGATTGATTTAGATACTTGGGAAAAGATATGGACCTATAATTGGAAAATAACAAAATCAATCTCTTTCAAAGAAAATCAAATTAAGATGTTTTATAGATGGCACCTTCCACCATATAGAATTTCTAAAATGTTTCCTTCGGTATCGCCCATTTGTTGGAAATGCAAAAAAGAAGTTGGTACATATTACCATACATGGTGGACCTGTCCGGAGACAAAAATATTTTGGAATAAAGTAGAGAATTGGATAAATGAAATAACAAAGGAGAAGATTAAAAAATCTCCTGAATTTTTTTTATTGGGTATTTCAAATATAAAGTATAAAAAAGATATTTACTATTTAATAATACATATATTGACTGCGGCACGAATAACATTCGCGCAGAAATGGAAAGAAAAGACGATACCGAAAGACTCTGAGGTGTTTAAAAAAATCATAGAGTGTGCAGAACTAGATATGATGACTAAAAGGTTGAACAATCAAACTGAAACAGAATTTTATAAAATTTGGGATAAAGTATATGATTGGTGGAATGTTAAAAATAGTATTAAAAATTAAACATGTAAGAATAAATGATTACTTAAAAATTATAAGATAGAATTATATAGTTTATATAGTTCATATTATAACTAATTCAGAAGTGTTTATATTATTATTATTTTTATTTTTCTTGCATTACTAATAATTTGTTTATTGTTTTTTGATATATATATACATATAAGTATATTATTATTATTTTTTGTACAAAAAAAATATATAGAGAGAAACTCAATCAATAATCTTAATTTTAAAAATCTATAATTAAATTTAATGATAAAGTAATTTTCAAGTGTGGTTTTTCTGCTTAGATCTTGTAACAGTTAGAGTTTTTTATATTTTGTATTAGTTAGACTTCTAAGATAAGCGGAGCAATAGTAGCTCCTTAAATGTTTAATGTTGTATGTCTTTGTTCGTTTTACTTTGAAAATAATAAAAAATATTTTAAAAAAAACCACAAATAACTCAAGGCAGTGAATAGAGTAATACCTCGTCTTACAAACTTAATTGGTTCCGGGACGAGGTTTGTAAGGTGAAAGGTTTGTAAAACGAAACAATTTTTCCCATAGGAATCAATGGAAAAGCGATTAATGCATGCAAGCCCAAAACTCACCCCAGCCAAAGCGCCCATTTTTGCGCTGCTGGGATTCCCCTGAGGCTCCCCTCCATGGGAAACCCCACCTCTGGACTTCCGTGTTTTTGTGATGCTGCTGGGGAATCCCAGCAGGGGAATCCTAGCAGTGCAAAAACGGGTGTTTTGCTGGCAATGGAAGTCCGGAGGTGGGGTTTCCCAGCGAGGGGAGCCTCAGCGAAATTGCAGCACCGTAAAAACACAGAAGTCTTTGAAATCCCACCTCCGGACTTCCGTGTTTTTGTGATGCTGTGATTTTGCTGAGGCTGCCCTCGCTGGGAAACCCCCTTCCAGACTTCCGTTGCCAGTGAAACGCCTGTTTTTGCACTGCTGGGATTGCCCTGCAACATCGCAAAAACACAGAATTCTGGAGATGGTGTTTCCCATGGAGGGGAGCCTCAGGGGAATCACAGCAGCACAAAAACGGGTGCTTCACTGGCAACAGAAGTCCAGAGGCAGCAGCTTGGGTTTGTAAGGTGAAAAATAGTTTGGAAGAACAGGCAAAAAAATCTTAAACCCTGGGTTTGTATCTTGAAAAGTTTGTATGGCCAGGGGTTTGTAAGATGAGGTATCACTGTATATCCAATAGATCAGTGTTTCCCAACCTTTTTTGAGCCGCAGCACATTATTCACATTTTCAAAATCCTGGGGAACATTGAGGGGGGGGGCGCAAAAAAGTTTGGACAAAAAAAATCTCTCTTTCTCCCTTTCACTCTATTTCTCTCTCCCTCCCTCTTTCTCTCCCTCCCTCTTTCTCTCTCTCTCCATCCCTTTCTTTCTCCCTTCCTTCCTCTCTCTTTTGCTCTTTCTTTCTCCCTCCTTCCCCCCTCTTGCTGTCTTTCTTTCTTTCTTTCCTTTCTTTCTCTCTCTCATTCTGTCTCTCTTGCTATCTCTTTCTTTCTCTCTTCCTTCCTCTCTTTTGCTCTTTCTCTCTCCCTCCTTCCCCCCTCTTGCTGTCTCTTTCTTTCTTTCTTTCTTTCTTTCTTTCTCTTTCTCTCTCTCTCTCATTCTGTCTCTCTTGCTATCTTTTTCTTTCTCTCTTCCTTCCTTCCTCTCTCTTTGTCTCTCTTTCTCTCTCCCTCCTTCCCCCCTCTTGCTGTCTCTTTCTTTCTTTCTCTTTCTCTCTCTCTCTCATTCTGTCTCTCTTGCTATCTCTTTCTCTCTCTTCCTTTCTTTCTCTCTCTTGTTCTCTCTCTTCCTTCTCTGCGGAGGCTGGCAAAGCTTTTCCGGGTAGGCTGGCCGGGGGATAGGGCGCGCGCGCGCAAGCACCCCCGACGTTCCAAAGAACCTTCTCCGACCTCCGCTGTGAGAAGGTTTTCTCCGAGCGCTCGCCGGAGGAGCTGGAGAAAGGGGCAGATCGAGCGGGAGGGCGGGCGGGCGTCAGCAGCGAGAAGCCGGGGGCGCGAGGGGAACTGAGGCACTGGGGGGTGGGGGCAGCCGCGGCGCCGGCCTCCGCACTTTCATCGCTCCCCACCCCAAACTCCAACGCCCAGCTCCTTGCGCGGCACTGGAAAAGGGTGCTGCATTGCCGGCTTCTACCTAGTGCTGCCAGGGAATCTCCAGCTGGGCAGGGCTCTCCTTAAGCTCTCCTTTTTCCCTAGGAGCTTGGCGGCACACCTGGCTGTGTCTTGCGGCACACTAGTGTGCCGCGGCACACCGGTTGGGAAATGCTGCAATAGATCTTCCTCCCCCTATTTTCCATAAAACAACAAACCTGTGAAGTGATTTTGAACTGAGTTGATATTGATATTTTATAGGAATAACATAGAAAAACCACATACAGTACATTGAAAATGTAGAAATAACATAATAATAAAAATGCTTCTATAACAGAAATTTTAAGCGTATTTTTGGAATCAGCACATCAAACTATTTACAGTTCTTTAACTTCTTTATTTGCAAAGTATTTCTTCCATTAAATGCAGTAGAGTTTCTTAAAGTGTCAATTAAGAATAACTCAAAACAAAGAGAACCTGTAGTATTGGGGATGGGGAGACACTTAATAAGAGGAGAAAATCTTTCTCATCTGAATTTACTATAAAGTAAATAGTAGCAGCATTAATTAATGTACTTGATTTGAAAGTCCCCAGACATCTGTTTGATAATTCTTCTAGTGTACTGCAATTTCCTACAACAGAAGGCTACCTCTTAAGTATATTACAACTGGGTTATCTAAAGATTAGAGTTACTAAAATTAAACTTGCTTTGCTTGCAAATACTGTAGGCCTGCCACAATGGGGGTGTTTTAACTCATTTTAATCTTTGTTGTTTTAATACTTCTATACATGTGATTGTTGCAAATTCTTTGCAACTTCTATTATCCAGATAGCTTCAGAAACCACAATTATAGGTACAATATTCAAACAGGGACTGCATTTTTGAAAAAGACAAAACAGAAAACCAGAAGTTACATCCTGTACAGGAGCTCTTATGAAATGAGAGGAAACATTTGTTTAAATTCTATTGATATTAATTCTGTGAATCAAACAAGAAGAGTAAATTGATGTTGATTCATTTGTAAAGACTTTGCATTTACAATGTACAACTCCAGGCTGTTCTTCCCAGTTATCAAATGATTGAACTTAAATACCTCTGAAGGAAATTAGCATCCACCCCTCTCCTAGAAAAATGAAATATCCTAGAACCTAGGAAATCTTGAAAAAGAGAAACATATTCTAAAGACAGGCTTCATGCAGCTCCCTGCCCCCACTTCAGTTCCAGGTTGATGGGATTAAGACCTTCATGTCCTAAGGGTGGACATGATAGGATTAGCCCTCTAACCATCTCACCACATGGCATCTAGGAAGATTGCATCAGCCAGCAAGGCTCAAGCAAACTTGGACTCAGGACTGCCTACAGAGTTGCCCCCGCATGGCCCCATGGGAATCTGACAGCAAATCAGAGTGCATTTTTTGCACAGGAGTGGGAGGCCCCAGAGTGGGGCCCAAGAGGGCAAAAGAACCAAGGGACTCTCAACACATCTGCCTTTTCTTCTTCTTCTTCACCCATCATCTGGAAGCATGTGATCCACTTTTTCTGTTCAGGAGCTCAAGCCTTCTGCTCCTGTCCACAATTAAAGCTTCTTTCCAAGCAACTTCCATGAATCCAGTTTCTTTTCCCCCACTTGAAACTGAACCCAGAAGGACATTCCTTACAACACCTTCTAATCTAAAGCTCTAGATTTTATAGACTTTGCCAGTCTATATCCTTTTAAGACAAAATCGCAAATTGTACTAAAATGCAGCTGCAAGTGTCCTACTTAAAAATACTGGTTTATAGTAATGTGGGCATTGGTGATTTTCTAATGAGACAATTTCTACTTCCCTGCTTGAAAGCGTGCAAAATTAAATCCCCAAACATCTCCAAATCCAAAAGAAAATAAGAAATAAATATTCAATCATTCTTCAATGTCTCATCCTGTTAATAAAATTAAGTGTAGCACTTTTTGGAGATGGATGCAGCAAAAACAAAACTTTTTAACTCCAATTTGCACTGATTCCTCTTCATGTTTTCTTGTTCTTCTTTTATAGAGTGCCCCTATCATAAGCCTCTTGGTTTTGAATCAGCAGCTGTCACTCCAGACCAGATAAGCTGTTCCAATCCAGAGCAATACACTGGTTGGTATGCTTCATGGACTGCAAACAAAGCCCGACTTAACGGACAAGGATTTGGGTAAACTGCATTACAAGACATGTTTTCTACCAATAAACTATACTAAAAGTGTTTTAACCTCTAAACTTGTTATATAACCCAGAGAGGTTAATAATGATTTTTAAAATATATATTTATGATCCCAGAACAATAAATATTTACTGTACTTCCATTAACAGTTGCTGGGAAAAATATGAGGAGATTATTGTTTCTGTTATTGTAAGCTTTTGAGAGGTATTTAGATAGCTACTGTCAGAACAAAGTGGTGCATTAATTCAGTGTTGTGCTGAATCATGTTGTGATGACTATTTTACAAGCTTTTTCTTTTTTATCCCTGAGATATTGCTCCTTTTCCTGACATTATTCTATTGCATGAATAATGAAAAAAATAACAGCAGCTTTGCTGCTTATAATGTAGCAACAGGGGGAACTAAAACCAACATCTATATTGAAATGATAACTTTGTTAGACCAGATGAACGTTTATGGAACAGCGTGCAGGAGTTCTCAAGAACTCTTCATAAGAGATTAACATGGTCAGTGACATTTGCACCCGATAAAGACAGTACTCTTAAACTGAGACTATTTCATAAAACGTTATAAAGTTTAATGTGATTTTCTTATATGGCATTTTATTTGAACCTAGTGACCGAGATTCTTAAGTCACAAGCTTGGTTTTGCTGATTTGTGAACCTACCAAATAAGTTAATTTTAAAAATCATGACCAAGTTAAGTAATTTACAGAATAGTAAACTGAGTCTAATCAGACATAGTGAGCAAGGATATTCCCAAAGTTTGCTAGAAATAAATTCATCATTCAAAAAAACTGCATAACACAGAGATAGGGAGCAAAATCCATCATATTGCTCTCTCAAAACTGTACTCAAAGAATATGTGTTCCATAAATAGCTCATCACTGTTGATGTGATGAATTTTCCCATTTACTATTAAATATATTCGATTTCACAAAAAAGCATGTGACTATGCAAGGCCGTTGAAATTTGTAGCTTTAACAGAACAACAAGTGGTCAGAGGCATAGTTCCCTCTAAGCTGAGCAGTGAGCCATGGCTCACTTAAAAATCATCATCAACTCAGAGTTTTTCAAACCTGCCCAGAAGCCGAGAGGGAAAGAGTGAGGGAAAGAGAGAGAGAGGAAGAGAGAGAAACAGATAGAAAAAAGAGAGGAAGGAAAATAGAAAGAAAAAGAATGGGAGTAAGGAAGAGAGAAAGAAAATCAAAATCTTGTTTGAAACTAGCTCAACTATTTAAGTGGCATTTTGATATTGATAGAGTTGCCCTATTATGAGCTCACTGTTATAGACACACAGTACAGTATTTTATTTTGAAATTATCTGAGGCAAAACAGGGTGGGTTTTTTATTTATTTGTTTGTTTGTGTGTTTATTTATTTATTTATTATTTCTGTGCCACCCAGTCCCAAAGGGACTGCCGCTCAGACACTATACTTTTCCGCCCACCTCCCAAAAAAATTAGAGGGAACACTGGTCAGAGGATAAAGGAAAACATTTTTTTACATTAAATAATTGTTTCCAGGATTCAGAGAGAGGCTTCCAAACATCCAGAAATCAAACAAAATGCAATGTCTGACTCCAAGAATTCCATCCTACAGTGAGTGGTATAAGGAATATTATCTGAATCATTGGACCTGAATTTTTTCCCTGCTTATTTTGATCCAGGTTCTGGCTATTTGCTGGCTTCAGATTCATCTCTTGATTCATCCTCTAAAGATGAGTTGTTTATGGATGCTGAGTCAAAATGCATGCCTTATAAAGATATATATTTTACTATCAATGCTTTCCTTCCATAACTCTCCTAGGTGTGCCTGGCTCTCCAAGTACCAAGATACAAACCAGTGGCTACAAATTGACTTGAAAGAAATTAAAGTTATTTCAGGAATAATTACACAGGGAAGATGTGATGCAGATGAATGGATGACAAAATATAGTGTACAATACAGGACTGATGAGAATATGAACTGGGTTTATTACAAGGACCAAACAGGAAACAATAGGGTCAGTATAAGATCCCTTCCCCTTTTCTGAAGAAGACCCAATATTTGTCTCTATTTCAATAGCATATATTCCAGCTTCGTGAATAAAGAATGCCATTAAATCAGGGGTGGGTTCTGACTTACCTCACTGTCGTTTCGCTTCCTCGCGTGTTGCATGGGTGCGCACATGCTTCACACGCACATGTGCAGTGTTTAAAACCCAGATTCTGCACATGCACAAAAGCAAAAAAACAAGATAGCACTTCAGAACCATGTCCAGCTGGCATTGCTGCTGGTTCAGTGAGCAGGCAGAAATTCTCGCTACCGTTTCTATAGAATTGGTCTGAATTGGCAGGAATACAACTTGGCATTAAATCCATTCCGTTGACCTAAATTTGAGACTACAATTACTGCACCATTTTGGACAACTGACCAAATCTTGGATATATATGTATAAAAGCAGACCTCTTCTGAACACCCTAGATCCATGATGGCAAACCTATGGCATGCATACCACAGGTGGCACCCAGAACCATATCAGAGGGCACATCAGGCCTTGCACTAAGTCAGCTGAAGCATGCATGCACAAGCTAGCCAGCTAATTTTCGGCCTTGGAGTACTTAAGTATTTAAAGATACTGTAGTCTGCCACTTAAAAAAGGCAAGAAACTATGGGAGTTTTATTATGGGTACAATCTGGCATACTTTATCAACCCTTTAGTCAATATTAAACCAACAACTGTTGGCCGCCAGAAATTGATGCAGATATGCATTCTCCTCTCCAATCTCTGGTCATTGCCCTTTGAGGCCATTCAAATTTGACTTCCTCCTGCCCCATACTTGCCAGGCCTCCAAGCAAATGCCCATCTTATACCTAATTAGAACTACTGTAGTTTGGAAAGAGGGATCAGCTTGACTATAAGATAGCAGGCACAGAGTGGGGTGGGTGGGGTGGGTAGTAGCTGCATATTGGAGAATGAGGAAAATTCCCACCATACTATGGAACATGGGCTCATTTTAAACACAAATTTAATATTATTTCAGAAGACTATTAAACTGTGTTTAAAATAATATAATAACAACTGGCAGGTATTCAAAAGGAGCCTGAAGACAGATTTAGTGCACTTCTAGAAGAGCACTTAACCTTTATTTGAAAATAGCTCAATAAAAGTTGACAGGTACTAGGGGTGAGGCCATGTAATAATATGGAATCAAGTAAAATATTTTAGGATGCAATCTGGGTCAGTCACCAGGACCAGAGGTTTAGTTTTCCTGGCTTTTGGACTCTTCAGGAAACTTCTCTCTAGCAGGGTATGTACTTTGGGCTGTTCTCTGTGTGGTATTTATATGGTTTATAAAGACATGGTCAATAGGAGGGTTGATTTACCACCAGCTTATCAAGTACAGTATTTAGGAGGCAAGGGCTTGGCAGCAGAATAAAACAACAGCCAAAGACTTAATAGTCATCCATCAGCACCCCAATCAACAACTAAAAAGCCACATACACCATATAAACACCACACACAGAATAGCCAAAAGAACCTACTCTGCTATTGATAATTTCCCTGAAGATGTGCATCAGCACAAGTCTGAAACCTCAGAAGGCAAAAACACTGGTCACGGTGACCAAACCAGATTGGATCCTGCAACATTATCCTGGGACACGTATATTTGCTTTCATTCATGAAATATTTTAAGCCAAGCACAACGTCAGTATTAGAATTTGTATTAGAATTTAAAAAAATCTTTAACAAGCCATATAAGGGATGAGGGAAGATGCTGAGTACAATACTAACACAGTATATGAACATACAGTATTTTAGTCAAAGAGAGTTACATTCTTCTCCCTGAGCAGAATTTTAGTTGGTTCTGTGTTAGTTGCTTCTAGGCACAAACTATCAGCAACTTTACTGGGCAAGTCTTTAAGGCAGTAAAATTGTTTCCAAATTTTAGGGTGAAAAATTAGAAGAATATTAAGTCTTAAGCTCTCTTTTTTCCCCTTGCTCTCGTACATAAGTGCACTAGAGTGCCTTCCGTCCCCTGTCCTATGGCCTCTCCTATATCTCCTATATCTTCTCTACTATATTTCTATAAGCTTCATTGTGTATTATTGTGTATTGGACAAAATAAATAAAAATTTAAAAATAAATACTTCATTTTCTCTAGATTTTCTATGGAAATTCAGACAGATCATCATCTGTGCAGAACCTTTTGCGCCCACCCATTGTTTCTCGTTACATAAGGTTGATACCCCTTGGCTGGCATGTCCGCATTGCTATCAGGATGGAGCTGCTGGAGTGCATGAATAAATGTGTTTAAACTTCAGAGTCATCTCGGAAGAAACAGGTTTATTTAAAAAAAAGAAAGATATAACAGTATAATTAATACAACAAATAAATTAACTGATTGTAAGTTCAGTGTCTATTAAAATTATACAACTTATCCAATACCTCCTGTGACTTATATTTTCTGCAGCTTTAGGAAGTTAATAGAATTCTGTATATTAATAAAATAAATCAGGATGGAATAAATTGGAACTTGTATTACATTTTTGAATCCAGAATCTTATACTTCAGTAAAAGGAAAGCCATAAGTTTCAATGCACATAAAAATGACTTCTACTAAAGGAAATATAGATTTTTTTACAAATTAACCAAAGATGACTGCAATGCTTTTGTAGATTCTAGTAGACATTATACAACATATGTTCTTCAGAGCTATAATGTGTATTCTCTGAAGATATTCCCCATTACATTACCATTTCCCAAAACAAGAGGAACAAAAATTTGACCAATGTAGATCATGATTCCATTCTTATGTGAGGAGCTCTGGTAGCATTTTATTGTGGTGCTATACCGCCAGTCGTCCTGATTTAGTGATCACAACTGGGACTGACAAATCAATCATTATTCAAAACAGTAATTAAGTGAAACCAAAACTGCTCTTATGATTTTGCTTCAGCTTTCCTTTGCTTTACAGACTTGCAAGGGTTGTAAATATGAGGATTGGTCATAAAATTCCTTTTTAGTCATTTTTCCAACTTTGAATGGTTGGTAAATGAGGTACTCACTATATGAGGACTACCTGTGTAGTTTTTCCTAACCTGGGAATTTTTAAATGTGTACATTTTACAAATTTCAATATTTTCACATTATATGGCCACTTGTTGCCCAAGGAGGAACGCTTCCCATTAGTCCTTACAGTAAAAAACCATACTGTTTGGAGAGTCTTATTTCTATGATTGGATAAGCCAACCAAGTGAAGGCTTTCATGTGTGTTAACCTTTCTGTAAATGTTGCATTTTCCTTCTCTGAACATTTTTCTTATCAAAACAATCTGTTGAAACAAATTTTAAGAGAAAAGCCTATAAATACACATATAAACATGCACGCCCGTGAACACACACACACACACACACACACACACACCAGAGGTGGGTTCCAACTTACTTCGTTGCTGATTTGCTCCCTCCTGTACTGTGAGGGCAGGCCTTGTGAGTACATGCGCTTCATGCTCATGCATATGCATAGTAACAAAAATATCAATTAAAAGATGGCAACCACGTACACAGTGCTGGAACTCAGCTTCTGCACATTCTCAGAATTTTTTAAAAAATCAATTTTTTTAAAAAAAGATGGCGGCGCACACAGACTGGCACCAACCGATCCGGTTCGATGATGTCATTGTAACATCACCAGTGGGCTGCTACCAGTTCAGGTGAACAGTCAGAACCAGGAGGAAACCACCCCTGATACACATGAAGGGAATTCCCTTCTGTATCTCTTCCAAACATGAAAGCAATACTATAGCATATGGACCTCAGCTTTCTGCAATTCTGTATTATATATTCATTTAAATTCCATCAGATTATGGGAAAACATTATTTATAATTTATCAGTGGTATTTTAATCTTTATACTCAGTTACACTTCCTTTCAGATTTCTATTAAATTAAGTAAGACTAGAATGTCCTAGATTTCATAAAATATTGGTAGACATGTGGTATTCTTTTAGTAGTAAATGAGTATTCTGGCTGCTAATAAGTTAGATATTATGTGAGTATCATATGAATCACCATGTCATATAGCTAATGTCAATAATACTATAACTTTTTTCTAATAATTTTCTTCATTTTTTTAGACATTACAAATATAAAATTATGCATCTAGATTTGTGTTTATGTAGCAGATTCAGTGAGTGTCATTGTAAGCATATAGAATAATTATTCTACAGTTTGGTGAAATAAATGTTGCATAGATGTACAGAGGTATTTAAATGATCATTAACAATTAGTCATAATTATTGAACGTTTAAATGTAAGATCATTCCATTTAATAAAGACAAAACTAATTTTACTGAGCAGATGTTCTTTCTTATGTTGGATTAGCCATGAATTTACAGTGAATTATTTTTTTAATAATTCACTATAGAAGGAATCCAGATTTAAATAAAATTTCTAAATATTAAATATTCTAATTCTTTTTCTACAATTTGTATTACTTTTCAAATAGCTATGCTTTAAAGCAACAATCCTGTCTCAATTGTTAACACCATAATTAGGTTATTTTTATAGACTAATTCACTGAATGTATTTTGAACCTAGAGAGGTATGTGCCTTGTTTATGTAGCTGAGTTTCATGTCCATATTGATATCATGTCCATATTGGTTCAATGAGGACCACCCTGACCATTCACTGTAACTGAATGCAAATCTTACCAGCTTTTAATTATCTTAACTGAACAGAAATGATTTCTTGCAGCAGATGATTTATGGTTCCATAGGGTTTCACTAAACCAACTTTCTAGAATACAGGCAATCCTCAATTTACAATGGCAACTGAGACTAGAATTTCTGTTGCAAAGTGAAACAGTTATAAAGCCAGAGGGTGCAAGAGGTGGGAATCAGGAAGGGAATTCCAAAGACTGATCATAAACACCATTCAGTGCATTGCAGCTTCAAATGTTGCTAAATAGTTGTAAGTTGAGTTGTAATATCTAATGAATGGTGCTTCTTATTATGTAGTTCCTTGTGTGACAATAATGTCATAGAAGCAGCAGCACAGAGGAAGCCTTTTCCTTATAACCAAAAGAAAAAATAATCCCACTGAAATTATTTAAATTATTTTTAAATAAAATAATAAAAGAGCCTTTCATTAGGAAGTTGTCATGATTTGGGACAAGGAGAAGAAGACAAAGATTGAGATCAGAGCTGTGGCCATCGTCTTCATATTTATCTGGCTTTCCCATTAATTTTTGCTCATCTTCCTCAGTGATACTTTTCTTACCCTTTCTTTCCAACCAAAATACCTTGCTCAGATTGTTAGTTGTATATTAAAAAATAAAGAAGGGTGGGGATTTAATTGGAGGAATTAGCCAGTGAATATGGTGGCAACGGATAGGATTTGGAGCACCACTCATGCCAACATTTATTGTATCTCAGTGTCACTGGGGTAACAGTTAAATAATAATAATTCGGAACCATAGTTTTAAGGTAACAGATAAATTATATTATTGCTCCTTTTATTGTACAGTTTATTATAGTTTTGGAAATTCATGCTGATGTTCTGCAAATCATCCAAAAGTCTATCAGGAAATTCAGATCTAGCTTTTGGCCTATTCTTGCAATGCTTGATACTTAAGTGTTAAATCTTTTGCTGTACCTAGAGATGACAACCTTTAGCACTGGCATCCTTCACAGGTTTCCAACACTGCCACCAGACTGGATATCTTGGGTTGCATAGTGAACGTCAGTGCAAACCTGAAATTCAATAAGTATTTTGGAATTAATGGGTCTCTCCTTAATTTTGTTGGGAATGCAGTGTTTTCTGAGGTATACCCAGAGGTGGGCTATGAGCTGGAACACTAAATTGTGCTTGTCGCCGCGGTTCATAAGTTCTTGCGGGGCCAGCACAATTTTGTTTCTGCACCTGTGGAGGTAGCAAAACCACGCACGGAGCCGCAGGTGCGCCCGTGTTTCGGCAGGTTTTTTTGCTTCCACACATGCTGAAACATGGGCCCACCTGTGGCTCTGTGCGCAACTTTGCTACCTCCACAGGTGCAGCAGCAAAATCACGCTGGCCCTGCAAGAATTTATGAGCTGCGGCAGCGAGCGCAATTTAGCATTCTGGCTTGTAGCTCACCGCTGAGTACATCCCACCAATTGAAATTCCAAGGAATGATGTGTCAGCTTGGTATGTTAGAATAAGATTTCCATATTACAAATGAATGGTTCACGTTATAGGATATCAAACCAGGATGAATTGTTCCACAACCTCACATAAAAACCTTAACCACCATTTGTTTGATTCTGCCATATTGTAAGACCACCTCATCAAAAGGGGCCGTTTAAATGAAATAATCACATTATTAGCATATGATCATTCAATCATCTTCAAATTCAACCTTTATGACACTTCACAGATATTTAAATAGACTGCAATTTACAGTGAAGGAGATTTGGCCAGCTTAGGAAATGATTTTTGAAAAATCTATTTTTAGCTATAAAAGTAATCTGAAATATAAGAATGAGAGAAGATAATTACTGTACAGCAATAACAAAAACTCTCCATTCCTAAATACAAATATCCCAAAAGCCTGTATGTTTTAGTCTATATCTTTAGAATCAGGGGTCTTAATTATGTTATATAGGTAAGAAGACATGTTTTATTAATCTGGGTCAGGCATAAAAGATATGATTTTATTTTGTATGAACATATGAACATTCCAGACAAGAACAACACTGGAAAAGAAGAGGCTTACTAAATTGTCAGCCAAATTTTCACTAATATTAACAAAAAATGATGTTTTCTGGCACAGACACTGTTGATTTCTTGTTAAGGATATTTTTTTTTCCTCTTCAACTAAATATTGCCTGTTTTCTTTGTTATGCAGAAGAATCCGATATAGAAATCTTGCCCTTTGGGGCAGGCTATCACATAGAAATGTATATTCTCTAACAGTGTGTGTGTGTGTGTGTGTGTACACAGACAAACACACAAATACACACACACGCCTTTCTACTTCCAATTTCCAGAAAAGGGAATTGCGGGGATACATACAAACAAATATGCTGAATTAATTGTGCTTCACAGTGTCGTTTTGGTTTGTATGTTGCATGTTGCCATTTTTCAGCTTGGTTCTACTGTAAACTTGTCTGAAAGTGAAGCAATAGATTGTAAGTATACAACAATATCAGTTTTGCATGCTTTACAAGTTATTTTATTGGATAATTGGAGATACTTCCTTTCTTGTTGTGAATTAATTTTGCCCTGTTAAACATATTGAGTCCATATGATTTTGTCCAATATGCAGATTATTCAGTGTACTTTGAGGGCTGAATCCAGACCTCTGTAAATGCCTGAATTGTGGATAGTCATGCTTCTCTGAATATCGAAGCTCAATACATGTAAACCTGTAAGGATTTTGAAGAAACATAAACGTGTAATCAGCAAAAGTTTTAATTAATGTTTCTAATAGGCATTGATTAAATTTACAGATACTTAATTTGGCGGCTAAGACCGCCCCAACCCCGAAGTTTTGTGACTCGAACAATGTAACCTCAATCACCAATTTAAAATTTTCCCATTATTTACTTTACTAAGCTTAGTATTTTGTAAAAAACAGACTTATTGCAACTGAATGGTTTTATTCCAATAGTTATTGAATAAATGTACAGACACGGGTAATCCTCAATTTACAATCATTTGTTTAATGACTGTTTACAGTTACAATGGCATTGAAAAAAGTGAGTAATTACTATTTTTCACATTAACAACAATTTGCACCCTCATTTTACCAACCTTGGGAAAACAGAAGGCTGAGTGAACCTTCAGCCAGTCAGGATTGAACTACTGGAAGTAGGCAAAAATAACCTGCAATACTTCATTCTAATCACTGCTCAACCACGGCTCCTTAACCCTATGTACAACTTGCAGCATCTCTATGGTCATTGATCAAAATTAGGACACTTGGCAACTGGCATGTATTTATGAAAATTGCATGTCCCTGGATCATGGAATCACATTTTAAACAGGGAAGCCAGATTCACTTAATAACGGTAGAGATTATTTAACAACTGTAGCAAGAAAAGTTGTAAAATGAAACAAAACTCAACTGTCTTGTTTAGCAACAGAAAACTTGGGCTCAACTGTAGTTATGAGTAAAGGACTATTTTTATTTAATTTGACTGCCAAGCTCCCCACCCATGTTTTGTGACTGGAACAATTGTATCCTTAATCACTGATTCAAAATATTCCCATCATTTACTTTCCTAACATAGTATTTTATACAAGTGTGTGTGGGTTTTTTGCAGCTATTATGTTATTATTTGAGTGCTTCCATTAAAATAAAAAAAGCTTCAAAACCGTTAAAACAACCTGAACACAATAAATGAACCCAACTGATTATGTTATAGAAAAATAGCAATAGTAATAGCACTTAGACTTATATACTGCTTCATAGTGTTTTACAGCACTCTCTTAGCAGTTTTCAAAGTCAGCATATTTTCCCCAACAATCTGGGTCCTCATTTTACCAACCTTGGAAAGATGGAAGGATGAGTGAACCTTCAGCCAGTCAAGATTGAGCTGTTGGCTGTAGGCAGAAGTAACCTGCAATACTTCCTTCTAATCACTGCTCAACCATGGCTCCTTAACCCTATGTAAATAACTGCTCCAAATTGTAAATTGCTTGAGACCCAGGCTGCACCTATGTTTGAAGAAAGCTGACCATTCGTAATTGGATAAACAATGCAAGACATAGGAGAAATACTTCTGATTGTTTCTTCAAGATGCAAGGGTTGCTTTGCCAATATCAACAACAGATTCTCATTTTCTGAGCATTGCTAGAAAATGTTTCCTTCCTAGATTCAGGAGTACGGGACGGGGTGCTTTATTGAGAAAAGAGACTAAAATAGCTGCAGGCTGTAAAGTGCAGACCAGCATATGGGAGAGGAAATCTAGGAACAGAACACTGTGTGCAGAAAATGTCAAGTGCTGCTAAAAAATTACTCTGAATTATATATTTCCTCTATTCTTCCAAAAAATTATTTTTCTAGAAAATATATTTATCCTATTTTGCTAAATCTGATTCAAAAGCATGAATGAAGACATTATAAGGAGAAGTTTCAAATAAAATATGTTGATTTTTTTTAAAAAAAAACCCTATAGCTGTAATAATTCTGAAGACTTCTAGTAATTTTGTTTTGTTTTCATTTCTGATAAACAATTCCCCAGGGGCATTGGGGCACGTACTTGTCCACATGTCTGGGAAGAGTTTGATCTGGTGACACCTGATGAAGTGGACAAGGCCATTGGAGCTGTGAGTTCCGCCACCTGTTTACTGGATCCGTGTCCCTCCTGGTTGGTCTCGGCCAGCAGGGAGGTGACACGGAGCTGGGCCCAGGAGATTACCAACGCTTCCTTGGGGAGGGGAGTTTTTCCATCACTCTATAAAGAAGCGCTTGTGCGCCCCCTCCTCAAGAAGCCTTCCCTGGACCCAGCAGTACTTAACAACTATCGTCCAGTCTCCAACCTTCCCTTCATGGGGAAGGTTGTCGAGAAGGTGGTGGCACTCCAGCTCCAGCGGTCCTTGGAAGAAGCCGATTATCTAGGTCCCCAGCAGTCGGGCTTCAGGCCTGGTTACAGCACGGAAACCGCTTTGGCCGCGTTGATGGATGATCTCTGGCGGGCCCGGGACAGGGGTTTATCCTCTGTCCTGGTGCTCCTCGATCTCTCAGCGGCTTTCGATACCATCGACCATGGTATCCTTCTGCACCGGTTGGAGGGGTTGGGGGTGGGAGGCACTGTGCTTCAGTGGTTCTCCTCCTACCTCTCTGGCCGGTCGCAGTCGGTGTTAGTGGGGGGTCAGAGGTCGACTCCGAGGTCTCTCCCTTGTGGAGTACCCCAGGGGTCGGTCCTCTCCCCCTTGCTATTTAACATCTACATGAAACCGCTGGGTGAGATCATCCAAGGACATGGGGTGAGGTATCATCAATATGCCGATGATACCCAGCTTTACATCTCCACCCCATGCCCAGTCAACGAAGCGGTGGAAGTGATGTGCCGGTGCCTGGAGGCTGTTGGGGCCTGGATGGGTGTCAACAGACTCAAGCTCAACCCGGATAAGACGGAGTGGCTATGGGTTTTGCCTCCCAAGGACAATCCCATCTGTCCGTCCATTACCCTGGGGGGGGAATCATTGACCCCCTCAGAGAGGGTCCGCAACTTGGGCGTCCTCCTCGATCCACAGCTCACATTAGAGAACCACCTTTCAGCTGTGGCGAGGGGGGCGTTTGCCCAGGTTCGCCTGGTGCACCAGTTGCGGCCCTATCTGGACCGGGACTCATTACTCACAGTCACTCATGCCCTCATCACCTCGAGGTTCGACTACTGTAATGCTCTCTACATGGGGCTACCTTTGAAAAGTGTTCGGAAACTTCAGATCGTGCAGAATGCAGCTGCGAGAGCAGTCATGGGCTTACCCAGGTATGCCCATGTTTCACCATCACTCCGCAGTCTGCATTGGCTGCCGATCAGTTTCCGGTCACAATTCAAAGTGTTGGTTATGACCTTTAAAGCCCTTCATGGCACTGGACCAGAATATCTCCGAGACCGCCTTCTGCCGCACGAATCCCAGCGACCGATTCGGTCCCACAGAGTGGGCCTCCTCCGGGTCCCGTCAACTAAACAATGCCAGTTGGCGGGCCCCAGGGGGAGAGCCTTCTCTGTGGCGGCACCGGCCCTCTGGAACCAACTCCCCCCGGAGATCAGAACTGCCCCTACTCTTCCTGCCTTCCGTAAACTCCTCAAAACCCACCTTTGCTGTCAGGCATGGGGAAACTAAACATCTCCCCCTGGGCACGTTGAAGTTATATATGGTATGCCTGTATGTGTGTATGTTAGTATAGGGGATTTTCTTAAATTTATAATATTTTAATTAATTGGATTGTATTGGATTGTTTTTCACTTGTTGTGAGCCGCCCCGAGTCTTCGGAGAGGGGCGGCATACAAATCCAAATAATAAATAAATAAATAAATAAATAATTAATGTGTTTTTCATTGGTAAGGCAGAAATAATTGAAACAAACATAATATTAATAAATAAAAATAAAGGATGTTAATGAAGATTGCAAAAAAAAAAAAACCAATTAGCAATGGGGCGGGTTTCCTCAGCATGATCAGTCGGTTAAAAAATCCCACTATATACAATACTGTATTTCATAATCAAATTCCTTTGATTAAAACAATGAAAATGTAAGAAAATACAATAGGAGTAATGAAAATACAGTGGAACCCCGACATAAGAGCTGCTCTACTTAAGAGCAACTCGAGATAAGAGCTGGGAGGGGAGAGATATTTTTGTTCTACTTACAAGCCCAAATTCGAGATACAAGCGCCAAGGAGCTGTCTCCTGAAGCCAAACGCTAACTTCCGCGTTCGGCTTCAGGAGACAGCTGCGAAGCGGCGCGTGTGTTTTAAAAGGTTGCAGCCGGCCTGGGGGGCTCGGGGGGGTGCTTGCAGCTTTCTTTCTTGCTCTTTTTCTTTCTCTCTTTTACCTTCCCTTCCTCTATTTCTTCTTTTCTTTCTCCTTCCCACCTTCTTCCCTCCCTCCCTCCTTTCACTCATTCCTCTCTTACTCTCCCCTTTCATAAGTTTCCTTGCTTCCTTCCTCTGTTCCTGTCCCTTCCCCCTTCCTTTCTTTCTTTCTTTCTTGCTCTTTTTCTTTCTCTCTTTTACCTTCCCTTCCTCTATTTCTTCTTTTCTTTCTCCTTCCCACCTTCTTCCCTCCCTCCCTCCCTTCACTCATTCCTCTCTTACTCTCCCCTTTCATAAGTTTCCTTGCTTCCTTCCTCTGTTCCTGTCCCTTCCCTCTTTCCTTCCTTCCTTCCCACCCTCCGTCCATTCATTCACCCATTCCTCTCTTGATCGCTTAAAGCCGGTCCCTGGTGCAAAAAGGGTTGGGGACCTCTGTCCTACAGGATTGGGTGGCAGAGAAGTTGAACATATGTAAATTTAAAAGTTTAAGAAAGTTTACAAGTTAAGTGAAAGAAACTTAATTATTCATTTATATGTACATGTACATTTCTTCATTAAAAACATGTCTTTCTGCATAATTTAGACTAACTTTGTGAGTTTTTTGAGGGCTGGAACCAATTAAAATTATTTACATTAATTCCTATGGGGAAAAGTCGTTCGAGATAAGAGCTGCTCGACTTAAGAGCCCAGGTCCGGAACGAATTAAACTCGTATCTCGAGGTACCACTGTATAAGAAAAGACAATAGGAGACAATAAGAGAAAACCTGATGTCTAGCCTTGGAGAAGTACAAATGGAATTTCTTAAGTTAATAAAATCTGAAATGGCCAAGGAATTTAAAATTCTAATGCAAATCTTTTGTTTTTAAATCTACTAGTATTAAAGTAGTACTTATGTATAAAATATAACCTTCAAAACATCAAATCTAAAGGAATATGTACCAATAAATGCAGTGCAAGAGCCTACATTAAAACATCTCAATGACAACTTGATTTATATGATCCACAGATGTGGACTAGCAGTATTATCACCTACCACTGTTGAAATTTTTACCCATTCTATAATTAAAACTCAAAAATGGATGCAACCACATTAAAAGTATTTACTTTGAAAATGAACTACTATCAATTATTGTATTTCTTTGTTTCTTGGTATTTTGCTTTGCTCAAGTATTTTTATTTTTTAACATCAAAAAAATGATGTATTTTAATAACAATCAAAATCTATTTCTTTTTTCTTTTTTACATACACAAAATAATAATAAACAAAAAATAAAATTATTCATTATTATTATTACTACTACTATTATTATTATTATTACTACTACTACTATTATTATTATTAATTAGATTGGTATGCCGCCCTTCTCCGTAGACTCGGGGTGGCTTACAGCAATAATAAAAACAATGTATAACAAATCTAATATTTAAAATATCTAAAAAAAACCTTATTTAAAAAGCAAGACATACACACAAACATACCATGCATAAACTATATAGGCCTGGGGGAGATGTCTCAATTCCCCCATGCCTGACGGCAGAGGTGGGTTTTGAGGAGTTTACAAAAGGCAAGGAGGGTGGGGGCAATCCTAATCTCCGGGGGGAGTTGGTTGCAGAGGGTCGGGGCCGCCACAGAGAAGGCTCTTCCCCTGGGTCCCGCCAGACGACATTGTTTAGTCGACGGGACCCGGAGAAGGCCAACTCTGTGGGACCTAACTGGTCGCTGGGATTCATGCAGCAGAAGGCGGTCCCAGAGATATTCTGGTCCGATGCCATGAAGGCTTTATAGTTCATAACCAACACTTTGAATTGTGACCGGAAACTGATCGGCAACTAATGCAGACTGCGGAGTATTGGAGTAACATGGGCATACCTAGGGAAGCCCATGATTGTTCTCACAGCGGCATTCTGCACGATCTGAAGTTTCCGAACATTTTTCAAAGGTAGCCCCATGTAGAGAGCATTACAGTAGTCAAACCTCGAGGTGATTATGACACAGCTGCAGAGACTACCCAATGCCGAGAGGATAGCCGAATGATTCCATCTGGAAAGATGGAATTTTTATTTTTTAACATCAAAAAAATGATGTATTTTAATAACAATCAAAATCTATTTCTTTTTTCTTTTTTTGCTACATACACAAAATAATAATAAACGAAAAATAAAATTATTCATTATTATTATTACTACTACTACTACTACTATTATTATTATTACTACTACTACTACTAAGAGAATTTGAAAGAGTTACCTGCAAAGGGGAAGCAAAGATTTTCTCTCTATGATGGTAAGCGGAGCATGTCTGAATGGGATTTTATGGGATTTGTTTCTCGCTAGGTTGCTGGACGGAGCTAAAATGGCCTGAGATTGAAGAAGGCAGCTAACTGTGCAATGTGGCATTTCAGCGAGTCTTCGGAGAGGGGCGGCATACAAATCTAATAAAACTTAAACTTAAACTTAAAATAGCGAAATTTGGATTATTTGGATTATTTTCAACTACCTAATTGGTTCTCTTTGAAATTCGCTTTTTGGAATTTGAAACTTTTAACTTTTGTTTTGGAATCCTTATCTTTCCTTTCCTCTATAAATGAAGAACATTGTAGGACAGGAAGTACGAAACAGGAAGCTACAGTAAAAGAGTGATTTAAAGTTATTCAGATAATAGCTACATAGAGAAGACTTGGAGAATTGATCATGTAGCCGTAGGAAATATAGCAAATTGCTACTGGTTATAAATACAGTATTCTAGAGAAGAATGACCAGCCAATGCATTAGGGAAGTCAACGTTCAAGATGAAATTATTTGAACTGAATTAACTGATTTGAATTGATTCGATTTAATTGGATTGATTGATTTGACTGAAATTGCATTTGTCATAGGTTTAAAGACAGTATTCTTGCCGTGGGAAGACTGATCAGCTAAACCCCATGGAAGGAAGATCAGATGAAATTGGACTGATTGATTTCACTGAAATTACATTTGGACCATGTGCTCTGACTGAAATTACATTGAATAATATAAATTAAAATTAAATACTTTTAAGAATTAAATGTTTTAAAGAAAATAAAAATAAAAATATGTGTAAGAATATTTAAAAGTTACTAAAAGATATTAGCACTTTTTTTCTTTTTTCTCTTTTCTTACAAAGTTATAAATTATAAAAAGAATTGAACATACTTAATGAATTGTATTTTTTAATATTTTAATTTTATGGGTGCTTATATGTGTATACAAATATACAAGCAAGTGATATAAAGTGTAAAATGGAAGAATTATATAAGAGGAGAAAATTTAATGGCTTATAAATGAAAAAATTGAAAATAGCTTTGATTATGGTGCATAATATAGATGAGATATTTGGTAATTATTAATATTATTTTTGGATGACCTTTTTTCTATTTTCTTCTATGCTTTTCTTTCTCTCTTTATTTTATTATTCTGATTAATTGAATTATAAATTGCTTATTTGATTTATGGTGATAAATAAAGTGGGAGGAAGGGGAAAAGATAAGGGAAGAGTTACAATAACAGGAGTAGGATTAATATGGGATAATAACTAGCACTAATTATGTTAGGTATTATATAGGAAAGACAGATGAAACAACAAGGAGTTAAAATCAATAGATTATGGAAGATTATCACTGAGTTCCATAGTGGAAGACATTTAGAATTAGGGATAATATATAGATTAGGGAAGATTATGGCACTGCATTTAGCAGTGAAAACAATTAGAATAGGGAAGATTATTATGCTGGGATTGGCAGTGGGGTTTATAGATTAGGGAAGATTATCACATTAAGAACGGCAGTGGAAAATATCTAGATGTGGGAAGAATATTAATAGTTTGGGGTTTTTTAATGGAGGGTACTTTTTGCATAAAATAATGGAGTAATAATGATTTATATTTATTTTGATTTGTTAAAGTAGAAATGACATACTGATATAATGAAAGAAGTGAAATAAATGAATTGAATAGGAAATGTATTTTAAAATTTCTAATAACAACTCTTCCTCCTATGTATAGATTAAGATACGATATGAATAGTGTTTTTCCTTTTCTTATTCTTATTCTTAGCCCTTCTTTTTTCTTTCCTTTTCTCTTTTATTCTTTTTTTGTCTTTCCTTCCTGGGCTCTTAAAGAGACATAAATTTGGATATTTTCTATTGTTAAGGGCAGTTATGATAAAATGAGGGTGTTTTTTTTTTAATGAAAGTAGGAATGTGTTTTCTAAGAACGCTAGAAAGGGACTGAAGCACGATGGCATAGTTAGGAAATTTAGATAGCTATAGCATTTTAAATATAAATGAAAGTGAAGAACATTATCTAAAATCCGGATGATAGCATTTGGAAAGGAGGTAGCACAGGATGAATGATATATACCAGAAATAATTGGATAATTAGAAAAATTTGATTAAGAAATTGGCATTAGATATTGTATTGTATTATATTTTAATTTGAATCTCTATAAGGTGTGAAAAACAATAAAAAATTTATACCCACAAAAAGAAATCACTGCCTGTTAATAAAAGCTTGTATTGGTGTCTGTTTCCAACAAATGGCAATAACCAAGGAATGAGAGTATATTAACTGAGTCTATCCTAGTGTGTAAACCATTTCCAAATAAAATGAATAAGAAAGAGTAGCTATAATGAAAGAAATGAAACTTTGAATGTAAGTACAGCGGGATTAATGGGAATTCATAGACACTAGGTCAGTGATGGCAAACCTATTGGCACAGGTGCCACAGGTGGCACATGGAGCCATATCTGCTGGCACGTAAGCTGTTGCCCTAGCTCAGCTTCAACGTGCACGTGTGTGCTGGTCAGCTGATTTTTGGCTCACACAGATGCTCTTGGAGGGTATTTTTGGCTTTCAGAGAGCCTCCAGGGGGATGGGGGAGGGCGTTTTTACCTTCCCCCAGCTCCAGGGAAGCTTTTGGAGCCTGGGGAGGATGAAATATGAGCCTACTGGTTCCGCTAGAAGTTGGGAAACAGGCTGTTTCTGGCTTCCAGAGATCCTCCAGAGGGCCTCCAGGGGACGGGGGAAGTTGTTTTCGCCCTTCCAAGGTATTGAATTATGGGTGTGGGCACTCATGCATGTGCGATAGCGCACACCCACGCTTTTTCGGCACCCAAGGAAAAAAAGGTTCGACATCACTGCACTAGGTATTGAGGTCAATCTAATCACACTTCTTCCCCTTGCTTCACCTTTAAGAAGGAACCTAGAATACACACGATGTATTAGATTATGCTGGATACACTTTGCAATTTCCTGATTTGGAAAGGTTAGAAAGATTCTTAAAAATATTGGCAAGTCATATGAACTAATTTATGCCAGAAAAAATTGGGAAGCAATACTCATATCAAATGGGAAACCAAATGGGGGAGTTTCCCACTGGAGGTAGCGGCTAGATTGATGGCAAATTATGCCCCCTTTACCCTCAGTTTGTCATCCCTTAGTTATCATATTGATATATTTATTCCCATTGTGTTTGTAATTATTTTATTCTTATTTTATTTCTGTTCTGTTTACATGGCTTTCATTTTTCTTTCTTTTTATTATTTTAGGCTGCCTGGAGTAGCTTTACCATGAAATAGGCAGCAAATAAATTTAACAAACAAACAAATATCTTCAAGTATTTTGAATGGATGGTATTAAATGCAGGTGTTTACACTGTAAACTAACATTACTTAGTTCTTTGGGACAAAATAACCTCAATTTCCATTTCTGTGCAAACAATGGAGAATTACTCCTGCTGATCTTTTCCTTGACACAAGAAATGAAATGTATGGTAAAAATGCTTTCACAATAGCTCTATAGAGTTCCAACGTCCCACTCAGTATATGAAGGTTGTGACATAAAGAAGGAATAGAAGGTACATGACAGATTAACGGAGTTGGAAGGGACCTTGCAGGTCATGTAGTCCAACCTTCTGCCCAAGCAGGAGACCCTTACATCTGCCTCTACTTAGGATCGAACTCACAACCACCTGATTGTAAGGCAAGAGCTCCACCGGTAGGGCACAGCAGCTGTGAAGACTCCCATGTTCTCTGCACTCTATACAACATGCGTCAGTCATGCATGAGTAAGATTATTTTTATTTTTCAACTGAAATTCATAATCAGGTCTAGACTTGCCATGAGCAAGATGAAACCAATGTCATCAAGCAAAAGTATATGATTTTCTATGTCAAAATCCATCTGTACATTTTGTGTTCTTCGCCCAGTAAGACTTTGATAAATTAATAAATATTCCATTATAAAGGTAACATAGCAAATATGAAATACAGAAAAAACCCCAAGAATTTTTCTAGTGATCTTTGCTTACCAATTCAGCTGAAAGGAGTAGCCTCAATTTCCATTTCTGTGTAAACAATAGAGAATTATCCCTGCTGATGTTTTCCCTGACAAGAGGAATGAAATGTATGGGAAAAAATGCCCCAAATCACCCTATGGGTTTCCATGACTAAAAGGGAATTTCCATTTGGTCTTTGGCTTCATAATACTGGGCTCTCAAATTTAGCACATACGAAGATATAAAAATGACAATCTTGTGAACTTTTTATTCTATTTATATGTATTATACTGTGCTATATTCTATCAGCATTTTTATCTATTATTAATTTAATCCTCTTTTAATATTGGGGGGGGTTCCTAATTAATGGATGACTGGAGTAGATTCAATGTTGTATATGGAATGAATGAGTATGAGTGTGATGTTTGGGGTGGGTGGGAATATGGTATGGATGGGATGAGTGACAGTAGTATGAGTGACAGAATTGGCCCACCTGACGCTCGGGAGGCAGGGGAGGAAGGGGCATTGATCTCTGGGGTGGCAGAGGGCCGGAATATCCCTGTGTTGCTGGGGAGAGGCAGATATGGCGGGGGTCACAGAGTTAGCCGTTCCAGGGGAACGAGAGACCGTTGCTTAATAACGGTCCCTTGTTCCAACTCTGTGAGCCCAATCTTGGGTACTGGTGATGAGTGTAACTCTGGCCCTGGACTCAGGTTGCTGCTCCTTAATGCCAGGTCGGTGGTAAATAAAGCTCTCCTCATCCGGGATTTGATCCTGGATGAGGAGGCCGACCTGGCATGTATCACTGAAACCTGGCTGGGCCCGGAGGGAGGTGTTCCTCTCTCCGAAATTTGCCCAGCTGGGTTTCAGATATGGCATCAACCTCGACCCCAGGGAAGGGGGGGAGGAGTGGCTATTATAGCCAGGGAGAGCCTTTGCCTACGTGGACTCATTGCTCCGGAAATTGCGGGTTGCGAGTCACTCTTGATGAGGTTGGACTTAGGGGTTCAGGTGGGCTTATTTCTCACGTACCTGCCTCCCAGCTGCGTGTCAAAAGCCCTGCCTGTGCTACTCGAGGAGGTAGCCGGGTTGGCGGTGGAGTTCCCCAGACTTATTGTCTTGGGGGACTTCAACCTGCCGTCACTCGGCGAAACCTCGGGGTTGGCACAGGAGTTCATGGCCACCATGACAGCCATGGACCTGACTCAAGTAGTACGGGGTCCAACTCATGAGGGGGGGCACGCACCTGACATGGTATTCCTTTCCGAGCAACTGAGCAATGGTCTGAGACTAAGGGGCTTAGAAGCAGTGCCTTTGTCATGGTCAGACCATTTTCTACTACGGCTTGACTTCCTGGCTCCAATCCTTCCCCGCAGGGAGGCGGAACCAATGAAGATGTTCCGCCCCAGACGCCTAATGGATCCAGAGGGTTTCCAGACGGCGCTTGGGGTTATTCCAGAGGCACTCATCCACAGTTCGGCAGAGTCTCTTGCGGAGGCCTGGAATACGGCTGCTGCGGAGGCTCTCGACCGGATTGCGCCTTTGTGACCTCTCCGTGGCGCTAGACCCCGTAGAGCTCCATGGTTCAACGAGGAGCTCCGGGAGTTGAAACGCCAAAAGAGACGTCTAGAGAAGCGATGGAGGAAGAGTAGGTCTGAATCTGATCGAACACTTGTAAGAGCTTTTATTAAGACTTACAAAGTGGCGCTCAAGGCGGCAAGATGCGCGTACCATGCCGCCTTGATTGCATCAGCGGAATCCCGCCCGGCCGCTCTGTTTAGGGTGACCCGCTCCCTTCTTAACCAGGGGGGAGTTGGGGAGCCCTTGCAGAGTAGTGCCGAGGAGTTTAACACGTTTTTCGCTGATAAAGTCGCTCAGATCCGGGCCGACCTCGACTCCAATTGTAAAACAGAGTCGACTGACAACGAGTCAGTCGAGGTGACTGGGGCACGTACTTGTCCACCTGTCTGGGAAGAGTTTGATCTGGTGACACCTGATGAAGTGGACAAGGCCATTGGAGCTGTGAGTTCTGCCACCTGTTTACTGGATCCGTGTCCCTCCTGGTTGGTCTCGGCCAGCAGGGAGGTGACACGGAGCTGGGCCCAGGAGATTACCAACGCTTCCTTGGGGAGGGGAGTTTTTCCATCACTCTATAAAGAAGCGCTTGTGCGCCCCCTCCTCAAGAAGCCTTCCCTGGACCCAGCAGTACTTAACAACTATCGTCCAGTCTCCAACCTTCCCTTCATGGGGAAGGTTGTCGAGAAGGTGGTGGCACTCCAGCTCCAGCGGTCCTTGGAAGAAGCCGATTATCTAGGTCCCCAGCAGTCGGGCTTCAGGCCCGGTTACAGCACGGAAACCGCTTTGGTCGCGTTGATGGATGATCTCTGGCGGGCCCGGGACAGGGGTTTATCCTCTGTCCTGGTGCTCCTCGATCTCTCAGCGGCTTTCGATACCATCGACCATGGTATCCTTCTGCACCGGTTGGAGGGGTTGGGGGTGGGAGGCACTGTGCTTCAGTGGTTCTCCTCCTACCTCTCTGGCCGGTCGCAGTCGGTGTTAGTGGGGGGTCAGAGGTCGACTCCGAGGTCTCTCCCTTGTGGAGTACCCCAGGGGTCGGTCCTCTCCCCCTTGCTATTTAACATCTACATGAAACCGCTGGGTGAGATCATCCAAGGACATGGGGTGAGGTATCATCAATATGCCGATGATACCCAGCTTTACATCTCCACCCCATGCCCAGTCAACGAAGCGGTGGAAGTGATGTGCCGGTGCCTGGAGGCTGTTGGGGCCTGGATGGGTGTCAACAGACTCAATCTCAACCCGGATAAGACGGAGTGGCTGTGGGTTTTGCCTCCCAAGGACAATCCCATCTGTCCGTCCATTACCCTGGGGGGGGAATCATTGACCCCCTCAGAGAGGGTCTGCAACTTGGGCGTCCTCCTCGATCCACAGCTGACATTAGAGAACCACCTTTCGGCTGTGGCGAGGGGGGCGTTTGCCCAGGTTCGCCTGGTGCACCAGTTGCGGCCCTATCTGGACCGGGACTCATTACTCACAGTCACTCATGCCCTCATCACCTCGAGGTTCGACTACTGTAATGCTCTCTACATGGGGCTACCTTTGAAAAGTGTTCGGAAACTTCAGATCGTGCAGAATGCAGCTGCGAGAGCAGTCATGGGCTTACCCAGGTATGCCCATGTTTCACCATCACTCCGCAGTCTGCATTGGCTGCCGATCAGTTTCCGGTCACAATTCAAAGTGTTGGTTATGACCTTTAAAGCCCTTCATGGCACTGGACCAGAATATCTCCGAGACCGCCTTCTGCCGCACGAATCCCAGCGACCGATTCGGTCCCACAGAGTGGGCCTCCTCCGGGTCCCGTCAACTAAACAATGCCGGTTGGCGGGCCCCAGGGGAGAGCCTTCTCTGTGGCGGCACCGGCCCTCTGGAACCAACTCCCCCCGGAGATCAGAACTGCCCCTACTCTTCCTGCCTTCCGTAAACTCCTCAAAACCCACCTTTGCCGTCAGGCATGGGGAAACTAAATATCTCCCCCTGGGCACGTTGAAGTTATATATGGTATGCCTGTATGTGTGTATGTTAGTATTGGGGATTCTCTTAAACTTATAATATTTTAATTAATTGGATTGTATTGGATTGTTTTTCACTTGTTGTGAGCCGCCCCGAGTCTTCGGAGAGGGGCGGCATACAAATCCAAATAATAAATAAATAAATAAATAAATGCAACTTACATTCCCTAAATATGTCCTATTCTATTTACAGTGGACAAAAAGTAACTTCTATTATCTGAATTCAAGTCATTTCACGCTCTTTTTAGGAAATTCATCTACTGTATACAATGTAATCACTTATATTAAAATGCCTAAAATCAGAAAAGGGATCAAATGATCAGAAATGAAAGAAAACAGATGCATGGAGTGCAATAAGGACGGTAGGGATGACAATCTCACTTTTCTAGTGCAAACCTGCATTTTTATTAAAGGCATATTTTGGCAGGCCATTCAAAAATACATTGTGCTCAGTAAAAATGAAAAAATCCCCATGCTGATAAGTAAAAGTTAAACACAGAATAATTAATCCCTTTATTATTACACAAATAATAAAAATTATACAGGAATTGAAAATGGAATGCATGCCTGAAAACAATCCATTATGATGCAACTACAATATGATATTGTATGTTCCATAAAGATTTGCAGCTGGCTTATTAACATGAACCTTTTCCCAAATATTCAACATATCTGCAGTTAGTTTTAATGAAATGATTTACATAGTATTTCTACTAAAAGAAAGTGGGACAGATTTTCAGTTTGTGCATCTGAGATTCTCTAAAAATGAAATAATTAATACATAATTTTAACCTCATAAACAGAAAAGCTATTTTCATGAATGGATGCTATCATAAAGCTATAAAGGTGTTCAAAAATAATTATACTCCCAATTTTGTTCAATACATCTTATCAAGTAATTTGACATGAAAATCTAAGCGGTCCTATATTTCTAGAAACATTAATAGTGAGCCAAAGATCTTTTTCTTTCAGTTAATTATTTGGCATTTTTATATTTCCTAAAGAATTTTAAACTGAGTCATCAAACTGTATCAAGTGAATTATTTGCTACTATCACAATAATTTGTCTAAAACAGAGGTAGCAAAAGTGACAGACTTCCAATCGCCTGAGAACCAGTATCTAATGCAATTAAATATTAGAAAGTCTTCTTTGCTAAAACACATCAACGTTATGCATTCTTTTTCAACCAGGTATTCTATAATTATAATGGAATGTTTTACCACTTTCCAGGCAGAATGGATATGCTGGTTGGGAATTCTATCAACTATAGTCTAAAACAGCAGCCTCCAACCTTTTGGGCATCAGGGACCAGTTCCACAGAGAAGTTTTTCTGCAGACTGGAGGACATGTATGCTGCCTGCATCCCAGGAATGCATTTGTTTGTGAAGCCCAGTTTCTGGCATGCTGTGGCACAGTGCCGGTCCACAGATTGGGGGTTGGGTCCCCTGGTCTATCACATTTAGAAAGTGCCTAATTGTAGAAAGCTGAAATAATTCTTTCTCTGCTTTTAAAATTACTGTTGATTTATCAGGGCATTGAATTTCCACAAATAGTTACGTTTACTGCGTTTTCAGAAAAAAATGGTGAATTATGCCCATCTGTGCACTTTGCAAATAATTTTTATACAAAACTATATTTTTTATTTATTTTTAAGGAAAGTTGGAGACTTAAAACAAGAAACTCTGCTCAAAGTTGAAAGCAATTGATTCAAACTGGGACACTAGATACCTATTTATTTTCCAAGGAGAAAAAACAAGTAACGTAACAACTGAAATAAATGTAAAATGAAGGAATATCTAAGGAATGTGAAAATATGGTGAGCTGGTTTAAAGTGAATTGGAAGCACTATTCAGTGTCTGTAACAAGCACCTAGTTTTACTGGACCTTAGATTACAAAAAGAATGAAGCAAGTCTCAAAATGCTAATATCTAGGAATGGATATACTGATCAGAAAAGGAAGTTGATTTGCTAACAGCATCCTAGCCAAAGCAGGTGTTTAAAACTATTCAGTTATACATTTGGCAACAATCATCTAACAAAAATGTCTGGTTGTATAAACTTGATTATATTTATCAGTAGCAGTAGTAAAATGGTAATTTGGTAATGGTAATTTCATGAGTATCACATGGGAGTTTTATCAGTCATAAGACTATTTTGAAGTAAATACTGTAGTTTCAACATTTTTCTATTGATTTAAAAAGAAACAAAACAGTTAACTACTTTGAACAAGCATCACACTTCCTATCCCCAGCCTTTAATTCTCTAATATAAATTATGTCATGAAGTTTAAGAAACTCTACAATGCAACATTTAAAAAAAAAATATGAATGGCGGGATAAGATCTTTTATGAGAATCATAACAATGAAATAAAGAAAATATACTAGGAAATAAAGAGTCATTATCAAGTTCATTTGTCTTAGAGACAACCATTTTTATTAAAAATTATTGAATATCACTTATCAGAGGATAAAAGAATGGCTTTTGTTGCAATTTGCTACAAATTCTCATGTACAAGCCAGCTTTATGATTTTTTATGGAAGATGTGTTTTATGGAAGATGTTTTTTAAATCGAGACTCTTCTAGAATAGAAAATAATATCACAATTTAATTTATCTTTTAAAGATTGCAAATAAGGGAAATAAAATGTTTTGAAAATTACTATTTCTAAGACTTCCTTAATGAAATATAAAATATATATTTGGCACAAAGTATTTCAGTATATTTTGGAGAAAATTCACTGCATGAAAACAGGTTTCTTAATACCAAACATAACATTATTTACAGCAAACACCAAACAAACAAGTAAAAAAACAAACAAACCCTCACTGTCACATTCTTAATCAAGAATGTTTAGGCAAGTCATTTTTCCTCACTTATATCATATATGCTAAAGGATTTCCAAATAAATACTTTCAAATAAATACTTTTTCTGTCAATTTTTTTTGCAAATTTAAATTGTTTTATAAATAAGGGATTTTTAAAAACATTTATTCCTCCTATTTTGATTTTAAGATATTTTTGAAACAAAATTGAAGTGTCAATTGTAATTGAAATATGCAACATAAAAATAACAGCTGAATGTTTTTAAGGCAATGGGAAAATAGTTACCAGTGTGGATTATGAAATACTATTTCTTTCAGTGATATGATAGAGAAAAATGGGAAATAGAAAAGAGAATAAATGTGAAATAAAAATGAGTTTTGCTTTAAAAATTACATGAAATATTAAATATTTTTCTCTGCAAGGATGCAACTTACCTTAGTTTTCCAAAATTTCTATTGAAATAGAGGGAAAGCTGAACTCAGTATATCTGAGAATTTAGAAACAGAAAAATGGGAAGCCTTGTGATTTATAAAATTAAATATAAAATATGTTAAGCATGTGAAACCATTAACCCTTCTGGAATGAGTGGTAAAACTCAACCCAGGTTAAAAGGTTTTTCAGGGAATGGCAAATATATGCCCATCCCTTGGTAATTCCTTTTCCAATTTAAAATGTAATGAAAATGAGATTAAGGGATGGTAAATAATTTTGAAAAAATATTGTTTATACTAGAAAACATATGAATATGAAAAACTTCTTAATAGTGTACACAAGATTCAAAGAGTAGAATTCTACCTTCAAAAATCTGTTCAGCCATGCTTCCATACATTTCATTGGCAAAAAGAAAGTTTTGCAAAATTATTGTAAAGCTTTTTGACATTTTTAAAATCTGCTCTGAATAAATTACGTGCAAACATTTTTTGTTTTCTTTTTCTTGAAAAAAGAAAATATACAACAAACCTTCCAGGGAAGAGTGTGCAGTTATTGATATACACAACTATAATAGATTCTTTTGCTCCTTCAATACTATCATAACACAAATAACTTTAACTAGTTGTACTATTCTTATAAAAGTACAGAGAACAGCAATGTACTTACATAATTTCAGCAAAAGAAAAAAAAACCCTCACACTTAATCATAGCTGAATGCATAATAGGCTTTGCTCTTCTTATAATATTAAGAAATCTCCATTAACCAATAAGGAGGGGGTTTTTTTTGGGGGGGGGGTAGGCATCTTTGCATATTTACAAGTTTAACATATATTACAAAGCTTGAATACATAAATTAAGTATAGTGCAAGACCTTCGAAATGTTCTTTCTATTAACAGATCTGAATGTATACATTACTAAAAGTAATAATTTTCTTTATGGAACACCCAAAAAATAAAATCCACACATTCTCAAGTTTAAGCTTAAAATGGGTATCCTTACCTGAAACATCTAGTAGTACAAATAGCAATTCTCTAGTATATCTAATTTACTACTAAATGTTTTCTGTTAGACATCTATGAATCAAAAGAGTTATAAGTAGTTTTATAAATTGTGCAAATTACTAGCAAAGTAAGACGTATTACTCTGTAAATTACATAGAAGCCAAATAAAAACTATTTGCCACATTCAAACAGCATTATTTGAGTCTGGAATTCTTTTTCTGGAAAATGCAACTATGAAGCCAGAACTATTGGAAACATACATTGGAGGTGACTGTGTATTAAATTATAAAAGCTATCCTATGAATTAAACAAACATAATTGACTGCCTGAGTCACCCTGTCATAGTCTGCACTGTGTTTTCCACAGATATTACCCATGAATTTTATATATTAGTGTAATGTCTATTTTCTATACAGCAAACTAGACATCAACAATCACCACTGAAAATTTTGGATTATTTAACAGAGTAAATACTGTGTTCAAAACTTTGAAATATAACACTTAAAAAAATTATACATAAATTTACCAGTTTACATGTTTTTTATTCATCTGTGTTATCTATTACTAATAAATATTACCAATTATATACTGTCCAGATCAATTTTTATGGAGTTGATTCAATAATATATTGTATACATTTGAGAGTTAAAATGTATTGTTCTGACATTACTGTCTTCATTCTTTTTCACTGACCAACTCCATTTTGAATGGAAAATAATTTCCAAATAATTTCCTGAGTATTTTTTATAAGCAAATAAATATTAGCAAGATTTAGAAGTCCATTTTAAAAATTCCTAAGATTTGATAAGAAATTAGAAAATATCATACACACTGGATGAGTGAAACATATTCACAGAACTATTCTTATGATATGGGGGATTAAATTTCATTAGAACTGATTTTTCCCTTAAATATCAATATTATCTTTTTATAAAACCTTAGAAGCAAAATGGAAGTGCAACAGATTCTCTTACACATCTGTATTGTATCTTACTTTCTGTTTAATACTATTCCAAACAAAGTGCAGAGACCATGTTAAGTTAAACCTTACGCCATGATTTACAGTGCTGTGTCATGCCAACTTTGGTTTGCCACTGGCATCTCTTGCTGTGGCTCTTTGGTCTTCACCCTATGTATTAAATGGAAGAGCATCTGCTTTACTTTCTTGATATGAGTCAGTTTTCCTGGGTGGAAGATTGCAAACACACCAGTAGTGGGTTCTAAAACTCTTTACTATTGATCCGTGTACGACACTTTTGCGCATGTGCAAAAGCATCCCGGGTGTGTGGACTGAGCATCCTAAGAACTGGTCCAAACTGGGAGCAACCTACTATTGAAGCACACTAGATGTCTACCTCCATTATGCAAATGCTTATTTAACATTGATACAAATGGGAAAGCTATATATACATTTAGGGGAAACAACAGTATTGTTCATATTTTATGTTTTTAGCTTCTAATCTATTCCCCAGTCAAAATGTTTACAGCAAATCTTAAAACCTTTTTTTTTTACTTATGGCATTATAATGGGATGTATTCAGTGTTGTTGTTCAACTGACAGAAGGTTCTTTGAATTCTTAAAAGCTTTTATTAGCAGAAAAGGGAGGAAGGGTGGGGTTGAGAGCCACAAGGAGAAGCAAGATAGCATACTTGATTACTTTTATTGGATCATGAACCTCTCATCAGCAGAAGATCAGCAGTGGATATAGCCCATATCACTGCATCCAATATGGGAGTAAAACTCATATTGTTATACTTTAATACATATTTAGTTCCTATTTATTATTAAGTTTAATACTGCACTTAATATCACAAATGTATAAAAATATGGCATAGTGTCATAACGATACTTTAAGTGAATATCTTTAAAAAAACAATTATTTATTATATAAATATATATATATGTATATATAGTCACATACACATACGCGCACACACGGACACACACATATGTATATTTATAATAAAATATTCCTGATGTAATAAATGTTAATTTTTGTAGAAACTACTATAGCTGTTTTCACTTCATCACAACGTTCCATACAGCTCCAAATAATGTTATAACATAAAATGTGATATAACAATAAGGTATTAGATAATAAATATTACAAATATTATCAAATATGGAAGTTTTAAAAACAAATAAACTAAAACTTTAAACCATACTAAGAATACAAATGTATCACAGAAACCCTATTTAGTTTTTTTAAATTTAGGCAGCAATATCTTTTAAAAGGGCATACATCTAAATATATATATTTTTAAATTCCCCAAAGTGCCGAAATAGTTTCAGACAAATGTGCATATTAAGCTGGAATGTAAGCTGAGAGAAAAGGGCAAATAGTTTGTTCTCCCTGAATTGCACATTCTTTTGCTATTATGATGTGTGAATGGCAATTTATAAAGTTTATTTTGTTATACAATCCCTATTGATGTGTTAGTAGTAACTACACATACTCCATATTGCACTCTCTTTTGTAAAGCTGCAGATACAATCATTGCTCGAATCACTGGGATCACCATATCCCTCAATTAACCCCTGTAATATCACTTTCTTGAATACAATTACAAAGCTGTCTCCTTTAAATCATTCAGATTTGGCATTCGAGATCGGTTTGTTCGATTATATGTATGCCCATTTTGCCCACTTTTGGAAGCTATCTGATCCGAGTATGATGATGTCTCACTGGCACTTCTGTTCCCTGGGGAAACGTGCCAGCTTGGATCCATCTGGCTTGGGATCTGGAGGGCTGCTCTGCCTTTTGATTGAGATTCTTGGCGTAGGTTGTTGCTGCTGGTAGTGGAAGCTTGACTCATAGGATGAATTCGAACTTCAGAAAAAGAGGTTTTAGCTGGCTGATTTGGTAAAGGCTGGAATCGGGCTTCAGAAGGAATTGAATGGTTTGAGGAGGAGGAAGAAAGATGCAACAGCTTGCGTAAAGATTTTAGAGGCTGACTCTGAAAGACAGAAAATAGAAAATGCTGGGTGTCTCTTGTTATTTATTTCCCTCCAGCCCTTCTTCTTACTTTCCTTATCTTTGTTAAGCACTATAGTATTTTGTATATTGGCACTACACACTAAACTGTCAATTATTCAATATTGGGTTACAATCTTTAAGTGGTCATGGGCAATTGGAGTTCTTGGAATTCACTAAAAGGTAGGGGAAGTAGAGAAACTGTCAGATCCCATAGATGAGTGATCATGAACCTTTTTTACCTTGCATGCCGAAAGAGTGTGCACGCATGCTATGGTGCATCCTTGAGTGCCCACACCCAGAATTCAATGCTGGGGGAGGGCAAAACCAACTTTCCCCATTCTCCAGGAGGCCCTCTGGAGTCTGGAAATAGCCTGTTTCCCAACTTCTGATGGGCCCAGTAGGGCCCAGTTTTGCCCTCCCCAGGTTTGAAGACCCACCTCTGCTGGCAGGCTTGGGGCCGTTGAGTATTGACATTCTGCTCCGACCAAGCGTATGGTTGTAATTGAATGTATGTAGGTGATTGTTTTTACTGTTGGATTTCTTATATGTTTCTATTGTATTTATCCCGGCTTTGTAAGCCGTCCTGAGTCTATGGAGAAGGGCGGCCTAGAAATCAAAGGAAGGAAGGAAGGAAGGAAGGGAGGGAGGGAGGAAGAAAGGAAGGAAATAAAAAAAGAAAAGAAAAAAGAAAGAGAAAGAGAAAGAAAGAAAAAGAAGAAAGGAAGAAAGAAAGAAAGAAAGAAAGGAAGGAAGGAAGGAAGGAAGGAAGGAAGGAAGGAAGGAAGGAAGGAAGGAAGGAAGATCTGAAAATCTGGTCAACTTGCAGAAGCTCTATGTGCTTTACCGAGGGGACCCTGCAAGTCATGTCTGAGCAAAGTGTCAAGCACGGGGAGAGAAAATGCTGAGGTGAAACATCACCCCCCCCCAGCCGGATGCAATCTTGTGTGGCCCATCAATCACATTGAGGCCATTTTGGAGGACCCCACAAAGATGGTCGATTGGAGTAAGGAAGAAAGATAGCTGGGATGGAAGAACCAAAGGCATCACCCTTACTCAAGGTGGCATACAGCTAGGCTAGAAATGTGAGCTAGAAAGCCTGTGGGACCAGGAGGTACAGGGAAGAGATAGTCCCCTTGAAGAGTTCCCTACCCCAGGGGAAGTGAGAGCCATTTAAGCCATTAACCACCTTCTTGCTATGACCATCTGCCTGTCTCAAGTGCCGGAAGGAAGGGCATCACACAGCTGAATGCCGCTCAAAAATCTGAGCACCTATCAAGTGGAAAGCCTGCGAAAAACACCCCCACAGGAAAGATACTGCATTGAGAAGTGGAGAAGCCGTGGAGTTTTGACCCTTCACATAACTGAGAGAGGGAACTCCGGCCTCAGCAGGAGAGAACCCAGGCCTGTTTGAAAGCGACCCTGAAGACGATCCACTGGTAAGTGAACCAATCAAACCAGTCACACTGCCCCTAAGATTATTAATCTCCAGTCGGAAAAAAAGAGTAAAGCTCTTAGCCCACCTGGACTCACAGTTTTCCCGGTGCTTAATATGACGCACCCTGGTGGGGAAATTGGGCATCCATCTACGGAAGCTAAAGACCCCATTGCCAATGAGATGGATCAGTTGCAGAGGGGAGCCAGCCACCTTTGCCACAGAGCCCTTGGAAATACCCATGGGGACCCAGGATGAGAGACTCGTGTAGAAGCTGGGGACCAGATGACTGAAGGAAGAGACTGGGAAAATTTTAAATAAAGAAACAAGTATGGCTGAGAGGGCTGAGCCAGCTCAGGGAGCTCCCTGGGAATACAAGGAGGGCTCTGATGAGCTCCCCCCCCCATTGCCCCACTGCCCCACAGACTGTACCCCTAAGATTCTCCCAGGGACCAAGCTACTGAAACCCAAAATGTACAGCATGTCCTCCAGGAAACTCAAGGAATTGCAAGCTTTCATAGATAAAAATCTGGCTAGGGGCTTCATCCAACCAATACAACCCAAAATCGGAGCACTAGTATTGTTCTGAGAGAAGAAGGATGGGTCTTTGCGCTTATGCATGGACTATAGAAATTTGAATGCTGTAAGCGAGGAGAATGTGTATCCTCCTCATGAAAGATATGTTAGCTTACCTCTCCCAAGGAAAACATCTTTTCAAAACTGCACTTGAGCAAAGCCTACTAGAGCAGTGGTCTCAACCTGGGTGTCAGGACCCCTTTGGGGGTTGAACAATCGTTTCACAAATTTCCCAGGTGTTAAAAACTAATGCTTCTATTCTGGTGCCTTGGAACATATTTTTACAATCCGACCAATCAGGCGTTTACCAGGGGGTGTCCCACTGACCTTCCTGCCAATCAGCCTAAAGCTGTGTTGGGAGAATTAGCGCTAGACTTCTGGTTGGGGGGGTCACCACAACATGAGGAACTGTATTAAGGGGTTGCTGTACTTAGTCAGAATTAGGGAAGGGGGTGAATGGAATACAGCTTTTAACATACCCTTAAGGGGTTTCCAGTTTAAAGTTCTCCCATTTGAACTCTAGAGTACTCTGTAAGTATTCATGCAACTAATAAACAAGGTGCATAAGCACCTATACAATAGAATTCTGATGTACTTAAATGGCATTCTAATATACACTCAAACTAAAGCAGAGCACATAAAGCTTGTCCAGACAGTCCTGAATAAACTTTGTGCCACAAAGCTTTACGCAAAACTGTCCAAATGTGAGTTCCACTAGAATAAAATAGACTACCTTGGGTATAGGATCTCCCATAAGGGTGTGGAGATGGACGCAGAAAAAGTATGAGTGATGACTGAGTGGGCCCCTCCCCGCATGTGCAAGCAACTGCAAAGCTTCCTAGGATTTGCCAACTTCTATTGCCAATTTATTCTGGCATCCATGCAAAGGGGGAGACAAACCAAAAATTGAAGCAGCCTCTGAGTTGGACAATGGAATGCCAAGTGGCATTTGAAAAAGTGAAACGGTTGTTTTCAGCCAAGCCAGTGCTAAAGCACCCAGGTCCAGAAAAATCTTTTATCATACAGACAGATGCTAGCAATATTGCCGTCAGGGCTATCCTACTCCAAGATAATGAGCAGGACCAATTACAACCCTGTGCATATACAATGTTACCTCTATCTAAGAACACCCTCTACTTATGAACTTTTCTAGATAAGAACCGGGTGTTCAAGATTTTTTTGCCTCTTCTCAAGAACCATTTTCCACTTACAAACCTGAGTCTCTGAAACTGTAACTGGAAAAGGCAGGGAGAAGCCTCCATGGGGCCTCTCTAGGAATCTCCTGGGAGGAAACAGGACCAGAAAAGGCAGGGAGAAGCCTCTGTGGGAATCTCTAGGGCTGGAAAAGGCGGGGAGAAGCCTCCATGGGGCCTCTCTAGGAATCTCCTGGGAGGAAACAGGACCGGAAAAGGCAGGGAGAAGCCTCTGTGGGAATCTCTAGGGCTGGAAAAGGTGGGGAGAAGCCTCCATGGGGTCTCTCTAGGAATCTCCTGGGAGGAAATAGGGCCTTCAGCCTCCTTGTGGTTTCCCCAATCACATGCATTATTTGCTTTTACATTGATTCCTATGGGAAAAATTGCTTCTTGTTACAAACTTTTCTACTTAAGAACCTGGTCATGGAGCAAATTAAGTTTGTAAGTAGAGGTACCACTGTACTTCTAAAAATTAACAGACACAGAACAGTATTTCATTTCAGCCTATTAAAACCCAAAATTACCTCTCCACTGAGGCCACCAGCAGACATCCCACCTACCCCTATCATGATTGAGGGGGAGCAGCACTTCAAAATTAAGGAAATTCTGGAGTCATATACATACTATAGCTTCACACAATATTTAGTTGCTTGGAAACATTCCCCTCCCTCTCAAAATGAGCGGTTAAAAAAATATGTTAGGGCCCCCAACTTGCCGAGAAGATTTCACTCAGAGTATTCTGACAAGCCCAATTAACTGACTGTTTTATTTTCTCTTTGTGCTCATTTTCCAGGTGGATTTCTCCTATTTCTAGGGAGGCAACATGTCAGAGCCCATAGATCCCTACAGATACACTGCCATTCTAGTGGGGAGGGGGCCTGGGTGTAGTCTTTAGTTTGTAGCCTTCTCCCCACTTCCATGCATATGTAACCTGTACTTTGATTACTTTCTTGGGAATGTGAGTGGGGAGGGACATCTGTTTTGTCTCAGTTATAAAGCCTCCAGGAAGCCTGGGAACAACTTCTTATCACCTTTACATCTGATTGGCTTATTCAACATTGGATTGAGGGGAAGGGTTTCTAACTGCTTTATCATAACTGAATTGCCCAGGAAACTATAGATCCTGCTTCCTTTGTCCTGCAATCCCTTTCCTTCAATAAAAGTTTCCTTTTGAAATTTTAATGGTTTTAAGAGTTTTACTTCCTTGAACAGAGAGGAGAGACAGACCCTTACAGAAACTACAAATAATAACAGATATGATTGGTTTCTAGAAGTATAGGTACAGTTGTCAAAAAGGGGGGGGGTAGCCTCTGGGTAACATGAGTCCCACAGTTGGGTCTCAACTTGGGTAGGAAGAGGATATGCATTTGCTTTCTGGTTTAGAAAATTGTTAAAAAACAAAAAGAACCTTAATTCTCCCAATCGTAATTTGCAACTTCTAAAAAGCTTTTTTTATCACAAATTCTGTGTTCTACCTATTTTGGGATGGAATCTCTTGCCTACCATATAAAGTCTGATAGGTCCCTTGGGCGGATGAAAGTTGCAAATTACAATCTAGCATTGCCTGATATACCAAGTGCCTATTAAAAAGATACTAAGTCATGTTAAAGTTGAGTTGGCTTAGAAATTTAAGAGGGTTTGTATAGCAGTTAGTTTATGTCAGTGGTTACTGAACTGTTTCATTTAATTACTATTCATTGTGAGGGGTAAGTCTGTCTGGCTTCCCCAGTCTCTAGCACTACTCATTGTAAGACCCTGTGTCCAAACGCCATCTCAGCAGACACAAAAATGTCCATCTTGTAGTGGTGGACAAAAGGGATCGGAGATGACCAGGTCATCTCTGCCCAGCAGACCTCTTCAATGGACACTTGAGTGGACTACACTGCCATCATTGCAGTACTACATGCTGAGTATGCAGTCACCCTGGTCAGTCATGGCAAGAACTGCTGCTCATAAACCATCGCACTATGTAGCCAACACTCCACGGGGCGGAGACGTCTTTTGTCCCAAGGAAGTGAGTTGAAATGAGAGAAATATTGCCTCTGTTCTGTGCAAAGTGGAAGTATGCTTGAGGTGGATCTTCAGCATGCTCTGGACATCAAGCTTGTCTCTCTAAATGATGCAAAGGATTGGGGCAAAAACTGGGAAAGACAAGTTCCTGGGCTCTGTGAAAATAAGAATTTATTTTTCAGACAAATTTGGGTTCTAAATAGAGAACTACTCGATCAGGATGAAATATGCAGAGATCCCTCATGACCGACAAGGCAGGAAGTTCCTCCGGGTAAATATGATCGCCACTAGGAATTCTACCTTGCAGGTAAGCTGGCGAAGTGAACTGGTCCTTAAGAGTTCATAGGGGGCACCTGTCAGCAAACGTGGAATTTTTGAGAGGTCCCAGGATGGGTACTGATGGACCACAGGGGGACACAAATTTACCACCCCTTTCAGGAACCTGCACAACAAGGGATGAAGAGACAGAGTCCAGAGAATGGCAGGACAAAACAGTAGACAGGGCTGCCCACCTGGAGTTGAAGCATGTTGGGGGAAAGGCTCTTAGCAAGCCCTGCTGCAAGAATTCAGGTACACTGACGATGGATAAGACAACAGAGGAATACCCACCTGCAAAGACCAGAAGCATGTCTTCCAGGTGGCTAAATAAATTCTTTCAGTGGACAGCCTCCTGGAGGCCATGAAATTCTGTCTGACATCTTCCAGAACCCAGTGATGCCTCAGAGAGCACCGTACAAGCACCAGGTGGTCAGGTGGTATTACCATGGATCCAGGTACACCACTGACCCCTGGGAAAGCAATGACTCTGTCAGCAAGATCCTCCATGGCAGGTGGATTGAGAGAGCCTTGAGATCTGCAACCAGGTCCTCCTGGGCCAATGGGGGATGAGGGGCAATACTCGACCCTCTCCTCCAAGATCTTGCAGATCAGGTTTGAGTTGCTTGAATGCCAGGAAGACTATTCACAGTTCCAGCTTGTTGATGTTGAACTGGGCCTTCACTGGAGACAAGGTGTCTTGAGCTACAACTGACAGTGCATAGGACCCCCAACCATATGCACTAGCATTTGTGGTGATGATGACTCTGCAAGGCTCCAGGAAGCAGCAACCCTTCGTGATGTCTGACAAAGACCACCAATGGAGTGAGTGTCAGACGGCTGCTGGGACCCTGACCCTGGATGCCAGTGTGCTGCATCCTGAATGCTGAAAGGGCAAGAGAAACCATTGCAAGTCCCTTGTGCAGGTAAACCCACTGGGTGATATGAATGGAGGATATCATCATTTTGCCCAGGAGCAAGGACAACAATTTCAGGGGAACCTTTTAGGGGCAAGAACTTGCTGAATGAGTTCAGATAGACTGTCCCTGTGCCCCTGGGAAAGGTACATCCTGAACTCCAGAGAATTGATAATTACTCCCAGATGAGTTAGCCTGGTGGTGGGCAACAGGTGGCTCTTCTCTAAATTCACTGAGAACTTGTGGTGTCTGAGAGTGTTAACTGTTACCTGGACATCCTGAATCACCTGGTGCAGGGACAAGGATTGAATGAGGATATTGTCCAGGTAACACTGGACCAGACACATACAGGAATTGGCACGGCCAGCACTGCCAGCACCTTGGTGAATACCTTCGGCACTGATGAGAGGCCAAATAGGAGTGTCCTATTTTCATAATGGAAGCCTGCATAGCAAAAAGGTAAAAACCTTTGGTGGGAGGGCCGAATTGGTACATGCAGTTATGCTTCAGTGAGATCAAAGTGAGGTCCCCCTTCCAAATGCCACTCACAAGTGTGTGCATCTTAAATATCTTATATACAATGTAATTGTTTTCAGATCAAGAATTGCTCTCCACCCACCCGAGGATTTGGGGACTACGAACAAGATGGAATAGAACCCCTGCTCCTGCTGGTCCTCAGGCACCCACCGAATGGCTTGAATTTCCAGCAGCTGCTGGATGGCAACCTCCATGAGGACTCGTTTTTCAGGATTGGAAGACACAGGGCATCGAAGGAAAAACCTCAGGGGGTGGAGAGGAATTCTAGGGAGTCCCTAACCCATGCATCAGATGTTATTTTTTCCCATCACCTGGCGAATAGGGCCAGGACAACTTATTTAGGACTTGCTGTGTTCTTAAGTCTAAAACAAGGAGATGCTCCTGGAGCTGGTGGAGCCATCTCAGCAAAGTGCAGCAGAAAAAGGAGGCTGTGACAGCCCAGGCGGCCACCTGGTAGAATTTCTGAAGTGCCTGCTCTATCCTGCGGTCCTCTGGTTGCAGCAGTTCCTCCAAGTGATCTGGCATGTGATTGGAAGAATAGAATGCCAGCACTGGGCCAGCCACTGGGGGCACAGGAAGATGTTGCGCCAAATGTGTTACAACATTAAAATATCTTTTGTACAGAGAATTAGGCAAGGGCCCTGAAGCGGGGAACTGCCATTGTCGCAGGACAGCCTCGACAAAGAGAGCAGGGGCCGGGATGACCTCAGCCTGTGAGGTAGCCTCCTCAAATAAGGGATCTACTGAGAGACTATCCTTTGCGAGTCAGAGAAACAGGAGGCTAGGTTGGCCGCATTCTTTGCTTTGAATAAAAGTGATTTTAAAAAGCCTGGGTGGAATAGGCCTGGGGAAACCAGAGGATCAGGGGCGAGGCCTTTGTCCTCCAAAAGGTCCAGATCTACTTGGCCTTCCTCAATGTCTGACTGAGATGCTAAAGATAGTTGAGGATAGTCCTGATAATATGTGTCATGAATGGTTCTAGTTCCGCAATGTGATATGGAACCTGGCCTGGTATCCCGCTTGCTACTGTGCTTGCATGAAAAGGTCTAGCAAGTTGTCTCATGCCTGCCTTAATGCCTTCTTTTATAGCTGTGTTAATCATGTTTTGGACATCAGGGTGTTCAAATTGTGGCCATGGAGATGGAGCTCTGAGTCCAGCAGCCGTGGGTGTAAGGGTTATGGATGGGAGGGGGCCCCCAGCCTGAGGGACCTCCCAGATATAATTGTCCTCAATGCTTAAATCTGGATTGTCCAGAGACATTGACTCCAAAGGATGCCATGAGGCCACCTGCAGTTGGATGGTACTGGGACCTTCAAGGGCCCCTAAGGCAAACACGGGCTGACCAGTATCTTGTGGCCCTGCACTAGATTTAGTGCAAACATGGTATGTTTGTGTGTATGATTGCTTTTAATAATGGGGTTTTTAGTGTTTTTTAAATTATTAGATTTGTTTTTACATTGTCTTTATTATTGCTGTGAGCTGCCTCGAGCCTGCAGAGAGGGGCGGCATACAAATCTAATAAACAAACAAATAAATAAATAAATAATAAACAAACAAACAAATAAATCATCTCTATGACTTTAACCTGATGGCTTTCATCTTTCTGGGCCGCCTTTGAGAGTTTGAGCCATTCAGATGGTGGGAGAGGCTGCCTATGAGATGACCATTCTCTGTGGAAGGAGGGCCTGGCTATTCTGGAACTGGAGTCATTGGGAATGGGAGCCATCCTTTCCTTATGCTTGGCCTTATATTGGCCTTTGTCATGCTTGCCAGCATTATCAGCCATGCACAAGTGCTAAGCTGAAGGTAGAGCACTGTCCACTTAGGAAGCAACACATTCAACTTTGTACAGAACAAAGTATTCAATGAGAATATTTCATTCATTCAGATCTAGGATGTGTTATTTGAGTGTTCCCTTTATTTTTTTGAGCAATGTGTGTGTGCATTTATCTGTCTGTCTGTCTATAAATGAAGAGGCAACAGCCATTGCGATCTCCGGAATGTTTAAAATTTATTAAAAACTACTAAAATTAACTAAGCTTTCGTTAGTCCTCTACTAACGACGTCAGAGTGTTAAAATCCCCATTGAAGACAGTTGATTTTATATAATGCTGCTCAATTTGCTCATTGCCCAAGTCACAGGCCCACACCCTTCCTTCCCTCCTGTAATTAGCTTAGTTGTTGCTAGCTTAGTCATGTAGACAGGTGGAATTGCTGTTCTTTCTTTATCTTTTGTGTATTGCCCCTTTCTCACCCCAGGGGGTAGTATCAGACTGCTAGTTTATGCTTGTGCACACTGTTTTTTAATCGTTTAGCCTTTTCTAGCTAGTGGCTAGAGCTGAAGCCTGTTGCTGCATTTGACCCAGCGATAGTAGAATAGAATGACAATCAGCTGGGGAGAAACTCACAATTTGCAATTCTTGATGACTATTTTGAGTTTACCTCAAGAATGGGAACTGAACACACCTGTCCTTTCTTGCCTGAGGACAGAGTCAAAGTGGAGAAGTTGTGGCAGGAGGACTAAAATAAACAATTTGACAATCCTCATTGTCTGAAAGGATGGTGTCATTCCATTCTTGGAGGTTAGCTCCACCCACTATGGAGAATATTCTTTGGAGATAATTATTCCCAATTTAAAAACTATAGATAGTCCTTGATATTCTTACCATAATTGAATCCGGAATATAAATCACTGCATTTGATGCAATGAAAATCACCTGAAGTAATCTTCTTTTCACTGTAATCATTTAAATGAATGTGACAGTTGCTATGCAAGCCTATTTATGTGAAGGGTTTTGCCAGAAACTGACAAAAAACATTGCAAATCCAAGTTCTTGACTGCAAACTGCAAACAATGACATATGGTCTTGTAACTGTAGTGTGTATATATGAGGGCTGAGGGTGTAAAGTCTATGGCAATTACAAATTTGTACAGTCACAAAATGATTGGCTGTTAAATAAGGATTATTTTCATTGGTTTATATAGTGCAGGATCCAATCTGGATTGGTCACCAGGACAAGAGATTTAGTCTTCAGAGCTTTCGGATTCATGTTGGAGCCAATCCTCAGGGAACTTCTCTTAGAGAAGTGTTTTGGGCTATTTTCTGTGTAGTATTTACGTGGTGTCCGATTGTTGTGGCTTGGGGTGCTGCTGACTAACTATTAAGTAGTTGGTTGTTGTTTTCTGGTGCTGTTAAGCTTTCGCCTCCTAAGTACTCGATAAGCTGGTGGTAAATCAGCATTCCCGTTGACTGATAAGAGGCCTATTTCCCAGACTTCAATCACTTCCCTAGCTGTTTTTGTCTCTGCTCATCCAACAATCTTATTTGCAAAACTGAATGTATGTCCTTGTTCATTGCAATGTTGTTTATGTAGTAGTTGTATTGTAGCTGGTATACTGACTGTGAACACATTCTGTTAAAAGTTAAAAAGTTGATTTTAACCTTTCAGCTTTAAATGGATTGACATTAAATAACCTGAAGGCTTACCTTCAGCCACACAAACCTTTCTGAACATTAACATCTCCAACCTACTCATTTGTTCTCTGCTGTGAACAGTCTGATTACTGCATATCACTAACAATATGTATTTTCAACTGGCTCTGTATTTTTAGAATAAATTACTCAGAGATGTACATTCAGCACACAGCTCAAGGACTTAAAATGTCCTGCAGCAAAATGTCTGTCTTCGCTGATTTTTATTATTACTTTTTATTGCCAAATTTGTTGTGTTTTGCAAGCTACCTTGACTGAAATACTTGTAAGTAAATAAACAATTTGAGCATATGGTTGGAACAATATTTTGTTGTAGCTCAAGAAAAAGTGAGCGACAATTCTTATTTATGAACTGTATATTGAACATAAGGCAGATGATAATTCTATCTGCTCCATTTTATATATATTAATGGCTAGATGGTTACATTACTCGGGCAAAACGTATCTCACAGGATTATTAAAGATGCAACACTGAATTGCTTCTTTTGCCAATCTGATAAAAGCAGCAAGACTCTGTTGGCACTGCTGATAAAATCTTTTAAACTGATGTATTTAAAAATTCCAATGTAGTTCTAGGTTAATGAACTAATAATCAAGCAGCACTTGTGATGATTTCAGTTTGAGATCCCAAGAATAAAAGTTCAAAACTACTTTGTTTTGTAACTTAGAACAACTATTCACCTGCCAAATGACTTAAAATGAAATGAAGCAATATTTAAACTTACATGTCCTTGGATTTCTGTCATCTTTTCAGAATGCCAGTCCTTCTGCCTGCTGCCTGGATGATTAGATGTGCGAATAGCTTTTTGTATTGCCAAAAGATCCTGATTTTCGCTTCCAGGCATCTGTAACATGGAACAATATCTATTCATTAATTCCTGGGAACAAAAAATTAAAAGTTATGTCTTGTCTCCCACTTCTCCCTGCTTCTCAGATCAAAGCAATGCAAGTGAACCCATTATTGCTATGCCCTTTTAAGATCTCCATATTAATAATATATTTGTAGATGCCATGCATATTTCTATAACCTCCACCCTTAAGGCATTCACATGCGGTTAGTTAAATATTGCAAAAGAGAGAGGGAGCAGTTAAGTGCAGTGCTCTATTTCACCCTCATTTTCATGACATTCCATATTGCTTTTAAAATCATGAGCCATTTCCACAAAAACTATGGGTTTTTGCTAAGGAAGAAATATAAACAATCCTCAATTAATTTTGATGTACTTTTATAGGAAAGAATATTTTCCCTTATGAAAGAAATAAGATTTAGCTTAAAAAGGTACGCTTACTAATCAGAGAAACTGCTAAATAGTGCAACATGTCAGCTTCAGAGAAAAGCTTTGGCTGAATGTATCTTTAGAACAGTTTAGTCATCTAACAGTGAGTAGGAAATTACTGGCGAAGACTCCTTTCTCAGCAAATAAAATTTAGAATTAAAAATTGTTAATCCATTAAATAGAATGGAATAGAATAGAATAGAATTTTATTGGCCAAGTGTGATTGGACACACAAAGAATTTGTCTTGCTGCATATGTTCTCAGCGTACATAAAAGAGGATACATTTGTCAAGAGGGATGACAATATAAATATAGAGGGATTATCTTTTATTTTGTCAACAACATAATAAGATAATTGAATATAAAAAAAAAAAGCTTTCCAAAGTGTTCTATATCCAATGAAATTCAACCATGGTTATTACCTTGTGTGTTCCTTTTATTTAGGTAAAGTAAAGTAGCAAGGTTTATAAATAAAAATATTCTAATTGAAAAATAATTGCACATTATATCCATGCTGATTATAAATGATACTGTCTTGTATGCTTTATTAGATGTTTATTTCTAATTCTGATGATAAAATTATTCATAATGTTGCATTTCCTTGAAATTTGGAGGAAAAAACTTCCAGGTTTCCTGAATTTGTGGAATTGGCTCAGGATACTAAATTTGTGTGAAGTGTATGATTCCCTTAGAAAAATATCTATCTATCTGTCTGTCTATCTCTCTGTCTATCTATCTGTCTGTTGGTCTATCTGTCTTGTGTTTTATACACACACACCCACATACACACGCTATAGTGGTAAGTAAAAGAGATGTACTCTAGCAAGTTTTTTCAGTGCTACCGTTTTTAAAAAGTTAATACCATAGGTAGAGTGACTACGGGATTCTTTTTCAAAGAAGAGCTATGCTTTAAATGATTCTTTGAAATAAAAAGAGGAAAGAGAGATTTCTTGATGCTTGGATTCTCCATCTTGGTAGATTCTATCTGCAATATAAGATACAAAAACGAATTGCACAATAATTCTAATTCAGGAGAGTTACCCATATGTCTTATTTGTTGAATTATATACAAAAGCTTCAATGATCATAGATTTTTAATCTAACTTTTATAATTATATCAAGATAAGACTAATTCCCCTGTTGAATAAAAAAGCCTGTCGAATTTTTTTTTAACTGCCCATGCAATATGTTTTAAGAATGTGCCTATCAAATGTATATATTTAGTAAGTTTAGAATACATTACTTTGTGTGGTTAAAGTTTTGCATATGAATTATGGACTATAACTATTATCAAAATAGTCCAAAATTTCAAAAACAAAGGTCAATTAAGTATATATGTATCATTTTACTTATGCAACATACGTTTTGCATAATTTTTGTTAAAGGTTCAGCAAACCTGGAGAGAAACAGAAAAAAACCCACACATACATGCAATTAAAAAAAATATGTGGGTTAATAAAACCAATCTCTCAATAGAAATGAAAACCTAAAGCTATGTTTTTCAAGAGGTTAATTAGATAATAAGACATTAAATAGATGTGTCTTACTTAGGAATAAACACAAAGAATTTGTATGCAGTATGCAGTAACTAAATTATGTAGGAACAAAACTAAGGAATCCTTAAATGATTTATCTACTGACAATAAAAAATTCTGATGGACTTCAACTCTAATTTCCAAGTCTTCACTGTAAATCAATATATTGATTAGATAAAAATTAGATAAATTGATTAGATAAAAACTATTATTCTGCTTAGTACAGTACAGTACTTGGCTCTTATTTACTTATTATTTATCTATATCAATTTATAGGGACACCCATCTGATATTAACAATTCCTTCCTACCCCCTTCATGGATGGAGAAAAGGAAGTAATATTAACATGAAGTAAACTGGTGGAAAGATCATACAAAAGTTTTCATTTTTAAAGGATAGATAATAATTGCAGCAAACCAATTTTCAAGGACAGAGTCTTCTTGTTTCAAGGGCATAATACTTATTATTAAATTCATTCAAAATCCCAAAACTTTTCAGAATTTTATTCATAGCTACAGCATGACATTTTTGTTTCTTAATTTTTTTATGACTGGGTGGCTGTGGGTCCTTCCTCTTAAAAACGCTTCCATCTTTCCGTCTTTGGTCTTGGGGGGAGAAACAATTCATGCCCTCATCACCTGTCGTCTTGACTATTGCAATGTGCTCTACATGGGGCTACCTTTGAAGAATGTTCAGAGACTTCAGCTGGTGCAAAATGCAGTGGCGCGTGCAACAATGAGTATACCCTAGATATGCCCGTGTTACTCCATCTCTACGCAAGCTGCATTGGTTGCCAATTCAAGGTGTAGGTTATCATTTTTAAAGCCCTAAATGGCTCAGGGCCAGGCTATTTACGGGACCGCCTTCTCCCTCATACCTCATTGCTGCCAGTAAGGGCCCATAGAGTCAGCCTTCTCCAGGTCCCGTCTGCCAAACAATGTCAGTTGGTGGGACCTCGGGGAAGAGCCTTCTCTGTGGTGGCTCCAACCCTATGGAATCAACTGCCCTCAGAGATCTCCTCCCTACCGATCTTCTGGAAAGCCGTTAAGACCTGGCTTTTCTGGCAGGCCTGGAATTAGACTGACTGCTCTGTTTGTTTAAAGAAATTATTTATCGTGACTACTGATTTTATTATGTATTTGTTAATGTATTTTAATATTATTGTATTTATCGCATTTGTTAGCTGCTCTGAGTCCACTTTGGAATGAATGGCATTTAAATACAATAACTAACTAACTAATTAACTAACTAAATCAGCTTCTCTTGGAAATACAACTTTTTCCTGATGGAGCCAAGAACTAGCAGGCCTACAGAGATAGCTATTAAACAAGAACCCTCTCTAACTTAAAGAGCAGTAGAATCCTTCTCTAGGCTGTAGTAAATGGTAACATTATTACTAACAAATGACAGCAGTCAGTAGGCTGCACAGACAGGTGAAATGGGGAAAAAATGGCAAACACTTCCTCTACAACCACAAAGGGTTTTAACACAACAATCAGCCCCATGCTCTCCCAATTTGGCACTACAAAATTGTCAGAACCTACTTCCTATCTGCCTGGGAATGCCTCACAAACTCTGATTTGGCTTCTAGTTATTTATTTTTATTTAATTTTATTTATGGGTCACAGAAATGCATTCCTCACGTTAGGAGCTCAGCAAGTAGGATTGTCCAGAAATGTCACAATAATCTTCAAATCCTTTGTATTTGCCAATAAACTTGTTTATTGAAATACAATAAACAAGTACTTCAATAAACAAGTAGTTCTAAAGTGGTCTAAATAAGCAAGTAGACTAAAGTGGTCAAGCAAAATGTTACAGAAAACATGAGCTACTTACTGACTGAGATTTCTTCTTTTTCTTTTTTATTGCCCTGAAAAAACTTTGTTTTTCTTTTTCCTTTAGTTGTTCAGAATGAGCATCTTCAGGACTTTTCCTTAATGTGGAGAAAAATATATATATATCCATATATAGAGAGATATAATAAATTTTAGCATAATGAATTACATACTGCACAATCTTAGAAATGTAATATTTTCAAAAGAATATGCATGAAAAATCTCCTCCCCATCAACAGTGGGACATTAAACTGGGAACTTCTGGTAAGGCAAGTCAGGTGGTTTGAATTTATGAGAGTTCTGAAAATGGAAATGGAGCTGTGCCATCTTGGATACTAATTATGATCTTCAAAACATTATTTGGCATTTGGGTAGCATTTCCAAGACTTAAATATTCCTGCTGTACTCGTCTCTAATTCTGTGTGAGGAATGCAGAATGTGCTCCATTTCAAACTGCTCTTTCCCACTCACAGGGATGGGAGATGATAGCACAGCAAGGTGTTCCTGAATCAACAGGGAACAATGAAAAACTGGACATATCTTTATTTTCAAAAGCAGCAGCAAGCAAAAATTTATAGGATAAAATTTGTGCAGGAATGGAGAACAGTCCCATAAATCAGCACATCATTTGTAAGAGGCTTGTAGTTGTTCTTGGAATTTATGTTAAATTGTCTCAGGCTTCTTATAGAATTAAGACAGTCAGAAAAATAGAAGGGTGCTATCCATGTGAGTGTCAAAGGAAAACAGCTGAATAGTAGTGAGAACAGAGCTTGTGTAAGCAAATTTCACAAGTCATAAAAGTTCCAGCAGTGTCTTGCTATAAGTTAGCACAGTAGAGAATGTACTACTTAAAGATAGCAATGAGAATCCAGATAGTTGGGGGCAATATGTTGATTCTGTAAACTCTTTAGAGAGGGCTGTAAAGTACTGTGAAGTGGTACATAAGTCGATGTACTATTGCTATTAGTAATTTCTATTTCCCTATCCCAAGGGTCTGCAACCTTAAACATTCAAAGAGCCATTTGGACCCATTTCCCACAAAAAAGAAAACACGGGGAGCCACAAACTTGAGTGGGTGTGGCCAATTCGACATCACTCACTCCCACCCAGTCAAATGATCCCCAGCCACACCTATCCAGGTTTTGTGGCTCCCAGTATTTTTTTTTTGGTGGGAAATAGGTATCCCTAAACAAATGTACAATTGAACCTATACACTCAATCCTGTACAATGCTGTAACTAATCTGGGACTGGATAAAATAGGAACCAACAACACTAGACTCAACAATTGCCTTGATCTCATCTTCGGCAACAGTGCAAATTCAATTTATGGATTACAAGTAAAAGAACCCTTTTCCAACAGTGACCACAGCATGATAGACTTATGTCTAAATAACATCATAATGATGGGATCCCCAGTTATAATTTTTAAAAAGCCAATTATGATCTCATTAGCACTGACCTCTCCTCTCAATTGGCAAATCCTATTCATCGTCTGAAATACTGCCGAAGACCATTACAGTGTTCCCTCGCTTTTCGCAGGGGATGCGTTCCGAGACTGCCCGCGAAAGTTGAATTTCCGCGAAGTAGAGATGCGGAAGTAAATACACTATTTTTGGCTATGAACAGTATCACAAGCCTTCCCTTAACACTTTAAATCCCTAAATTGCAATTTTCCATTCCCTTAGCAACCATTCAGATTATTACTCTATTATTACAACTATCCTTGTGGTGTGACCAGAACAATCTAGAACTGAACACACTCAAAACCGTAGAAATGGTGGTAGACTTTAAGAGAAACCCTTCCACCCTTCCACCTCTCACAATACTAGACAACACAGTATCAACAGTACAGACCTTCAAATTTCTAGGTTCTATCATATCTCAAGACCTAAAATGGTCACCTAACATCAAAAACATCATCAAAAAAGCACAACAAAGAATGTTCTTTCTGCGCCAGCTCAGGAACCTCAAACTGCCCAAGGAGCTGCTGATTCAGTTCTACAGAGGAATCATTGAGTCTGTCATCTGCACCTCTATAACTGTCTGGTTTGGTGCTGCAACCCAACAGGACCGACACAGACTTCAGAGGATAATCAGAATTGCAGAAAAAACAATTGCTGCCAATCTGCCTTCCATTGAGGACCTGTATACTGCACGAGCCAAAAAGAGGGCGGGTAAAATATTTACTGACCCCTCGCATCCTGGACACAAATTGTTTCAACTCCTACCCTCAAAACGTCGCTACAGAGTACTGCACACCAAGACAACTAGACACAAGAACAGTTTTTTCCCGAACGCCATCACTCTACTAACCAAATAATTCCCTCAAAACTGTCAGACTTTCTACTAAATCTGCACTTCTATTCTACTAGTTTTTCTCATTATTCCTATCACCCATTTCCTCCCATGTTGACTGTATGACTGTAACTTGTTGCGTATATCCTACGATTTTTATTAATATTGCTTCTTCATTGCTTATTTGACCCCTATGACAATCATTAAGTGTTGTATCACATGATTCTTGACAAATGTATATTTTATTTTATGTACGTTGAGAGCATATGCATCAAGACAAATTCCTTGTGTGTCCAATCACACTTGGCCAATAAAAATTCTATTCTATTCTATTCTACTCACCATGTTTATTTATTTAAGTTTATTAAAAAAAATATTTATTAAAGGCAGATGAAAGTTTGGTGATGACATATGACGTCATCGGGTGGGAAAAAACGTGGTATAGGGAAAAAACCCACAAAGTATTTTTTAATTAATATTTTTGAAAAACCGTGGTATAGACTTTCCGCGAAGTTCGAACCCACGAAAATCGAGGGAACACTGTATAACATTTTTCTGCTTGAAGTTGAATCAGTCATTAAACTATATGTACCACTAATAACTCCCCAAATCCAGGAAAAATAAACTACACATAGCAATAAGGAAGCTCCAATTAAAAAAAATCTCTTTGGCAAAACCCCAAAACTGGTTACATAGCCAACTTTTAAAAATGCTACAAAAACTTTTGCCAACAGATAAAAACTGAATGCACCAATTATCATATCAAACAGGAGGAAAACCTTCTGTTCAAAATCCAACGTGCCTTCTACAATTTTGGAAACAGCACTACTTAAAGAGACGAGAATCATCCCACCCATAAAAGGACCAAATAATAAAGACTGTAATGATGAAACCATTAAATCCAAACTGTTCAACACATTGTTCGGCTCAGTCTTTGTAAACAGCAACAACATGTCCAATATTTCCTAGTTAAACAACAAACAATTACAACTATCTAATACACATTGATTTTACAGAAGACAATGTTGGAAAGGCACTAAGCAGTCTAAAACCATCTCTATCCATTAGATCTGATGGATTATGTACCTACGTCTTAAATAGGCGTTGATTGCTTACCTGAACGCCTCTTCTCGTACGGTGAGTGGGTACAGCAGTCACATGGGTTGCTCCTGTCCAATCCGTTGGAACTGAGCCTAGTATTAAAAAAGACTGCTGGATCCGCCCCTTCCCCAGAATTCGCGAATCCGTAGACTAGGCTCAGTAGTGAAGCTCTTTAATGTTCAACTCTCATGTGTTATAAGAAATTAGAATAGAAGGTAAAGAAGACCACACAAAGGGAGGGAAGTGACTGCTGTACCCACTCACCGTACGAGAAGAGGCGTTCAGGTAAGCAATCAACGCCTATTCTCCGTACTGAAGGAGTGGGTCCAGCAGTCACATGGGACATACCCAAGAGATAGGTCCCTAGGGTGGGAGTACATTGCTATCGTGAGAGATAACGGATTGGAGTACTCTTCTTCCGAAGGCAGCGTCTGCTGATGCGTACGAATCAATCTTGTAGTGTTTTATAAAGGAATTTGGCAAGGCCCAAGTGGCTGCTTTGCAGACTTCTTCCAACGGAGCCTGAGTCGCCCAAGCGGCAGATGTGGCAGCACTTCTGGTGGAATGCGCTGTAATATTCCTTGGAATGGAGAGGGAAGCTGTCTCGTAGGCCTTTGAGATGGCCCCTCTGATCCAACGACCTATTACTGTGGAAGACACTCTGGATCCCAAGGATCTGGGATGGTAGGCTATGAAGAGTGCTTCAGATCTCCGGATGGATCTTGTGCGTTGGATATAAATCTTTAGCGCTCTAGTGAGATCTAGAGTGTGCCATCTAATCGCCAGGGGATGCTCTCGTTGGAGACAGAAAGAAGGTAAAACGATATCCTGAGATCTGTGGAACATGGAACTGACCTTGGGTAGAAAGGTGGGGTCCAGCCGCAGAACCACCTTATCCTGATGAAACTGACAGAGGTCCTGTCTGATAGAAAGGGCTGCCAACTCAGATATGCGTCGGGCGGAAGTAATCGCCACCAGGAATGCTACCTTGAAGGATAGGTACCTGAGGGACGCAGAGTTCAGGGGTTCGTAAGGTGCTTGAGTAAGAGAGTGGAGAACCCGTGGCAAGTCCCAGGTTGGATATCTGTGGATTTTAGAAGGCCTGAGATTGGCCACTCCTCTTAGAAATTCTTGGATTTCTGGAAGGGAGCGTAGGGGCTGCCTGCGAGGCCCCGCCAAGACGGAAGAGATAGCGGCCAGATGGCGGCGGATGGTGCTGGTAGAGAGACCTTGGTGAAAACCTTTCATAAGGAAGGCGATTATCCTGTGAATGGGAAGACACAGGGGGAATAAGCCCTCCTGCGAGCACCACTGATGAAATTTGGACCAAGTATGGTCGTAGATCCGATTGGTAGACCCCCTTCTAGACTTCAGAATGATTTCCACTGTGTCTGGGTCATACCCTCGCAGGTCTAAGTCCCTCCGGATAACAGCCAGGCGGTGAGGTGGAACCACTCTGGATCCGGATGGAAGGAGGCCCCCTGCCGCAACATATCCTCCGAAGCGGGGAGTCGCCAGGGGTCCTGGACGGACAGTTGTTGAAGGTCCGCGAACCAGGGCCTGCGAGGCCAGTGAGGGGCAATCAGGATTACACGTGCTTTCTCCAGGAGGATTTTGTTGATCACGTCTGGCAGAATTGGAATTGGAGGGAAGGCATACAGTAGGCCTGGAGGCCAAGGACTCCTGAGGGCATTGACTGCCTCCGCTCCCGGAGACGGGAACCTGGAGATGAAGCGGGGAAGCTGGGTATTGTCTCTGGTCGCGAATAGATCCAACACTGGATGGCCGAACCTGAGGCAGATTTGGTGGAACAGTGACTGATGGAGATTCCACTCGCCTGGATCTATGGTGGCTCGTGAGAGCCAGTCCGCTTGGACGTTGAGGCTCCCCGAGATGTGATCGGCTAGAAGCGATTGGAGATTTTTCTCTGCCCAAAGACCCAACTTCAGGGCCTCCCTCATGAGGGCCTTGGATCTTGTGCCTCCCTGTCTGCAAATATGGCTTTTGGTGGCTATATTGTCGGTGAGAATCAGCACATGTTGGTTGGATATGTGAGGTTGGAATTGCTTTAGAGCTAGAGACACGGCTCTTAATTCTAGCCAATTGATGGGCTTGGAAGCCTCCTCCGGTGACCATGTGCCCTGAGCTAAAAGACCTTGGGCGTGGGCTCCCCAGCCCGAGAGGCTGGCATCTGTGGTGACTACAAACTGGTCGGGACACCGGAAGGGGGATCCCTTGTCTAGGGCTGGAGAAGTCCACCACTTGAGGGATCTGCGAACCGTCGGTGGGATGGTGATGCGTCGGTTCGAGTTGCTGTGGCCTGATCTCTGAAATGGTAATAGTAGCCATTGAAGTTCCCTGGCGTGAAGGCGGGCCCAGGGAACAATACCAATACATGACACCATCTTACCCAAAAGGGAGGATAGGGTGACAATGGAGGCCGATTGCTGGGGCAGGATGCGAGCAATGAGATCCAAAATGCTGCGTTTTCTCTCATTGGAGAGAAAAACCTGGGATATTTCGGAATTAATGATAGTCCCCAGATGCAGAATGGAAGTGGATGGATCAAGATGACTCTTGTTAAGGTTTATGGAAAAACCATGGTTCTGTAGAACCGACATGGTAGAGGAGAGGTCTGCAGCTACACCAGCTCTGGAATTACCATGAATTAAAATGTCATCTAAATAACATAAAATATGAATGGGAGAGGCCCGGATATGAGCCGCCAAGGATCCCAAGAGTTTAGTGAAAACCCTGGGAGCTGAGGAGAGCCCAAAAGGCATAGCCCTATACTGAAAATGCCTGCCTTGAAAGGCAAAGCGCAGAAATCTCCTATGGACCTTGGCAATGGGGATATGGAGGTAGGCCTCAGTGAGATCTAGAGACACCATAAAGTCTCCTCGATGAAGAGCTGATAAAATGGAAGATAGGGAGTGCATTTTGAATTTTCTATATTTAATGAAGCGGTTTAATTTCTTTAGGTCCAAGATGGCTCTCCAGCCTCCAGAAGTCTTAGGGACCATGAAGAGGATGGAATAGAAGCCTAAACCTCTCTGGAGAGAGGGGACCGGTTGAATAGCTCTAATAGTCAACAAATGAGAAATAACCTCCTCCATTCGAATACGAGATGGAGAGGAACTGGGAGAGGGACAAGAAATAAAACGGTTAGGGGGAGAAGAAATAAACTCTAACCTTAGGCCCCTTTCCACTGTGTCAATGACCCAGGGGTCCTTACAAGAGCGGTGCCAGGCGGAAGAGAACCAGGCTAGGCGACCGCCTATAGGCAGGTGAGAAAACTTACCATCTGGTTCTTTTGGAAGTTCTGGTAGTAGAGGATCCTCTCTGATAGCGGGACCCTCTGCCCCTGGTGGTTCTAGCTTGGGATCGAAAGCGAGGGGAATACTGACCTGGGCTCTTGTGAAATGCGAAGCTTTGATCCTGCTGACGCCCGGTGCGCCGAAAGGACTGCGGTTTCGGGGCCTTCTTGGTGGTAGGTCCCAAGACCTTTTTCTTGTCTGCGTTTTCCGTAAGGAGAGGGTCCAGAAGATCTCCGAAGAGGAGGTTACGTTTCAGTGGACCCATAGCTAACTGCCATTTCTGTCTTACCCCCGCCTGCCAAGGGCGGAGCCATAGAAGCCTTCTGGCCGTTGTGGAGGCTGCTACTGATCTGGCTGCAAATCTGGAAGATTGGAGAGTAGCATCTGCTATATATTGGGCAGCTGCGAAAATTTTGTTGAAATCCTGTTGGCCCCGTAAGTCATCTGGAGGCAGGTGTAGTTGGAGCTGACGAAGCCATAAGAGCATAGCTCTGGAAAAGAAGGATGCCGCTGCAGCACTCTTAATGGCCCATGAGTCTGCAAGGAGACTTCTTTTGAGCATTTGTTCAAGTCGTTTGTCCTCTGGCCGGAGGACTTCCTCTGCCTCGCCAGGCATGGCAGCCGTTGAGTGGAGCGTCTTCACTGGTTCATCTGGCCTGGGACATGTTAGGAGTTCCTCATAGGAGGGGGAGAGCTTGTAGAGCTTCTTGTCCTTGGGAGTGGGAGTGAAGCCTATGGTTGGGTGGTCCCACTGTTTAAGCAAGGCATCCTTAAACAACTTGGGCATAGGAATTACCTCATTGTCTTCCTGTTCCTCCATGAAGTAAGGAAGATTTTCCTCTGGGGGGTCTGTGGAAGGAGTAGCTTGCTTCTCTTGCCCGGCTAGCCCCGTGGATACTCTAGCTTTTAGCAGGAGAGATTTGAAAAGCTGCGAAGGGAAAATAGCAGCTGGGGCTGGAATCTTAATCTGAGATTCCTCATCCTCCGACAGACGCTGAAAGGGGTCATCATCCTCTTCTGCATCCACGTCCTCATCCTCTTCCTGAGAGGAGTCAGAGACCTCCATGACTGGGGCTCTGTAGGAAGGAGAAGAACTCACGGGACGGGAGGAGCGAGGGGGAGGATGAGACAGAGGAGGTACATTTAAAGATGAGAGTCTAGCATCAATAGTGTTAGTCAGAATAGTCAAGATAGACTGAAACTCCGGTGGCAAGGAAGAAATATCAGCCGGAAAAGCCTGAGGATCCCTGAGGCCCTGAACAGGTTCTGGCTGGGGGAAATCCTCGGTAATATCTGGCTCCTCTGGACCTAAACCCCATAGGTTAGGTTGGGGTGGATTTAGGTTTGGCTCATCCAGGGATAGCACAGGTACCCCAGAGGGAGGCAGGTTAGAGGCCTCCGGGGGGGTAGGGTTGATATGCACTTGGGCCTGCACCTTAAAACGTTTGGCTGATTTATCATGTATTTTTTGTAGGGCTAGGTCCCTTCTCTTCTCAGCCCTAGTGGGCTTGGCTAAAGACTGAGAGCCTGAGGAAGAGGAGGAAGAGGCCTGGGGAAGCTCAGAAGGATTACCAGTAGGCCTAACCTCTTTGGAACCTTTGGTAGTGCCTCTCTTGGGAAGGGAAGCCATAGTCTGAGCAATTACAGAAGACAAGGCTTGAGCCAAAAAATAGGGGAGAGAAGAATTATTTTGTGGAATTCCCAAGAGGATAGGTGACCCTGCTCCTAGGCCCAGGAGCAGCTGCGCCTTAAGAGGCAATCCTGGGCGATACCAAGAGTTCTTGTCCTTAAGTGCAGCGTGGCAGGCCTCACTAACTTAACTTTAAGAAAAACCAAGGCACACTGGTTGGAGGCCACTTCCGTGGAGAATAGGCCCGAGGGAACTCAAAGCGACGACTCCAGGGTCAGGCGGCGGGCTGTAGGCACTAATGGCCGACCCCTTAGGGCAGAACCGAAAGTGCAACTTACTGGGCGTCAGAGCCTTGGCGCCAAAATAACTGCTCCGTTATTTGCAATAGGAGCGACTAAGCCCGGGAGACAAAACAAGTCCCACACCGCGGGAGGTAAATAGCCCTTAATTAGTTGAAAAAAAAAAATAAAGCTTGCTCACGGCAGGACCTCCAAGGCCGGAATTAACAAACCGGCCGCGGCTACAGCACGAAGGGAAAAAAACCGCAAATGGCTGAGCCGCTAACTTCTCCCCCAACTCAAAGCCCTGTAGGGCTGAGAAAAAAACTGCCGGCAAGCTGAGTAATGGAAAAATCTTACTTGCTATTGAAGAGAGATCGAAGGGAAGGTGTTTTATCGAGAGGAACGAGCATTCACACACATCCGAGGATGCGAACTGAGCGAATTCTGGGGAAGGGGCGGATCCAGCAGTCTTTTTTAATACTAGGCTCAGTTCCAACGGATTGGACAGGAGCAACCCATGTGACTGCTGGACCCACTCCTTCAGTACGGAGAAAAACCCTTTCCACTGTCCTAGCAGAACTTTTGAGCATAGTTTTTGAAAAATCTTTCAGGACCAGCTCCTTATCCAACCTATGCTCACTAGCCATAGTCATCACTATCTTCAAAAAGGGAGACCCTAGCCTAGTTGAAAATTGCAGACCAATCTCTTTATGTTGTATCCCCTGCAAAGTCATGGAATCAATTATTAACCAATCCATTACCTTCCACTTAAGAGACAAAAAACCTATTCAACACCACTGACAATGCTGCTACCCTTCAAAAAAATCTTGACTATGTATCAGAATGGTCAAACGTGTGGCAACTGCAAATCTCAATCAACAAATGCTCAGTCTTACACATTGGCAAAAATAATCAGAACGCAAAATGCAAACTAGATGATCACAACCTTGTTGATGATCCTCACTCAGTTAAGGATCTTGGAGTACTCATCTATAATGATTTAATGCCAGAGCCCACTCCAACAGCATTGCCAATAAGGAATTAAGAGTGGTTAACCTAATCTTGCATAGCTTCTTTTCTGGTCATATTGTACATTTAACTAGAGCATATAAAACATTTGCTAGACCAATTCTTGAATACAGCTCACTGCATATCGGACATTAATACAATTTAGAATGTCCAGAGACATTTCACGAAAACAGACCTCCACTCCTCTGTTCACAACAGAATACCTTATGCCACCAGACTTGAAATTTTGGGCCTACAAAATTTAGTACTACGCTGCCTTCAATCTGACATAAATATAGCACACAAAATTATTCGCTACAATGTCCTACCTGTCAATGACTACTTCAGCTTCTACTGCAATAATACACAAGCACATAATAGATACAAATTTAACCCTCTCCAAACTTGATTGCAAAAAATATGACTTCAGCAACAGAGGGATCAATGCCTGGAATACCTGACTCTGTAGTTTCTTCCCCAAATACTTTACCTGACTCTGTGTTTCTTCCCCAAACCCCCAAAACTTTAACCTTAGACTGTTTACCATTGACCTCAGTCCATTCCTAAGAAGTCTGTAATGGGTGTGCATAAACGCACAAGTGTAACTACCATCCCTGCCCTATGTCCCCATGTACTCTTAATCATCTCATTGTACTCATAACCATGCTTATACATCTTTTGTATTCATGTATCATGTTTATACTTTGTCTGTAATCATATACAGTGGCCCCTTGACTTTCATGGGTCCGACTTTCGCGGAAAGGCTTTATCACGGGTTTTCAAAAAATATTAATGGAAAAAATACTTGGCAGTTTTTTTGAACACCATGAGTTTTCCTGCGGCTGCCCGATGTACAGTACTGTGCATGTTAACCCCCCCCCCCCAGCTGCCCTGCTTCTTTAAATAAAAGCTCCGCTTCTGCCCCAGCTTCCTGATTCCTCCTCTTTAATTCTCGGAGTGTTTGTACGCTCCACTTGAAGCCTCTTTTTCTGCCGCCGCTTCTTCTTCCCCCAACCACCTAAGCCGTCTCCCTTAGTGGTAGTGTCCGACCTCCCAGCTGACTGGCCTGGAATTCCGGCTTCGAGTCCTTGCCTGGATCCCTCTTGCCTTGAGCTTCCCCTTCTCCTGCCCTGACCCTGAGCAACGGTGCTGCTGCTGTCGCCATGGAAGACGCCAGCAGTGAGCACAGCAAAGCCCCCAGCTTGCTGCTCCATTGCCCCTGCGGGTTCTGGGGGTAAGTAAAACCAGGAATGGAGGAGGGAGGGGAGGAAGGGAGTGTCTCTGCTTCGCGGAAATTTGACTTTCATGGGCGGTCTTGGAAGGTATCCCCTGCAAAAGTCAAGGGACCACTTTATACACTTGACAAAATAAATAAATAAAATAAATAAATAAATACGCCTCTTTCTGTTTTTTTGTTTCTCTCTCACTATCTTTCTATCTTTGTCTGTTTTTCTTTCTCTCTCTCTTCCTGTCCGATTCTTTCTTTCCCTCCCTCCCTCCCTCTCCCTCTCTCTGTGATCTCCTGCCCAGCTTTACATGTTGAATGATTGGGAGGGGAGGGCTAGGGTGTGGCCAACCAATAGTGGGATCACCTGACAGGGAGCCACAGCAGGAGGATGAAAGAGCCGCATGTGGATCCTGAGTTGCAGTTTGCAGACACCCACCCTATCCTACTCTGGTAAGTTGAAGACAGTTGAAAATTAATAGTCAATATTTTAAACAATATACACAATAACTTGCTATGAACTATGGCCATTTGCTGTAGACCTGATGACTGAAAAGTCTGTAGATTGAGAAAATCTGTTGAATGAGGAAACAGGCTATCTCAGGCCACAACAGAGAAGTGTGCCAACTTAGACAATAGAACAACAATGACCAAAATAATAGTGAGATTTCAATAAGACATAAATTACTTAGAAAATCCAAAGAAACCATACAAGACCCCTATGTGCCAGAGAGAAGCTGCAGAAAATCAGTGCTATTTTGAGGCTTCTCACAGTGATAGGTATTGTTTGATGAGTCATATATTTTGATATGCGCTCTGATTCATAACCATTAGAAGTCAAAGGAATTGTTAAATTTCTCAACTGCCAAGCTAATTGGTTTTTATCTCCGAATTACAAAATCTCCTCCCCCAAGAAATGAACATATTTTTTTGTCAAGCCCCATGTAGCTGGCAAACTAAGAAATCAAGAACTGGCCAGATTTTAGGAAAGCATCTTTTTTTCAGAAAGAAAAAAAAAGCAGAATCGTGAAAACTCTAATCCTTATGTGCTTTGGATGTAAGAAAAATGACATTAAAATGAAAGAAATATTGTGCCCAGCTGATTTTATATTGGGAAAGCTTATAAGAGGCCTCAGGATATCCCAGACCCTGAAAATCTAGTATTCAGAAGATAATGCAAAGTATCGTTAATAGTAAAAAGGTCTGTTAAAAAGGACCGTTGAACTTACCTGAACGGTCTTCTCGATGCACTGCGAGGAGAGTCCAACATGGGTGATACTTCAGCCTGATTGGTTAGGGACTGAGTTAGATTAGCATAATAATTAGCTCCGCCCTGTAGCCACCCCCCTATAGCTCAGTCAAAAAAAACGAAGGAGTAGTGCAATCAACACAACTTTATTAACTCAACAAGATAACTAGACTGAGCCCCTGGGCCAAATGGCTGGGATGGGTTTGGACTCTCCTCGCAGTGCATCGAGAAGACCGTTCAGGTAAGTTCAACGGTCCTTCTCCAATGCACTGCTGCGGAGAGTCCAACATGGGATATACCCAAGATTAAGATAACAGGGCGGGAGAAGGCTGGACCAGGGGCGCATGCGATTCACACACCCTCTGCAGCACTCTCCGGCCAAAGGCCGCAGCAGAGGACCCAAATGAGTCCAGTTTGTAGTGTCTAATGAATGTGTTTGGGGTGGTCCAAGTGGCAGCTCGGCAGATGTCTTCCAAGGGAGCCTGCGTGGACCATGCAGAATTGGTAAAAGGCTGACCAGGTGGCCTGGTATATCCTTGTGGTGGAAGGCCTCCGGGCTGCTTGAATTGTAGCTATTACGTCCTCCGGAAGTGACGCTGCCTTCATCCTGTTGCCCTCAAGTGCCACACGGCAAGCTTCCACCATTGGGGGTCTGGATGGTAGACTGACCCCTGGCTGAGGGAGACAAGGCTGATTGGGAGCCGCCATGGTGGTGATATTGACAGGTCCATCAGGTCCGCAAACCATGGGTGGCGTGGCCAGTAAGGTGCGATTAATATTATCTCGGCTCTCTCCGCTATCAGTTTGGCAATTGTCCGATGGATAAGACATACTGGTGGAAAAGCGCACAACAGGCCCTCCGGCCATGGGCTCCTGAGGGCATTGACCCTCTCAGCTCCCGGTGATGGGAAGCGGGAGAAAAAGCGTCACAGGTGCGTGTTGTCTGACGTGGCAAACAGGTCCACTAGCGGCTTTCCATATCTCCTTATCACGGCCTGGAACGCCTTCCTCCCCAGGTGCCACTCTCCCGGATGTAGGGTGGATCTGCTGAGCCAGTCCGCCTGCACATTGTCCACTCCCGAGATATGCTCTGCTCTGAGAGATAGCAGGTTTGACTCTGCCCAGGACATGAGGGCGTTGGCCTCCTGCATTAGCCTGCCCGAGCTCGTTCCCCCCTGATGGTTTATGTGGGAACGGGTGGCCACATTGTCCGTGAGTATCAGTATATGGTTGTCCTGACACTCCTTGTGGAAGGCTTGAAGAGCTAGGAAGACCGCTCTCAGCTCTAGAAGATTGATGTTGGGGTCTTCTAGATCCGCTGTAGTCCACAGCCCCTGTGCCACTTGCGTCTCCGAGTGTGCTCCCCAGCCCGTGAGGCTGGCGTCTGTGGTGATGACCAGTTCCGTTGTCCTCAGGAAGGTGGAACCCTGAAGTAGGGCCAACGAGTGCCACCATGGGAGGGAGCGTCTGACCTCTCTCGGTATTGACACTAGACGATGGGAATGGCTGGATCGACTTCGTTGGTAAGGAAGAAGAAACCACTGTAGGGGCCTGGTGTGGAGGCGGGCCCAAGGAACAATCTCGATGCAGGAAACAAAGGTCCCGAGTACTTGCGACAGGAAGGCCAAGGATGCCTGTTTTTGTTGACAAAGAAGATTCACCATCTCCCGGATCTTCTGTCGACGTTCTTGTGACAGAAAGACCTTGCCTAATTGGGAGTCTATTACTGTCCCCAAGTGAGGGATACACGTAGTGGGAGTCAGATGGCTTTTGCGGAAGTTGACTGTGAAGCCATGGTCCCTTAGGGTTTGAATGGTCACCTGTAGATCTGACTGTGCCCTCTCTGGATCCCTCGATAAGATGACGATATCGTCCACATACGCCATCAGGCGCACTGCACTGGATCTGAGGGATGCTGTTAAAATGTCCAAGAGCTTTGTGAAAGTCCGCGGTGCGGATGACAGGCCGAATGGCATTGCCCTGTACTGGTAGTGATTGTCGTTGATGCAGAACCTGAGGTATTTGCGGTGGTCTGCATGCACTGGTACGTGGAGGTATGCCTCCTTTAGATCTATGGAGGTCATCCAGTCGCCTCTTCTTATGCAGGCAAGAATAGTGTGGAGTGAATGCATTTTGAACCTGACATATTTGATACACAGGTTGAGCTGTTTCAGGTTCAAGATCAGCCTGCATCCCCCCGAAGTTTTTGGTACTACAAAAACTATCGAATAATACCCCGTCCCTCGTTGATCTGGGGGGACCAGCTCTATTGCCCCAATGTCCAACAGGTGAAGGACCTCCTGCTGCAAGAGAGCCCTCTTGTGGGAGCAGCTGGTCCAGGAACATTGGATAAAACGTTGATGTGGTGGATAAAGAAATTTGAGTTTGAGGCCCTGGGAAACTGTATTGAGGGCCCACGCATCTGTAGTTGTACCGCTCCATGCTGTGGCAAATGCCTGGAGGCGGCCTCCAATAGGGATCTCCATAGGCCAGTCATTTTTGTCCACGGAATCCCTTCTGGTTAGTGTTTCCGAAGGGCTTCCTGGATTGCTGATACTGCCTACCTTTATTGCTGTATCCACCTCTGTTACTCCTGAACACGTTCTGGTTGTATCCACTAGAGTAAGGCCTCGGATTTTGTGTGCCCGCCGTGGCAGGCTCCTGGCAAAAGGGCTGGCGGCGGTAGAAGGGAGTCTGACGTCGATCCGCTCGCCTGGCTGATTTTGGTAACACCTTTTTCTTGTCCTTATCTTCGATAAGGACCTTGTCCAATGACTGACCAAAAGGCTATGACCCGTAGAAGGGTGCCGAAGCCAGGCGCCATTTAGACTTAGCGTCGGCTTGCCAGGATCGTAGCCAAAGCAATCTCCTAGATGACAGAGTTGCTGCCATTGCTCTAGAGGCGAATTTGGCTGCGTTTAAGGTGGCATCCGCTGAGAATTCGGATGCCAAGATCAGCTTGCTTAGGTCTTGTCTAAGTCGCCCATCTTCTGGCGCCACTCTGGCTTGCATTTCCTGTAGCCAGAGGATACTGGTCCTGTTGAAGAATGAGGCGGCTGCCGTCGCCCTCAAGGCCCATGAAGCCATCTGGTGGGTTTTGCGAATGAGTGTCTCTGCCCTCTTATCCTCCGGCTTTAACCCTTCAGCCAGGTCCGACGGGACCACCGCGTTGGAGACCAAACTCGCAACTGGTTGATCAATGGTCGGGAAGGATAGTAAGTCCTCAATTTCCGGATCGAAGGTGTAGAATCTACGATCCATCATAGAAGGCCCCTGTGCTGCCGCTGGATGTTCCCATGGGCGTTTGACGCTTTCCACAAAAATCTGTGAAGATGGTATGTGGTGGGATTCCTTTTGTGGTTCATTGAATAGTCTCGCAGCTGGTTGTAAGCCTGCTGCTGCCACGGGAGGCTTGGAAGCGTCTGTCACAGTGGCTACTAGTTTTGCCTTCCTTAAAAGGATATCGTAAAGGGCTGGTTTGAAAAGCATTACTGAAACGGGCTGGTCTGGTGGAGGGGCTTCATCCTCCGACAGCTCGCATTCGTGATCTGTGTCCACCTCCTCCATTTCAGACTCCTGTGGGAAAGTGGAGGTATGTGGTACAGACCAAAGGTCCCTCCTAGGTGGCCTGTTCTGCAATCCAGCCTTCTGTTGGGAACCAATGGACAAGCCCTGCGTATATGCATTGGTTAACATGTCTTGCAAGGCAGGTGGCATAGACTGCCAGGTCTCATTGGCCCTAAGCCCCGCTGCTGAAGGGGTGAATGTTGCAGAAGGGGGCGCATAACGTGGTTGAGGAGGTTGGTACCATGATTGGGTCTGAGGCATTAAGAAGTCAGACCTCTGTGGTTCAATCAGTTGAGGAGCCTGTCTTTCAGGGGATAATTCTGCGCTGTGCACTGAAGCCACTGAATCTCTATGTGCCCCTGGGGAGCAGCTAGGAAGCCATTGTGGCAAGGTTGGCTGAGCTGGGCAAGTGGGCAGTGCGAGAGGCGAAGGGTTCAGCAAGGACTGCCTTTGGGTGGCCTCCAGCTGCGCCTCTAAGGCTTTAATCTTCTTTTCTGCTTCCTTTAAAGATGAGGAAGCCTTGGTCTTAGCTCTAGAGGAATGGGCCTTGGTGGTTGATTTCGGGGCCTCCTCCCTCCCAGCAGCAGCCTCGGTAGGGGCGCTCGATGCTTGCTCAGCCATCCCAAATTGCAACGTTACTCACGGTAAGCAAGATGAAAAATATACACTCTCTCAATGATCTGAGATAGGTGCAATGATGACCAACCGAGCTCAGTATTCGCAACAAAATGGCGCTAAGGAGCTCGGCAATGGGTGTGGTCACCCTCTAGGGATGCTGGGAAGGCTTGGAGGAAGCTGCGTGGCTCCGCATTAAAAATGGCGGGCGCCGCCAAGCGCGGGAAATTCGAGGCGGGCGTTGTTGTTTCAACGCCAAGCCCTCAAAATGGCGGGCGCAGTCAAGCGGGTGGGATCCAAGTCAGGCGTTTAGCCTGATGACCACCTCCTCTTATGTCTAGCCCCCTCTCCGAGGGCAGTCCTGACTTTGCCGGCTTGTAATAGCCCCCGCTGGGTCGTTTCGCAGCCATTTCTCTTGCCGCCGAAACCGCCGGGCGCGCCGCTCCCAAAAGCCGACAAACAGCTGTTAGTCGGTCTTTTGAATCTGCTGCCGAATTTGGCGGCTCCTTTTCTGGTGCGCAAGAAAGGAGCCTCGGGAATAACCCCTTTCCGGCTTGGAGGGCGCCATCGGTGAGCTCCAAAGAGTGAGGGAGGGGGGTGGGGTGCCTCTGGGGCAGCTGTACCTTCGCCCCTCCGAGCTCGGTGAGGTTTGGCCTCGGAGGCTAGGGAACTCAATCCATTCCAATGGCTCTGGGATTAACCACTGGGCATGATGGTGGGGTTTGGCCACGGAGGTCAGGGACCCAGCCCAGGGAGAGCCGTACCTCTGGGCTGCTCCCACGGAGGGTGTGAGCCCTGGGGAGGTAAAGAGTTGCAGGTTATACCCATGGAGGGTAGACACCTGAATCCTCTTGTCCTCTTCTGTTTCTGTAAGAAAGAAAAAGAAGGAAAAAACAAATAAGAGAAATTAATACATTTAATACATTTAATACTTATTAAACATATATACAAATTCAACAGAGAAGTAAACTCTAGTCCCTATCACTACAACTGAGTTTTTTAGACTGAGCTATAGGGGGGTGGCTACAGGGCGGAGCTAATTATTATGCTAATCTAACTCAGTCCCTAACCAATCAGGCTGAAGTATCACCCATGTTGGACTCTCCGCAGCAGTGCATTGGAGAATAGCATAATTTCATTTGTTGAGCATTTGTTGTAAAAATAAAATGCCTAGAGTTGGAGGCTGCCTGGAAATAACAGGGCTGTTGATAAAAATAGGGTCACCAACATCCAATGATGGATATGGCACAGGAATATATACTCTCTCTTTCTCTCTCTGTTTGTGTGTGTGTGTGTGTATACAAATATACACATACATACACATGGCTGCCCATCTTGTGATACAGAAATCTGGACGTCTAACAGGAATAATAAAAAGACAATAAAAACCATACAACAAGGAACAAGAAAAAATAATTTCTGGAAGGTTTAAGAAGGAAAAAGAGAATAAATGTTCCCAATGAATATGTAGAGTGTAAACTTCAAGTCAATCCACTGTAATCATTAAAAAATACAAGATGGAGGGCTGGTCAATTTGGATTTGTTGATGTAATGCAGTGTTTACACATGTTCTGAACTGGCCATCAATTATATTTCAACTGAGTTTGGAAGGTAGACAAGTTTAAAGTTACAACTGATCTGCATAAAATAGAAATTCAATAAAATTACCAGAATCTATTAAACCCTTATTAAATCTATTAAATGGTTAAATGCATTAATCATTTAAGAAACTAGGAAATGTTAATTTGTTTCTATATTAACTTTTCTACTTCTATATAAACTGTGATTTATCTTTTATAAAGAAACTTACTTACCAGGAATCAAAAGCAGTTTGTCTCTTTGAATGGCTTGTTACATTACTGCTTTCTGCAGGCAATGCAGGTATTCTGTTTGAGGCACTATTATCTAGAAATGTTCCTTCTGGGCGTGGAGATGGGACTACAAGAAGAAATGTAAGGTTACACTACATACATTCTCAATTATCTCTTTTTAAAAACACAGTAAGATGGCACATATTCATGTTTGGCAAAACATTATATATTTACTCAACATGTGATATTGAAATTTGTTTCTGATTATTTCAGTGGTTCTCAACCTGGGGGAGGGGGGGGCAGGACCTCTTTGGGGGTCAAACGGCCATATCACATGTTCGCCTAGGGCCATGGGAAAAGACAAATTTCCCTTGGTGTTAGGAACTAAAGCTTCTATTCTGGCGCCTTGGAACATATTTTTACAATACCACCAATCCGGCGTTTACAGTGGAAGTGTCCCTCTGATCTTCCTGCCAATCAGCTTGAAGCTCTATTGGGAGAATTGGCACTGGACTTATGGTTGGGGTCACCACAACATGAGGAACTGTATTAGGGGGTCACGGCATTAAAAAGGTTGAGAACCACTGGTTTATTTCAATGTTAGATTATGATTATGAATCATAATATTCTATCAGTGTTGAAAAAAGAACAAAAGTTTAAAAGAAATTTGATTTCTGTAGTGTAGTAGAGGAGCTCTTAATACATTAAGTTATCTTAGTGGCTTTAGTTGGAAGAAGATTATTGCAATTCATATATTGATAACTTTTGGTTTCCATCCATATATAATGTATTGTATGCATAGATATCAATGAAGATGATCCGGTTGCTGAATATGCTTTAACTGTAATGAAGAATTATTTATTTTAATCTTATTCATCTCAGATTTGAAATCTTGAGATTTAACTGTCCTTCCCTTTAAAACCTAAGGATGTTTTCTAGAAAATTAATAATCATTGCATTGTCCTGTGAAATTATTTCCAAAGAAAGGAAATGACTGTAGCCATTATTTTTTAAAAATGCCTATAAAACCTGAATTTATCCAAATACAAAATGATCACAAATGAGAAGGCAAAGAAGTCAGTGTAAATGTATCCGGTTTTTCTGCAGAAAAAAAAATAAAACCAGATGCTGATTATATTTATAGCAATAGCACTTAGACTTATATATCACTTCATAGTGCTTTCGGCACTTCATAGTGCTTTACAGCACTTTCTAAATGCTGTAAATATTGCACCCAAAAATATGGGTTTTAATTTTAACAACTTTGGAATGATGGAAGGCTGAATCAACCTTGAGCCTGCCAGGATCGAACTGCTTGTTGTGGGCAGTCTGCCTGCAATACTGCATTCTAACCACTGCATTCTTCATATTTATTTTCTAGTGACCATAGATTTTAGTCCAATATCAATAAGGCCCAATCATTATGTATATTAGGAATTTGAAATATTATATCCACAGGAAATTTTTACTGTATATACTCGAGTATAAGTTGATATTTTCAGCACAAAAAATGTGCTGAAAAATCCAACCTCAACTTATACTGACTTTCACTGACCTGAAAACTGTCCCAAAGCTCCACAGTTCTAATGTGAAAGGCAGGGAGGAAAGAAACCTCATGGCTGGCAACAGGAGGGGTTTTTTTTCTTTCTGCTCTTGCTACCCCTCAGCTGCCTGGTTGGCAACAGGCTGAACCAATCACAGCTCCTTCTCTACACAGAAAGGAGGCACTGAGAGAGCTACCTGATTGGCAGCAGGCTGTACCAATCACATCTCCTCCTCTACAGGAAGCACTGGGGGAAGGGGCGGGAGAGTTGAAGAGACTTTCAGAACGAAGGAACCATGGCTTTCTCTTCTGATCAAGCCAGCAGCAATATTTTACAAGTAAATAAAATGTACAAGTAAAATGTAAGTTACCCATTTAAATCTGATTAACAGGATAGGTTATTTTGTAAGAAAATGTTTCTTAAAGTGGGGATAACTGTGTAATTAAACTTTTTTTTCCAACTATACTTATCCTACCCAAGAGGATTGTTAATGCTGACTTGTTTAAAACAGTACAACGGTTAGGATAATATAATAGTATGAATTTTGTCATTAATCATTTGTTCTACATAATTAATATGAATAGATTTACCTTTTTAAAAGAGTATGGTTACTCCTTATGCAAGATAAATATCATGTAGACGAAAGATTTTACAAGTAATGATTGAGTAACCCCCAATTGTTATTTATTGATCTATTGAGATAGTAATAATGATTTTAATTTATGAAATACGTTTTAAATGGAAAATCTGAATATTTATCATAAGGAAGTTTGATTTAAGCAATTGTTTTGAAAGAATATATGAAATCCCAATTATTAAGAAAATTATAATGATATTGTAATGAAGATTAAGATAACAGGTTTTAAGATTAAGATAACATTCCTAAAGATATTTTAAGAGGTTTTTGGAATGTAAAAAAAAGAAAGATTTTGGAAGGGGGAGGAAGAAAGATGCAAGAAATAAAAAACATTTTGGAAGGAAAAAAGTTACATAATATAATAATAACAACAGGGTTGGAAGGGACCTTGGAGGTCTTCTAGTCTAACCCCTTGCCTAGGCAGGAAACCCTACACTACTTCAGACAAATGGGTATCCAACATCTTCTTAAAAACTTCCAGTGTTGGAGCATTCACAACTTTTGGTGGCAGGCTGTTCCACAGATTCATTGTTCCAACTGTCAGGAATTTTCTCCTTACTTCTAAGTTGCTTCTCTCCTTGTTTAGTTTCCACCCATTGCTTCTTGTTCTTCCCTCAGGTGCTTTGGAGAATAGGTTGACTCTTTCTTCTTTGTGGCAAACTCTGAGATATTGGAAGAATGCTATCATGTCTCCCCTGGTCCTTTTTTTCATTAAACTAGATATACCCAGTTCCTGCAACCATTCTTCATATGTTTTTTTTATTCTCCTACAAAAACAATTTTAAGAAGCTACAATAGAAGAATATTCAATTTTTATAAGTTACCAGTAGCCACTGTATTTTCCACCCTGGACTTATATTCGAGTCAATAAGTTTTCTCAGTTTTTGTGGCAAAAGTAGGTACCTCGACTTATAATCGGGTCGACTTATACTTGAGTATATACGGTAGATGGCCTCAAAATTAGATTAAAACATTTATCAAGTATGCAAAACTATGAACGAAATCATTTTAACAATTTAATCCTTTGACAATATCATGCCATAATTCAATAATAGATGCATATGTGGCTGAAAGTAAAGGTTTAGCAAAAAATAATATATACCAGTGTCCTGCAGTCTTTATGTTGCAGATCAGGAGTGTCAAACTCAAGACCCGTGGGGCAAATCTGGCCCATGGTGTGCTTAGATCCGGCCCATAGGGCCATCCAGGAAAAAAACAAAGGACCAGCCTGTGGTGCTTCAGAACCGGCCTGTGGCTGCACGTGGCCCTCCCAATCTCTGTTTTCACTGGCAGAAGGTTGCAAGAGGCTGTTGCAACAGAAAATGGAGCTTGGGAGCCCATTTTCGTTGGCAGAGTGCTCAGGCCACCACAGGTGCCCCCAACACAAATGATAATGAAAATATTCAGAATTTCATACCCTTAAGGATAAGAATGTAGTTAGTGCAATTAAAAATTATTAAATAGTTACCTAAATCACATAATTAAATTGAGCCTTAACTATTATACCTAAACTGTTCTCGTCTTTTGTTAGAACTCTGTTTTAAAGTAGAATTAAACTGTATACATTAAATTACCTCTGTAAAAACTACCAACTCTTCTAGGTACAGAATCATTATACAGAAGTCTATTTTCTTTTGTGGAGGCTCCATCATCTGGATGTTGATCACGATATGTTCCACCCTTAATAAAATAATACAGAAATTTATTAGACTAAAGAAACTTGATTGAATAAGATCATAGTTTGTTAAAATAAAAAATAAATTCCACATTAAAAATGAAAGCTGCATGTTATAATCATAGAAATATGTTGCCTGATATATTCAGATAAATGACTAATTCTCATTTATACCTCTAATAAATGGTTTTTGAGTGGCAAAACAGTGTAAACCTTTTAAAAAATGACAGAGGCATGTAATCTACCACAGTGGATGTTAAATATACTAAATCCACTAGATTGCCAATCTTATTACAGTGGTACCTCGGTTTTCGAACGCTTCCCTTCTCGTACATTTCGGATATCGAACAAAATTTTCTGCAAAAATTTGCTTCAGTATCCGAACAAAAATTCGGATACCGAACAGCCAGAGAAAATTTTGTTCATTATCTGAAATGTAATCCCGGCAGCTTCAGGGCGCTGAGGAGCTCTCTAAGAGCTCCAAGCTGCAGGAAAGGTGGGGGCTGCTGCAATCCCGGCAGCTTTGGGGGGCTCCTTTCCTCATTGCTTTGTTTTATTACCTGTAAGGAGCTTCAAAAACTTTTTTCCTGTGGCTGCAACAGCGGTGATTTCCCTTCCAGTAGCAAGAGCGCCGGGAACGTCACGTGATGAAGGGAAGCCGGCGGAGCCATCTCAGCATTTGCTTCCGCTCCAGCACTTCCCTTCATTACGTGACTTCCCGGCGCTCTTGCTACTGGAAGGGAAATCGCCGCTGTTGCAGCCACAGGAAAAAAGTTTTTGAAGCTCCTTACAGGTAATAAAACGAAGCAATGAGGAAAGGAGCCCCCAGAAGCTGCCATCCCGGCAGCTTCAGGGCGCTGGGGAGCTCTCTAAGAGCTCCAAGCTGCAGGAAAGGTGGGGGCTGCTGCATTCCCGGCAGCTTTGGGGGGCTCTTTTCCTCATTGCTTCGTTTTATTACCTGTAAGGAGCTTCAAAAACTTTTTTCCTGTGGCTGCAACAGCGGCGATTTCCCTTCCAGTAGCAAGAGCGCCGGGAACGTCACGTAATGAAGGGAAGTGCTGGAGCGGCAGCAATTGCTGAGATGGCTCCGCCGGCTTCCCTTCATCACGTGACGTTCCCGGCGCTCTTGCTACTGGAAGGGAAATCGCCGCTGTTGCAGCCACAGGAAAAAAGTTTTTGAAGCTCCTTACAGGTAATAAAACAAAGCAATGAGGAAAGGAGCCCCCCAAAGCTGCCGGGATTGCAGCAGCCCCCACCTTTCCTGCAGCTTGGAGTAGCGAATTTATTTATCCCATTGGAAATAAAGAAAATAGATTTAATTGGTTCCCAGCGAGTTAACAGGGGCTGGGAACCAATTAAATCCATTTCCATTATTTCCTATGGGATAAATAAATTCGGTACTCGACCAAATCGGTTCTCGACCACACTTCTGGAACAAATTGTGGTCGAGTACCGAGGTGCCACTGTATTTGGTAACATACTGACCCTTCCATTTACCATTAAATTTTGTTGAAAAAATATACAATCCTAAACATTATACATAATGTAAGAGGCCATGGGTATCTGGGAAGGTTTACAAAAATGGTCCATCCTCATTCATTTAATAACTACTTATTTATTAGTTTATTTGATTTATATAAGGTGCACATCTCACATAAGTGCTTCTGTGTAGCTTCCAATAAAATTGTTGCAAATTAGACCAATATGCATGTACTGTATTTTTCGGAGTATAAGATGCACCAGAGTATAAGAGGAAAGGGGAGGAAAGGGAAAAGAATCTGCTTATCTGATATTCATTTGGTCAGCGTCCTTAGTCTACTGAGGCTTAACTTCCTGGCTCCAATCCTTCCCCACAGGGAGGCGGAACTGACTAGGTGGTTCCGCCCCAGACACTTGATGGACCCAGAGGGCTTTCAGAGGCCGCTTGGGGTTATTCCAGATGCACTCGTCCACAGCTTGGCAGAGTCTCTTGCTGTAGCCTGGAACAAGGCTGCAATGGAGGCTCTTGACCGGATTGCGCCTTTGCGACCTCTCCGTGGCACTAGACCCCGGAGAGCTCCTTGGTTTACCGAGGAGATCTGGGAGTTGAAATGCCAGAAGAGATGTCTAGAGAAGTGATGGAGGAAGAGTAAGTCCAAATCAATCGAATACTTGTAAGAGCTCATATTAAGACTTACAAAGTGGTGCTCAAGGCGACAAGATGCGCATGTCATGCTGCCTTGATTGCATCAGCAGAATCTCACCCGGCTGCTCTGTTTATGGTGACCCGCTCCCTTCTTAACCAGGGGGAAAGTGGGGAGCCGATAACAGAGTTGACTGACAATGAGTCAGTCGAGGTGACTGGGGCCCATACTTGTTCATCTGTCTGGGAAGAGTTTGATCTGGCAACACCTGATGAAGTGGACAAGGCCAATGGAGCTGTGAGTTCCGCCACCTGATTACTAGATCCGTGTCCCACCTGGCTGGTTTTGGCCAGCAGGGAAGTGACACAGAGCTGGGTCCAGGAGATTGTCAATGCTTCTTTGGGGAGGGTGCCCTTCCCGGCTCCCTACAAGGAGGCACTTGTGTGCCCCCTCCTCAAGAAGCCTTCCCTGGACCCAGCCATTATCAACAACTATCGTCCAGTCTCCAACCTTCCCTTTATGGGGAAGGTTGTTGAGAAGGTGGTGGCGCTCCAGCTCCAGCAATTCTTGGAAGAAGCCGATTATCTAAGCCCTCAGCAGCCAGGATTCAGGCCCAGCTACAGCACGGAAACTGCTTTGGTTGCATTGATGGATGATCTCTGGCACGCCTGGGACGGGGGTATATCCTCTGTCCTGGTGCTTTTTGACCACTCAGCGGCTTTCGATATCATCGACCATGGTATCCTTCTGCGGCAGCAGGAGGGGTTGGGAGTGAGAGGCACTGTTCTTCAGTGGTTCTCCTACCTCTCCGGTCGGTCGCAGTTGGTGTTAGTGGGGGGTCAGAGGTTGACCTCTAGGCTTCTCCCTTGTGGGGTGCCTCAGGGATCGGTCCTCTCCCCCCTGCTATTTAATATCTACATGAAACCGCTGGGCGAGATCATCCAGGGGCATTGGATGAGGTATCATCAGTACGCTGATGATACCCAACTGTACATCTCCACCCCATGTCCAGTCAACGAAGGAGTGGAAGTGATGTGCCAGTGCCTGGAGGCTGTTAGGGTCTGGATGGGTGTCAACAGTAAATCCACAGTAACTGAATTTAAACATGCCTGGGGTAAACAAATATCCATCCTAAGATAAAATACAAAAAATAGTATAAGGGCAGACTAGATGGATCATGAGGTCTTTTTCTGCCGTCAGTCTTCTATGTTTCTATGTTACAGACTCAAACTCAACCCTGATAAGATGGAATGGCTGTGGGTTTTGCCTCCCAAGGACAATTCCATCTGTCTGTCCATCACCCTGGGGGGAAATTACTGACCCCCTCAGAGAGGGTCTGCAACTTGGGCATCCTCCTCGATCCACAGCTTACATTAGAGAACCATCTTTCAGCTGTGGCGAGGGGGGCGTTTTCCCAGGTTCGCCTGATACACCAGTGGTGGCCCTACTTGGACCGGAAGTCACTGCTCACTCATGCCCTCATCACCTCGAGGTTCGACTACTGTAATGCTCTCTACATAGGGCTACCTCTGAAGAGTGTTTGGAAACTTCAGATCGGGCAAAATGCAGCTGTGAAAGTAATCATGGGCTTCCCTAGGTATGCCCATGTCACACCAACACTCCGCAGTCTGCATTGGTTGCCAATCAGTTTCCGGTCACAATTCAAAGTGTTGGTTATGACCTATAAAGCCCTTCATGGCATCAGACCAGAATATCTCCGAGACCGCCTTCTGCCGCACAAATCCCAGCGACCGGTTAGGTCCCACAGAGTTGGCCTTCTCCGGGTCCCGTCGACGAAACAATGTCATCTGGTGGGACCCAGGGGAAGAGCCTTCTGTGTGGTGGCCCCGACCCTCTGGAATCAACTCCCCCTGGAGATTAGGATTGCTCTCACCCTCCTTGCCTTTCGCAAACTCCTTAAAACCCACCTCTGCCGTCAGGCATGGGGAAATTGATTCCCCTGGGCTGTTTCTGCTTTACGTATGGTTTGTATGAGATGTATGATTGTTTTTTATATTAAGGGTTTTTAATTGTTTTTAACTATTGTTGTTTTGTTGTTGTGAGCCGCTCCGAGTCTCTGGAGAGGGGCAGCATGCAAATCTAATAAAAATAAATAAAATAAAATAAATAAAATAAAAAATAAATAGCCTGGTCAGCTTTAGCACATTATTTTATCCCCTGGTTATGGCTTTAAACAACCTTATTTGAGGAGAGTAACAATGAAAGTGCTTGTAAGCCAGTAAGAGCTCGGAAAATTACTAGTACTGTACCTGGTTAGGGCTGGAAATAAACATTCGAAGCAAGTAGAGCAATGAAAAAACCCCTGCAAAGACTTTGGGCTTGAAAAATATTCTTTGCAAAGAGTAACAATGTTAGCACTTGATTAGGGCTGGAAAAAAACATTTGAAGCAAATAGAGTAATTTAAAAAACCCTACAAAGACAGGGTTTGGAAAACATTCTTCACAGAGCGTAATAATAAAAGAGCTTGCAATAATAAACGCTTCACAGAGCGTAATAATAAAAGAGCTGAGAACACCTTTAGCACCTAGTTAGGGCTGGAAAGAAACTTATTCGGAGCAAGTTAGAGCAATGAAAAAACCACTGCAAAGACTTAGGGCTTGGAAAACATTCTTTGCAGAGAGTAACGATGAAAGAACCTGCAAGGTAAGAGCTGGGAAGATTGTTAGCACCTAGTTAAGGCTGGAAAAAAGCTTAGAAAAAGCTACATTCAGAGTATAAGACACACCTGAATTTTAAGCCTATTTTAGGGAGGAATTATATTTTTAAAAAATACGGTATTTTGAAAATAGAAATCTAACTAAGGAAATATTGTATTTTAGAATAAAAGCATCTGATTGGAGCTAATGATCCTTTTGGGAAAGAGGTCTTTTGACACATAAAGTATAAATGATTTTAGCAAATCTTACCCATATTATTTCAAGTGATAGTTGTACATTTTATGTGGAAACATTTTTGTAATGTATCAAATAGGCTTTATATTGTGCAAGAGTTTGTTCTGATCAGTGCAAATTTTTAGATCTATTCTAAAATCTACACTTCCAAGGCCAGCAGTATTTATACTGCTTTCTGATTTTTTTATACTACCTGTCTCCAACTAACCACAATATAATGGTATTAACAATATTCCATTCCCAGTTTATTATAAATTTTAATGTATGTATTACCATGTATTTATAGTTAATAGTCTTTTTGGGAAAAGAGAATCATATTATTAAAGTATTACAATATTCAGCTTCAATGGTAGAAAACCATAAAACAAACGGTTTCCAACATACAAATAAAGGCAACTCAGGAATTTCTTCTAAAGCATTCAATTCCTAGTAAAAAGAAGATTTATTTCTCAAATGCATTTCTTCTCTGGTATATTTATTCTACTTTAAAACTAAAAGATCCATAAATACTATAGTATGATAAAAATAATAATGTGCATGGTGACATTATAATGGAAGCCCTGCTCTGTATTTGTGTCCTCATAGCACGGCTTACATTGTGATGTCAGAGTACATCCAAAAGGTACTTTTTAAGGAAGCAAGTGGACTTTCTTGTTTTTTCTTTGAAGACGTTTCGCTTCTCATCCAAGCTTTTTCAGCTCTGGCAGGATAGTGGGGAATGGAAGGATTTATATTCCTTGCAGACAGCAATATCAATATAAACATGAGAAGCAAAACATCTTTGAAGAAAACACAAGGAAATCCAGTTGCCTCCTTAAAAAGCACCTTCGGGACAACCATGACCTGGATGACTGAGAATCTTTATAGACTGTCAGAGTACATGTTTCATAATTTGACCCCTTTTCCTTTCCCCCTGAATACACTGTAACTGACACACTCCCTTGCCACAGGTTTAGCCAATTCACCTTCAGACAAGAAAAAAAAAAAGAAGACAAACAGCAGGCAAGACACATCAGGTAGTTATATTTTCTGGCCAGAAGTAAATATATGTAAATATTTTATGAAGCTTGCAAGAGAACAAGTGCCTTCTTAATTTTAATTAATAAAATTTTAAGGGTACTTATAACACACACACACACACACACACACACACACACACACACACACCGAAAATACCCTCAAGGGAAACTGCTATACAGTTTCTGGGTAGTTTTTGTGACAGCTAATATTCTACATTACAGATTCTAATTTCAACAGTTATATATCAATACTGTATGTGTAATTCAATTTATATAATAAAGTAGAGGTTAATAATATATACAATAAACTTTGGGGTGCACTAGAAAAAAAATCATCTGAAAAAGATATGGATTCCTTAGGGAAGAATAAATGTTATTTTTAACAACAGGCAAACCTACAGTACAAAACTATGAATGGTCCAGATCCCTAAAAATCAAGAATTCAACTAACCCTATTGGAATCTTCTGTACAATCTTCCCGTGAAGAGCCAACAGATCTTGTAAGAGATTTATGCTGCACCTGTGGAGATAACAGTTGCAGGCTATTTGCTCTGGCTGCCATCCCTTGCCCTATGCTTAAGCCACCCTCTGAGCCCTTTGTCCTCACTCTGTCCCGGCTCACATACATAGAATGTCTATGAGGGCGCTGTTGTGAAGAAAAAGGACTCGTGTAGCCTAAACCATAAGAAAAAGATTCATGAGGAGCAGATGCAGAATGTAACTGGCTTCCATCCATGTGATCGGGCAATTTTAACTCCTCCATTGTTTTGGAATGTCTTGTAGATGGCCTTCGTGATTCCAGTGTACCATCACTTCTGTTATTTCTCCCGGAAGGACTGAGCAAAGTTCTATTGTCAGCATGACGAGGTGGTGTTGGTGTAGTAGGAGAGTTTAAGTCCAAACAGCTGGATGGAAAATACCTACTGCTATTTGATTCTGCAACTTGAATTCTGGCTTCAGACAAATTACCCACAGATTTGGAATCAGTCAGAGCTCCATGACTTTTTGATTTGGTGCGATATGAGGGGCTCTTTGAAGATTGTGGAATAGTATCAATATAACTGTGGCGGCTATGCCTTTCACCTGGTTGTAATGTGCCAGTTTTGTTCTGTGAACCTTCCATAAATGAATGACGATTATGCTGTGATCTGGAATTTGACTTCAGGTATTTAGTACCAGGACCATCTGAAGTTTTGGCTTCTGAATTAAAATCAAATTCAGTTTTTGTCTTCACTTCTTTTGGACTGAGAAGATGTGGTATGTTGTTATTAGTGAGATCCTTATTTCCAGATGAAGGAGTATTGTTTGTCTTTTTTGACACCATTGGACTGTGAGAGGTTACAGGGAGATTTCCATTTAAAAAGCTTTCATTTGATGAAAGGGCATCTTCTCTTTGCAGTCCCACATTCTGTAATTCTTTGCTATTTGATCTGTGATGAGACGGCACAGCAGTACCTTTGCCAGATTGATTTCTATATTATGAACAGACAAGAAAAACATTTTTAAAAAATTAAAATATTAAATAGTTAAAACACTTTTATAGTTTTGATGTAGAAAATAAATATCATGTGATCATATTTCTTCACAGTATTATTCAATAGCCCAGATGACTAAACTATGGCAACTGTTCTAAACTGGCTATATTTTGATCTCCTAAAATTCAATGATTTGACACACCCCTACTAAAGCAGAATTCTTTAACTAAGTCATTGTATCAATGAGCAATAGATTTCACCAAGCACTTGGTCCAGAAAATATATGGGTTTCAGGCAGGGGTGGATTCTAACTTACCTCACTGCTGGTTCACTTCCTCCCACGCCGCACCTCATGGGTACATGTGAGCTTTACATGTGCATGTGCAGTGTCAAAAAATCCAAAATAAAGCCAACACCCCCCCCCCCCCCGAAAACAAGATGGCAACCACATGCTGGAAACTTGGCTTCTGTGCGTGCTCAGGGGAAAAAAATACAAACAAACCAAAAAAAACCCAAATATTTTTTTAAAGGATGATGATGTGACATCATTGTGATGTCACTAGCGGCTACTGGTTCGGGCGAAATGATCCAAACCAGGAGGAACCCACATCTGCTTCAGAGCCATTTCTGTTCAGTGTAGAAGTGAATCTGAGATTCTGAAGTATCAAGAGAGAATCTTATCATCCAGAAAGGAAACCAAATTTAAGTTGTTCTACTTTTTTAACTGTGTGGAAGACACCAAAAAAGTGCTATGTTTGATAGTGGCCTAATTGTATCACTTAATTTTAGTAAGTTATATCTGAAATAATTGGAATGCTGACATTATTATTTCCAGTCATTTACCTGCTAGTTAAAGTGTTGCTATCTCCATGGTAAGGCTTTCTTTTAGTTGACCTTGAAGGTGAACGATCTAACATCCTCTGAGTTTGAAATGATGGATGGTTCAGACACTGTTCTGTTAAGTATCGGTCAGCTGGATCCACTTTCAGCAAGTTCTTTAGGTCAAATGTTAAGAATTAAGAAACGTAATATAGATGTGGTTGATGTTAGTTATAGCATAATTTTACCAATACAGTATATGCAATTTAAAATTATTTATCATTTCCACTCTTACATAAAAATGTTGACTCTGAAATCTGTTCTTAAAAATAAATTAAAAAACACCACATGGCAATCTTCTATAGTTTGTACACAGTTTATGCAAATTTACAAAGTTCATATAAAATACACAGCAAATTTCTTTTGTTATATTATTGTAAGAAAATCTAATAATACCTTGCTTTAATCTGATTTTTCAGATTTATTACAACACTAACAATAAATTAAAATTATTTAGTGGGTGCTATTAAGAAAAAAAATTCTATACAAAGTCTGAACATAGTTTTACCTTATTAAAAATATGCAGTTGTGTTGATTTCAGGGAAAATGGGGGGATGGGATAAAACCCCCATCTCTCTGCCTTCCCCGAACCCATCTCAAATGTTTGAAGTAATTATATTTTCAAATTATTCATAAATAAGTTTATGCAGGACTATTTACATACTTATAGCTAAATTACAGTCCTCTCCCTCCCTCCCCTCTATATATTCTGTAGATGTAAACAATCAACATTCCTACCTTCATAAGGTCAAGTAAAAAACCACTTAATATTCCCAAGTATCTCCTTTCCAATGATTGTGGATGGTTGACTGCAGGAAACTGTAATATAGGTTACATATAACTCACAGAGAACTGGAATTTACTAATCATTAAAATTTTGTTAGCATTATATCCTAACAAAACAGGAAAAACAAAAATGCTAAAGGTAAATTAAATAATAGCTCAAAGATAATTTCCTTGTAAGACCAACCCCAAACTGTGCTATTGAAGATGTAGGATTAGATTCCCTGTGTCTCTTAAAAAGCTAATAGCAGCTTTATTGCTAAGGAGATACGAGTAAAGCAATAAAGCATGACATCACATGACTGTATCACTCACTTAGTTTATTTATTTATTGTATTTATATGCCGCCCATTGCAAAATGAACTCAAAGCAGCAAACAAGTCGGATAAATACAACAATACTAAAATGCAATCAGAATACACAATAAAATCAGTAATATATTAAAACAATAAAACAATATCCTAAAAAGAATCATACATACACTACAGTCTGAACTTAGTGACTGAACTTCCAGGACTTCCCCTTGCCACTGATAAGCAAATTTGACTAGGTTTGGACCCTCCCAGCCCTGAGCCTCCAACCACCACACCTGCATATCTCCCTTCCATCTCTGCTCATTTGCAGCCCCAGAACTGCAGCATACCAAGAAATCAGCAATGTGGCCCCAGAACTGCGGAGCCCAATAGTGTGCTGCAAAATCATCATGCCCAAGAAGCTCCAACAGCTCAGCACAAAGCCACCAATGTCCCAGGAAGCATTCCAAGTTGCATTTTGTCACTCTGTACTTCAAAGCCCATCTGAATTTTTCCACATGATCTCCCTGGCCCTACACAAGGCTGCTACGGGAACGGTGAGGCCACCTTTCCCAGTCTCACAACAATAAATGCGCTATTTGGAAGACACAGAATGGAATTTGGAGAGTAGAGTGAACACCTTTAGGGTATGGCCAGGTTGGGCATGCCTTATCACCAATGGCAAGAAGATGGCGAAGATCAATTGGGCAAGGCAGGGCCTGTGGATTGCAGGTAGGCTTGGAGTTTGTGCTGTGATGGCTGATTATGGATTGAGGCAGCATTCCTCAATGGCAGCTGTGGCACTAGAGCTGAATTAGTAACTTTGAAAGGTTGTTGGGTGAATGGTTGTAAGTTGAGGACTACCTGTATTGAATGCAAGCAATATTTATCCACTTATTTATTCTAATGAATTTTCAATTTATTAATTAATGAATTGTAGTATGCAAAATGTCTCCAAAGATGAATTATGAAATGCTCCAATCTGAATTTTTCAAAAATCTTGCATAAATGGAGACAAGACAAAAAACATTTCCAATCGTCACAACACTATTAACACGTGTCATAAATATATTCTTTGCCATACCCGTAGAAACCAAAGTACACATTAATTGTGTAAAAGCACTTCCTCTACTTTTAATCTTAACTTTAATCTTTGCTTTTCTCACTCTGTTATTCAGTTCTAATTCCATTTAACTCTATTTTTATATGATTTTATGATTTTTTAATTTGTAAACCGCCCAGTCATTTAGATGGTGAGATGGGCAGTGTCTAAATTTGATAAATACATAAAATAAAGAACAGCATTGACAGAATTTTGGTAGAAAGACTTTATGCAAATTCATTACTAGAAAACATGCATAGTACATTTAAGCTAAGCATTACCCGTAGGCCATGGAAACGGGGATTGCTGTAGAAAAGCTTCATTTGTTCTGCAGGAAGTGGTCCTAATACCTTCTGAATTGTAAAAAGTTGATCAATTTCACTTTCACCAGGAAATAGTGGCTGCCCATCACTAAGTTCCCCCAGAATACAGCCTACTGACCACATATCTACAGACTTGCCATAAGGGGCCCTGAAAAAAAAACATATTGTGCTATTGCTCCTTGATCCCATATTCCTATAACATATTTAAGTATTTACCCTGCATTAGTTTAAAAAAAATGGATTCTGTATCAAAGATCTTCCAATATACAACACAAACTTCCTTTTAGAAGTTTGCTCTTTATTATAGGTTTTTCACACATTTGTGAAAAAATATAGAAACACTCTCTCTCTCTCTCTCTCTCTCTCTCATACACACACACACACACACACATCTATCTATCTATCTATCTATCCATCCATCCATCCATCCATCCATCTCTTTTTATAATATTCACGCCAGGAAATAATGGCTCCAAAGGACAAAATTAATGTTTTTATTGATTTTTCTTTCCAAGGAATTTAGACTTAAACTGAAGAAGTAAAAATTAACATGCAGATTAAAATATATACTTAAATCAATCTTGCTTCCTAGTAACTTCATGAACATATCTGCATAATTTTCTTGAGAATACATTAAAAGATTTGCCTTGTGTTCTTCCATTTTTTTTTATTTTCTCAATCCATCCTCTGTGTCCTGATCTATTAACCTGACATAATTAAATTATTCAATAATTATTCTTGATTAGCTTTAGTTTATAGTTTGGGTCATAAACTTCCCTACTTACTGTGAAGACAACATTTTAGATCCTTACACACAACTTGTAATTTAAAGAAAGGTTTTAATATATCATCTGTCCTATTAAATCATGGAATACATAAATTAATCATTGTTAATAAGAGATATTGAATCATTATTTTAATTTCCACAGGCCATCTTTGCTCTATTTGAAAATACATATTGGCAATAAGACCTTTAAATACTATACAGTGGTCCCTTGACTTTCGCGGGTCCGACATTGGTGGAAAGGCTATACCACAGGTTTCCAAAAAATATTAATAAAAAATACTCCGCGGGTTTTTTGAACACCACGGGTTTTCTTGCAGCTGCCCGATGGACAATACTGTGCATTTTAAATCTCCTCCCACTCCAACCCCAGCCCTCCTGCTTCTTTAAATAAAAGCTCCGCTTCTGCCCCAGCCTTCTGATCCTTCCCCTTTAATGCTTGGAGCGTTGGTACGCTCCACTTGAAGCCGAGCCTTACTGCCGCCCACCACTGCCGCCGCTTCTTCCCCCACCCACCTAAGCTGTCTCCCTTAGTGGTAGCGTCCGACTTCCCAGCTGATTGGCCTGGAATCCCGCCTTCAAGTCCTGGCCTGAATCCCTCTTGCCTTGACCTTCCCCTTCCCCTGCCCCAACTCTAAGCACCAGTGCTGCCGCCGCCATGGAAGACGCCGGCAGTGAGCGCAGCAAAGCTCCCAGCTTGCCGCCCCATTGCCCTTGCAGGTTCTGGGGATAAGTAAAACCAGGAATGGAGGAGAGGGGGGTGGGGAAGGAAGGAAGAGAGCATCTCTACTTCGTGGAAATTTGACCTTTACGAGCGGTCTTGGAATGTATCCCCCACGAAAGTCAAGGGACCACTGTACTTCAAAAAACAACAATCCTAAATTCAACTTTGCTATCAAAACTAGGCAACTGACAAGAACAACTAAAACAATAATGAACTGGGCTTATTAAATAGACCAATATTGAAGAGTATAAATGTATATTATATATGTGTAATATATGTATGTACATTTGTCTGTCACATTATTTATAAATTCTAAGTTTACTTACCCTAGCAAGAGTTCAGGAGAACGATACCATCTGGTGGCAACATATTCTGTATAGTTCGCATTGCTACCTTCTGACAAATTCCGTGCAAAACCTTCATTAAAATAATATTAAAGTGATCTTACTGTATTGATAATTCAATAATTTGTTATCTTTTTAATCCTGAAATTTCATCTATGGATAAAGTTTTTAAAAGATTATAAAGAATAAAACACTATAACATATATATTAAAGAGAAAAAAACTTTGACCATTTGAAATTAAATATTAAAAGGAAATGCAAAATTCATTTGTACTTGAAGGTTACTTTATATATCACCATATACATTCAGGTACATTAATGAAATGAAATATTAAAGTTTCAAAATCCAATAATTTCAATTTAAGCAGTAAAAAACATATAGAAACTTCTTTGCACTTTATACAAAACTATATATGTATCAATATCTATTTCTTTAAACAGAATAATAAGTTCATTGGATACGCAACTTAAATGGTTTGACCATGGTATATGCCATTTTCACATTAAAATGGTAAGTTTAGATAAGTGCTCATGTGACTAATTTTACAGTTGTAAATAAGTGGGAATAACCTGTCACAAAAAATGAAATGGAACCTGAATCACCATAACATAGTAGCAGTGTGTATTTGTTAAAAGTGTTATATTCTTAGTGTTCTTCAAATTTCTTAGTATCAGAAAAATGCACTACATGTGCTTCAGCGGATGCTAGTAATTAAGCAAGCAAAAAGCACAATATACAATACTTAGGATGATATACTTGCAATCTCTAGTTATAATTAAAAAGGTTATTTACTGTCATAAAATAATTCAAATTATAAAGAATTGTAATAAAGATATCAATTTTTTTTTTAAAAAAAAGGCTTACCAAAGTCACACAATTTCAAAATATCATTGTGGCTTATTAGTAGATTTTCTGGCTTAATATCTGAAATAGTCAAATGCATAGCAAAAAGTTAATGAATGACAAGATACACACTGTTCTTCATTAACAAGCAACTGAAACAGTACAGCACATTATTTATTTACTGCACCTTTTCCCAAACACTCGAAACGGCACATTTTGGAAGGGAGGGTTCCCCTAATTTTAATTCCACAACAATAGCTTTATGAGGTAACTGGGCTGTGAGAGAGTGATTGGCTTGAAGTTACCCAGCTGGTTTTTATGCCTAATCATCACAGCAAACTGGTTTTCTTTCCATTTCAGGAAATTTTTGTAAGGAACCTGCAGCAATAGACACATAATGGCCAAACTTCAAACTGAAGTTGTGGGTGCTCCAACACAACCATTTGTCTGAAATGGTATAAAGTTTCCTGGTTGAGGAGGGAGTTGGACTAGAAGACCTCCAATATCCCTTCCAACTGTTACTCTGATGAATTTTAACAAATAATGACTTCTCACTTTCCAGAAGTTACTGAAGAATGATCATAGACCAACCAATAGAAAGTATATTGGAATAATAGTTCCCAAGTTTAACTAAATATCTTACTAAAAGAAAGCTTAGTATAGTCTGGGGAAAATATTTAGTTTTTAAACATGAAATTTAGAAATTGATTAAATTCAATTATGAATACATTTTAGTGAAGTTACAATTATAAAATTTATAAAGAATTATAAGAATAAAGAAATATTAATTCTAAAGATACATGAGCAAAACAAAAATTACAAATTATTCACAAAGAGTAAATTATTTAGATTCATTAAAATCAGTGGGATTACTTAGCTAACTCCCATCAATTTTATTTTAGAAGTGTGTGCGTGTGTGCTTTATTTATTATTGTAAAGAAAATTTTGCTTCATGTATAATTTTAAATTAACAAATACACAACAAATTTACAATAATTGGTGCAATCAACCTCCTTGCTAAAAACATATTTACACTTTCAGGAAAACATACAGTGTAAAGTTTAATTTACTTACCTCTATGAACAATATCATTTTTATGACACCAATGAATTGCTTTAATCAGTTGGTAAGTATAACTTTTTACTTTTTCAGGAGGGACTCCATTTGGCATTTCTTCTAGCAACTCAAGCATATTCTATGGTTAACATAATTAAAAACAGAAAGAATTAACTTACAAACTCTGCAATTTAAGATTTATCTACTACCTACAAAATGTAGTGTAATAGTATCCCTTTATACAAAAGGAACCAAAGGAAGCATTCAACACAATCATGTAATTTATATAATACAAAAGGCAAATAAAAATAATTTCTAAAAGCAGCAAAGTGCTAACAATGCATAAAACAGAGCACAATAAAACCTAAAGTTAGGCGCCCCAAGTCCAGTGAGAGGGGCGCCATATAAATCCAATAGATAGATAAATAGGCAGGCAGGCAGGCAGGCAGGCAGGCAGGCAGGCAGGCAGGCAGGCAGACAGACAGACAGATAGATTCTCTATTAAAATAGCAATCAGCAATGGTATTATGTTATAAATCTATAGAGCAATTCAATTGGTTTCTACTATAGAGCAATTCAATTGGTTTTAAAAAAATACTAATGACATTGTATAACAGAGCTGTCAAACTCGCGGCCCATGGGCCGTATGTGTCACATGCTGGCCATGCCCCCACCCAGTTTAGCGAAGGGGGAAAAAGTCCCAATAAGTCACATGCCACTGCTGTGGCAATATGAGTTTGACACCGCTGTTGTATAACATTTTTATACATAAAACATATTTGAAGTTTAGCATTTTTTTTCTAAATAAATAACTTACTTTCTCTACATATTCAAACACCAAATACAATTTTCCTCTTCTTCTAAAAGCTTCTTTTAGTTCTACAATATTTTCCTGCTTCAAAGTACGAAGCATTTTAAGTTCTCGTAAAGTTGTCTCTTTGACCTCTTCATTTTCTATAAGTTAAAGAGTGAAAGGCTGTAAAATATATGCAATTTTTTCCCAAAACCTTTAGAAAACTCAGTGATCGCTAAGAGCTGACACTGACTTGATAGCACATAATTAATCAATCTTTAAATCCTCTCTGAGAAACAAACGGTCAGCCTAAGTAGTCTTGTTCAAAATTTCATTAAAAGCAAGTTTCATACTACATGTGATACTAAACTACAAAATAGTTTATTTTATTTTGGCTTACATAATGAGGTCATGTTAATCATTTTAACTCAGGCATTATGGATTATTCAAACAAATCACTTAGCTTTACATAAGAGCTTAGCAATAAACATTTATAATTCTTATAAATGGATTATTTAAGATATTCATCAAAACTATGAAAAACAAATTTAATTTGAATTTCTATTCCCCTTAATAAAAATGTAAAAATATTGTCCACTATTTAATATATTTCATTAGTGAGATATGACTATTACATTGAAAACAATATTACATATTGCAACATTTCATCTGTCACATCTGTCAATTGGAAGAATGGTTGGCACAACAGTCCTGGCTGAGCAACTGAGTCAAAAAGCTGCCAAGGGTAGCAACAGAGGAAGGACCTAAACAGCTTTGACAGACTCAATCCAATCAGCTAGGATACAGAGTTAACCCATTCCTGGATGCTATATCCACACAATAGATAATTAATCCTGAGTAAATATGCTAAAAGAATATTTTTATGCTGAAGATAAACTCATTTCACAAGCATTAATATATTAAAGTTTTCAAAACCAAGCCAAAGTAAAATTAATAAGGGCCAAATAGACAAATAGGAAGATAATTTGCATACTGAAAATGTTAATCTTATGCTTTTATAGTGAAAATAGCAATTCAGAAGAGGGGTACCAACAGTTCTGGAATTAGGTCTAGGTTACCAGTCCATACTACTTGTAAGACAGAGGGAAAAATATTCTTGCTGAAATTCATTTCATTTTTCTTCTTCTGTTTAATTGTGTCCAATTCTCAGAGACTGCCTGGACAAGTCCCCACACTTCTTTTGACAAGGTTTTTCAGAAGAAGTTTGTCATTGCCTCCTTTCTAGAGCTGATTGTGGTTAAATGATCACACACAGGTCATTAAGTGGACCGAGTCCCAGATCAAGATCATGGGGTGGTCCCTGGGAAAGGGAATGAGTATGAATCTTCAGGATCTAAGCTCCATTTCTCCACCCTGCCAAAGAAGTTCACTCAGCCTCCAGTAACCAGAGGAAGCCCTCTTGGAAGGCAACAGCAGCTTCCCATTTCCCTGCTGGCTTTCCTATTGACTTTCTGGGAAAGCCAGCAGAGAAGATTGCAAATGGCAATCACAAGATAATGGGGCATTTGGTCACTGGCCCTACGTGGTGAACAGCCTGTCAAACACCCAGATTACAATCACTTAACTCTGAGAGCGGTACACTTTATGATGGCCAGAAATACCCTTAAAAGTGAATCCAGAATCAGGAGATATTACAGTATTTGCTAGGTATTATTTCTTCTAGGATCCAGAATTATGCACAGTTCAATTCAGTGACGGTTTGCTACTGTATGATACGGTTCTAGGAACTGGTAGCAGTGGTGGCGGGAGGCTCTGCATACTGCCCTGGATCCTTCTGTACGTGAGAAGTGAGCAAGCACGGGCAAACCAGTAGCGATGGGATTTAGAACCCATCACTGGTTCAACTACATATTAAGTCATGTTGGTTTTTCTGAATTAAATTTCTGCTGATAGGTATACATAACAGACTCTGATTCAGATATCTAGGTAAGTAATAAATTGCTTATCAGGAAACATTTCAGATTATTCAGATTTATACAGCAATCAAATAATAGTAAAAACCTGTCTGAAACATGTCAATACCATAGTAAGAATAATTTTAAAACGTTGGCTATTTTCTAATGAAACAGAAGCTAATTAAAAAATTCAGTGTTTATTACTGCAATCTCACTTATCTGGAGGTGCCAAATTGAAAAAGGCAGATCTGAACAAATACAGACATGTAGAAAGTTTGCATATTAAGGAGTATCTTCACCATCTATCCAAAAAGTTTTAAAATAAAGCTCTGATCTCTTCTGAGTTGATATGTTGACACAGGATAATAAATTCTTAAACTCCTACTTCTGCACTATTCCAAATTTTGGATAAGAACCTATTAATTAATTTTAAAAGTGCACTATATATTCAAATAGAAAAAAGTACCTTCGCTGTCTTTGAATTTTTTAATGGCCACAATTTCATGTGTCTCCTAAAAAAGAAAGAAAAAATATGTTCACCAGAAAGGATAGTCATATTTTTAGTTAATAAATACCTGATACCATGTTGTGCTACAGATTTCCAGTTATGCATAGAGTTGCACATTGAAGCAGAACTTTTATAACAAATTTTAAAGCTGGAGAATAGCTTTGTACCAAATTATTTTAACATTATTTAGTTTATAGTTGGTGAGGGTTTTGTTCTTTCTGGTAGTTTTCAGAGCAACTAAATAAAGTTATTTCTGCTATTGTTTTGAATACATGCAAGGAAGAGAACTGTATGAAAGTACAGTTAATTACTAAATGATTAATAATTTGAAAATATATTTTTATTGTTGCATATCTTTTCAATACATATTATTATAAATTCTAAAAAATTAATAATCCAAACAATATCTAATTCAGATTTTAAAAATACTAATTAGGCTTTTAAAAATCAATTTAAATTTTGAACACTATTCTTAAAGTATTTTTGTAGAAGGCTGGCTACAAGAATTTCATAATACAAATGGGAAAGGAGGCAAAATTTGAGCAAAAATATTTATTTGTTTGTTTAATTTGGAAGGGACCTTGCAGGTCATCTAATCCAACCCCCTGCTCAAGCAAGAGTTCTTACATCATTTGAGATATATGGCAGTCCAATCTCTCCTTGAAGGTCCAAGTGTTGGGGCTCCCACAACCTCCTCTGGCAAGCTGTTCCACTGGTTGATCACTCTCACAGTCAGAAAGTTTTTCCTCACTTCCAGGCTGAATCTCTCCTTGGTCAGCTTCCATCCATTATTCCTTGTTTGGCTTTCTGGTGCCTTGGAAACACATTGGACCCCCTCCTCTCTGTGGCATCCCCTCAAGTATTGGGACACTGCTAACATGTCACCCCTGGTCCTCCTCTTCGCCAGACTGGCCAAGCTCAGTTCCTGCAACCACCCTTTGTATACTTTATTTTCCAGACCCTTTATCATCCCGGTTGCTCTCTTCTAGACTCTCTAGAATTTCAATGTCTTTTTTGTAGTGTGGTGACCAAAACTTGTTGCAGTACCCTAAGCGTGGTCTGACCAAGAGTTGATAGAGTGGTACTTTGGTCCTTGATTGTAACCTTCTATTTATGTAGCTGGGGACTGTGTTGGCTTTTTTGGTTGCTGCTGCAACCAAAACTCTGAGATCCCTCTCCAAGTTGCTGCTATTGAGTGTGGTTTTGCCCACATGTATGTGTATTTTTTATTCTTCTAACTTGGGTGTAGAATTTTACTTGTTGTTGAGAAGGTGGTGGCACTCCAACTCCAGCAGTCCTTGGAAGAAGCCGATTATCTAGGCCCTCAACAGTCAGGATTCAGGCCCAGCTACAGCACAGAAACTGCTTTGGTTGCATTGATGGATGATCTCTGGCATGCCTGGGACAGGGGTATATCCTCTGTCCTGGTGCTTTTTGACCACTCAGCGGCTTTCGATATCATCGACCATGGTATCCTTCTGCGGCAGCAGGAGGGGTTGGGAGTGAGAGGCACTGTTCTTCAGTGGTTCTCCTACCTCTCCGGTCGGTCACAGTTGGTGTTAGTGGGGGGTCAGAGGTCGGCCTCTAGGCTTCTCCCTTGTGGGGTGCCTCAGGGATCGGTCCTCTCCCCCCTGCTATTTAATATCTACAGTGATCCCTCGAGTTTCGCGATCTCGATGTTCGCTAAACGCTATATCGCGAGTTTTCAACCCGGAAGTAAACTCCACCATCTGCGCATGCGTGCCCTTCCACGCATGCGTAGATGGTGGAGTTTCCCCGCCGGGCAGAGGCTTCCCTGGGTCTTCCCCCTCTTGCCCCGGTAAGGCGCGAGCAACGGCGTGGGCGGGTGGGCGGCACACGCGCGGGGAAACCCCAGGGCCGCTTCTCAGCTGAGAAGCGGCCCCAGCAACAGCGCGGGGGGTGGGCAGCACGCGCGCGCGCGGAGGAAACCCCAGGGCCGCTTCTCAGCTGAGAAGCGGCCCCAGCAACAGCGCGGGGGGTGGGCAGCACGCGCGCGCGCGGAGGAAACCCCAGGGCCGCTTCTCAGCTGAGAAGCGGCCCCAGCAACAGCGCGGGGGGTGGGCGGCACGCGCGCGCGCGGAGGAAACCCCAGGGCCGCTTCTCAGCTGAGAAGCGGCCCCAGCAACAGCGCGGGGGGCGGGCAGCACGCGCGCGCGCGGGGGAAACCCCAGGGCCGCTTCTCAGCTGAGAAGCGGCCCCAGCAACAGCGCGGGGGGCGGGCGGCACGCGCGCGGACAAGCAGCAGCAGCGAGGCGGCGGGGAAACCCAATCTTCGGCTCCTCGCTGCTGCTGTGGAAATAAAAACACCATCTGCGCATGCGCAGATGGTGTTTTTACTTCCGCACCGCTACTTCGCGACAAATCGATCATCGCGAGGGGTCCTGGAACGGAACCCTCGCGATGATCGAGGGATCACTGTACATGAAACCACTGGGTGAAATCATCCAAGGGCATGGGGTGAAGTATCATCAGTATGAATTTTGAAGATTACAGTTTCTGGCAGGACAGGCTGGAAAGTCAGGTTTCCATCTTTTCCTAAGACCTGACCACCTTGGTTTAATTGCGCTTTTTGAAGTTTCTTTTTCACTTTCCTTTTTATTCTTTAAAGTTAATGGACTGGTTGAATGCTAATTTATTCTAACCCTTTGCCTGATTTTAACATGAAATTTTCTCTGTTCTTTTTTGTTTCACTTTGGTGCTCTCAATAATGTTTGCTTTCTCTGGGTAGTGAAAGTGAATGGATTCCCCCTGTTTTCTTTACCTATTTTTAACTGTGAGAAATATCATTTTAAGGTTCTCTGCAACTATCCTGTTAACTCCCCTAATATCAGTTAGCCTGCTGCTAGCTACCATGGGGGTGGGGTCGGTGGAGAATATTTCACTGCAACTTTGTAACCACAGTCTGGGCTTTGCTTATCTCTCCAAGGTCATTTTTTCTAGCTTTGGTATGCAGCAGCCAGAGTTGCCTAGCTACAAGGATGTTGGGCTCTATGGTTTGTTATGATTTGCTGCTTCACTTGCTTTTGCATCAGATCTTTCCTGAAACTTGTTGTATTCAATTCTCTCCTAGTAAAAGCACCTTTTCTCTGATTCTATGGAGTCGAAAATTTTTCTTTCTTAGGAAAGGGATAGAGGCCGCCCTGACACCTGTCCTTGAAGAACTGGTTATTTTAGGATGCTAAGCTACAGGAGGGTAAACAATGCACTAACTTAAAGCTAAAGCCCTTTGAGAAGAAGACTTGGGGGGAAATGTTTTTTAACCTACAAGTTAAAATTGAAGAATTTGGCAAAAAGTTTGATAACATAACAATGATTTTAAGTCAACCTAAAGAGGATACCCAGATACAAGCAAACTGCAACTAAACCAGACAACAGGAGTTTGTATTGAAAGTGGTGGATGTATTTGAGAAGGTTAAAATGGATAAGGACTTTACAGAATCAGAATTGACTGACTCGATCAGTGATAAATCAGATTTCCCTAGGAAAATTTATTTATTTATTTATTAGATTTGTATGCCGCCCCTTTCCGTAAAATTGATGCTAATTGGGGAACGGACATATTATATCCAATTGAAAAACAATTTCAACTAGATTTTTTGGTGGGGGAAGGATGGGTGCTTTTGATACCATCGATTATGGTATCCTTCTGTGCCGACTGGAGGAGTTGGGAGTGGGAGGCACAGTTTTATGGTGGTTCTCCTCCTACCTCTCTGATTGGTCGCAGTCGGTGTTAGCGGGGGGCTCAGAGGTCGACTCCTCGGTCCCTACCTTGTGGGGTTCCTTAGGGGTTGGACCTCTCCCCTCTGCTGTTTAATATCTACATGAAATCATTGGGTGAGATCATCCAAGGGCATGGGGTGAGTTACCATCAGTACTCTGACGACATTCAGCTGTACATCACCCCATGTCCATTCAGTGAAGCAGTGGAAGTAATGTGCCAGTATCTGGAGGCTGTCAGGGTCTGGATGGGTGCCAACAGACTCAGACTCAATCCAGACAAGACGGTGTGGCTGTGGGTACTGCTTCCCAAGGACATGTCCATCTGTCCGTCCATTACCCGTGGGGGGGGGAATTGGCGAGGGTTCTTTCTTTCCTTTTCCTCCGCGGCTGTGGGCTACTCCTCCTTCTTTCCCTGCTGTCGTCCCAAGTAGATCTCTTTAACAAATCTTCTTCCCCGTACAATACATGGGGCGATAAGGGGAGACGGAGGAGGAGGCAGGATCAGGGGTGGGAGGGAGATCCATCCAACCAGCCAGCCAGCCAGCTAAAGGGGGGAGGGGCAACCACTGGCATGAACTCTCTCTTTCCAGGCTTTAGAAGCCCCCAGCCGGGAGCGAGAAAAAAAGACAGCAGGAGGAAGAGGCGAGGGGGCTAGACATGGGTGGGGAGGTGGGAGAAGCGCCCCATAAAGTGGGAGGAAGGGGGGAAAGAGAGAAAGGGGGGGGGAAGCAATGGGGTTTAATAATAAATAGCATGGGCAATGTGTATGTGTATCTTGAGCTCTCTATTGCACCGGGCTTTGGCATGCATGTGAAGGTAGGAATCGCAGGTTGGGGAAAGTGGCTGGGTTGGAAAAGGGAGGGGAGGAGGATGAAGAGCACAAAAAGGAAGGAAGTGGACACATTAAAAAGCGAATAAACCTTCTCCCTCTTTTGCAGCTCACAGCAAAAGAGGAGAGTAAAGTCAAGCGCAGGAGCGAAGATGCTGATTTGAGGGGAAGGAAGGGAGGAAGAGAGGGTGCGTGTGTGAGAGAGCAAGAGAGAGCAAATGTGCAAGTGCACGGAGGATACGTGTATGAGTGGGGAGCGCGCGCACATGGTTCTTATTTGTTTTCTTTCAATCCCCACTCCCACCTCCTTCTGCCCCATCTCCCTCTCGCTCCCTCTCTCCCCCTACTACTACTCCTCTCAGGTTCCCTCACCTCGCTGTTTTTCCTCTGGTTTCAGCCCAGCTGAAACCCGCTGCTTCCTCAGCTCACCTCCGTCCCCTCTCTGTTCGCCTCCACTTCGTTTGCTGTCGCTTTTTTAAAATAATGTTTTGGATTTTCCTAATGGATTTCCATGCATTATTTGCTTTTACATTGATTCCTATGGGAAAGATTGCTTCTTCTTACGAACTTTTCTACTTACGAATCTGGTCACAGAACGAATTAAGTTCGTAAGTAGAGGTACCACTGTTTTTGCCTTTGGTCCTTTTTAGCGCAATTTTTTTAAATGGTTTTTTTTTAAAAAAATTGTTTAGCATTATTGAGAAAGAATACTATTTTGCATTTATTCAAAGGAAGGAGAAGCTTGTACAGTATTCAGGCTTATTTCCTATCAAAATAGGAGATAAACGTATAAATGACCATTAACATAAATTGTATAGAATCCTCCCTATCAATCTAGGATTGCCAAATCCAACTTGCAACTGTACAGGTTCTTATGCCTCATTAATGTATCCATATGTATTATTCAGTATATGTCTGCAACACCCCAAGGAAAAGAGAAGAAATTAGTAGAAGAAAAAAGAAGTACTGAAGAGAACTATGATAAAAAATATATTAATCCAATTAATAATTGCTAACTAAGATTATGTTATTTACTTATTTACTCCACTTATTTAGTTGCTTCATCCTGATCCAAGTTTTTGGTGAAGGAGACTGAGTTCCTTCTTTTCTTTGTGCTTGTTGTTTATCTTTATTTATTATGTTTTGTTAATTTTATTGCAATTTTTTAGATTGTTGTGAGCTGCCCAGAGTCACCGAGAATTGGATGGCATACAAGTTTAATAAATACTATTATTTACATGTATCAGACGATCTTTCTCTTACACATAACACATTCTTGCACCACAGATGTAAGTATACACACATACATGCAGAAAGTCCTTTCTGCAGATACAAAATAATATATGGAAAGTAAGAGGATAAGATAAGAATGGAAGATAACTGCACTAGGTAGATAAAAAAAGAAAGGGGTAATAAGATGAAGTTATGAGAAGAATAACATTGTAGGGAACGATAGGCAATAAAGAAAGAGTAAATTCGCCAGTACCCCCCCCCCCCCCAAGCAGCAGCTAATCTTCAGGTTGATTTAGACAACATATTTTATCTAAGTAATAACACTTTTAATACTGTTCTATCATTTGAGATTTTAGATTATCATCTTTATATTTAAAAAATAAAACAAGGAACATTGAACATTATTCACAAAGCCTAGAATCTAGAATACCAATTTTGCCAAAGTTTTAAAGTAGAAATTCAGTTTTTTGAATCAAAACTCTCAAAAACATCTTTTTAGGTTGGGTTTAAAAATAATTAGTTTAACAGGGGAAAAACATTTAAATGCAACACTTTTGGTATACAGTGATCCCTCGATTAGCGCGGGGGTTACGTTCCAAGACCTCCCGCGCTAATCGATTTTCCGTGTTATAGTGGTGCGGAAGTAAAAACACCATCTGCGCATGCGCGCCCTTTTTTTTCCATGGCCGCACATGCGCAGATGGTTGTTTGCGTGTGGGCAGCGGGGAAGACCCAGGGAAGGTTCCTTTGGCCGCCCAACAGCTGATCTGCTCCGCAGCGCGGAAGCAGCGAGGAGCCGAAGATGGAGTTTCCCCGTTGCCCAGGCAAAGGGGAAACCCCATCTTCGGCTCCTCGCTGCTGCCGCGCTGCAGAGCAGATCAGCTGTTGGGCAGCCAAAGGAACCTTCCTTGGGTCTTCCTGCTGCCCAGGCAAAGGGGAAACCCCAAGAGAGCCAAAAGAGCACCGGGCCGGTTGGTTCCCAACCAAAAGAGTTTACCCCGATTGTCCTCGGTGGGGGGAAAACAGCGCGTCGCCAGGCTCCCCATCTTCAAGAGAGGCGCGACGGCTAGCCAGGATCCACGCAGGGGAGAAAAGGCGCGCGCTCCCAGCCGCTGCGCCCCGCTTGGAGAGCAGCGGCGAGCAGAGCACAGAAGACGACGAGGCTTTCGAGGGCTCCAAGGCGGGCGGCGGCGCGTCCTTCGAGCACGCCGGCGGCGACCCCAAGCTGAAGGCGGCCACCACACACACACACGCCGCCGCCGCCATCCACCCCGCCGGGTTCCCCGCTTGCTACCTCTTCGCCTTCTCCCGCCTCCGAGGCCGACCAGCCCAAGCCACAACAGACACACACACACATACACGCACTCCCTCTCTCGCGCTCACACAGACGCATTCAGACAGAAAAGAAAAAAAATCCCCAAAAGAGAGGGACAAGAGGCAGGCACAAAGCGGGGGCACAAGGGGAGCTGCCCGGCAGAGGTTGCTTTTTTTCTTCTCGTGGGCAAGTGGAGGGGGGGAGAGAGAAGGAAAGAGAGAGAAGGAAAGAAAGAGATGAGAGAGGGAGGAAGAGAGTGTGAGAGAGGAAGAAAGAGAGAGAGAAATGATAGAAAAAAGGGGAGAAAAAAAGAGAAATGAGAAAATGATTGAAGCAGAGAATGACAGGAAAGAAAGAGAAAGAGACAGAGAAGTGACTCTTGGTGATGACGTATGACGTCATCGGGTGGGAAAAACCGTGGTGTAGCAAAAAAAACCGTGGAGTATTTTTTAATTAATATTTTTTGAAAAACCGTGTTGTAGCGTTTCGCACTAATTGAGACCGTGCTAATCGAGGGATCACTGTAATTCTCTTTAGCAGAGTAGGATCATTGAGATTAAGGCAAAAAAAATAGTTTTCGTAATGAAAATTAGCTTCCCTTTTCTTTACAATTGAGCAAAATTCTTTTTTTTTTGCAGAAAACAATAATTTGCCAATCTGAATTAAACTGTAACCCATGACAACAAGAAACTATGTAAAAACCATGAATAAACATTTTAAATGAAGGACCGAACTATTGGTAAATTTAAATAAGGAAAGAAAAGAAACAGATTCTCATTCACAATGAACAGTACACAAGCCAGGGCAACTTGCAAGCATATAGAACCAATCATGGTCTAGAAAAACCAAAACAGAGATAACAAAACACAATGTAGATTGTTTTACTTACCTTGTGTCTGCACTTAAGCACAACACCATAGGCTCCTATAGCCCAAAATAAAAAAAAATTCATATGTACATTGTAGAAAGTAGTATACATATATTTAAAAAGATGCTAATACTACTACTACTACTAGTAGTAATAATAATAATAATAATAATAATAATAATAATAATAATAATAGCAGCAATATCAGGTGATACACAAATTGAAGGGAAACAACTAGAAAAAAATAACAAAATACTGAATCCGCAAATTGAAGTTGAGCGATTGTGGGGGGAAAAATCAATGGTTGTACCAATCATAATAGGAGCCCTTGGAGCAATACCCAAAAGGTTGCCTAGATACATGTTTACATAACAGCTCTTAGGTTTTGGATAGGACCTGAAGTGTTAAGTTTTTACCAGTCCCAGACTGAATTGAATTGAGGACTAAATCTTAAATAATACTAATACTAAAACTACTGAAAATGAATATTGAAATAATGTAATAAAAACATAAACAAAATGCTGGCAAGGAAAAACATTACATGGTCAATTTCCTCAAAAGATAGCGGGGAAAGTGATACAGGTAAGACCTGACAATGGTTTACAAATACATTTTTTTTAATTGAAAGATTTGATTTTAGCTGCTCAAGAACGAGCTGTTTGAACTAATGCAAAGCCAGAACTAAACAATCATCAAATGATTAAAATACAGATTCTACAAAAGAAACAGTAGACCATATATTCAGCTCTTTGCAAGACGATTGCAGAAGCTGATTATAAACAACAACATAATAAAGTCTTCAAAATGACGCATTGAAGCATTTATTAAAAATATCATGTGCACTAATGAAAAGTTGGTGGAAATATTTAGTTGAAAAAGTAGTAAAAAAATGAGCAGATTGAAATATTGTGGAGTGTCTGAATAGAAACTGATAAAGTCTCAGCTGAGATTTAACTGTGTGTGAAATGACAGTGTGGTAACTGATGTGGCAATACGAGGGGATAATATGAGGGTCACCCAGAAAGGAATGCACCACATTTTTTTTCCTCAGCTTACAGTAATGGTATAAATGCGAAACTTTAGATATACATTATTTGAATTGTCAGGAATGCGTGTGTAAATTTTGCATTTCTTCAGAAAGTTAGCGTAGCTGCAGCAGTGTTTCAAATGGTGTATGTAAGTGATGTACGTTACAAGCAGCATGTCATCATTGAATTTCTCACTGCGGAGAAAGAAACTGTTGGGAACATTCACAAACGTTTGTGTACAGTTTATGGAGAATCTGCAGTCGACAGAGGTATGGTTAGTCACTGGGCCCAGAGGGTGAGGCCATTAGAAGACGGTTTGGCAGAGCTCCAAGGCTTTGTGACCAGAACAAGGAGTGTACCGACAGGGCATATATGCCCTTGTGTCTCGCAGGACGAAGGCCATAGAACAGGATGGAGATTACGGGGAAAAATAGGGAATGGAGTAAGTGTAAATTTCATTGTGTTCAATAAATAATTGTTGAAGAAAAGAAATGTGGTACATTACTTTCTGGGTGACTCTCATAGAAGAGAAGACAAAGAATTGGAGATCACAGTATTTATTTCGTTTTGTAAGCCGCCCTGAGCCTATGGAGAAGGGCGGCCTAGAAATCCAAATAATAAATAAATAAATAAACAAACAAATAAATCTGAAAACTGAAGATAAATTTTTTTGGCATAAACATTTTAATTTCACAGAACAATGCAGATGTCTAAGCATTATTTTCCTTAATTTGAAAAAAAATTTTTTTGAATGATTGTAGCATAAAGCATGTTGTGGTTAGCTCTGGCCCAGTTCCTGCCCCAAGGAAGGTGGAGGTGGATGTGGGGGAGACATCCACATGCGCAGGCATGTTTTGCTCCCAGTAGAATCTGCTGACGAAGTCTCCTCTGACCAAGGAAGTGTGAGTGACAGGGAAGAGGGGAGTTTGGCAGACAGCCCCGGAGGAGATCAGTCATCTGTATCATCCTTGGATTCTGAACAAGAATTAATGACACATCCACGCATGCGTAGAGTGATGCATAGGATTCAACAACTGAAGGATTATTACAAGAGAAAATGAGGCCACCTGTGGTTGGGTGGGGCTGCTGTAATTAGTGCTACAGATAAAAGTGCAGCCTGGTGTTTTAGCCTCATGGCAGTTTATCTGATTCATTGTTTAGTCAAGATCGTGGTTTTTGCTCTTCAGGATTGTGTGTGTGGACTCTCTGGACTTCAAAATTGGACTCAATTTCCCAGTTATTGGGTGAGCAATTGGACTGCATTTAACCTGTGCCTTCTGTGTACCAGAAAATCCCTTTGACATTTAAAAAAGGAGCTGTTTCTGTTTTTCTGTTTATAACAACTTTTGGGTTTTCCTTTTATCGTGTGGTGTGTGTCTTCCTGCACTAATTACTCTGTAATAACGGGCGGTTGAGACCTGGCGGCAGAACAAATCAGCTGGATTAATGGACTGAATTCCAGATGTTTCATTTTAAGGAATATTAGTGAGCAAGAGTGCTTTAATTATTAGAAAATTAAATAATTTTACACTAAAACACTTCTAAACATACTCAGGGATGAATAGCAATATATCCTAACCACTTAGTTATCCACACATATAGAGTCATGACTTACCAAAAACAGTAGTACTTGTATTAAGAACCAACATTACTTTTTTAAAATGTATGCTTGAGGAAACAACAAAATATTCTGTGACAGTTTTGAAACTCAGCATTATAATACAGCTTGAAGCTCAGTTAGACAAGCAATCAAGATCTCTTCTTGATTTTTAATATCTCACATTTAAAAAGGTACGTCCTTTCTTTCCCAGGCTTCAAAGGAAGAAAGTAAGTTCTCATAAGATTAGAAAACTGTAACATAAAGAAGCCTTTATGATAGAAAAATTGCTGTTTCATTCATTTTATTTTGTCCTACTATAATATTAGTCATTTAGATTTCCCATTTTGGTTATATATTAGGAATTAATTTGGTCAAACAGCAGAAAAATTGAGTCAGATGTTCTATTATGCCATATAGAAAAATTGTATATTTGTAGCCATGGCAAAACAAAAACTTCATTCTGTAATCAATGTCTCACTTACATCTTTGTAGTTATTCTCACATCTCTTTTCAAACCCCAATTAAATTTATTCATGAATATATGCTTACCTTCACCTACAACCCCAAGGATCTCAAATTTATTCATCACATTACCAATATTAGGAATCTTCATGAAGACAAATTCCTCATGGAACACCAATTGTACAACATGGCCAGAGAAGACCAAAATATTCGCGGAAGTCAAGTCTATAATGGTTGGTAGGCTTTAGCACATTTATGTTTTAAGTTGGTAAAGAGATTCCTGCAAAGAAAATAAACATATAATTGGGATGAGCTAAAGAAATTTCACAAGATTTGTACTGAATGCACAACAGTACCTACATTCAATACATCTGACTAATAGTTATATTATAATGCGCAAGGCATCAAAGGCTATAATAATCACCAAGGTCTGATACACCAGGGTTTTACATATATGATTCATAAACCAGAAGAACAACATTCTTTCATGTATTCCATCTTCAAAAAAAGAAAAAAAACAGACCCAGGAAATTACAGACTAATCCGTCTAACATCAATGCCTGGGAAGATTCTGAAAATAATAATAATACAAACAGATATGTGAACAGCTAGAAACAAATAAAGTTATGACTAGTAGACAGCACAGGTTTGATAAAAGCAGATCATGCCAAACCAATCTTATTTCATTATTTGACAAAATGATGAAATGCTGTGGACATAGTATACTTGGAATCCAGTAAGGCATTAACAAAGTAGACCACAACCTACTTCCTGGTAAACTAGAACAATGTGGGATAAACAGCATCATCACCAGATAGATTTGGAACTGGCTAACAAAGCGATGTGTAGTTCTTAATGATACTGTATCTACAAAGAGGGAAGTAAGCAGCAGGATACCACAAGATACCATCTTAGGCCCAGTAGTCTTCAATATCTTCATAAATGTCTTAGATGAGGGAATAGAGGGAGAACATATCAAATTTGGAGATGACAGTAAGCTGGCAGGAATAGCCAACACCCCAGAAGACAAACTCAGGATCCAAAAAGATCTTGACAGACTTGAACAATGTGTCCTATTCAACAACATGAAATTTACAATATGGAAATAAGGATAATATAAATGCTATGCTCCAAAAGAAAGAGAATAGTAGGAGAAGAAAGAAAGGGAAGAAAAGGAAGCAATTTCACATAATAATCAAGTAGTTCTGACTGTTAATTAATCAAAAGCTAACTCTGTACCATTTCTTTAGCAATTTGAGTTCCAAGTGCGTGGTATTGCAGTCTGACTTTCAAAACCGTGCCTTGTCAGATTTTTATTTAGTCATTCACTGCTGCTGTTTCCAGTGGATGGAGCCAAATCACTTACATGAGTGATAGCAAGATTTTCTACCACTTTTAGTGTGCTGCCTGCTTTAATGATCTAGTTGTACAATGATCTAGTTGTAAGGCATCATAGAATATGAAAGGTTTGGGAGAACTGTAAATCATCCTGTATCATGTTTTTTTTTATCCCATGTTAGAATATAGTATGTATCTAACAATATAGCACAATTCATTGATAATGACATTATGGGAATGCTTATTTTTATAGGCTTTTACATGCTATTCAAAATTTACAAACTAAGTAGAATATTTTGCTTTAAAATTAATAAAAGAATGTTTGCTATAAAATTAAGTCTTTAAGAAAATCATACAAAACAGCCACCATGTTATTGAACAAAATGGTATGAAGGTTGTTCTAACTTGAAAACACTTCTCTTAATCCTATCAAGATTAAAGAATTAATTTAGGGTTGCTGTTGCGTGAGTAACAGTGGCAGCTATGCTTTGGGAGAGCTTTGTACATATCTATCTTGTGCACTAATTGTGCCTTAAAGGAAACTCATCCCTACCTTGGTACTTCCCTTTTGAATTACTGCAATGTACTCTACATAGGATGCCCTTGAAGAGCATCCGGAACTGCAGCTTTTAACCTAGCAAGGTAAGCCAGACAAGCTAGACAAGGTAAGCCAGACACTGTGGCTATAACTTTTTTATGAGGTTACATTAATAGAATCATGCAAGTCCTCCAGATACATCCTCACATTTACAGTCCAAGAAACTACAGAGGGTCTTTCCTAAGATTTCTAAAATGATATTAAATGTTTGTAATTTTCTCCAGATTGTCACTCGTTTATGCATTGAGTTGTTCTGTCCCCTTCCAACCTCTTTCTGAGGCTTGCTAAGACAAAAAAAGAAAAGAAAGAAAACACGTTATATTTGGAAAAAAAGATGTTTGCCCTGCCCCCTCACACAGTCCTTCTGTGAATTCATTGCCTCTTATCTGATAGTTGTTTAGTTTGTATATATTCCTCCCATCTTTCAAGGTCATTCTCACATATCAGTACAGCACCAGTGTGCACAGTGTTGGTGCCTCTAGTTTTTGCTCATATATCACCCTTTGTGCAAATTGCACAAGTTTTCCTCTGGGTGTTAATGCTAATTATTATCTCTACTGTCTTCCCTACCCCTGAGGGGCTACTTGTTCCTACCTCTTTACCCTTCTGGACAGCACTCAGGACTTGGTTCTTGTTCTAAGCAATGAGACATGATGAATTCAGAGTGAGATGAAAATGTGGGTTGCATCAGAGAAATATAGTTGTGGCATCATTTTTTTTTAACTTTTATTATTGCTGAAAATATAATTTTGACATCAGCTTTTTTAGGGTTTTTAATTTTTTTTATTATTGCTGGTTTTATGATTGTATATATCATTTTACTGGCAATAAACCATTCACAGATTTTTTTTAAAGATGGGTGGCTAACATAATATTTTAAATAAATATGTAAATTTAAACCAGAACTGATACACTGATGAACATATTTTTATTGGGTTTAGTAACTATTCTGTAATAAGAGTAAAAAGAGATGACAAGATTAGGAGATCTCAAGGAAAAGTGCATTAATTATTATTTGGTTTGCATATGCAATTATACACAAACATACAGTATTTAAAACTAAAGAAAAACTGTTTTAATTTCCATATTCATAATTTGCACTATATTTTTCAGGCAAGTTGATTATCAGAAGACAGCAGGGATGAAATCCAGCAGGTTCTGGAGAACCGATAACATAAATTTTGAGTAGTTCAGAGAACTGGTAGCGTAAATTTTGAGTAGTTTGGAGAACCAAAAAATACTATCTCTGGTTGGCCCCCGAGTGTGATGGAAATGGAGATCCTGCAATATCCTTCCCTCAGGAGTGGGGAGGGAATAGGGATTTTGCAGTATCTTCCCCTGCCATGCCCACCAAGCTATTGGCTACCAAGACATCCACCCACTAAGCCACACCCACAGAACTGGTAGTAAAAAAATGGATTTCACTACTGAAAGAAAGACTTTAATTATCCATTTTTAGATAATTATTTAAGTATCTGAATATGTTATCTGAATTTCAAGAATGGTTGGCAGTTTAAAGATGACTAAATCTCATCGTCTCCATCTGTCTGGCTATCTGGTCCTCGCACACACTGGAGCACCAGAAACCCAAAGACCAGGTGGCTGGTGTGCAGCTGGTCTTTGGATTTCTGGTGCCCCAGTGTACACGAAGACCAGCTGGCCAGCACGCATACATATACTGGAAACCAGAAGAGCAACTGGTGATGGCGTGCATGCCTACAGAGAGGGTTGTGTGTGCACATCTCTAGGTGTCATGTTTGCCATCACAGGCCTAGACATTTGCATTTGAATATAGATCTTTTAACATCTGTATTTTATTGTGTTTTGTCTCCAGGTTCAAATCCCAGTAAGAGTATGGCTACCTGATGAAGGCAAATAAGCCCGAAATAGATTTATAGTAGTCTCCCTTCCTTTTCATTATCAGTAAAATATGTTACACACACAAACACACACTGCTCAAGAAATAAAGGGAACATTTAAACAACACAATATAACTCCAAGTAAATTAAATTTCTGTGAAATCAAACTATCCACTTAGGAAGCAACACTGATTGACAATCAATTTCACATGATGTGCACATTCAACTTTGTACACAACAAAGTATTCAATGAGAATATTTCATTCATTCAGATCTAGGATGTGTTATTTGAGTGTTCCCTTTATTTTTTTGAGATATATACTGTATACCATGATACCTTGTCTTACGAACCCCTCGTCAAACAAACTTTTCGAGATACGAACCCGGGGTTTAAATTTTTTTTGCCTCTTCTTCCGAACTATTTTCACCTTACGAACCCGCTGCCGCCGTTGGGATGCCCCACCTCCGGATTTCCATTGCCAGGCAAAGGTTCTCCTCACTGGGAAACCCCACCTCCTGGCCTTTTGTTGCCAATGTAGTGCCCGTTTTTGCACTGCTGGGATTCCCCTGAGGCTCCCCTCCATGGAAAACCCCACCTCCGGACTTCCGCTGCAGGGGAATCCCAGCATCGCAAAAAAGGGCACTTCGCTGGCAACGGAAGTCCGGAGGTGGGGTTTCCCAGCGAGGGAAGCCTCAACGAAATCGCAGCATCAAAAAACACCAAAGTCCGGAGGCGGGGTTTCAATATTGAATCCTCATAGAGGGGCGGCATACAAATCCAATTAAACTCAAACTCAATTTTATATAATCTGACTTCATTTCAACTTCCAACGCAAGCTGTTGGCCTTAATCTAAAAAGCCCTTCAGGGCCTGAGATCATAGAATCAGAAAGAAGATGTCAACCCATTATGTTCTAATCACAAGTGATAACAAAGCCCTGATTTTGGATTGCTTCTTATTTTGCAAGAATTCAGGAATATGCCTTTTTCATGGTAATTTTCTATCTACAGAATTCTCCTCAGATGTAACCATTGCCAATTTGTTTTAGGGTGTGATTATTTTATTGCATATTTTAATTATTCAATCATTTAATCATTTAAATCGTTCAGAAAAAATGTACTTTTGAAGGATGGAATACGAATTTTAAAATTATACATACATAATCTTAGGTATATACAGATGAAATAATTTTGAATTTAAATTTAAATAATAAAATTTTGCTTCAATATTTCTTTTCTTATAAATGATACTACTTTTTAATAGATCACAAAAAATTCAGTAAAGTCATAAAAATAAATATAAAAGAACCCAATTTCAAAAGAGAAATGGAACAGGAAGAGTTAGACTTATATACCGCTTCACAGTGCTTTACAAACTTCTCTAAGTGGTTTACAAAGAATAAGAATATTGCCCAACAATCTGGATTTTCATTTTACCGACCTTAGAAGGATGGAAGGCTGAGTCAACTTGAGCCTGAGATTCAATCTGCCAAACTGCTAGCAGCTGGTGATCAGCAGAAGTAGCTTGCAGTACTGCACTCTAACCATTGCACCAGTGAGGCTATATATAAATACAAAAACAGGAGACAACATATATTCAATTATGAGAAACAATACAACTTATATCAATGTATAGCCTTAAACAGAAACTTTATTAAATCTCATTTCCATTTCCCATATCTTTAATTAATGGCTTTAATTAATTCCTTTTAAAGGTGCTGGAAGTTTGTTATTTTATTGAAAGAGTAGTAGAAGCTTGGAACAAATTTCCAGCAGACGTGGTTGGTAAATCCACAGTAACTGAATTTAAACATGCCTGCGATAAACATATATCCATCCTAAGATAAAATACAGGAAATAGTATAAGGGTAGACTATGGAACATGAGGACCTTTTCTGCTGTCAATCTTCTATGTTTCTATGTACAAGATTATATTTTTATAATCTCTGAAGCAATTATATAAACCTATATCCATCCTAAGATAAAATACAGGAAATAGTATAAGAGCTGACTAGATGGACCATAAGGACCTTTTCTGCTGTCAATCTTATATGTTTCTATGTACAAGTTCATATTTTTATAATCTCTGAAGCAATTATAGGTAGAACTTATCTTGATGCAGAAACATGCATTCATTTCAATCCCTAATAATTCAAGAAATCAACTTGCAGTCTTCTGGTATAGAACCCCAAAGTCATAATCGAATCATGATACAAAATATTGGACCATATGAATCTGATAAAACCACTTTATGATAAAACCACTGATAAAACCACTTTATGATAAATATTTTTAGGAGCTGGTACTGTATGTATACTGAACAACAACAAATAGTATTCAGAATCTTAACAAAAGCTCTTTGTACTAACATCTCTGATTATAATGTGAAAAAGAACAGAAAACAAAGAACAAAACAACATTATTTAAGTTTAATCAGAATAGAGCTGGAAAGGATCTTGGACATCTTCTAGTTCAATCCACTGCTCAAGCAGGAGACCCTACAGTTTGTCAGCCAGTTACAAATCCATATATTGATAATGCTAACCATCTCACATTTTTCTAGTTTACCAAGAAGTAAGTTGTGGTCTACTTTGCTGAATACCTTGCTGAAGTCTTAAGTATGTCCACAGCATTTCACTAGCCTACTAATTTAGTCACTCTGTCAAATAATGAAACTTGTGCTGTCTACTAGTTATAATTTTGTTTCTAGATATTCACAGATCTGTTTTTTTGATTATTTGTTTCCAGTATCTTCCCAGGTATTGATGTTAGACTAATTAATCTGTAATTTCCTGGGTCTGGGTTTGTTTTTGTTTTTTTTGGTGCAATTCTACAATCATGGCCAAAATTGTGGAAACCTTTGGGGAAAAGTGTATTTTCTAGAACTAGTTAATAACACCACTTTTTTTTAGAGTAGTATCATAAAATTATATATCAATGGAAAGATAATTCAGTCAAGAATGTAAGGCAATAACTTTCATGAATGATTTGTTATTAGAATAGCAGTTACATTATTAAGAAGAAAAGTGAAACATGTAGAAAAAATGAGATATACAAAAAGTATCACATCAATTAATACTTAGTTGGGTAACTTTAGCATGAATTACAGCCTTACAACATCTTCCCATGGAATGAACCATGTCTTTTAGGTATGCAGCTGTTATAATGTGAAAACAAGACTGAATGATTGCTTCTGTTAACTGGGTTTTATTGCTGGGTCGCTTCTGACTAAAAGGTTTCCTTAGTCGGTTCCACAGATTTTCAATCGGGTTAAGGTCTGGGCTGTTCCCAGGCCATTCCAGCAGTGGAATATGAAAATTCCAAAAAAAGTGATGCTACTAGCCATCAAACCTCAAAAATACACTTTTTCCAAAAGGTTTCCACAATTTTGGTCACTACTGTATAGTGGGATAACATCACAAAATAAATAGCATTGAAGGAGTGTGGCAAGCTTATTTGCTTTTTAACTTATTTGAAGCAATTTTAATAAATTGTTCAGATAGATTAAAATTAAAAGCCATTTACAAGTCACAGGACCATGACTTTCCAAGAATGTGTGCTGGCTGAATATGTAGGATGATGGGGCCATACACACTGGGTTTCATTTACACAACCTCACATTTTCTCCAGCCTACACTTCCTTATTCTTTTTGAATTAAAGTGCAACACTCTGTGTTATCTTGGGTAAAGCAGGGTAACAAATTTCCTCATAATCAATTCAACCTATCTAAATTAGAATTCTAAGTTATGGATAATCAATTGTTGTTTATATACTGTATATATTGATATATGTACAAAATGTATGGAATGGAAATGCAGTATGGCCTTTTACTTATTTCCTCAATTCTTCTTTTTATGAGTTGATCAAATCAAATAGCTGCCTAAGCAAATGGAATAAGAAAATTGTCTGAGGCACTCTTTGGATTGGATGTACTAATAAGTGCCTTTGCAAATAATTCTTTCCTGAGTAGGGTGCTAAAACAAGCATTCTACATTTCCAGGCATTATTTGATTAAATTCAATTATAACTATTACCAACTAGTTTTAGCATAGAAGCTATCTTTATTTCATGAGTGAAAATTTGTACCAGGAAAGGAGGAAAAGGGAGATCCTACTAGTTGGTTTCAGTGGTTTTCATCTACATCTACCATTGTACAGTGGAACCCCGACATAAGAGCTGCTCTACTTAAGAGCAACTCGAGATAAGAGCTGGGAGGGGAGAGATATTTTTGTTCTACTTACAAGCCCAAATTCGAGATACAAGCGCCAAGGAGCTGTCTCCTGAAGCCAAACGCTAACTTCCGCGTTCGGCTTCAGGAGACAGCTGCGAAGCGGCGCGCATGTTTTAAAAGGTTGCAGCCGGCCTGGGGGGCTCGGGGGGGGGGGCTTGCAGCTTTCTTTCTTGCTCTTTTTCTTTCTCTCTTTTACCTTCCCTTCCTCTATTTCTTCTTTTCTTTCTCCTTCCCACCTTCTTCCCTCCCTCCCTCCCTTCACTCATTCCTCTCTTACTCTCCCCTTTCATAAGTTTCCTTGCTTCCTTCCTCTGTTCCTGTCCCTTCCCCCTTTCTTTCTTTCTTTCTTTCTTTCTTTCTTTCTTTCTTGCTCTTTTTCTTTCTCTCTTTTACCTTCCCTTCCTCTATTTCTTCTTTTCTTTCTCCTTCCCACCTTCTTCCCTCCCTCCCTCCCTTCACTCATTCCTCTCTTACTCTCCCCTTTCATAAGTTTCCTTGCTTCCTTCCTCTGTTCCTGTCCCTTCCCTCTTTCCTTCCTTCCTTCCCACCCTCCGTCCATTCATTCACCCATTCCTCTCTTGATCGCTTAAAGCCGGTCCCTGGTGCAAAAAGGGTTGGGGACCTCTGTCCTACAGGATTGGGTGGCAGAGAAGTTGAACATATGTAAATTTAAAAGTTTAAGAAAGTTTACAAGTTAAGTGAAAGAAACTTCATTATTCATTTATATGTACATGTACATTTCTTCATTAAAAACATGTCTTTCTGCATAATTTAGACTAACTTTGTGAGTTTTTTGAGGGCTGGAACCAATTAAAATTATTTACATTAATTCCTATGGGGAAAAGTCGTTCGAGATAAGAGCTGCTCGACTTAAGAGCCCAGGTCCGGAACGAATTAAACTCGTATCTCGAGGTACCACTGTATTTCTCTAGACAATTCTTTTGAATTTGGGAAGAAGTTCCCCTAAAAACGTACAATTTGATATCTTTTATTCTAGAAAAAAGGTAATCAAATGAAAAGGCATAAAAATAATGCAAGGAAAGTAAAGTAGGTTTATCTCTCACACTATAGTATTAGAACTGGCTTCAGCTAGAGTTACATGGAGGTACAGAACCAGAAAAAAGAAGTATGTTTTATACACAAAATATTGCAAATTGGTGTGATGTTTTAACAAGATCTAAATTACTTATCATAACTCAGATGCTGCAAAAAAATCTAGACAAATATATAGAGGAGATGGAGAAGTCTGACTACCACCCAAATTAAAAATCTAAAATGCCAGTTTCTGGGGAGAACGAAAACTATTGCTTTCATATACTGTATTGCTTGGAACATCCTATATGCATCTAGTTAGCCACAAAGAATGCTGGATTCACAAACCTCTGGCCTGATTTATCCTATTTCCTATTATATTCCTTTGAATAAGATCTTTTTATATTTGAACCTACTACTGAAGCCTTATCCAAGATGATACTGAAGAATTCCTGCCCAGTCCTACAATATTAAAGCTATGGGATCTTCATGTTTCTATCTTGTCTTTTAATGTGGGGTTGTTGCTTTCTGCAAAAACTGGTAAGCTGAATTTCTGATTTGGGTACAGCATGCCTCACCCCCCCACCCCCCAAAAAAAAGTACTAATACATACCTACTCTTTAACTTTAACATTATTAAGATCAAGAAATAAAGAGTTGTTTATTTGTTACTTTATTTGTTTATTTGTTATTATGTCAGGTAACAACTAATTCACTGAAGGTCTAGGGCAATGATGGCAAACCTTTTTTGGTTTGTGTGCCAAAAGGGTGTCTGTGCGTGTGCTAGCATGCATGCACATGCCCACAATCATTCCCTCCACCCCACGCATGCACCCGCACACCCGCACACACGCACGCTGCCCCTGCACATGTGCACACAGGCTTCACTGAAGCCTGGGATGGTGACAAATGGCCAAACAGGCAAACTGGAAGTTAGGAAAAAACAGACTTCTAGTTTGCCCATTGTGCTATTTTTTGCACTCTGGAGGCTTAGACAAGCGTTCCTGAAGCCTCTGGAGGGCAAAACAGCCTTCGTTTTGGCTGAAAATCAGCTGGCTAGCGCACACATACATGCTGGAGCTGACCTAGGGCAATGTGCCATCTACCATCTACCACTGTATTTCTCTAGACAATTCTGAACCCCAAATATGTATCTGCCATTTTTTAAAAAGAACATCAAAAAACATTTTACAGTTCTTAAACTCATTGATAGAGAAATTTTGGAATGAAACCAAAGTAGCTGTTAAAGATGAATATGAAAAGAGATTGCCAGAGACCAAAAATAGAAGAAAAGAAACTGGATGCCAGAAAAACAGTAAAAATTGGCAAGAAGCCAAGAAAACAAAAATCTCAGGAAGGGACTTGTAAAAAATGTCATATGATTGTGAGAAGAGATAAAGGGCAGTGTTATAATCACATCTGTAAATAGACTGAAGATGGAAGCAATGAAGAATAAATAAATGAAAATGGAAGCGGATACACATACACAAAAAGAAAAGCCTTCTAACAATCCTAAAGATTTCTATTCTAAAGAAAAATAAAATTCCAACCTCAAATTATAATAAAAGACATAACAGATCAGATAATAACTAGTTCAAATAATATCAAACAGTACCAAACAAATAGTGTAGTGAAATTCTGTAGAATAGAAATATCAACATCTAAGATGGCTTAGAAAATGTTCCTTAGTTACAAATCCTCTGGTACCAAAAGATGAACTCCGGTCACTATAAGGTCAGAAAGCTACAGAAATTGATAGACTATCTATAAAAATATGGCAAGGAAAAGCATAAGAGTATGTAAAAGTTCTAATTTATGCCAGCCAATCTGAAGAATTGCCTTAGTGGCAAGTGGATTGGAAGAGGTTGATCTACATACCAATACTAAAAAAGGAAGACTTAAAAAGTGCGAAAACAATTGCAAAATATTCTTATATGCTAGCAAATTATGATTACAATAATTTAACATTTTCCGTATGTGTAAAAGAAATGCCAGATGTTCAAATAGGCTTTTGAAAAGGCCAAGGAATCATAGTCATTATTGCTGATGCATGCTGGATAATTGAGAAAACCAAAGAATTCACACACACCCAAGGAAAGTCTGTCTGTACTTCAGTTGTTGGACTTTGGTTGTTTTGTGCATTAAAATGCACAAAATATGCTTAGAAAAATGGAACTCTCAGTGTAACTCATTGACTTCATGCAAATTTGGATGGAGTATGGTCAAACAGACCAATTCCAGGTCAGCAAAGGAGTAATAAGAGGTTGTAAATCCTCCCTCCCTCCCTCCCTCAAATATGAAATGTTTTAAAATGAAAAGAAGAAACATCAATAATCTTCACTACACTGATGGCACCACTCTGATAATTAAAATGCCAAGGATCTGAAAGCTTGAATAATGAAAGTCAAAGCCTACAGTGAAGAATGGTACTAAAACTAAATATAAAGACTAAACTAATGACAAGTGTAGCAACTAACCATCAAATTGACAGTGAATATAATGAAGTAGACACTATAAATCTGGGAAATTCTGCTGCTAATTCAGCAATAGCACAAAGATTTTTTAAAAAATATTCTGCCTTTCAATAAAGCAAGTTTATAGAGATACTGAAAATTAAGACCAATTATCATTTATTGAATAATATTAAACAATGCTTTAAAACAAAAACAACTACCTATGCCAAATCGCCTCCAAAATCACCCCTTCAAACGCTTCCTATGCCACCCCAAATCGAGGTCCTAACAAAGACAAATGGAGTGAAGAAAGGTAGCAAGGAGAAACGAGGCATTTTGAAAGGGGAGATGATTTTGGAAGACTTTGGAAGCGATTTGGGGTGGCCTAGGAACTTTTGGAGAGGTGATTTTGGGAGCGATTTGGGGTGGCATAAGAAGCTTTTGGAGGGGTGATTTGGGGAGCTATTTGGGGTGGCGTAGGAAGCTTTTGGAGAGGTGATTTTAGGAGCGATTTCGGGCGGCGTAGGAAGCTTTTGGAGGAGTGACTTGGGGAGCAATTTGGGGCGGCGTAGGAAGCTTTTGGAGAGGTGATTTTGGGAGCGATTTGAGGTGGCATAGGAAGCTTTTGGAGAGGTGATTTTAGGAGCGATTTCGGGCAGCGTAGGAAGCTTTTGGAGGAGTGACTTGGGGAGCAATTTGGGGCGGCGTAGGAAGCTTTTGGAGAGGTGATTTTGGGAGCGATTTGAGGTGGCATAGGAAGCTTTTGGAGAGGTGATTTTAGGAGCGATTTCGGGCAGCGTAGGAAGCTTTTGGAGGAGTGACTTGGGGAGCAATTTGGGGCGGCGTAGGAAGCTTTTGGAGAGGTGATTTTGGGAGCGATTTGGGGTGGCGTAGGAAGCTTTTGGAGAGGTGATTTTAGGAGCGATTTCGGGCGGCGTAGGAAGCTTTTGGAGGAGTGACTTGGGGAGCAATTTGGGGCGGCGTAGGAAGCTTTTGGAGAGGTGATTTTGGGAGCGATTTGAGGTGGCGTAGGAAGCTTTTGGAGGGGTGATTTTGGGAGCGATTTGGGGTGGCATAGGAAGCTTTTGGAGAGGTGATTTTGGGAGCGATTTGAGGTGGCGTAGGAAGCTTTTGGAGGGGTGATTTTGGGAGCGATTTGGGGTGGCATAGGAAGCTTTTGGAGAGGTGATTTTGGGAGCGATTTGAGGTGGCGTAGGAAGCTTTTGGAGGGGTGACTTGGGGAGCAATTTGGGGCGGCGTAGGAAGCTTTTGGAGAGGTGATTTTGGGAGCGATTTGAGGTGGCGTAGGAAGCTTTTGGAGGGGTGATTTTGGGAGCGATTTGGGGTGGCATAGGAAGCTTTTGGAGGGGTGATTTTGGCAGTGAGATGGGGCAAAGGAAGCAGGAGGCTAGGGGGGAGTTTGGCAGTGGGATGGGGTGGCTGCGGGGAGCAGAGGATGCGGAGGGCTAGAGGGGAAAACGGCAGGGAAATGGGGCAGCTCAAGCATTCCCCACCTCAGGACTGCAGATGCAAGCAAAAGGAGGCGGGGAATCCCGGTGGGGGCAGCAAGCAAATGGGAAATCCTGGCGGTGGCAGTCACAAGGCAGGGGAATCCCTGAGGCAGTAAGAGAGCGCGCGCGCAGTGAGAGAGCCCACGCAACCGAGCTCGGGTTTGTAAGGTGAAAATGGATCTTAAGAAGAGGCAAACAAATCTTAAAAACCAGATTCGTATCTTGAAAAGTTTGTATGAAGTGGCATTCATAAGACGAGATATCACTGTACCCAGAATTAATTTCTACTTTTATAAATACTAATTTAAAAATAAAATCTTAACTATAAAATTAATACAAAAGTTGTTCCAAATAAATCAAACGTCTTTTATTAAGTTACAAATAAAATGCTTTAACACAGATATCCATCATAAGAAAATATCAAAACTTGTATTACAAGTTTGGCATAGGAAAGAAGATATGATTCACGTAGAGGGTCTTCATCATTATAAACATAATTTAATACAGCTTCCTGTTTTAAAGCAAACTTACACAAATATATTTCAAAACATAGAAATAATCAGTACAGTAATTAAATTACATGAATAATTAAAGAAAACAATTTCACTTTTATTCTTCTATCTACAGAAAAATTATATTTACAGATTTTAAGAATAATAAACTATAAGTAACAGAAAGAACATCCTCAAAAATGAATAAGCAATAATATAAATATGAAATTTAGTTAAATCCAACCCAAATTCCACACAATTGTTTCACTTATTTCAAAGAACTTCAATTTGCAATGTTAGAAAGTATATTATATATATTATACTAAATTATGTTAAGCACAAGATTAAATTCCTGTAGATAGCATTCAGACTTGCTATGTTTATCTTACTAATCAAATAGCTACCTTGCAGGTTAAGTATGTGAGGTGGGAGTTCTTGTTTCAAATCTGAATACAAAACTAAAATAAATTAGTATCTCAACTATATCATAAAGATGGAAGCAGTGATCTTCAAGTTTGGTTTAGGGATAAAACTAGTGTATATGAAAAACTTTATCCTATGCAAACCATATGCATAAATGCAAATATTAATTACAGTACAGCTCTCTCTAAAATTAATACTAAGCATTGAAATTTATATCTTGACTAACAGGAAATTTAATTATACAATTTATCTGGGCAATTCTAAACATGTTTAAATCCCATTAAGTTCAAATAGGATCCTGCTACCTCCTTAATATATGTAGAAGTTATGATAGTTTGGCATATGCCTAGTGCTATGATTCCAAATCAAAATCCTGCCAAGAAAACCATGGGAACCATGGGAAAGAAAATTACCTTTTCTTTCTTATAACAATACAACCATTTAAGAGAAGCTATATTTAAAAATTGGTCCCATTTTCTAATCAAAGAAAGCAGAAGATAGCAGGTAAGAAAAATAAGTAGATTGCCTTGACTATATTTTGTTCTTCTCCATAGACCTTATATAACACACTGATTTTATTTCAATTGCCTCACTGGATGGCAAACTTCAACAATAGCCAACAGCTATGTGTGTGTACTGCATTCAAATATTGTATACAGATTTAAAAAAAGATGACAAGCCCTGAGATATTTGGTGTGAGACGCTAAGGACATTTTGAAAATTAATATTCGATTAGGACATTAATAATTGATTGTAATATCAGATGTGATTGCATAGGTTGAAAATGCTTACATGACAGAAGGATTCCTTTAAGTGAGTCAGTATAGTATATTAATAATATATAGTCCAAGATCAGGAATGTACATATAAAGCACTGTAAAATTCAGCCACTTTCAGATGAAATAGCAGTATAGATGATGGAAAATGTAATTCTAATAGCAGAACTAATAAACAGATATTTTATTTTAAAGGTATTAATGGACTACAATGAGATAGTCATGAAGGCTGCACTTCAGAACAAAATCAAGTGACGGCATCATGAGGGGAATCCCCAAACCTATATTTATAAAGGAAATCCGAACTTCACCCCAGGGTGCTTCCAAGATTTTGCCATCACATTAGCTGTCAAGTGATCTAAAGCTCTCTATATCATTTCTTTCACCGAGGAAGAAGCAGCTAGTAAATGAACATTTTTTTTTATCAAGCAGGAATATTCCCAGATATATTTTTTTTTAGTCATATCATGCAAGAATCTAGAGCAAATAAGAGAAAACAGGACAGGAAAATAATTTTGATGCACACCTTGCAGCCCAGATTACAGCTTCAATGAACACTGTAGCCAACGAAGCACAAAAAAATATTTTAGGTCTGCAGGATGTCTAAATCCATAAAATTACTCATTCCTAACTCATGGTAGGAGGCAGGGTTTGAAACGCACAGCATCTCCGATAGAAGGCACGGATGACATACCCTAGGAATACAAATAAGCAACCAGCAGCCGAGAAGGAAGAAAAGCTGTTCGAGTTAGATTCTGAAGCTAAAGCCAAGACAATGTCAAGCAGGCTGGCAGTCAGAAGAGATCCATTGCAACGGGAATCCGGTCGCTTCCTAAAATTCCCAGGGACCATTTATTCAGGGATGCAAAGATTTGGTCAGCTCTGGCACTCACCTCTGCTGCGGGTTCTTGCTGGGAGGGGGAAAGGAAGACGGGCCGTGATACCCGCGGGGAAAAACCTCCCGATGCAAAGCCTTGAGGAAAAGCCTTATGGGAAAAGATTGGGGGGGGGGGGGGGTCACCGAGCGCGTTCGAGCTACCGAGGGAAGGCACCAAGGCGAAGGGGGAGAGAAGGGGAGCAACAGCCGCGGCTGGCAGATGGGAGCATGCGCGTTCGAGGCGCGGGAAGGGGGGGAGAGTCGCATCAAAGAAGTAGGCGGCATCTTCAAGGGCGACAGCCTTGCTACCAGGATGGTGGGCGGTGGGTGTGGGTGGGATTTAAAAGGGGGCGGGTACGGGAAGTGGGAGGAGGGGGAAAGGATGATAGCAAAGAGATGAGGGCTGAAGGGAGAGAGTGCAATGACAGGAGGGGGCCCACAGACGGGAGCAAGTCAACGCCCCCATACCCAGATTCCAGCGACTCACCGATCAGTCACGGCCGCCTCCCCTGCTCCTCCTGCCGCCGCGCTGCTGGTTTCGTTACGCCTGCCCGCGACAATCCCACCGCGGCCTCCTCCTCTCCCACTGTCGCCTTCTCCGATTCTCCGCTCCTGCGTCCAGTCTTAGCTCAGACTCGCCGCCGCTTGCTTAGCTTTCAGGGAGGTGATGCTGAGTTGGGTAACTTGTTGTTTGATGGTTGTTGTTTTTTTGGTCACTGACACGGGCCGTCGCCAATTGGGAACAAGCGCAGGGAAGAAGAGGCCACGCCTTGGTCGAAAGAGCCAATGGGAACTTGCAATCCCCTCCCCTCCCTTGCGGCATGGTGGGCCGAAGATGGGCGGGCATTAAACAGCTCCCCCGCGTCTTCATCCCGTCCTGCTTGTACGCCGAGTTAGGCCCGCCCGCCGCACTGCATACGCGGGCTCGGTTGGCTTTGCGGCTAGCAAAGCGCCGAAAGGAGCCGTCGGGGGAGAAGCGGGTTTGGCGGCTGTGGCTGGAAGTGGAGGGGTTTGGGAAGGAGAGTGGCAGAAAATCATCCCTGGGAGGTTGCAGCTGGTGTTGATGGCGAAGTGTCAGTGCATCCTCAGGCGTTAGGGACTGACACTATTAGTGATGGCTGCTGTCATGACGAAGCAGCAGCTATATACAGAGGCGGAGGCGAAGGATGTAGCCTAATAAGAACGTAGAACCGCCTAGCCATTTATATGAGAAATAGCTGGTCGGAGATATGTATATAATGTCAGTACGACGTGCAGGGCACGGTCTATTTTGGTTCTATGTATGTCCGTGCTCTGAAGGATTACAGTCAAAACGAGAAAAGCTTATATCTCTGATTAAATATGACACAGACATAATCTGAAAACATTTCTGCATCACCATGAGGTATAATTTATTTCATCCCAAGGCCATGAATGAGACAGATTTAAACTAGCCACACCCAAAACTGCATTCACCCTCTGGTGATTTTTTTTTAATGGGGTGTTCAAAGACCTCCAATATGATGTTGAGGGGGTTTATTAGCTATTAGCTATATCAGTGCTGTAGACTGGAATTTGAAATTATTGAATTTTAGTTTAAGGGAAAGGAAAGGAAGTTTAGATTTTGCTCAAGCTCATCATATCCCTGATACCTCATTTAAAGGTGAAGTATGAACTTCCAACCAGAAAAAAAAGTCACCTTTGTTGCATATGCCTGGGTTTGTCCTTGATAATTCTTTTGGAAACAAGAAAAAATAATTTTCATATATTTATAATATAACTACCCTATAGTAATGTTGGTGTTCCCAGGCCATTTTTCAGTAACTAGGCAGTTTTAGGAACAAGTTACATAGTTTTGGTAAATGCCTCAGCAATTTCTCATTTCCTTATATTAAGAGAATAGTACAGTGATGGTGAACCTTTTTCGATGCCGAAAGTGTGTGCGTGTGCGCATGTGTACGCCCATAATTCAGTGCCCCCATGCCCCACCACCCTGTGCATCCACGTATGACCCTCCCATGGCCTCCTGAGCATCCAGGCACCCCCCACATTCCCTCATTTCTCAACTTCTGGTGGGTCCTGTAAGCCTCTTTTTCACCCTCCCCAGGCTCCAGAGGCTTCCATGGCGAAAATGGCCTCCCCCAAACCCCAGGGGCCCTCCAGAGGTTGGAAACTGCCTGTTTCCCAACTTCCTGTGGGCCAGGTAGACCTGTTTTTTGCTCTCCCCAGACTCTAGAAGCCTACCCTCCCAAAGCCTCCACGCAAGCTGAAAATCAGCTGGCTGGTGTGTATATGCATGCTGGAGCTGAGCGAAGGCAACAACCTGCATGCCAGCAGATGTGGCTTCATGTGCCAACTGTGGCACACATGCTGTAGGTTTGCCATCATGGAAATAGTATGTCCCTCAAAGAATGGCACTCTTCAAAAAAAGCAATTATACCTAATAATGTAGCAAAAGAGCTACAGTACTACGTTAGGAGGGTGATGCTTTAGCATATCCTAGAAGTCCTTGTGGGATGTGAACATGCAGTTATATGTTGTATTAAATAATATTGTTCATTGTGTTATAATTCAACTGTTTAGGTTGTAAACTTTTATGGGTATTTTGGTTTAATGTGTAAAAACAACTAATGGTGGCTAACTCCTTAAAATCCAGTTAAACAAACCAGAGCTTTCCATGACCTTAACTTTTGTCTTTGTCAGATGCTCTTGTTCAGCTACTTCAGTTTAAAATTGAAAAATGAACATACAAACAAGCATTAACTTATTCTTTGATAGCCACAAAATGATTATACTTATTCATAGATTTAGCAGAAAAATGCCTGCTCAGATGTCATTCTGCAGTATGCTACAAAATTCAAAGGACTAATTACTAGTTATACAGTATTTGTTTGTAATAATTGTTTATATTTGGAAAACAGAGTTACAAAAACTTCAGCAGGAGGCTTATTTCCTTGAGATCTTTGTATAATTTACATGCAAGTTTATTTTACTTCTCTGATTGTCACATGTCACTGTATGCATGTCACAAAGGTCAAGACAATCTGGAGTTATGTTAATGCTTGTAGCTTTTAACAAATTATTCAGATATTGAAAAAATTAAGCACAAATGCTTTCTTAAATTATGTAACTTAAATTGTACAGTTCATCAAAATAATCAAGCCAGTACATATTGTTAAAACTGATAAATGGCTAACAATCAGTACTGTGTGCAACAGAACATTAAGATTTATTGAAGACTGATAAAGCATTACATAATTTAATTTATACCGTTTCCCAGTGGACAAATTTGGTTAAATAATGATGAAGGTGAAAATGTGTTGGATGCAAGCAAAAATGTTTTTACTGTAGTTTTATATGATCTAACTGGTTTCCAGATGTTTAATGGGAAAATGTTTTAGATCTGGAGATGTGGATTTGATGTTTCAGCCCCAGATTCTTTGGATAACATTAATTAATATAATAGAACTCATTTGCTAGTAATTGAGTTTAAAACTACATTTGAAAAATTCGTAGCACAATTTACTTTGGATACATTACTGTACTTTATTTATTATTTATTTATGTGTCAAAAACATGTACAAGATAGCATATATTGGTATAAACATAAACATAAGCAAAGTAGGTACAGGTAAATTAGGTCAATAGGACAATAAGACAGGAATGATTTGCACAATGGTGTGCTTATGCATGTCCCTTACAGACCTATTAGGTATGGGGTGAGGTCGACTGTAGACAGTCTAAGGTTAAAGTTTTTGGGGCTTGGGGAAGAAACCACAGAGTCAGGCATTGATCACTCTATTCCTGAAGTCGTATTTTCTGCAATTGAGTTTGGAGTGGTTTACATTGAATTTGAGTCTTTTGTGTGCTCATGTATTATTGTGGTTGAAGGTGAAGTATTCATTGACAGGTAGGACATTGTGGTAGCTGACTTTATGAACTACATTTAGATCATAATGAAGGTGATATATCTCTAAGCTATCTAAGCCCAAAGTTTCAAGTATTCTGTTGTGCACAAGGTATTCTATTGTGCGCAGAGGAATGGAGGACTCTTCTTGTGAAATATTTCTGGATTCTGTCAATTGTATTAATATCCAAAATGCAGTGCAGGTTCCATACAGGTGGAGCTGTATTCGAGAATTGATCTAGCAAATGTTTTGTATGCTTTGGTTAACAATGTAATATTGTCAGAGAAGAAGCTACGCAAGATTAGATTAACAACTCCTAGTGCCTTTTTGGCAATGTTGTTACAGTTGGCTCTGGCACTTAGGTCCTTAGTACTCCAAGGACCATGACAGAGTGAGGGTCATCTACAAGGTCATGTCCTCCAAACTTGTATTTTGTGTTCTGATTCTTTTGCTGATGTGTAAGATAGCATATGCTGATAGACACATGTTGATAGATAAATGTTGATAGTTAATAGAACATGTGGTGATAGACAGACAGACATTTAGATATGGACACATTTTATCTATTATACTTTTATATCTACAAACTTTAATGCAGTGAACATACCTAACACCCCTACCTCCTATTTTCCCCAAAGTAACAACTCTCTGTGATCCCGTATAGACTGAGTGAGTGATCCAGAGTCAATCAGCCAGTTTTCATGGTTTCTAACCTAGTATCTTAACCAACTCACAAGACTGGTTCTCTATTTTCTATAGTGTTTGTTTTATGTCTGTTTGAATTATACATAGAGTTCTGATATCAGAACAGCAAGAAGTGTAAACAATTTCTTATCTTTTGATATAGTGTATAATGTACTAATACACCGGTTTCCATCTAATGTTAGGAATTGTTTCACAAAGAATAGAAATTTATTTGTTAATTTTTTATTCAATTTCTATGCCACTTATTTCAATCAAATACTTTGGGTGGCTTACAAAAAATATAATTAACGCAATAAATCATTTAAAAAATATAAAACAATAAAAAATATCCTAAATAAATAAATAAATAAACATATTGGCATCCAAAATAAATATCCAAAATAAATAAATAAACAGTTGAGATGCTTGGTCAGTTAGCAATGCAGGCAGGAAACGGGATCCTTGATGCATTCAGCACCCCAAGCTGAGGAACATAGTCAAGTTTTCTAGAGCTTTAGGAAAGGCTGACAAAGTTGGGGCCATTCTAATGTCTGAAAGAAGGGACCACTGCAAAAAAAAAAAGCCCATCTTCTAGTTCCTGCCAGCTGACACTTTTTGGCTGATGAGATTTGCAATATGCCCATTTCACTAGATGGATAGAGATTCTTGGAAAAAAGGTAACATGGTCCCAAGTTGTGTAGTACTTGAAAGATGATAACCAACCATCATCTGGAATTGTACCCAGAAACACACTGGTAACAAATGCAGCCCAAGAGAAGTGGTGTTGTGTGTGCAGTATATCTAGCAGCATTTGAAATTTCTTCAGGGGTAACTCTACGTGGATGCATTATAGTAGTTTAAACAAGAGTCCCCAGAGAGGGGCGGCATATAAATCCAATTAAATCAAATCAAATCAAGAGTTTTCAAAGGCATGAGTTACTGTGAGAAGAGCCTCCCAATCCAATAATTGGTACAAATGGCATACTACCCAGAAATATGCAAAGGCTTCCTAGCCCCAACTGCCATCTTCTCTTCAAGCAAGAGCTGCAAGTCTAAGAGGACTGCCAGATTCCATTCTGGGTCAGGGGTTGGGCAATTCCACCAGAATTAAAAGTGGAGTGATCTTGCCTACCTGGACTTCAGCAAAGCCTTTGATACGGTTCCACATAAAGAGCTGATAGATAAATTAGTGAAGATTGGACTTAATCCCTGGATAGTTCAATGGATTTGCAGCTGGCTGAAGCGTAGACATCAGAGAGTTATTGTTAACGGCGAGTATTCTGAGCAGAGTCAGGTTACAAGCGGTGTGCCACAAGGGTCTGTTCTGGGTCCTATTCTTTTTAATATGTTTGTGAGTGACATAGGGGAAGGTTTGGTAGGGAAGGTTTGCCTATTTGCCGATGACTCTAAAGTGTGCAATAGGGTTGATATTCCTGGAGGCGTCTGTAATATGATTTAGCTTTACTAGATAAATGGTCAAAGCAATGGAAACTGCAGTTTAATGTTTCCAAATGTAAAATAATGCACTTGGGGAAAAAGAATCCTCAATCTGAGTATTGTATTGGCAGTTCTGTGTTAGCAAATACTTCAGAAGAAAAGGATTTAGGGGTAGTGATTTCTGACAGTCTCAAAATGGGTGAACAGTGCAGTCAGGCGGTAGGGAAAGCAAGTAGGATGCTTGGCTGCATAGCTAGAGGTATAACAAGCAGGAAGAGGGAAATTATGATCCCGCTATATAGAATGCTGGTGAGACCACATTTGGAATACTGTGTTCAGTTCTGGAGACCTCACCTACAAAAAGATATTGACAAAATTGAACGGGTCCAAAGACAGGCTACAAGAATGGTGGAAGGTCTTAAGCATAAAACGTATCAGGAAAGACTTAATGAACTCAATTTGTATAGACTGGAGGACAGAAGGAAAAGGGGGGACATGATCGAAACATTTAAATATATTAAAGGGTTAAATAAGGTCCAGGAGGGAAGTGTTTTTAATAGGAAAGTGAACACAAGAACAAGGGGACACAATCTGAAGTTAGTTGGGGGAAAGATCAAAAGCAACATGAGAAAATATTATTTTACTGAAAGAGTAGTAGATCCTTGGAACAAACTTCCAGCAGACGTGGTAGATAAATCCACAGTAACTGAATTTAAACATGCCTGGGATAAACATACTGTATATCCATCCTAAGATAAAATACAGAAAATAGTATAAGGGCAGACTATGAGGTCTTTTTCTGCCGTCAGACTTCTATGTTTCTATGTTTCCAAATACTGTATGCTATTCTCTTCTAAATAATGAAGATAATGTAAGTAATAAATAAAGCTATTTATTTCATAAATTAATACATTTAATTTCTGTAAAACAGTACAGTAATAAAAACTGGAAAAGTAAATGTTTAAGGGAACAATGTTTCTTTCTAAAATATAATTGAAATCAGTTTGACCAAACTACTGAGAGTGAATTAAGGATTCCGCAGATCGATGGAATTGTTCATGCAACTGGAACCGCAGAGATTGCCATTGCTAAGTGATGTAGCACTTTATAATTGCATGGCTTCTTCTCATTGTTCCCATCATCCATCTCTTCCCACAAATGACTGTATGACTATAACTTTGTGGCTTGTATCCTTACAATTTATATTGACTGGTTCCTAATATGATTTGATTGCTTAATTGTACCCGGACTGCCATTAAGTTTTATACCTTATGATTCTTGACAAATTTATCTTTTCTTTTATGTACACTGAGAGCACGTACACCAAGACAAATTCCTTGTGTGCCCAATTGCACTTGGCCAAAAAATTCTACTCTATTCTAAATTTTTGTTACAATTGCAGCTGTCTGTTGAGGACAACCTGTAATATATTAATGGGATATAAACTGACAGTGATTGATCAAGAAAGGGATCTTAGAGTCACAGTAGATGGCTCAATGACGATGTCAATCCTGTGTTGATTATAAAGCCGCTAGTACTATATAATAATTTTGTTATACAGATCTTGAGACTATACAACAGTATTTTTTTATGTTGTGGTGACACATCTTAAAAGATAATACCAAGTTGAAAGAGACCAAAGTATTTTCACTGTAAGGCAGCATACCCTATAGATAGGTTGCTGAGAAACATTGAAAATAATAGGTCATCAATCTAGACTTTGGAATATTCCATATGTTCATTGGCATCTGTGTGATATAGAAAGCTGTGTCTTTACTTAGTCTTCTCAATGGTAGTTTTCTCTGTTTTGCCTACATGTTAATTAATTCATGGTAATTTGGGTTTCATAATCACAATATACTTTATTATAAAAATATTAGTCATTGATTTTATTGGATTAGATATAATTAGATATAATTTCAGAAACACCATTAAAATTTGCAATGTACACTAGGCAATTACTCTATATAATTTAGAATTGTTTAGTATATTTCCAGTTAGATTATGAAATGAATGCATAGATTCATATTTTGGTAAATAATTAATTTTTTTTAAATGGCTCACTAAATATTTATTTATTTATTAATCGGATTTATATGCTGCCCCTCTCTGAGGACTCGGGGCAGCTTACAACATATAAAGAACAATGTACATGGAAATCACATTAATTAAAGTTAAAAATCTAAAAACCTGAAAACCAATTAAAATATACTCATACCCAATCAGTCAGCAAACTCACCATACATTCGTCAGCTGGGGGCAGTATCTAATGATCCCAAGCCTGCCGGCATAGATGAGTCTTCAGACTCTTATGAAAGACGAGGAGGGTATGGACAGTACAAATCTCTGGGGGGAGCTAATTCCAGAAGCCCCACAGAGAAGGCTTTTCCCTTAGCAACATTGTCTAGTTGACGGGACCTGGAGAAGGCCGACTCTGTGGGACCTAACTGGTCACTGGAACTCATGCAGCGGGAGGCAGTCCCACAAGTAATCTGGTCCAATGCCATGTAGGGCTTTATAGGTCATAACCAACATTTTGAATTGCGTCTGAAAATCAATTGGCAGCTAATGAAGTCCACGGATTGCTGGAAAAACATGGGCATACCTAGAAAGGCCCATGACCGCTCCTGTGGCTGCATTTTGCATGATTTGCACTCTTCAAAGGTAGCTCCATTTAGAGAGCATTGCAGTAGTCGAACCTCGAGGGGATAAGGACATGAATTACTGTGAGTAAAGACTTCCTGTCCAAATAGGGGTGTAACTTGTGCACCAGGCGAACCTGGGCAAACACACTCCTTGCCACAGCCAAAAGATGATGTTCCAAAGTCAGCTGTGGATTGATGAGGACGCCCAAGTTGCGGACCTTCTCTGAGGGGTCAAGAGTCCCCCTCACCAGAGTGATGGATGGACAAATGGACATGTCCTTGGGAGGCAGAACCCACAGCCACTCCGTCTTGTCGGAATTGAGTGTGAGCCTGTTAACACCCATCCAAACCCTAACAGCCTCCAGACACCGGCACATTACTTCCACTGCTTCACTGAGTGGACACGGGGTGGAAATGTATAGCTGAGTATCATCAGCATACTGACCGAAACTCACCCCGTGCCCTCGGGGAGAGTTATATTTTATATACATAAAACTTAAGTTTATGTATATTCACAACACATACATAAACTGAATTTGAAACCAGAATAATAACATGAAATCATTTTAATCAAATAACTCCATGTAGGTATGTTATTTTGCACGGGTGTGAAAGATAGTGTTTTAAGAAAATAGCTATTGTGTCCTGTAAAATTATTTTTTAATGCATGAAATCTGTGGAAGCATTATCTGAATTAAAACAGCAGGACTTTGCATAGAACCTTTCTAAACTATTCATTATTCATTCTTGTTATGAGTGAATTTCATATGCATATTATAAGGATTTTGGTTCCTTAATATAAAAGAAAAAGAAGTGCTGCTTTTATATTCTGTGGTTGTAGAGTACCTAACTTACCAAGAGTATGGTTTTCAATTAAAAGTGATTATTGTTAAAATGACTAACAATAATGATTCACTTAGTGACATGCTGCTGCTGAGAAAAGTGACTTCTAACTAGTCCTTGCATTTCTGATCATTACAGCATTGCCATGGTGATGTGAACTTGTTGCATATGTTATGTCTTTATGTGGATACACAAATGTGCAGTCATTTAAAAATTGTTTTACTATCCTTCTTGTGTTAATTTTTTGGTTATAGAAATGTTTCATAAGTGATTCAATCATTCAATTTAGTTCTCTAGCATTTTAAAATGGTAAACCTGGCCACTAACAATAATTCCAAGCAAGATTGGTAGCAAATAAAGTTAACAAACAAATAAATAAAATAAATAAATACCTTAGGGAATAAGGACATTAAAACCCAAAAGAGGATTCATTGTGAAATATTGTTGGGTGACTTTTTTCCATTTCTTTCAGGACCTTCAACCAAAATAATGGACAGGTAAGGCATTCATTGGGCAATGATAAATAATTTTGTCTTGCTCTTTATGATACCAAACTTTTGTAATGTACTATTTGAAGAGTTACCGTCATATTGAAAATTTATAGTTATACTTTGTTGTGAAAACAATGATTTTTTATTACATTGGCTAAAAAGAACAGTCAAATTTCCAGTCTGTAGCTAAATAGAAATGAAAATATTTGATTCTCCACTGCACTTGGAAGGAGAGTCCAACATGGGTAATTCTCTAGTCCTATTAGTAGAGACCGAGTTTAAATTTACATAATGAGTAGGCACCGCCCCTTGCCTGCCCCCATGAGCTCAGTTTTAAAAAACTCAATCTAAAGTGTAGAGGCTTTGAGTTTTTCTCCTATAGGAAAATAAAATTTAAATAACCTTTCATTCATGTTTCCCCCCTTTTTCTCTTCCTTCTTGTTTTTCAGGTCATGAAGAGTGATAAGAAGATTATGGGGTCTCTGCCCTCCACGGACACCCCCCCTCGTTACCTCCTTATAGGGCCTCTTCCCTCAGAGGGAAATGTCCTCAAGAGGAGAGGTTTTCAGCCGTGAGTCACTGGCCTCAGTGGCCATACCCGGCTGCAAACCGAAAGTTGCCCCCCCCCCCCTCACCACTGGGAGGCTTGAGAAGTCCTTGGGGTTCCCAGAAGAACATCAGGGAAGCGGTGGCTGTCAACGCAAGACAGCTGAAGGGGAAACAATGCCGCCACCGCAACCGCCGCCGCTGGAAATCGGCAGTCGGATCACGGCTCGAATAACAAAGAGACGCGGCGTCCATTCCTTGTTGGCGGTGGCTGTCAGCAAAGACGGGCACTGGGTGTTGGGAGCCGGATCAGAGCTCAACCAACAATTTGAACCCGCGGCGCTTCCCGGCCTCATTGACAGTGTGGTGAGCGTTGGGAAATGGCGGCCGACGTTTTGAATGCATTACGTGCGCCCGACATTTTGGGTGGGAAATTCCCCCGTCCCTCGCAACTGACCAGCGCGAAAAGGGGCTGGGAGGCGTCAAAACACCTGTGCAGGCCCTGAGTCAGCTCGATCGCCATTTTGTGTGTTACAGCGAGGCGAGAGCTGTATTACTGATTTCTAATTGCTGCTGCAGTTGCTAATTACTCAGCGTTCACTCGCATAACAGTGAGTAAAATGGAAGACCAAGCCAACAGCGGGAAGGGGGTGCCTTCCCCATCAAGAACTGGTACAAAGCCCAAGGATAAGGGCCAGTCCAGCAAGGCCAAGACCAAGTCCTATCAGGCCTCATCATCCCTAAAGGAGACTGAGAGGCGCATAAAGGCCTTAGAACAAAGGCTGGAGGCTGCCCTTCAGGCACCAACTACAGGGCCTTCTATAACCTCATTCCAACTGCGCCAAGGTTTGGGCTCGTCATCTCAAGCCACAGAGACAATTCCTGAATGTCATGGCGTATTCTGGGTCCAGAGTGGATAGGCCAATGTCTGCCAACCAGGCCAGGCCATCTTCAGCTCCCCTGCTACAGACTTATGCCTACAGCCGCAGGCCTACGTACACAGACGGATACATGGCAAGGCATGTCACCAGCCCTGCAAGACATCATCACCAATGCCTATTCCCAGGGCATGGTGGCGGGGGTGCAGCAATATATCCAGCAACCCCACCAAACCCAAGCCAGGAATCTTTGGTCTGAACCACCCCATTCGGGCCTGGGGTATCTACAAGAAGAACCAATTTTAGAAGACAGTGATAGGGAATATGAAACAACACCAGAACAGCCTTCGACCACAGGTCTGTTCAAACCATCGTTGTTTAGCATTTTACTTCATAAGGCGAAGCAGGTAGTGGACTTGCCAGGTTTCACCAAGCCCTTGCAAGCTACCGAGATAAAGAGATCGTCTACCACCCTATTTAAAGAACCTCAGCCCGAATCGGACCACATCCCGGCTTCTGAGATTTTTCTTGAAAGTGTTAAACAGCCGTGGAAACATCCGGCGGTGACTCAAGGTCCATCGGCCATGGAACGAAAGTTTTACACATTTGATGAAGAGGTTGAGACCTTACTCCAGTTTCCACTGATTGACTAGCCGGTGGTCACACTTGTATCTAATGCCTTAGTTCCCGCTGAAACTGGGGACAACCTTAAGCCGGAAGATAGGAAGGCAGAGGTCCTCCTCCGAAAGACACACCAGATGTCCAGATGTCCGGGTGGTGGCCGCTGCCTCCTTCAACTGGGCCTCCATAATGTGGATAGAGGAGATGCAATCCAGGCTTGGACCTAATGATGGATGATTACGACAAGATTTGAGCAAGCTGATGTCTGCAGCGGAATTCTGCACTGATGCCACCCTACACGCCACAAAATTCTCGGCGAGGGGAATGTCAACCACCCTCATCCTCTCCTTGCTGTCCAAAATCCTTGGGACATTTGTTTCCTGCATAGGAATTGTACTGTGGGCCCGGCATCACATCCGGACCCTGCAATGGTTCCTGCTCCCTGCTCAAAGGGCCAAGGTGAACCACTCAATCAGACAGGTACATCTGCCAGAAGCCGTCAGAGACTCTCTAAATTGGTGGACGTCACTGGCATTATTTCGAGGGTCTTCCTTTCAAATTCACGACCACATCATCCTTACGACGGATGGCAGCCTGTCGGGCTGGGGGGCACATATTGGATCACAGATGGCCCAAGGTCTCTGGTCCACGGAAGACCTCACCCCTATAAATATCAATTTCCTGGAACTCAGGGCAGGTTTTTTGCAGCTACAACACTTCATAGCTTTGGTTCAGGAAAAGCATGTGTTAGTCCTGACAGAGAATGTCGCGACCAAGGCCTACCTAAATCACCAAGGGGGCACGAAGTCACAGCGCCTCATGCAGGAAACTATGGACCTTTTCAATTGGGCTGAAGCGAACTTAGCGTCCTTGTCTGCAGAACACATTGCAGGAGTCAGCAACATCCAGGCAGACTGGCTGAGCAGGACCACCCTGGATCCAACAGAATGGCGATTGGACCCACGGCTCTTTCAAAGGATCATTCATCGATTCGGTATGCCTCTGGTAGACCTAATCGCAACCCCTCAGAATGCTCAGCTCCTAAGATTTTTCATCTGTTTTCCAGCCCCTGGAGCGGAAGGAGTCAATGCCCTAATCTCCAGTTGGCCGTGCAGCCTTTTATAAGCATTTCCAACAACGAATCTTATACAAAGAGTCATCGACAAATTGATAAAGGAGCAGGCAGAGTTGCTGCTGGTGGCACCTCATTGGTCTCGCCACCTGTGGTTCTCTGACCTGATAGCACTGTCCGTATCCTCCCCATGGAGGATTCCGGACCGGGACATTTCTCTGTGCCAAGGGCTCATTTGCCACCCGGAGCCCCAATGGTTCCAATTAGCCGTCTGTCATTTCAGAGAAGTAAGCTGAAAAATCAACAGCTACCTGAAAAGGTTATCATTACAATGCAAGCCGCCCATCGGCCAGCAATGTCTAGAATATACTGCGAATTCTAGTGTGAATTCTGCACTAGAAAACAGGCAGATCCTAGGACTGCCTCGATGATAATCACAGCGTTAGAATTCTCACAAGCAGGTATTGAGTGGGGGTTGACTCCAAATACCTTGAAAAGGCAGGTGGCGGCACTTTCAACCGTGATTCGAGTAGAGGAGTTCCGGTCACTGTCTTACCATCCTTGGGTAAGAGATTTTCTTCGAGGAGCCTCGAACAAACACCTCCCTCCAGTCCATAGATTCCCGACCTGGGATTTGTCACTTGTACTGAAAGCACTCACGGTGCCTCCATTTGAACCCCTAAGATCTATTCCCATTAGACTTCTGTCCATCAAGACTGCCTTCCTCGTAGCAATAACATCAGCTCGTCGGGTCTTTGACATATCGGCCTTGTCGGTGTGTCCGGATCTTTGTGTGTTCCACCCAGACAGACTCGTTCTATGTTTGGATCCAACCTTCGTACCAAAAGTTAACTCTTTGTTTCACAGGAAACAGGAACTTGTACTTCCAGGCTTTTGTACACATGGGAGCCATCCAGCGGAGCTCAGATGGCGCAAGGTAAGACGAGCGGTAAAGATATACATCAGAAGGACAGAATCGTTCAGGAGATCAGAGACGTTGTTTGTCTCTTTTGCACATGGGTCTCGCGGTGTCATCTAAATCAATAAGCCGATGGATTCGAGACTGTATCAACGAGGCTTATAGGGCGAGTGCTCAGCCCCCCCCCCCTTGAGGGGTCACCGCACATTCTACACGTAGTGCGGCTACTTCAGTGGCTTGGACGACTCAGGCATCCATTGATGATATAAGTCGCGCAGCAACGTGGACCGCTCCATCCACCTTTATCCATCACTATAGACTAGACACGCTTCGATAGAAGCGTCATTTGGGAGATGAGTATTACAAAGGGTGTGTTCTTCTCCAGCAACCCTGACTCAGAATTCTCCCACCCATGGAACTTGAACTTGGGTATATCCCATGTTGGACTCTTCTTCCAAGTGCAGTGGAGAACAACTGTTGTACCTACCTGAACGGTCTTCTCGATGCACTGGAAGGAGAGTCCAAACCCACCCGGCATTATATCTGATTCAGGAACGCCGGAATTATTGTTACAAATATTCTGAGTTCTAAATAAATTCTTGTTGGTTCATAACGTCTTTGTTTTTTTAAACTGAGCTCATGGGGGCAGGCAAGGGGCGGTGCCTACTCATTATGTAAATTTAAACTCAGTCTCTACCAATAGGACTAGAGAATTACCCATGTTGGACTCTCCTTCCAGTGTATCGAGAAGACCGTTCAGGTAGGTACAACGGTTCTTATAGATCTAGAGAAACCCAGATATTTTCCAATTGATAGCAGTTTACAGGTATACGAGGGGTTGCCACAGAGAGGAGGGGGTCACTTTATTCTCCAGGGCATCAGAGGGCCGGACGAGGAACAACGGCTGGAAGCTGACCAAGGAGAGATTCAACCTGGAAATAAGGAAGAACTTCCTGATGGTCAGAGCGATCAACCAGTGGAACAACCTTCCAGCGGACATTGTGAACTCCAATACTCTGGACATTTTTAAGAGGAGATTGGACTGCCATTTGGCTAGGGTGTTTTAGGGTTCCTGCTCAGGCAGGGGTTTTTATTTATTTATTAGATTTGTATGCCGCCCCTCTCCGTAGGGTGGTTGGACTTGATGACCTGCATGGTCCCTTTCAACTCTAACAATAAATAAATAAATAAATAAAAACTAAATAAAAAATATATAAATAAAATTGTGAGGCTGCTAATCAAAGTTAAAAATAATGACACAGTGAAACAAAATAAGGTACCAAGAAAAGAGTGAAATTGAATTACAATTTTAAAAATTTAAATTTAAATTTGATACTGTTTGTGGTAAAGCCTAATGAAAAGTGGATGTCTTATTCTCTGCCCATTCTACCCCATTCCATTCTCTACTTAGGGGAAATTTGATATCAGTATTTGTTAATTTTCTCAAATTTACAAAACATAGAAGTCACTACAGTTTTCATGAGTTTTTAATGTTGGAATTCTTAAGCTTAATTTTTTCCCTAAAAGTTTAAAATTATACATCATTCAGAGATGGTCTTGGACTACCAAAATGGGAATTGTATTATCAAACATCAGGACTATTTTGGATTAGGGAATGGATAAAATTAGACAATGAAAGGGTGTTAACGATAGAAGGACATAATTTTATGCCTTTTTGTGATATAAACATAAAAAGACACACTTAAACATAAACATAAAAAAACACCACATAAGAGATACATTAATATGGATGAAGAAAAAGACAAAAAGAAACATTATATAAAATTGGTTGATTGGGTTTCGTCAATGGGGGCAACAATATACTAGATGCATTAGATAAGAAAAAGATGGTAAGATATAAATAATTATTAGATAGGGAAAACCTAAACCAAACGAAGTATTAAAGGAACAGGATATAATCATAGATTGGTGGCCATACTTACAAACACAGTCAAGATACAAAAAAAATACGGAGGAATTTGGAATACAAAGAATACCACAAAAATTAGATGTAATACTGATGGGGAATGAAGAAAAAATTGTAACAAAAACATATAGATACCTATTGGAATAAGAATGGGAGAGGATTTGATGATTGCTTGGTCACAACCATAGGCCGCAATATAAACTTAGAGGAATGGGTAACCATAAATTGACACTGTCGACTGCATTTAAAGAGAACCAATATAAAAATGCTCTATAGATGACATTTAATGCGGGTGAAATTGGCAAAAATGTATAATAATATAAAGCCAGATTGTTGGAAATTTAACAGTAGAACCTTTTACCACATGTGGTGGCAATGTAACAAGGTGAAGAAATATTGGGAATGGATAAGGAGATAGTTACAAGAAATCATAGGAGATCAAACATGAACTATATTTATTAGGAATCATTAATAATAAGATAAACAAATACAGTACATAATATTACAAATAATAACAGCAGCAAGACTTGTATATGCCCAATACTGGAAACTTGAAAATCTACTAAGTGATGAAAGGATTATACATAAAATATGAAAAGCAAAGAGGAAACAGAATTTTACAAGGTGTGGAATAGGTGGTATAACTGGTTAGAGCAGAAGAATATAGATGTATGAAAATAAATGTAAATAATGTAATATATATATGACACAGTACTGTTAAAAAGTTTATTGATTTATATATTAAAAAATGAATAAATAAATAAAATCATGATTTAGATTGTATTAATCTTAATTTATTTATAAAATGTACCAGGTTAACTACAAACAGGTTCCATTAAAATAGGCAAACTTATTTTATATTGTAAAATGGCAAGAAACATTTGATTATAAAAGCAAACCTTTAGCTTGACAAAATTCAAAACTTATGTTTACACTATTTTTCTTTAACTTGACTGTAGTATTACAACCTAGCTTGTCTTACAGTGACATCTGCTGAATGAAAAGAGAAGATGTAGTTCTAATGACAATTTAAGTGCTAATTATCTTGATTAAAATAATACTATATATGCACATTTGTGACTTATTAATTGTATTTGCAACTTTATACAAAGAAATGATTGCATAATAAAACTATAATAAATGTTTGATAGCATTGTTTTAACCTATATTTCATCTTTTGCATGTCCTGCTGACTTTCTTAAAAAGTTTTTAGCCACATTGGTATTATTCACACTAGTTATTAATAATTTTCTAAAAATATAATTAGTGTAGTGTAAATTTAAATAATTTAGATTATAGTCCCATGTATATTTTCCAAGGTAAGGTAAGTATCATTGATCTTAATGTGATTGCTGGCCTGGGCTGTCAGCCCAGCAACACACATTTACAACAAATCAGTTTTATTATATAATTAGCTTTTTAGTTCTTTTACTGGACTTATTTTACTTAACTACTGTAACTTTGTTTGGATGAGATGATAGTGAAGATAACTGATAACAGATTTTGCCTGGAACCGATCACTGCAAAAGAGCGAAGAATTGAGGAACGCTTCACACAAAAGAGAACTGTAAGTAAAACAAATTCTCTCACTCATCTCTAACAAATTTGAAGCACTAGAATGGAACCTCCAAACAGAACTGGCAAAACAACAATTACACCTTTCCTCATTTTGGAGGGAAGAGCAAAACGATAGTTAGTCACCATTACAAGGAACCAACCCAAGTATCTGTTGCAGGAGTCGAAAGGAAGCTCAAAAATAATAATAAAGATCAGAACATAAGCTACCATGGGAGAAATTCAACTGAGTTTATGGCAAAACAATGCCTCCTCACAGCACAAACTGTTAGTAGCTTATAGCCATAAAACATGAATAGGAGGCATTGAAAGGAGATACAGCTGGTTTTCTTCAAAAGCAAGGACCCTCTATGCCCACAAAAGCTGTAACAGACACAGTCAAATCTCCAACTCTGGGCAAGTACGCTAATAGAATAGAATAGAATTCTTTATTGGCCAAGTGTGATTGGACACAAGAGGAATTTTTCTTTGGTGCATATGCTCTCAATGTACATAGAAGATACATTCCTCAAGAATCATAAGGTACAACATTTAATGATTGTCATAGGATACAAATAAGCGGAAAACAAATCAATATAAATCGTAAAGATACAAGCAACAAGTTACAGTCATATAGTCATACGTAGAAGAAGATGGGTGATAGGAATGAGAAGACTAATAGTAATAGTAATGCAGCTTTAGTGAATAGTTTGACAGGGATGAGAAAATTATTTGTTTAGCAAAGTGACGGTGTTGGGGAAAATTATTCTTGTGTCTAGTTGTCTTGGTGTGCAGTGCTCTATAGCATTGTTTTAAGGGTAAGAGTTGAAACTATGTCCAGGATGCCAGAGGTCAGTAAATATTTTCACAGCTCTCTTTTTGACTCATGCAGTACACAGGTCCTCAATGGAAGGCAGTTGGCAGTGATTGTTTTTTCTGCAATTCTGATTATCCTCCGAAGTCTGTGTCTATCTTATTGGGTTGCAGAACTGAACCAGACAGTTGTAGAAGTGCAGATGACAATAATTTCTCTGTAGAACTGTGTCAGCAGTTTATTTTTTTATTTTTTTATTTTATTTTATTAGATTTGTATGCCGCCCCTCTCCGAAGACTCGGGGCGGCTAACAAACAGCCTTTGGCAGTTTGAGCTTCCTGGGTTGGCGCAGAAAGAATATTCTTTGTTATGCTTTTTTGATGATGTTTTTGATGTTAGGTGACCATTTTAGGTCTTGAGATATGATAGAACCTAGAAATTTGAAGTCCTCTACTGTTGATACCGGGTTGTCTAATATTGTAAGACATAGTAGAATGTGAGGGTTTCTCCTAAAGTCTACCACCATTTCTATGGTTTAGAATATGTTCAGTTCTAGATTGTTCCGGTTGCACCATGAGGCTAGTTGTCCAACCTCCTGTCTTTGGTTTCATCATTGTCTCAAATGAGACAAGTCACTGTGGTATCATCTGCAAACTTCAGTAGTTTAACAGATGGATTGTTTGAGATACAGTCATTGGTATGTAGAGAGAAGTGGTGAGAACACACAGCCTTAGGGGCCCCCTGTGCTAATTGTACAAATAACTGCCTAGCTTCACCTGCTGCTTCTTGTTTGTTAGGAAGCTTGTGATCCACTTACAAGTGTGTTCAGGTACCGTTAGCTGATTTAGTTTAGTTCGAAGAATGTCCAGTATGATGGTACTGAATGCTGAACTAAAATCTACAAAGAGATCACCCACGCATCAGTTTCAGTTTCAGTTTAATCAGATTTGTATGCCGCCCCTCTCCGCAGACTCGGGGCGGCTCACAGCAACAGCAATACAAGACAAATCCAATATTAAATTAATTTTAAGAACACCACAAGTTAAAAACCAGTCATACACACTAGCATACCATACATAAATTTTATAAGCCTAGGGGGAAGGAACATGTCAATTCCCCCATGCCTGACGACAGAGGTGGGTTTTAAGGAGCTTACGAAAGGCTAGGAGGGTGGGGGCAACTCTGATATCTGGGGGGAGTTGATTCCAAAGGGTCGGGGCCGCCACAGAGAAGGCTCTTCCCCTGGGTCCCGCCAAACAACATTGTTTAGTTGACGGGACCCGGAGAAGGCCAACTCTGTGGGACCTAACTGGTCGCTGGGATTCGTGCGGCAGAAGGCGGTCCCGGAGATATTCTGGTCCGGTGCCATGAAGGGCTTTATAGGTCATCACCCAAAGAGCCAGGGTGGTACAGCAGGTAGAGTGCTGTACTGCAGGCCACTGAAGCTGACTGTAGATCTGTAGGTCAGCAGTTCAAATCTCATCACCGGCTCAAGGTTGACTCAGTCTTCCATCCTTACGAGGTGAGTAAAATGACCCAGATTGTGGGGGCAATATGCTGGCTCTGTTAAAAAGTACTATTGCTAACATGTTGTAAGTCGCCCTGAGTCTAAGCAGGGAAGCGGAACCAATTAGGTGGTTCCGCCCCAGACACCTAATGGACCCAGAGGGCTTTCAGACGGCGCTTTGGGTTATACCAGATACACTTGTCCACAGTTTGGCAGAGTCTCTCGCCGTGGCCTGGAACAAGGCTGCGATGGAAGCTCTTGACTGGATTGCGCCGTTGCGACCTCTCCATGGTGCTATATTCCATAGAGCTCTTTGGCTTACCGAGGAGCTCCAGGAGTTGAAAACGCCAGAAGAGACGTCTAGAGAAGCGTTGGGGGAAAAGTAAGTCTGAATCTAATCGAACACTTGTAAGCGCTCAAGGCGGCAAGATGCACCTATCATGCCGCCTTGATTGCATCAGCGGAACCTCACCCAGCCGCCCTGTGACTCGCTCCCTCCTTAATCAGGGGGGAGTTGGGGAGCCCTTGCAGGGGTACCTCAGGGGTCAGTCCTCTCCCCCCTGCTATTCAATATCTACATAAAACAGCTGGGTGAGATCATCCAAGGGCATGGGGTGTGGTATCATCAGTTCGCTGATGATACCCAGTTGTACATCTCCACCCCATGTCCAGTCAGTGAAGCAGTGGAAGTGATGTACCAGTGCCTGGAGGCTGTTAGGTTCAAGATGGGTGTCAACAGGCTCAAACTCAACCCCAACAAGATGGAGGGGCTATGGGTTTTGCCTCCCAATGACAATTCCATCTGTCCATCCATTACCCGGGGGGGGGGGAAACTACTGACCCCCTCGGAGAGGGTCTGCAACTTGGGCATCCTCGATCCACAGCTGACATACCATCTTTCGGCTGTGGCGAGGGGGGCGTTTGCCCAGGTTCACCTGATGCACCAGTTGCGGCCCTCTTTGGACCGGGAATCACTGCTCACAGTCACTCATGCCATCATCACCTCAAGGCTCGACTACTGTAATGCTCTCTACATGTGGCTATCTTTGAAAAGTGTTCGGAAACTCCAGATCGTGCAGAACGCGGCTGCAAGAGCAATCATGGGCTTCCCTCGATCTGCCCATGTTACATCAAACCTCCGCAGCCTGCACTGGCTGCCGATCAGTTTCCGGTCACAATTCAAAGTGTTGGTTATGACCTATAAAGCCCTACATGGCATTGGACCAGAATACCTTCGAGACCACCTTCTGCCACACGATTCCCAGTGACCATTAGGTCCCACAGCGTCGGCCTTCTCCAGTTTCCTTCGACAAAACAATGTCTCTTGGCAGGACCCAGGGGAAGAGCCTTCTCTGTGGTGGCCCCGGCCCTCTGGAATCAGCTCACCCTGGAAATTAGGACCGCCCCCACCCTCCTTGCCTTCCACAAACTCTGTGTCACCAGGCATGAGGAAATTGATTCCCCCGGTTGTCCCGCTTTATGTATGGTACAGTATATTGAGTTGTGTGATTGTTTTTTAATAAGGGTTTCTTAATGTGCTTTGGTTTTTAATCTTGGATTTGTAGACTGTAATGTTTGTTGGAAGCCGCTCCGAGTCCTTGGAGAGGGGCGGCATACAAATCTAACAAATGAATAACAAATAAATAAATAATAAATAAATAAATATTGAATAAATAAATAAATAAATATTCTCCAGACAGCTATTCATGCGACTCTGGGACAGTAGTTTCCCCTGAGTTTGAGGATCAGGAGATGATAGGATTAGCCGTCTTCCTCGTAACCATAGCAGATACTTTTAAAAGATACTAGGTTTGCAAATATCACTTTCTAATCACTTTGTAAATTGATCATTAACTACTTCTAACCCATTAAAGACCTTCAGACCAACCAGTCTAAAAATGCTGGGTGAGTCTTCCTTCAATTCTAAATAGGGGGGGGGGGGAGTTAATCATGAGCTTAAGAATTTAAAGTATCTAAAAATAAACAGTAAAATACTAAATAAAAATGTAATCTTAGAAAGCTATAAATGGACTGAGGGAATTGGAATATTGAAAGTTTTACAGTAATTTTGAATTTTAAAACGTGAACAGCTTCTCATAGGAAATAGATTCTATTTTGGGGTTTGCTGGACAAAATAATTTTGTTTAGGAGAGACAAAGATTTTAGGTTTACAAACTTGCTAAATGTTGCAAATTGTTTTAACAATGAAAGTACTGAGACTTTGTTTGGAAGATTGAATCAGAAAATTGTACCACAATATTTAAAATGTCAGTAATCATGTTTGAATAGTATAGACCTGGAAAGGAATTGAAAGTCTTTTAGTCCAACCTCCCTATACCATTTCGGACAAATGGCTGTCCAATCTCTTCTTTAAAATCTCCAGTGATGTCTGCTTCCAAGGACAGACTATGTACAAAAGATGTAATGAAGAAATGCTAGATGTAGAACACATTTTAGCTGACAATTTGGAAGGGAAACCCTTTAGTGGAGTGGACCTAAAATCTGGTGAAAACACTAGTGAATGCCATTGTTCTGGAAGGCTCAGAACTCTGACATTTGCTAGCATTTTTCCCTCCAGAGGGATAAAACTATGGTATTCTCTAAAATTCTAACAAACCCTCCTATTTGGAAAGGCTCAGAATATAGTGTTAGCTAGAGTTTCACCATATTTGAGGTCTGTTCGTCCAGGTTGCAGGAAGATTGTCCCTCTTGCACAGAGGGGAGGGGAAATTCGCCTCGAGAAGGGCGGCATAGAAATAATAATAATAATAATAATAATAATAATAATAATAATAAATTTCCTTTGGTGTGCTGAGGAAACATCTGAAACCCAATGTATCCTCTGCTTGCAACTTTGCCTGCCAGTTTCCCCAGTGACATTCGGGAAAAACTGGCAGAGAAGATTGAAAATGGAGATCACAATTGGAAGGCACTTGACAAGTTGTAAATTTTTCTATCATTACAATTACATTTAATAGTTTGTATATTACCTGAACTTTCTTGATTCTTTTAATATAGTGACAGCATAGCAACATTCATTACTATTTATATAGAAATAAAATTATCATTGCATCATAGGGCAAATGTTTGTCAGGAAAGAAACCTCAAATGAGCTAACTCGTAGAATGCCGGATCCATTACTCCTGAGGGAATGGAATTTGAGGGTGGGTTTGTTTGTTTGTTTTGGATGTTTCAACACCACTGGCGCACTGCTGCAGTCAGCTATAGCAAGACAGGAAGGAGGGGGAAAGGAATGAAGGAAGAGAGGAAGAGTGAGAATGGATGGATGGAAAGACATGGAAGGCGGGAGCCAAGAAGGGAGAGAAGGAAGAAAGGAACTGAGGAAGAAAGGAGGATAAGAAGGAAGGTTCCTAATGCTCATTGCCAGCTTTCCGCAAGGAAACAATGTTTGTTTGTTTATTTATTTATTTATTTTGTCCAATACACAATGAGGGTTTTAGTGGGTGTATATCTATATACACATAGTAAAATACATGATGAAGGTTATAGAGGAGATACTCATAGTAAAATATATCTAAGAAATAATAGAAAAGAAGGTATAGTAATAGAACATATCAATGAAAGAATAGAAGAAGAGATATAGGAATAGAAGAAAGGTATAGGAGATATAGGAGAGCAATAGGACGGGACGGAAGGCACTCTAGTGCATTTGTACTCGCCCCTTACTGACCTCTTAGGAATCTGGATAGGTCAACCGTAGATAATCTAAGGGTAAAGTGTTGGGGGTTTGGGGATGACACTATGGAGTTTGGTAATTAGTTCCACGCTTCGACAACTCGGTTACTGAAGTCATATTTTTTACAGTCAAGTTTGGAGCGGTTAATATTAAGTTTAAATCTGTTGTGTGCTCTTGTGTTGTTGTGGTTGAAGGTGAAGTAGTCGCCGACAGGCAGGACGTTGCAGCATATGATCTTTTGGGCAATAATTAGATCTTGTTTAAGGCGTCTTAGTTCTAAACTTTCTAGGCCCAGGATTGAAAGTCTAGTCTTGTAGGGTATTTTATTTCGAATGGAGGAGTGAAGGGCTCTTCTGGTAAAGTATCTTTGGACATTTTCTAGGGTGTTAGTCTGAGATGTGATATGGGTTCCAAACAGATGGGTTGTATTCGAGGATTGGTCTGGCAAAAGTTTTGTAAGCTCTGGTAAATAGTGTGAGATTGCCAGAGCAGAAACTACGTAGGATTATGTTTATAACTCTTGAAGCCTTCTTGGCTATATTGTTGCAGTGGGCTTTGGCAAGGTCTTTAACCGAGTGGGGATTATCTGTGATAATTTGATTATTCAGTTCGTATTTGGAGTTCAGATTCTTCTTCCCAATGTGTAGGACAGAGCATTTGCTAGTTGAGATTTGGAGTTGCCATGTGTTAGACCACTCAGAAACAGTGTCAAGGTCTTTTTGGAGAGTAGTTGTGTTATCGGTGGTGTTGAAGAGTTTTACATCGTCGGCGAAGAGGACACAGTTGCTTGTGATGTAATCGCAAAGGTCATTGATGTAGAAAATGAAGAGCGTTGGTCCCAGTACACTACCTTGGGGAACACCGCTTTTAACTGGGACAGGGGTGGATATGGTGCTTCCTATTTTGACCACTTGTTGTCTGTTTGACAGGAATGCTGTAATCCAGCTATGGAGGGATCCTGAGATGCCATAGGATGTGAGTTTTAGGAGTAGTTTGTCGTGGACCACTGAATGTAAAAGGAAGTTCAAAGTCATTCCCAATCTGCTTGTGGTCTGTGTTTCTCTGTTTGGGTAAGGAAATATCTCTGAAATGATAAGCCAACAGGTCAGTATGTTTCTCAGTATTATGAGTCCCCGAGATTAATAATTCCCACTATGAGGAAGATAAGGTGAGCAAAAACTAAAAAAATTAATTGGATTTCCTTGGCTTTTACTCACTCCTTTGCTCACAACAGAATACCTTATGCCACCAGACTTGACATTTTGAGCTTAGAACTACACTTCCTTCGGTATGACCTAAGTGTAGTTCATAAAGTTATCTGATACAATGTCCTTCCCGTCGATGATTACTTCAGCTTTAACCAAAACAATACACAAGCACACAGTAGAAATAAACCACTCCAAACTTGATTGCATAAAATACGACTTCAGCAATAGAGTGGTCAGTGCCTGGAATGCACTTCTTGACTCTCTGGTTTTATCCCCAAGCCCCCCAAATTTTAACCTACTGTCAACTGTCTACTGTTGACCTCATCCCATTCTTAAGAGGTCTGTAAGGGGTGTGCATAAGCACACCAGCGTGTCTGCTATCCCTGTCCTAATGTTCCCTTTTATTCATATTTATTTCATGTATTGAAATAATGTTTATCTATATGGTAATCTAATACATGCTTTACAAATAAATAATTTTCAAACATCAAACATTAACACACAAACTAAAATAAAGGAAAAAGGGAAGGAGAATAACAAAAGTAACAAAAATTATACAAATATAACTACAGTATAACAATAATGTCCTTAGACTTCTTTTAAGAGAGATGATAATATAAAGACTTCTCTAATTTTAAACAGATAACACCAATTTGTAAAATATTTTAAAGTACTGTCAACATAGTAAAATTCCCAATATACTTAAAATGTTTTTCTCTTAATTCCATCTAAAACATAAGCACATAGGAGATTAATGAGTGTATTTTAAAAAAACACATTATTTTTCTAGTCAAACCTAATCTGACCTTCAAATCCCAAAGTCAAAGTAAAGATTTTGTATTTTGTAAAAAATATAACAATAATCTCCAGGCCACATGAAATTTAGACAAATTATCTCTGGTGTCAATTTTGCTATCTCAATTCTTCACAATACATTCTTACATTGTAGGTATATGTTCTCTCTTCCATTTTTTGGAAAATAACAACCTTGCTGCCATTATCATATATAAAAACAAAGTCTCATATTTGTTCACCATTTATCTGCCTTCCTGAAAAAAATTTCAGGTTTCAATATTATGTTCATTTTCAAAAATTTCTGAATCAACGTTGCCACCAAAGGTAGAAAAAAGTACTGTTGCATAATATTGTAATCAATATTTTAGCCCAATTGACAATACAATCTTTTACAAATTTATCTTCAGATTAAACTTCAACATTTTATATACGTTTGCAATAAGACGGTCATCATTATTACATAATTGTTCTTCAAACTCCATTTTTAGTCAGCATTTTCTTTCTATCTGACAATTGCAAATATGTAAACTAATGACAATTATGTTCCCTTATTATTTTTTCTTGAGTTTTAAATCAGATCCACAAGACAAACCAACAAATCAGTGTATAGCATTCATAGATAGTTATCATTTCTTTTGTTTTTAAAAAAGCTTCTTGGGAAACACCTATAAAGGCAATTTATGAAATAACCTTATTTTATTCCAAACTCAATATGGCATATCTTACAAAATGACTCTTAAATGCTACATTCACTTTTAATTTCTCAAGCCATAAGTAATTATTCCACTGTTCCACCCAAGTCTCAACTCAAGACCTTCCAGTTCCAGTAGCCTTTAATTTTTTTTAAGTTATCCAATTTGTTATCCAAACCAAACATGCCTCAAAATATAATTTCAACTCAGGCATAGCCAAACACTCCTCTCTTTAGTATCCTAAATCAACTTATATTTAACTTTTGGTTTTTTGTTTGCCACACAAAGTAAGAAATATCTTTTTGCCATTGTTTAAAAAATATGTCTCTTGTCATGATTGTTATAGTTTGAAATAAGAAACATTCTTAGTAAAATTTTACAATATTTTTGTCACTGTTGTTAAATGAATCACTGCAGATTCTTGGCTTTCCACATTTGCTTAATGTCAGAAACTGACTGGGAAGGTTACAAGTGGTGATCACATGACTGCAGTTCATAAACATGCTGTTTTCCAAGCACCCAAGTTTTGATCATATGATCATGGGAATACTGCAACCTTATAAATGTGAAAACTGATGTCACTTTTTTCAGTGACCTTGTAATTTTGAACAGTCGCTAAAGAAATATTTTTGAGTTGAGGACTATCTATTCAACATCTCTTTGATTAAAGTTAGAATCTCTTACTCCAGACCTCTTTTGGAAAATTCCTTATTCTGTGTCTTTTTATTTTTAATCTCATTGCAGAGGTAATAAAAGTTATCTGATATTCTTTGTTGAACCTCTTCCTGAGAACTTTGTCTTTCTTGGCTTTGGCTTCTCTTCCTGGCCATTTCCAGTTTAATTCTGACACCCAGTTTGCTCTCTCCTGCTTCTGGATATTTGACAAACTCTTTTCACATGCTTAACAGTTTATTTATTTCAGACATACAGTATTAGAAATTCACATTCTCATTTTTTTTGGCACAGTTCATTTTCCTAACTTACAAAACACAATGGTATATTAATGCCCAATATTATCTGTCAGTTCAAGATTAATCCCATTCAGAGCAACCCAATATTTATATCGTTTCGGGACAACAGTGGGGTATCGGCGGCAGCCGCTTGAAGCATATCACAGCGGTACAAGCGGCAAGTGCAGGACGAGTGGCGCGGTTTGAGCGAGGACAGCCCACAACTCGCTCTCGCGAGCCACTAGCATAGCGGCAACTGTGGCAGCAACGACTGAATTGTCCCCAGTCCCCTCCGCCCCCTCGTCGGGGAGCCGCGAAGACAAGACACGAAGGCGCAGGAAGCCCCCAGGGCCACTGCCGGGCATGCGCGTCGCCCCAGGAACATGGCGGCGGCGACGACGACGACGACAGCGTGAATCGCGGCAGCGGCACCGCGCAACTGACAGAAGGGCGAACCGAGTCCCCGGAGGGCTACGAAACGGGGGCTTCCTCGTGTTCGGTGAGTGCCTCAGAGTTCCGAACGTTTTTAAGTTTAATCAGATTTGTATGCCTTCTGAGGGGGAAAAGCAGGCGGAGATGGAGCCGCCCCCCGCCGCTCTCTCTCTCTTTCTCTCTCTGCTGCGGGATCTCCCGGGTCACGACATTCTAAAAGGCGAGCTGAGGAGGGAGAAGGCTGATGTCAGATCAGCAGTCACCCGCCACCTCTCTCCGAGTCTGCGGGGGTCGGGGTCGGACTTGTTCCGGATACTCGCCCTGCACTCCCCCACCTCCCCACCAGTGTCTTCCAGGCGGCTGTCTCTTCTTCAGGTTTTTCTCGAGCCGCCCCTTCTCGGCCTCTTGCACCCTCTGCAGTTTGGGGGAGGGGGACGCTACTTTCCCCCGCCCTTGGTTGGTTACTTTAACGTGCGGAGGGGAAATTTATAACCCCGCTTTCCCTTCCCTCAGTTCGCTGCCGACCCAAAGGGTGAAGGGAGGAAAAAAAGAGGAAACCTCGCGATCCTCTTTGAGGAGGGGCGGGAGGAGGGTCGAGAGGGGAGCTCTCTCTCACCCCGACATTTAGCCAGCGGGCACGGCAGGTTGTCGTTCCCTCCCGCTTTGGCGCTCTCTTTGGAAAGTCCTGCTACCGGTAGGTGGGAGGAGAGCCGGTTCTGGACTGGCAGTCCTGCGCTTTGAATGCTGCGCGGTCTTATTTGAAAAGGGGAGGAACGACTGACGCCTCCTGACCAGAGCTGAGCCAGCGCAGCTGTCGCATTTTAGCCCTGGCTAACTTTGGCGACCACACGGACTTTTCTGTCGGGCATGCTGCTTTAACAAGCCTTTCGCTTTAGCAGGGCGGGGATAATGATGGGCACCGAAGGAGAGGAGGGGGCAAAGGCGAGGCTCGGGCTAAACGCTCGAGAAATAAGCTGTTCCCGGCAGTTCTGCGCTAGTTTGTCCCCCACCCCCCGGCGCGCATTTTGAATTGGCTCTTGTTTTTTTGGACTCGCTTGGATGTGCTTTGACAGCGTAGACGTGGACACACCTCTTCGAGCTGTAGCTTTCCTCTGGCTGAGTTCTCTCCTCCCTTTCCTCTTCTTTGGCATGATGTACACTACTGCAGTGTTTCCCAACCTAGACAACTTGAAGCTATTTGAACTTCAACTCCCAGAATTCCAGCGCTCGCTGGCTGGGGAATTCTGGGAGTTAAAGTCCAGATAGCTTCAAGTTGTCCGTGTTGGGAAACACTGCACTGCTGTACGCGAGTGACGCCTAAAACTCACTTATTCGTGGGCTGCCTATTGCTTGCGGCACCTACTTTATCTTGTTTGGCCGGACAAATGTACTTATTTGTTTGTTTGTTTTGTCAAGTACGTGCTGGTAGTATACAAAGATATAACAGTGTTGTTGTTTTTTAATCATTTTTATTTTTCCAAATTTTAAAAACATTTCAATAATTTATGCCCGATTTCTTATGTTTGTTATATTTCTTATATCACTTCTTTATACATACATTGCATGTTTATTTATTCCATTTAGTGCATCCTTTCACATTTTATTCCTATCTTTACCTTTGTGACCAATCCAACCATATCAATTGTTCCAAATCTCATAATAATCTGAATTACTAGTTCCCTTAATCTTCATAGTCATTTCTCCACAACTATAAATTTTTTCTATGGTAATATTTTCTGGTGGGATCTCCTTATTTTTCCAGAATTGTGCGTAGGATATTCTTGTAGCCGTGTTTATGTGAGTGATTAAATACTGTACTGTATTGTATTTTAGAGAGATTTTTTTTTGTCTTTATTCTTAGGAGCATGCATTCTGGGGTAAATTCTATGTGTTTCAGTTATTTCCAATAGCCAATGTTTATATACATGATCCTGGTAAGAGAGAAACATTAGGACAGGGGACGGAAGGCACACTGGTGCATTTATGCACACTCCTTAATCAATCTATCAATCAATTCACCCAAAGAATAGATGCACTTCCTTTTCTTCTAGTAACCGATGAGTTGGATGCAGTGTTTGCTGCTTCTCGTCTTATAAATGAAGGCCAGTCTTTCTCCAAAGTCAGTAAGGCTTGGGTTAAAGAGCCTTGAGGAGGAGTGGAAGATATATTAACAGAGAAATATGTTGCTTCTCTAGTGCAAAATTGAGCCTAGAAATACACTTTCTTGTAGGAACAAGAAGTTTCAGGAAATTTATTACTTTGGGTTTCTGTGTGTGTGTTGGCCATGATAGGCTTCTGATCCCATTCATTTATTCCAAGAAACAGTTTGAACCTCTGTCTATTTTCCTTATGAATTTTGACCAAGGGGACAATCTAGTGTCCCAGAAGCATGCTCAGTACAATTTAAGATAGCTTTCTTTTGAGTAAGCATGCAAAACATTACACTGTATGGTTTTAATAGTGAAGATACCTACAGAGGAGCAAGCCCATTGAGCATAGGGAGAAGTAAATAATAATACTGTACATAGAATCACTTTTTGTGTCTGCAAATAACATTAGCTGGTCTCCACTAGAATGTTTTTATTTTCTTTGCGCAAAAACTTGAGTACATTTCTGAGTATAGAATATTGTATGGATAATCATTTTAAATAAAAATCTAATATTCTAATCTGAAGCTGATAAAAAACAAAAGTTTTTTTAATGTAAATGTTCAGTAAGGTTAATACAACATGTTTTAGCAAAATTGTAATTTAGATGAAAATCCATATTATTTTGCCAGTAAAGTATACAATGGTTCAGTTAGATCAGTTGATCCTTATAATTTCTCTTGAGCTGCTAAAAAGAGTTTAGGTAAAACTTAAAAACATTTGTAATCAAAGTAATGATGCAGTTTTTTTAAATCTTAGTCCTGTAAGAACATGGTCTGTCAAAGTTTGGGTCCTAAACATCTTTACATCTTGTGTAAAGTTTGGATAAATTTTGAGGCTTAAGCCCATTAAAGTACACATTAAAATGGTATTCAGGTAAAAGCAATATGTTTGGAATTAAAGCATAAAAATAGTTTTTTAAACAGTTTTTTTAAGGATAGGAAATAATATGGCTATGGAACTTAACTAATTCTCTGTTCATATTTCAATTTTCGTCCAGTTCTATAATGGTTTAATTACATACTACTAATTAATTGTGCTATTTGCAGTAATGTCTATGGTAAAGAAACCATATTTCCATTTACAGTGGTACCTCGAGATACGAGTTTAATTCGTTCCGGACCTGGGCTCTTAAGTCGAGCAGCTCTTATCTCGAACGACTTTTCCCCATAGGAATTAATGTAAATAATTTTAATTGGTTCCAGCCCTCAAAAAACTCACAAAGTTAGTCTAAATTATGCAGAAAGACATGTTTTTAATGAAGAAATGTACATGTACATATAAATGAATAATGAAGTTTCTTTCACTTAACTTGTAAACTTTCTTAAACTTTTAAATTTACATATGTTCAACTTCTCTGCCACCCAATCCTGTAGGACAGAGGTCCCCAACCCTTTTTGCACCAGGGACCGGCTTTAAGCGATCAAGAGAGGAATGGGTGAATGAATGGACGGAGGGTGGGAAGGAAGGAAGGAAAGAGGGAAGGGACAGGAACAGAGGAAGGAAGCAAGGAAACTTATGAAAGGGGAGAGTAAGAGAGGAATGAGTGAAGGGAGGGAGGGAGGGAAGAAGGTGGGAAGGAGAAAGAAAAGAAGAAATAGAGGAAGGGAAGGTAAAAGAGAGAAAGAAAAAGAGCAAGAAAGAAAGAAAGAAAGAAAGAAAGGGGGAAGGGACAGGAACAGAGGAAGGAAGCAAGGAAACTTATGAAAGGGGAGAGTAAGAGAGGAATGAGTGAAGGGAGGGAGGGAGGGAAGAAGGTGGGAAGGAGAAAGAAAAGAAGAAATAGAGGAAGGGAAGGTAAAAGAGAGAAAGAAAAAGAGCAAGAAAGAAAGCTGCAAGCCCCCCCCCCCGAGCCCCCCAGGCCGGCTGCAACCTTTTAAAACACGCGAGCCGCTTCGCAGCTGTCTCCTGAAGCCGAACGCGGAAGTTAGCGTTTGGCTTCAGGAGACAGCTCCTTGGCGCTTGTATCTCGAATTTGGGCTTGTAAGTAGAACAAAAATATCTCTCCCCTCCCAGCTCTTATCTCGAGTTGCTCTTAAGTAGAGCAGCTCTTATGTCGGGGTTCCACTGTATTCTTAACCATGCAGTTTGCTGCTGTAATATTCCAGTAGTGATGTGTTTAGAAGAAAGCAAATCAATGCTGTATAGATATGTATAGTTTAGCTGTAGAAAAATGAGTAGAAATCACACAAGATGAAAAAAATATCTAATTTTTGTGGACCTGCAAGTAGGACTTGCCCAAGTCCATTCAGTGTTCTTATATATATTTGCATACAGTACACATGGCTGACTAAGGGGAAGATAAGTTATACTGTATGGAGTTAATTACTGTATGTTCCCCCTTTACTTGCTAATACTTTGGCCGGTGGTACAAAAGAGAATGTTCATTCAGGCAATTTTTAAAATACAGTATATTTTAAAACTCAGTAATTAACATAATGATCAAACCATATGGAATAAAGCATGTTTATGTCATTGGAATAATTACTGTTGCTATTAAAATGTCTGCAATTGGAGTTCAAGAAGAATTTTAAATATTTAGAGGTGTGTTAGTGCTAAATTTATTCCATTCCTGTACTAGTTATTAGTGTTATATTCAAGTTACTCATCTGCTTAGGTATATCAACTGCAGTGTCTGCTTGTAATAAAGTAAACCTGGCTTTATTTTAGGTTTGTGAAAAACTTTTTAAAGAATAAATAAAACAAAGAGTTGTATTACAAGATGAAACAACATCTTAAAGATTTGGGATATACAAATTATATTTTGACCTGCAATAATTGATACATTATTTTTTTCTGTCTATTGTAACTTTTCTTTAAAAATTGTTTCATTTTAACACATTTAGGAATGTTTAGTTCAGTAGTTATATTTTTCTCCAATAAAAATATTTTATACACAGTTTATAAATTAATTAATTAATTAATTAATTAGATTTGTAGACTCGTAGACTATTTCTTTGCTTATTTAAAATGCATGTAAGAGAAAATTAGTTTCAAAGGACTGCAGTTTTAATTCTAAATAAATTTATAAGGTTGGATTGATGGTGTTTTTATGTAGAAAATTGATGTTTAAAAAGTTTAAATTTATGATATGAAGCACTATCATGAAAATGGTTAAATGAATATCTAGACTTTTTAAAAATGTATATTGGGTTTATCTTTCAGAAAAATATTCCTAGTTTCAGAGCAATATAAAAACTCCTGTTTCACTTCTAGTTTAAATAGTACATGACTCAAGCTATTACGTAGCATATATGGGAAAAGGTGACAACTGTGCTTGATCCCTGCAATTAAGGGCTTTTTCCCTGATTTATTAATAAAGCAATTTCTATTTACTGAGTTGGAATTGCAAAAAACAATTTTGAGATTATAATTTGATTTCATTTAATTTGCTAAAGACAACAAACTCCAAAAAGACTCTTAAAATACAGATGTAAAATTCTAGTAAATGTAAATGTATTTACAAAATTATTCTCCTCTAAAGTAACTTTTTGGAAGCCATAGGTAAGAGTGATTTCATCACTACAAATCAATGAATATGATTTGTTCAAATTCTGTGCATTGTACCATTCACAAAGTAGTTTAGTTATAATTCTGAATAAATGTGACTTCTTTTCTTGATCTGAACAATTGTCCTTCTAATGGTGTTCTTTAAAATCACTGTAATTTAGAATACTAAATTGCATTGCATTGCATTGCATTGGCATCCTTCAGACTCGAAAGACCATGGTATCATGCTCTGGATTATACTAAATTATATGAATGAAAAAGATTAGGGGTATACATATTTTCAATTTAACTAAAATAATTGCAATGTCGTTAATTTTTCTAATTACCAAAGTCATTTTGCTGGAGTTGAATTTTTCTGTAAATTGCTGCAGTTGAATTTCTAGTCAACTATAAAAATAACCACTTCACCTGTGAAATATAACATTTGATAATTAAAGTAGTAATCCGACACATTTTAAAAATGATACTATTTAGATTAGAACAATTTATACTGTACAGTTATTCTGTGTTATTTTATATTATTAGAAATGGATTCATTTGATTAAAAGTGTACTTTCAGGTGACATTTTATGATATCTCTCTCTTATGGCAATTAAGGGTAAAAATACCCTTGGCAATACATGGCCTCAATATGTGACGTTGTGGCAATTTGTAAACAAAGCCCAAGAGATGTATTAGATTTTTAATGAATAAATAAGAAGGGGAAGGAAATAGCAACATGAATTGATGCAGTCATTGCAGGATGTCAAGATATCTGACTGCCTTCTCAGTGTTTATTGCTTTTGTACAGTTTTGCAAGCATAAAAAAGAAACAAGGAGCAATGCCATTTTATTGGTGAATTCTCCTCACGAATCCTTAAGAAAATCTTGTTGATACAAACTAGATGAGATCATGTACCAGCCAGGGATAGTGTCTCACATAATACTGGTGTTATGAACTGGGTGAGATCATATAGGTATTTGAGGCATACTTGAGGTAGGCAGTTTGCTGCACACAACCTTTACATGACCTCTATTTCTACAATGAATAATTAATGCTATGTTTTAGATGCACTGGCATGTAATTATGATTTATAATAACAATATAAATCAGAATAGTGCCTTTCCTATTGAATTTGAAATGAAAAATTCTATTTGGAAGAGAAATTAATCCCCATCTTTGGAAATTTTGTATCTCTAATATATGATGAGGCTGATACATTTTTGCCCATTGTACTTTATTTTAGGAAGTTCCTACATAAATGTTTTTTTAATCTTCAACATTAGATCTAGAATTCTGGATGGATTTGTGGGCAGAATTTTATAGGGTATGAAATAGGCTATTGACAATGTTTATTGCCAATCCTTGCAGTATGGGGGTTTATCTGTTAGCTGACAATCTTGTCTCTGTCTAGATGCTCACTTGTCTGAAATGCTGGAATTCTTTTTATGTTTTTCCAGCAAGCACTTCAGTGGCTTAGAGAGATATAATCACTATTGAACTGGAATCTTTATTACAGGAGCAAGTGTAATCTGCTGCTGGCTAGAAAAGCAGCAATAGAAAGATAAACACAAGTGGTTTAAAGTTGACTGCTCATAAACAGGATGACTTGGATCACCTTTCAGTTGTAAGCTTTTTGTAGTAGCTCCTATTTCCTTTAATTGAATGGGATTTTCATTTGTTGAATTAATTTCATAGAAAAGTGTGCTTTATTTATTATTTGTATATTTTTATAAATATTTGTATATTTTTAGAAATATTCTCATGTTTATCATTTTGCACATGAACTTTGAAATTAAAAACATAAATACATTATTAATGTTTACTCCTGTATTTGCTCAGACATAATCATCCTAGGGAATTTCATTTTTTGAGAAGAAATTATTTTTATTACAATATGTATACAATGCACTTCAATTTTAAAGGCTGTCAAAATGACATTTAAAATTTAGATTTTTTTCCTAAATGTGTTCCTAAGTATGAAAGTTGAAAGTTAGTGCCAACATGAAGAGCAAATATTGTATTCATTTTTAATGCCAGCATGTATAATAACCAAATTAAAAATTTCAAGTTTCATATTTTAACTATACCAGCTGATTCTCAGATATTTTATGAGGATTAATTTGGTCAGATTTTAGTTTTCTAAAATTTTATAAGACTGGGAACAAGGATTTGTCAAGGTATTCATATATATACAATCCTTGAAAAGTTTTAAATAAACCTGTTATTTGTCAATGAATGAATGTTCAGCAAGTTAGTTCATTTTAGGATATATCCCTGTTTACCTTGCAATGTGTTATGTATAATTAGCAGCAATAACATATACATAATTACTGAACATTATTAGTTCAAGATATAAAGTCCATAAAAGGTGTTGTGGATTATTGCATTTATATTTCTATTTCAGAAAATTTCATACAGACAAATGACAAATGGTGTTTAATTTTGTTCCTTAGTCATCATCAGTTTTTTACCTAATTGATTATTGATAAAAGGTATATGTACCTTCAAGCATTTATCAAGATTGCACTTTTCAGGGAGGTTGGGGCAATAAATGGCATTATTTAGGTGTAATATCAGAAATAAAAAAAGTTCTAACTGACTTAAGAACAGTTATCTTGGATGTACCTGTGCAGTAAGTGAAATGATAGATTTACAATTTTATTGCTGCAACTGTTTTATAATGTAAATCAAATGAACAATATTGTATATGTGCTAAAGTAAAAAAAAAAACTACCGCAAATGATGTCAATTTCTATGTAATGTTAATGGTGCTAGCATTCAACTTATAATTACTATAATATTCTAATATAAATGTAATGATACTTGTTTGTTTATGTGTGTATGGTTAGAAATAATAGGATTCCTTCAATAAATCTGTTGTAAATAGTGCCTAAATCTGAAATTTAAAGAACCTAAAATTGAAAAAAAAATGTCTGTGAATTTTTGTAGGAATAAATAGAAATAGAGTTTAGTGTTTTCTTATTTTTAATTCCATTCCTTATTAATGTACTGATTTTATACTCTTATTTTATATTTATATTATTTATTTTGTGTGTGTGTGTGCTTTCTTCCTAATCTATTGTATTCCTGTTTTACAGGAAACAATTCTACTGCAACAGAAGAGTGAACCTTTCAGGCAGGGTTGTGACAGGGAGGACCAGACTTTTAACCATGGGAAAAACAGGTAAAGTTTAAACAATTAGATAGTAAAAGGAAACATTAACACCAGAAGTCACAATTTTTAGGCATTTAAATTATGACTATTTTCAGTAGTTTAAAAAATTCTAAGGGTACTCCTAATTCCTAAACTTGGAATTTTTTTGGTAATTACAGTAATAATATTTAATGAAAAAGAGATGTAGATGTTTGCAGAATCGCTGCAATATTGATATAAACAACTTTTTTTCTGAATTCAAATTTTGATTTCTTTTTTAGATCATGGGAAAAACAAACTGTTGGTAAAATATTTACTGGCATTTGCTAGATACAATTTAATTTGTGAAAGAAAATAATACATTTTCATAAAATTGCAAATTTAATGCAAAAGTCTTTAAATATGCTGTTTTATTAAATTAATTTGCAATCAAATAGGTAGGCAAACTGGATTTGAAACTAGAAAGTTTATTTTGAATGATTTCGTTTAAAAGCAGTTGGCTGCTACTTAAACATCTGTATCTTTTCCTGAGATTGTATATCTGATAAGCTTTCTAAGTTGTTTTTGATATTAATGTCATGTCTTACATTCAAGTGTATCAATAAAAACTCACAAAGCTCACAAAAGTACCATAGGCATATAGTTCTGATCAAATATTTCTTTCATTATTTAACAAAATCAAGATACTCAAGGGAAATTCACATTCTGGGAATACAGTACTGTATAGTTAGCACTGATGTCTGTACCATAGATGGCAGAGTGCCAATTACAGTAATAGGATAATTTAGCCTTCACACATATTAAAATATGGCTTATGTTATGATTAAAACACTGGCTTGTAAGAGATCCAAAATCTGTATTCTGCTTCATATGATGTCTGAATTGACTACTTATTGTATTTACACTTATTTCCATACTGTAGAAACATAGAGTTGGAAGATGTAATCATCCTTGTTTCTTATGCAGTACACATAGATGTCAAAAAGCTTTTTCTTATTTATTTTCCTGGGTTGAAATAAAATGCTCAGTAATATCAAGTGAACAAATGTGATAGATGAAATTTCCAGGGAGGGAAATAGCTACCCTTTTTCATCCAGCCAATTTCATCTATCCATGCTAGAGGTATCATCTGTTGAGCAACCTTGACTTAGAATGGAGCAGGTTATCTTACTGCCATTGCTTCTTTTTTCCCTCTGGCTATGTAGGATTCATCTGATAATCCATTGTGCATTAAATGAATGGTCTACAATGAGTTGTTCAATAACTTTTAAGTATTTGTTCTGTTTTGTGTTAGCATTTTCTAATCTTCTTTGCCTGGTTAATAAGCCAAAAGTCATATTAGGTAATTTTGTCTGTATATTCTTTTAAGTGTCCCTGGTGTCTATATAACACTGGATAAAAAGGATTGTGTAGAATAGTATTTAATACTTTGCATAATGTGCTTATGCTGAAATCACTATTATAATTATAGAGAACACTTTGCAACTATTACTGAAAGTATTTGCCTTTGTTTTATCAAAGTGCTTGCTTTTTGCATTACCTTTTTGAGTTGCATTACGATAGATTTACTGCCAGATTTAATTTTAGAAATAAACCTAATTCAATGTTGATTCAGTTGAAAATCAATTTAGATTTCAAATATTTTGAAATATTCATTATGTTTGCTAACTTGAGCCCAAATCCTGTATCTGTTTACCCAGAAATGAATTCTATTAAGACTAATAGAATTCTGTAATGATACATTAACAGAATTCTATAAATGTATAGAATGATATTGGTAGGAGTATATGGCAATGTGTAAAACTATGTTTATTTTAGAATTCAAGTCTATTAAAAAAGAAAGTCATGGCAACCACAATCTGTCAAGTAATCAATTGTTGGATAACATTATGTGTTGTAAATGTTCAGAGAATAGATTTTGGTGTATACAGGCTTTTTAAAAGCAAACTTTCTCATTTCCTTTGGTCTTCTGCTATCCCTGAAAAATCACTCTAGAAGGTGTCTCTTTCAATTTTTGAATCAATCATTTTCTTCCATTCCAGCTTACTTGAAGCTATGCTAAACACTTTCTGATCTGAAAGAGAGCTTTTAAAGTAGAGCAGATAACTACAAGAGAAGAGGAGAGAAAAATACTCTTCGTCAAATTTCCAGAGTTTTAAACCAACAGATTTAATTAAATTTGAAAATATTTCAGTTTTGGTTAATTATTATATAAAGTTACCATTTACTTACAACTTATTGTTTATGAGTTATAAGCTAAATCTTTAACATAGGTCTTTTATTTTAGCATTGCTTCTCCGTACTGAAGGAGCGGGTCCAGCAGTCACATGGGTTGCTCATGTCCAATCCGGTGGAACTGAGCCTAGTATTAAAAAAGCTTGCCGGATCCGCCCCTTCCCCAGAATTCGCTCAGTTCGCATATCCTGCGGTTGTATTGTGATAGCTCGTTCAACATTCGTTCAACATTCTAACACCTTCCCTTCGATCTTTTCCTTCAAAAATAGTAAGACTGTTTATCCTTATTGGTTTTACTTGCACTAATAGCGCCAGCCGTTTGCGGCTCGGTTTTTTTCCCTTGGAGAAGTTGCGGTTTCGTTTTCCCCCGGCGGTTTTGCCGTGTACGATCCCCGCGGCCGCTTGTGGATTCTTTTAATCCTTTGGCCTGGAGGTTCTAGTGCAAGTATTAATTGATTGCCTTATTGATTCTGTATTGCATATATATATTAAAGGGCTTGAAAAAATACCTCCTGCGGAGTGAGACGGCTTTCTAGTCTCCTGGACTTAGTCGATCGCTTCCCCTTTAAGGCATATTCGGAGCGATTTTTCGGCGCGAAGGCCTTCGCGCCCCTTTTAAATCTAGGCCTCTCGTGTTGGCCTCCTGCCAGCCGCGTAGGCCTCAGTCCACCGCGTGGATCCCGGAGCGGGCCTTGGGGGTCCCAGGCTAAATTCTCCACCGGCTAAGCCTCCAACCAGAGTGCCTTGGTTTACTTAATTGAAAAGTTTAGGGAGGCTGGCCCCGCTGGATTTGGGGGCACGAACTCTGGGTTTGCCCAGATTGTCCTCACGTCTCAGCAGCTTCGAGGCCTCGAAGCAGGATCCATTCCTCTTGGGAAGTCCTTCAAATTCTTCTCCTTTTCTATTCAGTTATTGGCTCAGCCTTGTCTTCTGTTAATTTTCAGACTATGGCTTCCTTTCCCAAGAGAGGCACAACTAAAGGTCCCAGAGAGGCCAGGCCTACAGGCGATGAGATTACTAGTATCCCCCAGGCCTCTTCCTCCTCTTCTCCTGGGGCCCGCCCCTCGACTAAGGTCACCAGGGCCGAGAAGAGAAGGGACCTAGCCCTACAAAGAATCCATGACAAATCAGCAAAACGTTTAAAAGTGCAGGCCCAAGTACTCAGTAGTCAAGACCCCCCAGAGGCTTCTAGTATACCTCCTTCTGGGGTCCCTGTGTTATCTCTGGATGAGCCTAACCTAGACAGACCCCAACCTAACCTATGGGGCATAGGGCCAGAGGAACCAGATATTATTGAAGATTCCTCCCAGCCAGGATCCTCCCAGGCCTTTAGGGATTCTTCTGCCATTCCTGCTGATATTTCTAATTTACCTCCTGAGTTCCAATCTATTTTTGCTGTGTTGTCTAAGGCCATTGATGCCAAACTCTCTTCCATCAATGAGCTTCCCTTACCTCCTCCTCCTTCTCGTCCCTCCCGCCCCTTGGGTTCTTCCCCAGCGGTTAGGGCTCCTATTCAGGATGATTCAGATTCCTCTCAGGACGAATATGAGGATATGGAGGATGATGAGGACCCTTTCCAAGGGCTATCAGATGATGAGGAATCCCAAATAAAGGTTCCTTCTCCAATTACCATTTTCCCTTCTCAATTATTCAAATCTCTCCTCCTCAAAGCTAGGATTTCTACGGGATTAGCGGCCCAGGAGAAACAAGCCTCCACTTCCACTGATCCCCCGGAGGAGAATTTACCTTATTTCACTGAGGAACAGGAGGATAACGAGGTAATTCCTATGCCTAAATTGTTTAAAGATGCCTTACTCAAACAGTGGGATTTCCCAGCCTCTAGTCTTAATCCCTCCACTAAAGACAGGAAGTTGTACAAACTTTCCTCTTCCTATGAAGAGCTTCTATCCTTTCCCAAACCGGATGAACCTGTCAAGATCCTTCATTCGGCAGCGGCTGTGCCGGGAGAGGCGGAGGAAGTCCTCCGCCCAGAGGACAAGCGCATTGAACAAATGCTCAAAAGAGGATTCACGGCAGATTCCTGGGCCATTAAAAGTTCTGCAGCAGCCTCCTTTTTCTCCAGAGCCATGCTGCTGTGGCTTCGCCAACTTCAACAGCATATTCCTCCCGATGACTTGAGAGGTCAACAAGACTTCAACAAGGTCTTTGCAGCTGCCCAGTACGTGGCTGATGCCACCTTGCAATCTACCAGATTTTCTGCTAAGTCTATTGCAGCTTCTACAACGGCGAGGAGACTCCTATGGATTCGCCCTTGGCAAGCGGGAGTACGCCAGAAGTGGCAGTTATCCCAGGGACCCTTAAAGCGCGACCTTCTTTTCGGTGATCTTCTGGATCCACTCCTCACGGAAACCACGGATAAGAAGAAAGTTTTGGGTCCAACCACAAAAAAGGCTACCAAAACGCAGTCCTTTCGTCGCCCGGGGCGCCAGCAAGATCAAGCTGCTTCCTATCAGAGATCTCCAGGTCAGTATTCCCCCCGCTTTCGTTCCCAAAGTAGGAACTCCAGGGGTAGAGGTTTTCGCTTCCAAAGGGGAGCTTCTTCTAACAGGGCCTCAAAAAAACCTAGATGGTAATCTTTCCTCTATTCCCATAGGGGGTCGCCTAGCTCATTTCGCCTCAAATTGGCGTCTCACCTCCAAGGACCCCTGGGTCATTGACACTGTTCAAACTGGCCTTCTTTTAGAATTTATTTCTCCTCCCCCCAAACGTTTTATTTCCTGCCCTGCTCCCAGGTCCTCCTCAGATTGTAACCGTATGGAGGAGGCCATTTCTCATCTATTGTCCATCAGAGCCATTCAACCGGTTCCTTCCGGTCAGAAGGGCCTAGGTTTTTACTCCATTTTATTTATGGTTCCAAAATCCTCCGGAGGTTGGAGAGCTATTTTGGATTTAAAGAAACTAAACCTATTCATCAAATATAGGAAGTTTAAAATGCACTCCTTATCTTCTATTTTGGCCGCCATTCACTCCGGAGATTTCATGGTCTCCTTAGACCTCACTGAGGCCTACCTTCACATCCCTATAGCCAAATGCCACAGGAAGTTTTTACGTTTTTCCTTTCAAGGCAGGCATTTCCAGTATAGGGCGATGCCATTTGGCCTTTCCTCGGCCCCTCGGGTCTTTACAAAGCTCTTGGGGTCCCTGGCGGCCTATATCCGGGCGTCTCCCATTCACATTTTATGTTATCTTGATGATATTTTGATTCATGGGAACTCCCTAGAGAAAGTGAAAACAGACCTTTCTGTCACCATGTCAGTCCTTCAGGACCATGGTTTTTCCATCAACTTTGAAAAAAGTCACCTCCAACCTTCCACATCCATTTCTCACCTGGGTTCCATTATCAATTCAGAATCTTCCCAGGTTTTTCTCTCTCCCGAGAGAAAACTCAGTATAGGGGAGTTAATTTCTAACATTTTATCTAATTCTTCAGTATCCATAGTAACTCTGTCTTCCCTTTTGGGGAAGATGGTGTCATGCATAGGCATCATTCCCTGGGCTCGCCTTCATGCTAGGGAACTCCAGTGGCTCCTATTACCCTTTCAGAGATCGGGGCACAGCAACTCAAATCAGCGCATTGTCATCCCGCCAAGTGTTCGCAGATCCTTCAAGTGGTGGAAGTCTCCGGCCATGGACAAAGGATCCCCGTTCAGATGCCCGGATCAATTTGTCATCACCACAGATGCCAGTCTATCGGGATGGGGCGCCCACGCCCAGGGGATGATAGCCCAGGGCACGTGGTCCCCGGAGGAAGCTTCCAGGCCAATCAATTGGCTAGAGTTAAGAGCCGTTTCCCTGGCTCTGAAGCATTTCTCTCCTCGCATCCCCAACCGGCACGTTCTCATTCTCACCGACAACATTGCCACAAAAAGCCATATCTGCAGACAGGGGGGCACGAGATCCAAAGCTCTCATGAGGGAGGCCCTCAAGTTAGGCCTTTGGGCGGAAAAACATCTTCGGTCGCTCCTAGCCGACCACATCTCGGGGAGCCTCAACGTCCAGGCGGACTGGCTATCTCGAGCAACGATAGACCCAGGAGAGTGGAACCTCCATCAGGACCTGTTCCATCAAATCAGCCTCAGATTCGGCCTACCAGTCCTGGATCTCTTCGCGACCAATGCGAACGCCCAACTCCCTCGCTTCTTTTCCAGATTTCCATCCCCGGGAGCGGAAGCAATCAATGCCCTCCGGAGTCCATGGCCTCCAGGCCTACTCTACGCATTTCCTCCAATTCCAATTCTCCCGGACGTGATTCACAAGGTTCTCACCGAGAGGGCCCGAGTAATCTTAATCGCCCCTCATTGGCCCCGCCGGCCCTGGTTCGCGGATCTCCAACAGCTGTCCGTCCAGGACCCTTGGCGACTCCCCGTTTCGGGGGATATGCTGCGGCAGGGGGCCTCATTCCATCCAGACCCGGAGTGGTTCCACCTCACCGCCTGGCTGTTATCAGGAGAGACTTAGAACTGCGTGGTCATGACCCCGATTCAGTGGAGGTCATTTTAAAGGCCAGAAGGGGCTCGACCAATCGAATCTACGACCACACGTGGTCCAAGTTTCACCAGTGGTGTCTACAGGAAGGTCTCTCCCCTCTGTGCATCCCCATACACAGAATTATTTCCTTCCTTATGCAAGGCTTCCATAAAGGACTTTCCACCAGCACCCTCCGGCGGCATCTGGCAGCCATTTCATCTGTCCTAGGGGGTCCCCGCAGACAGCCTCTTCGCTCCTTCCCTGAAGTTCAGGAATTCCTCAAGGGCATAGCCAACCTCAGACCCTCCAAGGTCCACAGGTATCCATCCTGGGATTTGCCACGGGTTCTCCATTCCCTCACGCAGGCACCATACGAACCCCTAAAATCGGCGTCCCTCAGGTACCTATCCTTTAAGGTAGCATTCCTGGTGGCTATTACCTCTGCCCGACGCATTTCGGAGCTGGCTGCCCTCTCAATCAGGCAGGACCTTTGTCAATTCCATCAGGACAAGGTAGTCTTGCGACTGGACCCCACCTTCTTACCCAAGGTCAGTTCCATGTTCCACAGATCTCAGGATATTGTCCTACCTTCCTTCTGCCTCCAACGAGACCATCCCTTGGCAATTAGATGGCACACCCTGGATCTCATCAGAGCGCTGAGAATCTATATCCAACGCACAGGACCCTTTCGAAGGTCAGAAGCACTTTTCATAGCCTATCATCCCAGAGTCATGGGGGCCAAAGTGTCTTCAACAGTAATAGGCCGTTGGATCAGAGGGACTATATCTAAGGCCTATGAGTCGGCCTCCCTCTCAGTTCCAAGGAACATCACAGCGCATTCCACCAGGAGCGCAGCCACCTCGGCCGCTTGGGCGACTCAAGCCCCGTTGGAGGAGGTCTGCAAAGCAGCCACTTGGGCCTCGCCAAATTCCTTCATCAGGCACTACAAGATTGATTCTTACGCTTCAGCGGACGCTGCCTTCGGCAGAAGGGTACTCCAATCCGTTATCTCACACGATAGCAATCTAATCCCACCCTAGGGACCATCTATTGGGTATGTCCCATGTGACTGCTGGACCCGCTCCTTCAGTACGGAGAATAGGCGTTGATTGCTTACCTGAACGCCTCTTCTCGTACGGTGAGCGGGTACAGCAGTCACTTCCCGCCCTTGTATGTGTCTTTTTTACCTTTCTATAATTCTTTTTCCTCTAACAATAAGAGTTGAACACTACAGAGCTTCACAACTGAGCCTAGTCTATGGATTCGCGAATTCTGGGGAAGGGGCGGATCCGGCAAGCTTTTTTAATACTAGGCTCAGTTCCACCGGATTGGACATGAGCAACCCATGTGACTGCTGTACCCACTCACCGTACGAGAAGAGGCGTTCAGGTAAGCAATCAACGCCTATTTTGTCTGAATACACTTATGCCTATAAATCCTTTTCTCCAATATGCTAACATTTAATGTAATGTTTTTAAGATTATACTTTGAATCATTCTGTAAGTACAAATCTGTCAGTTTTAAGCATTTGTCAGGCCACAGGACCTTTATTGTTGTAGTACTTTGTGTGGAGTTTCAGCAAAAGTTACTAGACGACTTCTTATCAGAACTAAATCTCAGCTCAATCTGGTTTTTTTCCCTTCTTAGTTGAATTTGTTGGTTATTGCAATAGTGGGGAAGACCTGCCATCTTGTAGAGGTGGCCTTCATGGAGTCAGGCAAGATTTATCACTAAAGAGTTGAGGTCATTATCACTGATAAATGCTAAGCGGAATTTAATATCAATCCAATAGATGTAGCTTCTTTACATATAAATTCCCTGGAAATTAACACAGAAAATTGTAAAACAGAGTCGACTGACAACGAGTCAGTCGAGGTGACTGGGCCACGTACTTGTCCACCTGTCTGGGAAGAGTTTGATCTGGTGACACCTGATGAAGTGGACAAGGCCATCAGAGCTGTGAGTTCTGCCACCTGTTTACTGGATCCGTGTCCCTCCTGGTTGGTCTCGGCCAGCAGGGAGGTGACACGGAGCTGGGCCCAGGAGATTACCAACGCTTCCTTGGGGAGGGGAGTCTTTCCAACACTCTATAAAGAAGCGCTCGTGCGCCCCCTCCTCAAGAAGCCCTCCCTGGACCCAGTCGTACTTAATAACTATCGTCCAGTCTCCAACCTTCCCTTTATGGGGAAGGTTGTCGAGAAGGTGGTGGCACTCCAGCTCCAGCGGTCCTTGGAAGAAGCCGATTATCTAGGTCCCCGACAGTCAGGTTTCAGGCCCGGTTACAGCACGGAAACCGCTTTGGTCGTGTTGATGGATGACCTCTGGCGGGCCCGGGACAGGGGTTTATCCTCTGTCCTGGTGCTCCTCGATCTCTCAGCGGCTTTCGATACCATCGACCATGGTATCCTTCTGCACCGGTTGGAGGGGTTGGGGGTGGGGGGCACTGTTCTCCAGTGGTTCTCCTCCTACCTCTCTGACCGGTCACAGTCGGTGTTAGTGGGAGGTCAGAGGTCGGCTCCGAGGTCTCTCCCTTGTGGGGTGCCTCAGGGGTCGGTCCTCTCCCCCTTGCTATTTAACATCTACATGAAACCGCTGGGTGAGATCATCCAAGGACATGGGGTGAGGTATCATCAATATGCCGATGATACCCAGCTTTACATCTCCATCCCATGCCCAGTCAACGAAGTGGTGGAAGTGATGTGCCGGTGCCTGGAGGCTGTTGGGGCCTGGATGGGTGTCAACAGACTCAAACTCAACCCGGATAAGACGGAGTGGCTGTGGGTTCTGCCTCCCAAGGACAATTCCATCTGTCCGTCCATCACCCTGGGGGGGGAATTATTGACCCCCTCAGAGAGGGTCCGCAACTTGGGCGTCCTCCTCGATCCACAGCTCACATTAGAAAACCATCTCTCAGCTGTGGCGAGGGGGGCGTTTGCCCAGGTTCGCCTGGTGCACCAGTTGCGGCCCTATCTGGACCGGGACTCATTGCTCACAGTCATTCATGCCCTCATCACCTCGAGGTTCGACTACTGTAATGCTCTCTACATGGGGCTACCTTTGAAAAGTGTTCGGAAACTTCAGATCGTGCAGAATGCGGCTGCGAGAGCAGTCATGGGCTTACCTAGGTATGCCCATGTTTCACCATCACTCTGCAGTCTGCATTGGCTGCCGATCAATTTCCGGTCACAATTCAAAGTGTTGGTTATGACCTTTAAAGCCCTTCATGGCATCGGACCAGAATATCTCCGAGACCGCCTCCTGCCGCACGAATCCCAGCAACCGATTAGGTCCCACAGAGTGGGACTTCTCCGGGTCCCGTCAACTAAACAATGTCGGTTGGCGGGTCCCAGGGGAAGAGCCTTCTCTGTGGCGGCACCGGCTCTCTGGAACCAACTCCCCCCGGAGATTAGAACTGCCCCTACTCTTCCTGCCTTCCGAAAACTCCTTAAGACCCACCTTTGCCGTCAGGCATGGGGAAACTAAACATCTCCCCTGGGCACGTTAAATTTATATATGGTATGTTTGTGTGTGTGTTTGCTATTACATGGGGTTTTCTTAAATCGTTAAATATTTTAATTAATTGGATTGTTGTGACTGTTTTACTTGTTGTGAGCCGCCCCAAGTCTTCGGAGAGGGGCGGCATACAAGTCCAACTAATAAATAAAATAAATAAAATAAAAATACAGTATAAGAATTTGCATACCTATTGTTCAAGACTATACCATTTAACAGTTTCGGACAATATATTGGCAATTTTTCTTAACATATACTGTTGGCAACTCAGCCTGTACATTTGTGTACACACAAATACATAATGACATAGATCTTGTTCCAAGTATACTGTGACAAGAAGTTCTTAGGAAATATTTTCACCGATATAGGGATTAAGCCTTTCCTATAAATATGCCCTTGAGCCTTGCAGGATCAACTACTGATGATCAAGGCAACCCTAACCCTAAGTTTGAGTTTGTTGACACCCATCCAGTCCCCAACAGCCTCCAGGCACTGGCACATCACTTCCACTGCTTCGTTGACTGGACATGGGGTGGAGATGTATAATTGGGGGGAGAGGACCGACCCCTGAGGCACCCCACAAGGGAGAGACCTAGAGGTCGACCTCTGACCCCCCCACTAACACCAACTGCGACCGACCGGAGAGGTAGGAGGAGAACCACTGAAGAACAGTGCCTCCCACTCCCAACCCCTCCAGCCGGCGCAGAAGGATACCATGGTCGATGTGTCCTGTGTTCCAGGATTTTTGGAAGATAATGAGTAGTGGTTCTGTGATGGTATCTGCCAGTTCTTTTAGGAATCTAGGATGTAGTCCATCTGGCCATGGCGATTTGTACTCATCGAATTCCCGCAAGTGGTCCCTTACTGTGTTTTTATTTATTTTGAGTTCTGTTCCAAAACTGTTTTTTGCAGCTGTGTTGCATGTTTATTGGTTCGTGGTTTCTTTTTGTGTGAAGAGTGATGTAAAATAGGTGTTGAGCAGCTGTGCTTTGTTTCTATTATCTATGATTTCTTTGCTGTCTTCTCTTTTTAGTGTAGTGAGAGTTTCCTTAATTTTCTTCTTGTTTATGTGTTGGAATACATTTTTTGTTGTCATTGACTTTCGTTGCAAGGTTTTGTTTATATTGGGCCTTTGCTGTCCTTATTTTTTGTTTGCAGATTCTTACTGTTTGTTGAAATTCTGCCTTGATTATGTGTCCCTCTTTCCATTTTTTGTATTTGACTTTTTTTAATTTAGATTGTCTGTGAGGTCTTTGTTTAGCCATGCTGGTTTCTTTTTAGATTTCCTGTTTTTCTTTTTCATAGGGATTGTGCTATTTTGGGCTTTTATGAGTGTGCTTTTCAGGGTCTCCCAAGCCTCTTGTATGGATTTACCATTTTTTAAAATAATAATAATAATAATAATAATAATAATAATTATTATTATTATTATTATTATTATTATTATTATTATTATTATTTAGATTTGTATGCCGCCCCTCTCCGGAGACTTGGAGCAGCTCACAACAACAAAATACAGTACAAATCTAATGACTAAAAACAGTTTAAAACCCATTGATATAAAAAAACAATCATACATCCCAAAGAAACCATACATAAAATGGAACAGCTTTAGGATTTATTTCCAGGGGATCTTTTTCAGGTTTTCTCTGAGTTTATTGAAGTCCACTTTTCTGAAGTCCGGGACTTTAGTGATGTTGGGTCCAGCTGTTAGTGTTTGCATCATATTGAATTTTAGGATGACGTGATCACTCTCTCCCAATGTCCCTCTTACTTCTACTCCTATCATTTCTTCTCTGTTTGTAAGTATTAGGTCTAATGTTGCAGACCCTCTGGTTCCTACTTTCACTTTTTGGGCTGCAAAGTTATCTGCAAGGCTGGTTAAGAATCTAATTGACTTTTTGCTTGGTGCTGAGTTGGTTTTTCAATTGATGTCGGAGAAGTTAAGGTTCTCCATTATTATTGTGTTGTACTTTTTACATATTTCTGTTAACTGGCTTGTAAAAAGGTTGTCCATTGTTTCAGTTTGGTTTGGTGATCTGTAGTATACTCATTGTTGTGTCACACTTTTTGTCTTAAGTCATGTTCGCCTCGTGCATTAGTATTTCTAGTTCACCCTGTTTGTCCCCCCAGGGTTTGTGTATTTGGGTAAAGGCATTTGAGTTGTTTCTGGCTGATTCTGGGTGGCCATTTTGTATCCTCAGATTGGTGTTTGAGCTTGACTTGTTCCCCATCCTTATTTTGTTCACTGTTTGATCTCATAGTTTGGTCACCCACTCTCGGTCTTAGGTTAAAGCCCTCCTGAGAAATTGGGCTAGTCGGTTTCCCAGGAGATTATTCCCAGCCCTGGTGAGGTGTAGCCTGTCCCTTGCTAGAAGCCCATCTTGGAGATACTGTATTGTAGGCTGTATCAATGAAACCAAGTTCTTTTGCTGACACCAATCCTTTAGCCAATGATTTATTTGTGGAATTTTGTATTCTCTTGATGGGTGTTGTCCTCTTGTGGGTAGAATGGAAGAAAAAACAACCTGTGCATCTATGTCTCTGACTGTGTTGCCCAATTGGTCGTAGTCTCTCATTATTGCATTTAAGTCCTTTCCTGTGTCATTTGTTCCCACATGGATTACCATAATCATGTCCCCGCAGATCAGATGAGCCAGTGAGGGCCAGGAGCTGCCTCTCATTCTATCTTTGTATAGCCTTAGGGTATATATCTGTTTCCTGCACCTGGAGGTGTTTCCAGTACATTCTTGCCAGCCCCAGTCTGGTCCACAAATCCAGGCAATCTCACAGCTGAGGGACCCTCTCTTACACAGCTCACTTTGTGGCTATGCAGCAGGCAGCAACCATGGTTTGCCCTCCACCAGGCGTGGAGCTGGGGTTTTATTCATTCATTCATTCATTCATTCACTCACTCACTCACTCACTCACTCACTCACTCACTCACTCACTCACTCATTCATTCGTCTTCTATGCCACCCAATCCTGAAGGACTCAGGAGTGCTGCTCAGGCTGCTGCTACAATGAGGCAGAAAGCCATGTGGCACATTGGAATTGGCTCCCCCTACCTCTGCCAGGCTGCTGGGCATGCTATATCTGCTGCTGCTGGCCTCTCCGGGGTTCTTTGCCCTCCTGCCTGTGCTGTTCTCAGCAGCTGTGCTGGGATGTTCCTACCTGGTATGGGGAAACTTGGCCCAGATCTCTGGAGCATCTCCCTCACCACTGGCATGCCAGGGCCCCCTTTGTCAGTGGTTGTGCTGTCCTTTGAAAGCTCCGTAGTGGCCCTGTAGTGGGATGGAGGAGAGAGGGGAAGATTGCCTCTTCCTCCTTTGCATCCCAAAATCCTGTCTTCCCTGGCCGTTGAGTCCCTGGCCTGCACTTATCTCACTGGACCAAGATGCACAACTCAATGTTACCCATGGAGACCTACTAGTGCGTTTATGGTGAACATATGGCACGGGTGCCATAGGTGGCACGCAGAGCCATATTTGGTGGCACGTGAGCCATTGTCCTATCTCAGCTCCAACGTGTGTGCTGGTCAGCTGATTTTTGGGTCACACAGAAGCTCTGGGAGATTGTTTTTAGCTTCCGGGGGGGGGGGGGTTACTCTTTCCCAGCTCCAGGGAAGCCTTCGGAGCCTGTGGACGGTGAAACATATGAGCCTACTGGGCCCAACAAAAGAAAATCTTATTTTTTCATGTAACTATACCTCTTTGGGCATCTGCATTCACAAGATCCTCTTACTTTTTTCACTTTAGGCATCCAGTTTACAGTATTAGCAATTTAAACATTTCTTCCTGGCTTGAGTAGAAATTGAAAGGTAGGCATCATCCCCAGGATCATACGCACATTGGACAAAAACATTTCTTGCCACAGCTATAGAAGAATCAAATAAGGATTCTACGGAAAGGCGGTACCCATAGATTTTATTTAGAAGTATATACTTGAAGAACTATAATTACATTTAAAGCAGTTAGATGATAATTTTTAATCTCATTAATAAGGATTTAATCTCATTAATTGTTTTATAAATCAATTTTTAAATGTATACTGCTCAAAAATATAAAGGGAACACTTAAATAACACCTTCTAGATCTGAATGAATGAAATATTCTCATTGAATACTTTGTTCTGTACAAAGTTGAATGTGCACAAGAGCATGTGAAATTGATTGTCAATCAGTGTTGCTTCCTAAGTGGACAGTTTGACTTCACAGAAGTTTGATTTACTTGGAGTTATATTGTGTTGTTGTTTAAGTGTTCCCTTTATTTTTTGAACAATGTATAAGCCTTGTGGTTATACAAAATATAGGTCTGTTTCTCAATGTTTTGATTATATTCCTGGTTGTACTCTTTATTAAAGGTTACTATTATATAGAATAATACTGTAGCATTTAGGAAGATGGAAATTGAACTTTCTTGATATGTATTTATTTTTGTGAAATAACTGCTTTAAAATATGAATGTTGATAAAATTTTGGGTAATAAAGCTTATTAGGGAAGTTAACATTCTGCCAGATAAAATAGAAAATTTGTTCTAGGAATGTGTTTAGTACTACATACAGCGGTTCATTTAGTGACCGTTCGAAGTAGCAACAGCACTGAAAAAAGTGACATACAACCCTTGCAGCATCCCATGGTCACATGGTCAAAAGTCAGATGTTTGGCAACTGGTTCATATTTATGACAGTTGTAGAGTCCTGGGGTCATGTGATCAACTTTTGCAACCTTCTGACAAGAAGTCAGTGGGGGAACCAGATTTACTTAACAACCATATTTCTAACTTAACAAATGGCCCTACCGTGTTTTCCCCAAAATAAGACCCTGTCTTATATTTTTTTGAACACTAAAATAAGCGCTTGGCCTTATTGCCATGCATTCAAATGTCCGATAGGGCTTATTGTCAGGGGATGTCTTATTTTGGGGGAAACAAAACGGTGGCAAGAAAAATTGGGGCAAACTCACTTAGCAACATAAATTTTGGGCTCAATTGTGATCAAACCTTGAAGACTACCTGTATCTATGCATTACATGTGTATACATATACTTTAAAATTATATTAAAACTGGTACTGTTAATATACAGGTAAAACTTGAGTTATGACAGCAAATAGGACCAAAATTTCCATCAGTAAGTGACACTGTTATAAATATAACTGCATCTCTTAGTAGAGCAATTTCTAGTGTGCTGTCCAGTCAGTGAAGCAGTGGAAGTGATGTGCCGGTGCCTGGAGGCTGTTGGGGTCTGGATGGGTGTCAACAGACTCAAACTCAATCCTGATAAGATGGAGTGGCTGTGGGTTTTGCCTCCCAAGCACAATTTCATCTGTCCATCCATTACCCTGGGGGGGGAGTCATTGACCCCCTCAGAGAGGGTCCGCAACTTGGGCGTCCTCCTCGATCCACAGCTCACATTAGAGAAACATCTTTCAGCTGTAGCGAGGGGGGCATTTGCCCAGGTTCGCCTGGTGCACTAGTTGCGGCCCTATTTGGACCGGGAGTCACTGCTCACAGTCACTCATGCCCTCATCACCTCGAGGCTCGACTACTGTAACGCTCTCTACATGGGGCTACTTTTGAAAAGTGTTTGGATACTTCAGATCGTGCAGAATGCAGCTGCGAGAGCAATCATGGGCTTCCCTAAATATGCCCATGTTACAGCAACACTCCGCAGTCTGCATTGGTTGCTGATCAGTTTCCGGTCATAATTCAAAGTGTTGGTTATGACCTATAAAGCCCTTCATGGCACTGGGCCAGATTATCTCAGGGACCGCCTTCTGCCACACGAATCCCAGCGACCAGTTAGGTCCCACAGAGTGGGCCTTCTCCGGGTCCCGTCAACTAAACAATGTCGGTTGGCGGGGCCCAGGGGAAGAGCCTTCTCTGTGGCGGCCCCGGCCCCCTGGAACCAAGTCCCCCCAGAGATTAGAATAGCCCCCACCCTCCTTGCCTTTCGTAAGCTGCTCAAAACACACCTCTGCTGTCAGGCATGGGGGAACTAAGATACTCTTTCCCCCTAGGCTTTTACAATTTATGCATGGTATGTTTGTATGCATGATTGGTTTTATAACAAGGTTTTTAGCTGTTTTAGTATTGGATTTTTACATTCTGTTTTTGTCACTGTTGTTAGCCGCCCCGAGTCCACGGAGAGGGGCGGCATACAAATCCAATAAATAAATAAATAAATCATTAAGTGAGGGAAGCATGGCACAAGTACAGCAAAGCTTGAGGAGGGTGTACAAGTGTGATGCTGCCTGGTAAAAAAGGATGCCTGGCAGGGTGGGCTTCAAAATTTTTAGCAAGGGGTTCTCCGCCTGTTTGCTGAGTGGTTGTGGGCATGGCCTAGTTGGCCTCCTGCTCTATGGTGGGGGCTCAGGAGGCCCCCTGAAGGCTGGAAAGGGAAGAGCCTTCTCTGTGGCGGCCCCGACTCTCTGGAACCAACTCCCCCCAGAGATTAGAACTGCCCCTACTCTCCCTGCCTTCCGTCAACTCCTTAAAACCCACCTTTGCCATCAGGCATGGGGGAACTGAAATACCTCCCCCGGGCATGTACAATTTATGCATGGTATGTTTGTGTGTGTGTTTGTTAATAAATGGGGTTCTTTTTAAATCTTTTTAAATATTTTAAATTTATTTGGATTTGTTATGATTTGCTGTATCTTGCTGTGAGCCGCCCCGAGTCTGCGGAGAGGGGCAACATACAAATCTAAATAATAAATAAATAAATAATAAAAACTATCTGCCCTTTTGGACTGTAGCTTTCATATTTGTTAAAAATTTCAGAAGCCTTTGGTAATGAAATATGCATGTCTACAGAGTAAAAATGTCTTGTGCTTACTGAACTGAAAACCTCCCTTGAATCTCATGGAAATTATTGCCAGGTTTTGTTGGCTTTGGGGTAGCCTTTCTTGACTTGGTGTCCTCAAGTAGCATTAACATTATTCTCTTTAAATATTCCAATCAGCTTTATGCTTCAGTGACTTTCCCAAATTCTGGATTGTTTTGCTGTAGTTCCACTTCATATGAAGGAACTGTCTCAGTTGAGTGATCTTAGCAAACAGTGGATGATTGGAGTGCAGCCTTCTGATATCTTGGTTATTTTGAAAATATAGATTACCGGTATTTTGATTCTGTGGAGTCTTCGGTGTTCTCTGAGCTTGGTTGCTTGCAGATATTTTATTACCTGCTTAGGTAATATCATAAGTGTATTCCACAGTTCAATCCTGAGCTATGTATGCTTTCATCTATATTTATTCTGCCTATATCGGTAGCATATTATCAAATACCTCTGACAGAGAATATGGACTAGCGTCTACTTGCTTTAGAACTACAGTATATGTTAAATGAGTTGAGATGCAAGATGTGTGAAAGAATTCCTCTAACATTTAAAGTGGGTCTTTTATTGTTTGATTGTTTAAGCAGGTTTTAATAGCCTGAGTAACTTTGTTCTTGAATTAATATAGACAGGAGAGGAATGTTATGTACTGGATGTTGCTTCCAATACTTTCACTGAATTGTAAATTGGTTTGTGAGGTATAACTTCATTGAATAAATCTTCATCTAGATAAATCTTGTAAATCTGTCTTACTGCAGAATGCTCTCAATCCACCTTTTATTACTTTATAATATCTGTGCTGTTGCACCAGGTCAGTGATGACTAATCTTTTCGGCACTGAGTGCCGAAACTAATCAAGAGCGCTGGAAACTGGAAGAGAGTAGCTGGCCAGTGCATTGTGTGTGGTGGCCAGCTGCTCTTCTGGATTCCGTCGTGCACATGCACATTGGACAGCTGGTCTGGTGCACATGCATGCACCAGAACCCAGAAGAGCAGCTGCCTGCCGTGCATATATGTGCCAGACCAGCTAACCACTATGCATGTGCGTGTCAGGACCCAAAATAGCAGCTGGTGATGGCTCGCATGCCCACAGAGAGGGCTCTGCGTGCCACCTCTGGCATGCATGCAATAGGTTCACCATCACGGCACTAGGTTAACTCATTGCTGTATGTTTTTCTGTACAAATATTCCTCCAATACATGGAGTATTAAAACATATATTAAACAATGAGTGCTAAAAAGACAAATGTAAATGTACAGGTAGTCCTCAACTTATAGTCATAATTGAGCCTGGAATTAAGTTATGCTGGTTGTTAAGTGGGTCACCATGTGACTATGGCTGATTTCACAACCATTGTTGTGATCATAGTTAAAAAAATGTGGCAGTAGTTAAGAGAATACACTGTCACCAATGGGCATTTTTTGCTTAAGTAAACACCAGTTGTACATGACTATAAACAACTATAAATGTGGGCCGAATGTTGAGTGCCCAGAATACAATCACATGACTGTAGGGAGGGACAACAGAACTTCAAATCTGGGTCATAAGTAGTCCTGGGGAGGTCTGTTGTAACTTCGAACTGTTGCTAAGCAACTGGTCATAAAGTGAGGACTACTTGTACAATTTCCAAACAATCAAAAGGTACTAATTCTACTACATGCTGCTTTGGTCAGGTCACATCTTGATTACTGTATGTCCAATTCTAGGCATCTTCTTTTAATAAGTTTTCATAGAATGGCAAGAGGATCATTGAACTAAAAAACAATTAATTTTTTTGAGGACAGATTAAAGTGTTTTGAAAGGTTTAGTGTTTAGAAGAGAAGACTGGGAATATACAAGCACTCCTCAAATACTTGAATGTCCTATACTTCAGGATAAAGAATAACATTACATACAATGTGTACTGCAGTTGGATATTTGGAAACCTTCCAAACATTAAGAGTAGTGATGTGGAATGAGTTACCAGGGTGATGGTAAGCTCACTTTTGCTGGATCTATTAAATAGAGAGTCTTGGAAACCATCTGTCTTGCATGCTTTAATTTGAATTCCCACTTTTAGAACTTAACTATATTTAAAAGGTCACATTCAGTGCATTGTTTTTTGAGATGGAATCTTCTGGCAAAAAGCTGACTACAATAATATTCAAGTGCTGTAATTTAATTTAATCAATTTGATAGTTCATATGTCATAACATAGTAACTAAATTCAGTGCAGTTTAAAAAGATAATTTAAAAGTTGTATTTTTAAATAAATAATTGTTATAATTATTTTTAACATTTTTGGGAAAAATATTTTTACATTTTTGTAAATTCCTTAAGATTTATATTCCTATAGCTTGAAGTATGTTTATGTAGTATTTATATTGCTGTTTTAATGTTTAAATGTTTTCATTTTTTTCATAGAATATTTTAACTGGGACAACTACTTGAAAGAAACTGGGTCTGTAGCTGCCCCTTCACAGTGTTTCAGACAGGTGATAGTTTATTTTTATAATTAGAACCACTCCTAAAATGAATCTGTTTGTAAATTGTAGAACTGCCTTACAAGTGTAGTATTCAATGTAGCATGCACTTAATGTGGTACATGGTGTTCTGGATTCTGATTGGAAATTTGGTTAATTGGAAATAACGCTTACTGGATGCAAGTTATAACTCAATCTTTATGTCTCCTCACCTCCGTATTCAAAATGCATTATAGGCAGCCAAATTTTTTCCTCTCATTCCTTCACAATAAGTGCACACAAAAGCCTTCCACCAGACCTCCTCCCTTATCTTAAGATTTATAGCTAGGCTGCGTTAGTTCAAAGCAATAAAAACATCTGTTAAATAGCAAAGAAAAGATTAGCTTACTTCGTAGCTATATCGGCACACATCCATGATGGATTTACAGCATTGAAAACTCCTCTCTTCTTCTCTGCTAGCACCCTGACGTGATGAATAAACCACTTAAGTAATTAACCCGTTCCTCCCCTTAATATTTCTTCCCTGACACTTGTTCCCTGCGTCTCTGCATCCTCCTGAAATGCGGATTTAACCATCTATTATCTGTCTCTTCTTCACTGGAGTCTGGGCTCATAGCAATGTCCTGTGGCTGGCCTCCCACCTGTTCTGACACCTGTAACCCAGGACAGGCCACTAATTCACAAACATTATCTGAATCAGAATCTGCAAACTCCCTTCAACATTTTCCAACTGACCAGGAGTATTTACAACACATGGTATATTCATGTTAGTAAGAATTACTAATATAAGAAGCATTACTGTTAGACTTACATCCTCTTTTCATGTGGTAGGAAATTACAATCACCTTGTTTGATGTATCAAAACAAAAGTAGTATTAAATGCTTATTGCACAGAGAGATAAATAAATTTAGATTGCATGTGTTGATTTGTTATTTAAATGTAAAAAGATGCATTTATGAAACAAGTGTGATGTCATCTAGCCCAATTTTAGATGTTCATTCAATGCTCATTCATTAAATTCCCCATACTGGTCTATCTATATAATTTACTATCTAGAAAATTAAACTACTACAGTAATACCTTGCCTTACGAACTTAATTGGTTCCGGGACGAGGTTCGTAAGGTGAAAAGTTCGTAAGATGAAACAATGTTTCCCATAGGAATCAATGGAAAAGCCAATAATGCGTGCAAGCCCATTAGGAAAATCCAAAATATTAAGGCTTTAAAAAAAAAAAGCAGTAGCCAGACGAAGCTGAGGCGAACGGAGTTGGGGGAGGGAGTCCCAACGAAGCAAGGCAAAAAGAGCCTCTCTTGAGCTCCATGAGTCCCTGCCTCCCATTTTTGTCCCCCCCCCTGCTCATCTCCCCCACACCTTTCTCTTCCCTTGAGCTCCATGAGCCTTTCCCTCCCGTTTTTGTCCCTCCTACTCTGCTCATTTCCCCCACACCTTTCTCCTCTCTTGAGCTCCATGAGTCTTTTCTTCCCGTTTTTGTCCCCTCCCCACTTTGCTCATCTCCCCCGCACCTTTCTCCTCCCTTGAGCGCCATGAGTCTTTTCTTCCTGTTTTTGTCCCCCCCACTCTGCTTATCTCCCCCACACCTTTCTCCTCTCTTGAGCTCCATGAGTCTTTTCTTCCTCTTTTTGTCCCCCCCACTCTGCTTATCTCCCCCACACCTTTCTCCTCTCTTGAGCTCCATGAGCCTTTCCCTACCGTCTTTGTCCCCCCCAGTCTGCTCATTTTCCCCACACCTTTCTCCTCCCTTGAGCTCCATGAGTCTTTTCCTCCCGTTTTTGTCCCCCCCACTCTGCTCATCTCGCCCACATCTTTCTCCTCTCTTGAGCTCCATGAGCCTTTCCCTCCCGTTTTTGCCCACCCCACTCTGCTCATCTCCCCCATACCTTTCTCCTCCCTTGAGCTCCATGAGTCTTTTCTTCACATTTTTGTCCCCTCCCCCACTATGCCCAGTGGAGCGCCCGTTTTTGTAATCCTGGGATTCCCCTGAGGCTCCCCTCCATGGGAAACCCCACCTCCTGACTTCTGCGTTTTTGCAATGCTGTAGGGAAATCCCAAGAGGAGAATCTCAGGATCGCAAAAAGTATGGAGGTGTTTCTGTGTTTTTGCGATGGTGCGATTTTTCTGAGGCTTCCCTCGCTAGGAAACCCCACCTCCGGACTTCCGTTGTCAGCGGAGCACCCGTTTTTGCGATCCTGGGATTCTCCTCCTGGGATTTCTCTACAGCATCGCAAAAAACGCGGAAGTCAGGAGGTGGGGTTTCCCATTGAGGGGAGCCTCAGGGGAATCCCAGGATGACAAAAACTGGTGCTTGGCTTGCAACGAAAGTCCGGAGGTGGGGCATCCCAGCGGTGGTGGCAGGTTCGTAAGGCGAAAATAGTTTGTAAGAGGCAAAAAAATTCCGAACCCTGGGTTCGTATCTCAAAAAGTTCGTATGATGAGGTGTTTGTATCACGAGGTACTACTGTATATTTTTAAACTATATTGTAAACCTTTTGTTATCTTTCTTTTTGTAGTCTAAGATTCCCCCTAGCAATGATTTCAAAGTGGGTATGAAGTTGGAAGCTCATGATCCCCGGAATGTTACCTCTGTGTGTATAGCTAAAGTAATTGGAATCTCAGGTACTAGATTGAGGCTGCGTCTTGATGGAAGTGACAATAAAAATGATTTCTGGAGGCTAGTGGATTCCTCTGATATACAGCAAATTGGAACGTGTGAAAAGAAAGGAGGAATGCTTCAGCCTCCTCTGGGTAAGGAAACATAATTCAACTGTGTGATTTATATATATATATATATATATATATTGTATTTACGGTCAAAGACCATCAATATTGTATTAATAATAATTAAAAGGAAAAAGAACAGGAAACAGGACTTTTGGCTGAGCAACCAAGATTGACCCATTGTAACTATACAAGAGATGTACATATCTCGCTATGAAGGCACACATTTGCGACGAATCCCCGCTGCTGCTGTGCAGAATCTGGCCAACTGTGCCGTAATCCTGGCCTGCTCATCCCCAAGCAACCACCGGAGATAGGCAACGTCCAAGCGGCCAGGATATCCCTCAATAAGTGGTAGAATATGCTTTCTCCTAATGTCAGTGTAAAAGGAGCATCTCAGGAGCATGTGTCCCTCAGTCTCCACCTCTCCTGAACCACAAGGGCAAAATCTTTCAGTGGCTGGAATTCCCTTGTACTTGCCGTACAAAACTGCAGATGGAAGTGCACAGCATCATACAAGAGCAAATGCCTTTCGATGGCTTGCTGACTCTAGCTGTCCCAAGTATCTTGCAGGAGCCACAACATATCTAGTGCCATCTGGGGCCAGAAACAGCAGAGCTCTACCCAAGTCCTCCTGCCTCTCAATGTCCTCCACCCTTTGTCGCAAGGTCTGTCCTGCTAGATCATAGTTCATCTCAAGTATTAAATCTGGGGAGAAGCCTAATTTGTGAAGATTGAACTTGATGGCCTTAATCCATGAGGAGGAAAATTCATCGTGAAGGATTAACGGAGAAAGACCTTGCGGAAAAAAATTAAGTTTTAACCACATATTTAGAGACGCTATACAGATTCTTGCTTCGACTTTTATCAGTCCAGTCTCCAGGCGCAGAAATGCGTTTGAGACGCAACGTGGCATCTGGAGAATTGCTCTAATAAATTTGGATTGAACTAATTCTAGTGGTGTAAAGTAAAGCTGAAGCTGGTGGTCCAAGCAAGGACCCATAAAGAAGCTGAGCTAGCAACTTGGCCTTAAAAAGCTTGATAGCAGCAGGAACATAATAACCTCCCTTTGTGCGGAAAAAATTGAGAATGGAGCTCGCTGATCTTTGGCCCAAGGCAGCTGCATATTTTCCATGTGCTTTCCTTGAGCCATTGGCCTAAAAGACCACCCCCAGGTATTTAAAGGTGGTTACCTACTCTATTTTGTGCCCATCAAGATACCATGAGTAAATTTTGGGCCTTTTTGCAAAGGCCATGATCTTTGTTTTTTCATAATTTATACTCAGGTTATTGTTATTACAGTACTGAAGCAGGGCTCACAAGGCTCTTTTAAGGCCTACTGGCGTCCTGGAGAGGATCACGGCGTCATCTGCATAGAGCAAAAGGGCGATGTTTCGGTCACCTATTTTGGGGTGGTGGTGATTTGGTTTGTTCAACCATTTTGCCATGTTATTTATATAAAAGTTGAAAAGTACGGGGGCCAGGATGCACCCCTGTTTAACCCCTTTTTCAGTTTTAACTGGCTTTGAGAGGGACCCTTGCATATTACACCTCACCTTGAGGGACGTCTTGGTATGTAGGGCACATAGTAAATGAAGAAGCCTTTGATCAATGGAAGCAGCTTCCAACTTCTCCCATAATTTAGTCCTAGTTACTGAATCAAAGGCTGCCTTGAGGTCTATAAATCCAGCATATAGTGATACAGGACTATTTGAGATGTATTTTTCTATAAGATGGCGGAGGACTAAGCACTGATCAATAGTGCCCCTTCCCTCTCTAAAGCCGGCTTGCTCTTCAGTGATCAGATTCGCAGAATCCAGCCACTCCTTTAGCTTGCCTTGTAGGTGTTTGGCGTAAAGTTTACTAATTATATTTAATAGTCTATAGTTTACTAATTGTCTACTAATTTAATAGTCTATAGTTTACTTTGGCGTAAAGTTTACTAATTATATTTAATAGTCTATAACTTACTAATTATATTTAATAGTCTATAGTTGGCAGGGTCATGTCTTTTCCCCCTCTTAAAAATTGGGATCACAATTGCCAAGCCCCAATCCTCTGGAACATAGCCAGTGGAATCAATATAGGTGAATAGCGCTGCCAAAACTGGTGTCCAAGTTATTCTTCAATATTTCTGAGGTAACCAAGTCAGCTCCTGGGGCTTTGCCTGACCTGAGTTGGCCAATGAGCGATTTAATTTCAGACTCTGAGACTGGGGGCCAATTTGGCAAGTCCTTCTTTGTAGATCTTATACTTTATTTAGATGGGTCTTCGTACATCCTCTGAAAGTGAAGTTCCCAGGTGTTAATAGGTATAGGAACATCTAATGGAGTATGTATTTTATCTGAGTGTCTGTCTATTAAATGCCAGAATAGAGAGGAGTTCTTTTGCTTTGCAGCCCCAATAAGCTGTTCGCAGGAGGACCTTTCATCTTGTCTCTTCTTAAGGGCAATTAGTTACTTATAGTGTTTTTTGAGGGTAACAAGATGGTTTAGGCTTGTTTTGTTGCCGTTCCCAGTCTCACCTTGTACCGCTTATAAGCCAAGGTGAGAGCTTTCTTGGCTTCCACACAGTCCTTGTCAAACCATTGTTTCGAGGTAGTATAGGACCTCTTAGCTGAAAAGTTTCGATCATATACTAGAATTGGTTGAAGCTTATGGATTATACTTGTATATGATTCTAGTAAGTTTTGGGAAGGGTTGGCTGTGATAAAGGCTGAGCAAAGTTTTTGAAGATTATCCTCTGATAGAGCTTTTTTTACCTTTTGGTCAAATTGTTGGGACCATTTGACTCTACATCTTGTTGGGCCTGCTGGAGAAATTGCAGGGATAAATTGGTCTGCAAGGGGCATCTGCCTGATGAGAGACTTCATGTATATACATAAAGGTAGATGATCGCTTTCCAAGTAAGGAAGGACTTCAAAATGTTTTACATAATGTAATAAGTCCATAGAGATTAGAATATAATCAATAGTGCTGGTTTTGGACCCTGCCATAAAGGTGATCTCGCCAGGATAATCTCCAGCCCAGGATCCGTTGGCTATATAAAGATTAAGTTTATTTGCATCTTTGCAAGACAGAGGCAAGCAAAATTTGCTTTCTTGTCTTTAGAGAGTCGTGTGACGGAGGAGTTTGTCCTTATGGGAGCCTCCGCTGGTGGATGATGATGATATTTAGTATATAATGTGTAATCATCTGGTCCCAACCTAGCACTGGGTGATTTACAGGGATCATTTTTTGAAATAGCCAACAATGAAATAGTCATAAATCAAGAGAAAAAGAATGGATATAATGTTGTAGATTGTATTAGGAGTGCTTTGCACTGGTGATGGGTCAACTGTGCTTTGCTTTCCCACCCCCTCTTCACTCTACCTTTTGTATTAAATAATATTCATTATATATTTATTGTCAAATTAGGATTCCAGATGAACGCATCCTCTTGGCCAATGTTCCTCCTAAGAACCCTAAATGGAGCTGAAATGGCACCTGCTATATTCTTTAAGAAGGTAAGAAGCTTGGTTGCTGAGAACTCCTTTGTGCTTTGTTGTCTACTGTAGCATAGAAAGCCCAAACTGTTATTGCAAAAGGCAGCAATCTTTTGCCAACCACTGGCAAGTGCCATATAAACCATAAAAGAAATTAGACTTCTGTTACATGTCACAAATTCAAGACAAAATCCCATTTATAGTGCTGAGCTTATATATGTCATTTGAGAAGCACTTTACAAATCAGAACATATTAAATATGTGGGAAATATGCCTGATAATTTATTTTTATGTTTTAACTAGAGAAATCTGAAAGTTCCTACATAAATCCAACTAAATATAGAGTGAGAGTGAAAAAAAAAACATTGCTTTGAGCATGTATATAATCTATAGATACTTTAATTGCTGTTTATAATATTAAATATGTGTTCATTGTACATACAGTTCAGTCTTGGAATATTTTTCTTACGTAGTAACTTCACTGTAAATGAATAAGAAATGGTTTCCAAACCATTTATTAATTTTAAAAATATAATTTGTCAATTTGTATCTTGTTCCAAGATCAAGGATAGTCAGTTATGCATTTTGTACTCTGATTGAAATATTGCTGTATTACCGCATATACTCGAGTATAAGCCGACCCGAGTATAAGCCGAGGCACCAGTTTTTGCCACAAAAACTGGGAAAACTTATTGACCCGAGTATAAGCCGAGATAAGAAAATGCAGTGGCTACTGGTAACTTATAAAAATGGAAACCAATAAAATTACATTAATTGAGACATCAGTAGATTACATGTTTTAGAATATTTATTTTAAAGAAAACCAGTAAACTAGCTCTGTAAATTTAGAACAGGGTAAACAAATTAACAATGAATTAAAAAGTAAAAAAAGTAGCTCAATCAGCAACAAAGCTAAAACCTAAGAGTTAAAATCCTTCAAAACAGGATTCTTTCTCATCTCATCATTAATTGGATTTACATTATTGTTCTGTTTTTATATATGCTGTGAGCCACCCTGAGTCCTTGGAGAGGGATGGCATACAAATCCAAATTAATAAATTAATTAAATAAATAAATAAATAAATCTGTGTATCCAAAGAAGAGCTTCAGCATTAGCTGCTGTGAGGTTATCAGCATAGAAAACCAAATAGATAGATAGAGAGAGAGAGAGAGAGACAGACAGACAGACAGACAGACAGACTAGCGAGACAAGCAAAACTTGCTAAACACAGACAGCTCTTGTGGTTTTGTATCCTAAATATGCAGGTCCTATTTAGAATCAAACTCATTTTTAAAATATGTAAAATGCCTCCCCTCATACTTGTTAATTGAAACTTGCTCTCAAACCCACTTTATAAAAGGCAACTTTTAAAGATCCACAAACACACTTTAGGAATTCCTGTCTAGCTCTTGCCTCATAACACATTATCAGATCCTATCCAAGCAAAGACAGCAACTACCACAAAATACCATTTTTTAAACAGTTTAAATCCTTTCAAAGGAGGGTGAGGAGAATCGGACAGCAGGGGGCCTTTTTAATCCAACTAAGGGCAACACAGAGAGAGCAAGGAATAGTTAAACCTGTTGACAAATACACACACGGAGGGAGTAAAAAAAACAAAACCCTCCTGGTTTCAACGAGGGGGAAAGGAGGCACTTTGGCTACATACCCACTCTTTCAAAGAGGTAGCTGGCGTTTTTCACGGGGGGGGGAGAAGGGGCATGCACCCAAACACACACACACACACACACGCTCGCCCTCCAAAATTCATCCTCCCCCTTTTTCTTTGTTTCCTTGGCTTCCCTTTCATTCACACGCTCCACCCCCACATCCTGCCGACTCACACCTGGAGGGAGAGAGGAGTAAAAAAAAAAACCTCCCGGTTTCAACGAGGGGAAAAGGAGGCACTTTGGCTACATACCCACTCCTTCAAAGAGTTAGCTGGCATTTTTCACGAGGGGGGGGAGAAGGGGCATGCACACAAACACACACACACACACACAACCTCACCGGCTTCCCATTGCTTCCCCCCCCCCTCGGAGCATTTGGAGCGCTTGCCTGGTTCCTTTGCTTGAGCCAGGGAGAGGAGGCACCAGCCCCACCCCTCCCACAGCTCCGACGGCGTGCAAGAGGGGAAAAAAGCCAGTTAGGTGGGGGGGGAGGGTGTTGAGAAGACGGAAGCAGGAATCCACCGCCCCTGACCTCACTGGCTTCCCATCGCCTTTTTCTCCTCTTGCGCGCCGTCGGAGCTGTGGGAGGGGGTAGGGCTGGTGCCTCCTCTCCCTGGCTCAAGCAAAGGAGCCAGCCAAGCGCTCCAACCGCTCCGAGGGGAAAAAAAGCAATGGGAAGCTGGTGAGGTTGTGTGTGTGTGTGTGTGTGTGGTAGATTCCTGTTTCTGTCTTCTCGCCACTCTCCCCCCCACCTCATGTAGGAAAGCAATTTTTTAAAAAAACCCTT